>NW_026622852.1:45100272-45746628 GCF_023065955.2 Ursus arctos | reverse complement strand
ATGGGAATGGAGAGGAAGGGAGAAAAAATCCCCAGCAGACTCTGCACTGAGTACAGAGCCTGATGCGGGGCTCAATCTCATGATGCTGAGATCATCACCTGAGCTGAAACCAAGAGTTGGATGCTTAACCAACTGAGCCACTCAGGTGTTCCTCAATTGTATTTAATAATTTCAACACAATGTTTGAAAATACTGCCAAGGCTCAATACCTATCCCTAATACCTTTCCTCTCTAGGGGAAAACTATCATAAGTACTGGCTGACTGATTACTTGATTCAGTGTTTTCTGTCACTTAACACAGACCTTATTTTATACTTAACTTCCATTTATTCAACAAATATTCACTGACTGTCAAAAAGCGTGAGCTATCAGGTTGGATACCTGGGAACATGAATATAAACAGGTGAAATAATAAATTTTTTTTTATCACATTGGCTGTCTTTGGAGCCACTGAGATAATGGATATAACATGGCCACCATAGTTGTAACACTGTTATTAATAACAATGAAATTCAACGAGGAGCCCAAGGAGGGCAATCCCTGTCCCTGCTGCAAATCTGCTGATTGAATCTGAAGAAGGCAATCACCACTGCTCTGGATACTTGCAGAGATGGACATTAGGGGTATATGTTCTGTGAGCTGCACTACTGATGTCATTTGCTCTAGTAGAAAACAATTCATTGAGACATATTTTACTAAAAGGGAAAAAGAAGGGGGCAATAGTGCAGGATGCACCAGAGCCTAGTTCTTTAGGCAACCGAAGAACACAGAGAATTTCCCTTTATTCATTCTCCTTATATATGGATAGGCTAATATTACCACTATCAAAGTGATAATATTGTGAATGATAATTTAAACCATGCATTCAGAACTCACTCTGTGCCATACAATGTTCTAAGTCTTTTATATGGATGGATCAGCTACACTTTAACAAAACCCCTATGAAGTAGGTGAATGTCATTATTGCCACTTTTCCAGTTAAGGAACTAGGGTTTATAAAAGTTATAAAATGTGCTTATGGTTAGCAGAGCCTGGGTCCTTTGTCATATGTGCATTGCCCTACTTAGTACTCATGTTGTGGTGGGCAAGGGAGTATGGAGATGAAGAGTATCCAGCTTCTGCCCTTGAAGGTAAGTGGAAGGCAGCAGACATAAATTATGAGTTGTAATTCAATAATGAGTTGTAATGTAATGAGTATAATTCAAAGCAAGATGGTACAAGGGTCCCAAGAGGCACCCAAGGAAAGGAAAACAGAAGAGAGAAGTTCAGGCTCTTGCTGACCTGTATGTCAAAAGTCACACATGCTTACAATAAAGCTGGCTGGCATCATTCAGAACAGATGGGCTGTTGGTGAGTGATTTTAGAGTCAGTTTGTAAATTGCACTGCATGCATGCCCACATTTGCACAAGCAAGCACATTGTTTTGGAACCTCCATACCATTCCATTTCTACACTAGGATCATGGTGCTTTCACAGTTCTTGGCTCATACTGCATGGTTGTTCAATAAATATTAATAAATAGTTTATTATAGATAGTATGGGTTTTAGATTCCAGAAAACTTGGGTTCAAATACTAATCCTTGGATAAGTTACTAATCTTCTCTGGTACTTAGAGTCCTTATTTATAAAAAAAAAAAAAGGAAACTGTAGTGGGATACAAACTTTATGGGGTTGTTCTGATGATGAAATGAGAAACTCAAACAAAATGATTAGCATCATGTCTGCCACACATAAGTGCCTAGTGAATAGATGCGATGATTGGGTTCTTAAAATAATGACCCAAAAGCATTCTGAAGGATTAAGCCAATAGGTTCCCCAAAAAGACTACTTTGGGAAACATCACTCCATTGTATGGATGAATCCAGGTATATATGTTAAATACTGAACCATGTTTCTTTAAAATTTTATGCTGTAAAGTGAAAAATATATGGGTTATCTAAATTTGGCATAAAAGCAAAGAAAGAATGTCTGGTTTGTGTAATTCCCCTGTACCTTCAGTGCGAGAGTGGTCTAGCAAATGAAACAGAATGTTGGTAAACTCTGAACCACGTAACAAATCTGACCTAATTCAAGCTTTCTCTATACCCAGGGGGTAGCACAGCCTGGATTTCATCTTGTCAGACCCCAGAATTTCGGCACTGACATGGAAATTTCTATCTTTCTCTGGCCATACCACACTTTTCGACTGTGGGCATTGTATTCCTCCGACCTGCTTTATCACTGATACGGAAAGGGGCACAGAAAGGGGCTGTGAGGTTGTCAGTGGATGGTTTCTGAATGGGGGATGAAGATCATACGTCCACATACAAATCAACTTGGTCTTCCCAGCATTTTCCTCTCTGCCTTCCCCTCCCAAATGCAAGCTGGAGTCTGGAAGCTGCTCAAACATTATGGCTGTTATAGAACCAAGCTATAATTTTCAGGCTAATGGAAGACATATTGGCAAAAGTTGACATTAAGTGGAACTAATTGCACCGTAACTGCTAAATAACTAAGAAATAACTACCCTATAATTTACGGTTCAGTGTGGACTATTCAGTAACTTTGGAGCTCTTCGTATAGCAAGGAGCTCAGTGATGCATGAGCTGCCAAACTTTCCACCATTCAGGGGACTCTAGAAGCTGAAGATCATGCACTGCACAGATATGCAAGGCTGCAGTTTATAAAGGCAAACTTCCTTACTCTGTGGATAATGGCTTCACTCTGATGCTTAGTGGATGAGAACTGTGCCTTGTAGAGTCTTTGCTGCAGGTCCATTGCAGGCTGAAATCCCAAGCCTAGTGCATATTTAAGGAGTATGTCTTTTATGTTATACTTCTACTAATGGATGGACATTCCGCCATAGACAAAATAAGCTAAAAGAGAAAGTAAGGGCAAGTGACAAGGCATAAAGAATATGCATCTCAAAAACAAAAGTCCAGGACCAGATGGCTTCACAGGTGAATCCTACTGAACATTTAAAGAAAGGCTAATACCTATTTTTCTCAAACTATTCCAGAAAAAAAAAAAAAAAGAAGAGGAAGGAAAACTTTTAAATTCATTTTATGAGGTCGTATCACCCAAAACCAAAACCAGATAAAGACACCACATACACACACACAAAGAACTACAGGCCAACATTCCCGATGAACACAGATGCAAAAATCCTCAACAAAATATTAGCAAACCAAATCCAACAGTACATTAAAAAATCATACACCACAATCAAGAGGGATTTATTCCTGGGATATGAGGGTGGATCAATATTCAAAAAACAATCAACATGATACATTATATCAATAAGAGAAAGGATAAGAACCATATGATCATTTCAATAGATGCAGAAAAAGCATTTGCCAAAGTACATCATTCATGATAAAAATCCTCTGCAAAGTAGAGCTAGAGGGAACATTCCTCAATATAATAAAGACCTTATATGAAAAATCCACAGTCAACATCATATTTAATGATGAAAAACTGAGAGCTTTTACCATAAGGTCAAGAACAAGACAGGAACTCCTACTACTTTTACTCAGTATAGTATTAGAAGTCCTTGCCACAGCAATTAGACAAGAGAGAGTAATAAAAGGCATTCATATTAGTAAGGAAGAAGTAAAACTTTCATTTTTTATAGATGATGTGATACTCTATGCAGAAAACCCTAAAGGCACCACCAAAAAAACTAGAGCTGATAAATGAAATTCAGTAAAGTCACAGGATACAAAATCAATGCACAGAAATCTGCTGCATTCCTACACAGTAATAATGAAGTAGCAGAAGTAGCAGAAAGTGAAATTAAGAAAACAATCCCATTTACAACTGCACCAAAAGCAATAAAATATCTAGGAATAAACTTAACCAAAGAGGTGAAAGACCTGTACTCTGAAAACTATAAAACAGTGATAAAAGAAATCCAAGATGACACAAGGAAATGGAAAGACATTCCATGCTCATGGGTTGGAAGAACAAATATTGTTAAAATGTCTGTCCTAACCAAAGCAATCTACAGATTTAATCTAAATCCCTATCAAAATGCCAACAGCATTTTTCACAGAACTAGAAAAACAATCCTAAAATTTGTATGGAACAACAAAAGACCTTGAATAGCCAAAGCAATCTTGAAAAAGAAAAACAAAACTGGTGGTATCATAATTCCAGATTTCCAAGTTATATTACAAAGCGGAAATAATTAAAACAGTCTGGTACTAGCATAAAAATAGACACAGATCAACAGAATAGAATAGAAAACCCAGAAATAAACTCATAATTATATGGTCAATTAATTGTTGACAAAGGGGTAATGAATATCCAATGGGAAAAAGACAGTCTCTTCAACACATGGTGTTGGGAAAACTGGACAGCTACATGTAAAAGAATGAAACTGGACAACTTTCCTTCATCATACATAAAAATAATCAAAACGGATTAAATACCTGTGAGACCTGAAATCATAAAAATTCTAGAAGGGGGCACAGGCAGTAATCTCTCTGACATCAGCTGCATCAACATCTTTCTAAGTATGTCTCCTGAGGAAAGAGAAACAAAAGCAAAAATAAACTATTGGGATTACATCAAAATAAAAGAGTTTCTGCATAGTGAAGGAAACCATCAACAAAACTTTTAGCGACCTACTGAATGGGAGAAGATATTTGTAAAGAGCATATCCGATATAGTGTTAGTATCCAAAATATATAAAGAACTGATACAACTGAACAACCAAAAAACAAATAATCCAATTAAAACATGGGCAGAAGACATGAACAGACATTTCTCCAAAAAAGACATACAGATGGCCCACAGACACATGAAAAGATGTTCATCATCACTATCAATAGGGAAATGCAAATCAAAACTACAAAGAGATATCACCTCACATCTATCAGAAGGGCTAAAATCAGAAACATGAAACAACTTTGGAGAGGATGTGGAGAAAAAGGAACCCTCTGCACTGCTGGTGGGAATGCAAACTGGTGTAGCCACTGTGGAAAACAGTATGGAGGCTCCTCAAAAAATTAAAAATAGAACTACCCCAAGATCCAGGAATCGCACTACTGGGTATTTACCCAACGAATACAAAAACAGTGATTCAAAAAGATACATGCTCCCCTATATTTATTGCAGCATTATTTACAATAGCCAAACTATGGATGCAGCCCAAGTGTCCATCAATGGATAAAGAAGATGTGGTATAAATATATAACGGAATATTACTCAGCCATAAAAAAGAATAAAATCTTGCTATTTGCAACAACATGGCTGGAGCTAGAGTGTAAAATTCTAAGAGAAATAAGCCAGTCAGAGAAAGACAAATACCATATGATTTCACCCATATATGGAATTTAAGAAACAAAACAAAGTTAAGAGAGAGAGAGAAGGATAAGCCAAGAAACAGAGTCTTAACTATAGAGAACTAATTGATGGTTACCAGAGAATAGGTGAATGGGGGGATGGGTGAAATAGGTGGACGGGATTAAAGAGTACACTTACCATGATAAGAAAAAAACATAATAAAAGTTGATTAAATAAAAAAATAAAGAAAAAGAGTATTACTTTCATCTGGATGACAGCTATCATTTCACTTAGGCTACAAATTCCAGCACTTACAAACCATCTTCTGAGTACAGCCTTAATACAGGACTCCATTAATTGTCCATTAACTAGTGTGATAATCTTCGGATATCCTTGTCACCCATTTTTCTTTCCTACCCTACTTGTTTCCCCAGTTCTGCTCCTCACAGTTATCACTTATATCCTCCAAAACCAAAAATGTGCTCAGACCACTTCCCTTGCTTAAACTCCTTAAATTACCTCCTATTATCTAAAATGATATTTTTCAAAGCAGTGATCCATGCAACACTAATTGCAAGAGATGCATTTATATATATGCATATAAATATATATACATAGAGGGAATATCTGTATCTGTCTATATGTATCTATCTATCTAGTTAAACCTATTTTTAAAATTCTGAATTCTGTGTCCCCCTCTTATAAAGGCTCTAAGAAACCTTGTAGAGAAGAATTTTAACTTTGGTTAAGTTAGTTTTGTTCAATCTTTGGCCACAGAAATTCATGTGTATATGTGTGTGCATGTGTGTATAATGCCTCTCTCTGAACACTTACTGCCCCATACACTCTAGTCTTTCCTGGAAAGCACTTTCAAGAAATACCGGTCCCCAGGTTAGACCCTAGCTCTTTAGTATACATTCTTCTCTGTTCACATAATTGATAAGCACTCTTTCAGAAAGTCCACAGACACTGGCCCCATCAAACTTTCCCTATACTGCCCAACCAGATTAAGTCATTTCTTTAGGTTCTTACAGTGGTCAGTTCTAGATCTATGCACATTGTTCTGTAAATATTTGCCTTTTCAATATAACCCAGAATTTCTCATCTTGGGCACTACTGATAATTCTTTGTTGTGTGTGTGTGGGGGGGCTGTCTTGTGCATTGTAAGATGTTAAGAGTTTCCCTGGTTTTTACTCACTAGATGCCAGAAGCACCAACATTACCCCACCACTCCCACTTATGATTATCATAAGCGCCTCCACATATTGCCAAATGTTCAATGGGGCATAAAATCACATCCTGTTGAGAAATACTAATCTAAGGTGTCAGGTATAGAGGCCAGAAGCTTTAGCTTGCTCATTCATTTATCCCCATACCCAATACCCATGGTTGGTTAACTATACTTAATGAACAGTCCTTTGCACCCCCCTCAAATCTTTGCCTAAGTACAGAACACATGAATTAAATAAATTCACCTCATTATAAATATCTGCATATACTATATTATTAAGTATTATATTAATATCAGTAATATTAATGTAATTAATTATTATCATCCAACCACATTTCAAAAAAAAGTGCTTGCATTTGACAGATTTATTGAAGGAAAGTGAAAAAGTAAAACTAGATAGATTGTTGATATGGTAAGTAGTAGTTTGGGTAAGTATTAGGTAGTAATAGCAGCCACGTGTTTAGTGTTTTTACATTTTCCAACTTACTTTCTTAACCTCACTTTCACCAACTATAAAATGGGTACATTGCTATCTATTCTTCAATCACAAATGGTTCCTCTGATGGTAAATTAAATATATATTTTAGAAAGACTTTGAAAATGCTAGAGTACTCAAGAAAGGAGATGATAATCTTATTCAACATGTCTGAGGACTAGAAGATACTGTTCCTTATAAATTTATTCTTCTCCAAAAAATAAATTTCTGTTATTCTGCAAAGAACTAAAATATAAATATCTAAAGACCAAAAATGGTTTTTAAATTTTAATTTGACACTTTGGATAGTAGCTTCTGTAAGTTATTTTACTAATATCCTTTTCCAAAAACTAATTGTACCATATTTGCACATAATTGAACTACTACTTCATGAGACAGAATCATCATTATAACATTCATGTGCATACTGAATCATTTCAACCTCCCTCTAGAAGGTTTAGCACATTGTACGTTCTGCTATTGTTCCCTGGTTCTATTTGTTTTGTGTCATTTCTTACTTTTTTCCGTCAATTACATACCCTGAACTGTCTCTCTTACTGTTTTCATTGTGTCTTTGGCTAAGACTGCCCTTAAAAATGTGCGGAAACTACTTATCTTCTATAAAAATAAAATAAAAAAAGAGACACGAACATGTCCGTTTTACTTAAAAGCAAAGTGAGAATAAATAGGACCTGCGATCTTCTTTCTTAGGAAGAAAATGTGTGGACATTACTGCATAGATATTGAGATACCGGTTTTTAACTGCTCAGAAATCTTTTATTATTTCTCCTCTTTTGAGAGTTTCAGACTGCATTATTGTAAAGAAACGGCATTGTGGTTTGGGTGGGTACCACACAGGGGAGGGATGAGATAACATTCTGTGTACACAGGGGAACAGTGAGGAGGGTGGGAGAAGACAGAGAAGAAAAAAACAAGACAGGATGGAAAAAACAGAGTATCAGAGTAGAGAGAAGGCCAGAGAAAATTCTGGGTATTAATCTTCTCCTCTAGATGATTTATTTCACCTCTATTATGATCTTGTGGTAGAAAAACAGTCTTGAGAGAAAGATTCTTCCCGAATATATAAGTATGTTCCTCATGTGAAGGAGTTCTAACTATTTTTAATCAAGTGGGTACTTGGTATATGAAATAATGGTTATCTTGAAAAATGGATGCTGGCATTCATGTGTAACAGAATTTTCCCGTGGCCACAGCTCCCCTTTAGAACAGATTGATTTTTTTTCCCCTTGGGTGGCAGTAGTAGATTTAAGTTCTTAGTGTTCCCTTTGTTGTAGGTGAGGCTTCTATTAAGGAACTTCAGATATTCCCTCCCCCAAAATCTTCTGAGGCTACAGGAAGATGTATGAAGCAGAAAGCTGGTGATAATTAGCACTTCCTGTACATTTTTTAAAAAGGTTTTATTTATTTGAGAGAGGGGGTGGGGAGGAGCAGAAGGAGAGGGACAGTGGACTCCGAGCCGAGCAAGGAGCCCGACATGGGGCTAGATCTTACCTCCCTGAGATCATGACCTGAGCCCAAATCAAGGGTCAGTCACTCAACCAACTAAGTCACCCAGGTGCCCCACCTTCTGTACATTTTCTATGCATACCTGTCTTAATTCCTTGAAAAAAACGTAAGTAGACCTTTATAATCTGAATCCAGAAATTTTATTTTTCAAAAATTTTGTTTTTCAGGGGCACCTGGGTGGCTCAGTCATTAAATGTCTGCTTTTAGCTCAGGGCGTGATCCCAGCATTCTGGGATCGAGCCCCGCATTGGGCTCCCTGCTCCGCTGGGAGCCTGCTTCTTCCTCTCCCACTCCCCCTGCTTGTGTTCCCTCTCTCGCTGGCTGTCTCTCTCTGTCAAATAAATAAATAAAATCTTTAAAAAAAGTTCTGTTTTTCAGGATTTTATCTGTAAAAGAGGAATGATGTTATCCAACTCTGTGCTTCTTGAATTTTAATGTGAACACAGATTACCTAGGGATTTTGTCAAAATGTAGATTCTATTTCAGTACGTCTGGGATGTGTCCAAGACTCTGCATTTCTGTTGTGGTATTTAATTTATAAGGTTTGTGTAATGATTAAATGAGGTACAACTTAAAAGATCTCAAAGGACTATGCATATAAAAGCTGAGGATTGCTGTTATTTTCTGATGATATACTGTGTACTAAAATAGACTATCTGGAGTACAGTTGAAAAGATGTGATTAATTTTTTTTTAAGTAAAAAGATTGGTATTTGAAAATCTGGGTTCCTGTCCTATAGCTTTTTGGTAAGCTATCTCTTGAGTCACCACTTTCTGCCATGTAGAATGGGAAGGACTGCTCATCTTAGAAGGATGCCATCAGAAAATGTATCTAAATTCCCTGTCATGGATACTGGCACATAACAGGCAATGGGCTCATTGCCATTGTTTTATTACATTGTTGCAGAAGCCTCTGTCACTTTGCCCAACTTGTATGTTTCAAGATGGCTTGCAACTGGATCCAGAGACTCAAGAAAGGGAAGAAAAAAAAAGTAGTGAAAGAGCTTATTAACATGACTAATGGAAACTTTTTACTTGTAACTGAAGCAAAAGACATTTGTGACTAAGATGAAAATGGGGGGCATTTTGAGAATGTTTACCCCAACACCAATTTATTTTCAATAAAAATACTGTGTTCATGGCAATTAGACATAATAGAGTTGAAATTTATAAACCCACATGTATTTTATTTATCCAGAACAGTTCGACCTGAATCGAGCTCAAGTGTCCACTGGTGCTACCAATGAAGAAAAAGTTTTCCTATGGAAATTAAGAGTGTAAAGCACATTAATATGGAGGAGGAGGATGGAGAGTGCGCAGGTAGAGTAAATGCTTAGCTCTATTAGTTTAGGTTGTCATTTCTTGCTCACTTTTTTTGATCCGTATTAAACTTATTTTCGGGGTAACGCCTTTTTTTTTTTTTTAAAGATTTTATTTATTTATTTGACAGAGAGAGACAGCGAGAGAGGGAACACAAGCAGGGGGAGTGTGAGAGGGAGAAGCAGGCTTCCTGCTGAGCAGGGAGCCCAATGCAGGGCTCAATCTCAAGACCCTGGGATTGTGACCTGAGCTGAAGGCAGATGCTTAATGACTGAGCCACCCAGGCGCCCCCTGGCAATGCCTTCTACTCAGAAGCTTTAAAAGTAGCCCTTGCTACAGAAGGTAATATTTAAATGTATCCTCTGCAGCAGGGGTGGGTAACTAAGCTGTAGGACCAAATCTGGCCCTCCACCTATTTTTGCAGATAAAGTTTTATTGGAAAACAATCATGCTCACTCATTTACATATTATCTAAGGCTGTTTTCATACCACACCAGAGTTGATGGTTTTTGACAGAGACTGTATGGACTACAAAGTCTAAACTATTTACTACCTGAACTTTTATAGAAAAAGTTTGTTGAAATCTTCTCTAGAGGAAAATACATTTCTTTTTCTTTTTTTCTTTTTTTTTTTTTAAAGATTTACTTATTTGGGGGAGAGAGAGCGAGGAAGAGAGAGAGAGCACAAGCCAGCTGGGCAGAGGCAGAGGGAGAAGCAGGCTCCTGGTTCAGCAGGGAGCCTGATGCGGGACTCAATCCCAGGACCCTGATATCATGTCCTGAGCTCAAGGGAGATGCTTAACTGACTGATCCACCCAGGTGCCCCTAGAGGAAAATAAATCTAACATTTGTCAACAGCCTACTATATACCATGTACTTCATCCATGTTATTTTAATCAAAACCATATTATAAAAAATTTCTTTAATGATTTTTATTTGCCAGTAAGTGCTGCAGATGCAGCAATAATCAGTAAGACACAGTCACTACCAACTTATAGAGGTGGGTAAATGTAATGACACTTAATGTGAACTGTAGAAAGCTATAGACTCAGGTAGCTAGAAGAGCCAGTTGATGTGGTCATGGAACACAATACAACTTTGAGATAAATATTCTTATCCCCATCTTAACAATAAAGAAACTGGGACTCAGAGAGGTTGAGAAACTTGCCAAAGTCAGGTAGCTAAAACATCAAAGTTGTATTTTTTTAAAAAAATGTATGTACACACACACACACACACACATTTCTAACTAGAAACCCATGCTCATGGCTCAACTGACACTGTGCTTCTGGAGTTTGTCTTAGAATTGCTTTCTCCCTAGTGTCTTACCTCTTATCTGTCCTGCCTTGTCCCATTTTCTGACTTCAGGAAAATTTCTATAATTATGACCACCTTTCTGGCATGTTACCATTCCTTACGTCCATTTTCTCTTTGGACCCCTGCTTTCCTAGTGCCTGACCCACCTGACTTAATGTTCTCACCAGTATCTCATTTATGTGCATTGATGTGAGGTTTCTCAGGATCCCTGGCTCTTGTCTGACTACACCATTTCTACTCTCAGAGTTTCCCTTAGTATTCCTGAGCAAAAGAACCTATGATCCCCCATCAGTCAATCACTTTGGATTTAATGATAAACAGTGAAAAACCCCAGTCAATTTAACATTGGGAGGCAGATGGATACTATTGTTGATCAGTCTTGCCTATTTCTTTAGCAATTCTACAAGGAAAAATACACTAAAAGCACTACAAGGAAGACCCTTGCACATGGAATCAGTAAACCTGCTTTTAGGTCTTACTTCTATGACTGTTATTTTCTCATTTATAAAATTCAGATAATTATAGGTATCTTACAGACTTACTGTGAAGTTAAAATGAGCCAAGTTTTGTGACGGCACTTTGTATAAATACAGGTAATTGCACATATATAGGGTGATGGTATTAATGTTAATTTTACTATTAGGTATTGTGTAAATGCATTTAAACTGTCATGCTAATAATTTAGTATTGCAGTCGGATAAAGAGGAAAAAAATAAGAACATGGAGATTAGAAGCAAAATATGAGTACAAAGTACTGTTTTAGGAGAAAAGAGAAGCGGAGCACAACCTGGAGGCTCAAAATGACAAAATGCCAGAAGACATGTAATCTACGGAAAAACCATACACAAAGGAGCACACATGCCCCACGCTTTACTCTTGCCTGAGGACCTAGAAATTGCTTCCCTAACTCAAAGGAACTGGATGCTTCCTCCTTCTTAATATATATTTTATTGTTTATAAAATCAAACATGTTATACACATAACATATAATGTTTCACTTTCTTCTTTTTTATGATTAGTTTTTCTTAAAAGTGTACAGATTGATGACAAATGGGTGTGAGTTCCTTTTGGGGGCGATGAAAATGTTCTAAAATTGATTGTGGTGAGGCTGCATAACTGAATAGGAATATACTAAGAAAGACTGAGTTGTACACTTTATACTGATCCACTGCGGCAGTCATTGTGCAATTCACCAAACGGGTAGTACTTTACTTCTGTAGGCACATGGGAGGACTGATTTTTTCCCCCCACTTTGAATTAGCATGCCAAGGTGACTTACTTTGACCAATGAACTATGAATGGGAGTGCCATGAGTCACTTAAAGATGGAGGCTTTATGAGCCACCGTGTGATTTGACACATTTCATTTTCCACCATGGTAATCATAGTAGAGAACACTGAGATTAAGTCTCCATCAGGCTGTGCTTCAACTCACCCTGTTATACAGTATAAGCAGGAATCAAACTTTTTCTTTAACTCACTGAAACATTGGTGGTGTTTGTTACCCAGCATATCTAGCCAATTCTGACTGATAAATCTAACCAGTCATAAACTAAACTGAAAAACTCCAAGCCTTCCCTACAGAAGAATTTGCAATGGCAAGCTCACCACATACAAGAGGGCAGGCCAACACGTAGACAGATCCAGTAATAATTTTAGGAAGGACAAAAAGTAAGTGTTTTCAATGTCTTCTCTAAATTTCACCAATTAAATAAGCCACTCCTCTCTGAAGGAATAAGGAGGATAAAGATAGACCATGATTTATTGAAGTGAAAGTTCTATTATGGACACATGATTCCACGGGAATGGAGGTTCCTCTTGAGTAAGAAGGTAATTCATTTAAACTCCCCAAAAAGATTTGAGTTCTCCAACAAAAAGTGTTACAGCTCTCCACCATCTTCCTCCCTCCTATCCTTTCTTGTCCTTTCTGCATCAACTTCTCCTCAGGTTGTGCGGATTAAGTGAGGTGATGTATGAGACCATGCTCTGTAAACTGCAAAGTGCTACATTAATATTAGTTCTGATTTTCCATTCTGTGAAATGAATACAACATTCCCTGCCCTGTTCATCTCCCACAGTTGTACAGAATCCTACTCAGATGGGAAGATGAAAGTAACATCACTTCATAAATTTTAAATACCCACATGTATCTAAGCCATTAGTATTATTTTAATATGTGTTCTTATCAATAATGCATGTATTTATTTACTACCAGACTCTAAAACTTACTAAATCTCTAATGTTGAACTAATGACTCTTCCTCTGAGAAAAGTTTCCCTTTTCTGAAGAATGGAAAGAAGTATGGTATCTACCTGTTAAGGACTAAATGAGAAATTATGTGAAAATTGCTTCACAGAGTTTGGAATTTTGTCCCCCATAATGTATAACTGTAAGTGTTATCCTCATCTCATAAGGGCTATACAACATTTTATTGCAAGGTAGCACCTCATGGACACTATTTTATTTGCCTTTGGCTGGGAGATGATCTGATTACCGGAGATAAGTCACGGTTAAATGTGAAAAAGAACACTGGTGTTTGTTTTTTTGTTTGTTTCTTTGTTTGTTTGAAATAGGCTTACACACAGCAAGAAGCCCAGTGCAGGGCCTGAACTCACAACACCGAGGTCAAGACCCAAGCTGAGATCAAGAGTCAGACACTTAACCAACTGAGCCACCCAGGCACCCTGAGAACACTGTCTTTTAAATGTGAATTTAATCTACACTTAATCAACATACCTCAACCCAGTTTTTGTCAGTAGTAACAGTGATGCATTGACCTCTATTTATGAAGATCTATTATTTTCATATTACTTTGTCTTCAAGTTTCAACATGAGGTTGGGCCTCTGAGAGCCTACAGTGTGCAAAGGCCCTCTGTCAACCCTCATTGGACATGCAATATAAGAGATAATTAAACCTTTTCTTTTGTTCACTGGAATGTTGGTGTTGCTTGTTACACAGCATAACCTAGCTCATTCTAACTAATAAATCAAGCAAGTTATAGGTCAAGCTGGATAATTTAAAGCCTCCCCTACAGATGGTTTGATTTGACAAGAGTAGAGGAAAGGAGTGTTCCCAAAACTTTGGTTAATAGATATGTTTGACGCGACTCAGAGTTAATGCTTTGAGTTAATGCTCAGAGTTAACTGGTACATTGCCATTTGCAGTACAAAAGCCTACTTAGACTTCTTAGTAAAGACAATGACAAGCAAAAGAGAAGGAAGAAAGATAGGGCAGAGAAAATAAATCAATGTGGGGAATTGTAAAGCTGATTGCCGCATGAGGTAGTTTTCAGTTCCATGTGTCATATTTGGCAGCCATTGGTAGCACATTACTGAAGCTGGATTTCTTTACAACAAAGGGAAATAAAATCAATGCTATCAAAATGCACCTGCCCCTCTTGCCACCACCAAATGAAAAGAAAGTAGACTGACTAATCCGAAGCTCTTTTTGGGTTTAACATCATTAGAGTTTGGGTTTTCACTTAAATTGAGGCAAAGGTCAAGAAGAATGTTGCATTTTCATCTTTTTTTTTCCTGAGAAAAACCTGCAATTTTGAAGGCGGAGCAAAAGCAGCACGTGTAAGACATGGCAAAGAGGCTCGCTACCTTCAGAAATGAGCACAGATGGGGCTGCAAAAACAGACAGGATCTGAGCATTAAACCAGAAAGTCTCCCCTGAATTCATATTCTAGATGCAAAAAGTATATATGACAGTAGGAACCTTCAGAAATTAGAGCCACGTTATCATTAAGGATATGGACAGAGGGATCTAACATTCGTTGAACACATACTATGTGATAGGATTGTAGCTCATGCCCATGAGCCTCATTTTCCCAATAACTTTTATAAAGCTTGTTATTTGATGGATATCTGTTAGGAGTTTTACATGCACCATCTCATTTAATTTTAACTACAAGTCTGAGTAGATTTTCTCCTATTTTCAGATGAGGAAAGACCAAGCTCAGAAGAGTTAAGTGAACCGTAACAGCTAGTCAGCCAGCCAGCAAGCTGGGAATATTGAGATTTGAATCCCAATCTGGTTGACATCAAAGCTCAAGCATTTCTACAATGCCAAACTATCCCCTGGAGGGTTTCTAGTGTCTCCTCCTGCAGAGGGGATAAAGCTTTTCTGCAGGGTCCCTCTGCTGATACACCATGTATACCAGCGCTAATGGTGTCTCACGAAAAGCTGAATTCCATAGGATGTTTTCTTGAGTTGGAACAGAATCAGCTTCTTCGCAACTTCTACTCATTCACACTAAAATGGAGTCTTCTGAAACAACACAGAACAATAGTCATTTCTAGATTGGAAACAGCAATTTAGTTGCTGTTCAATCTTCACTAGGATGTTTCCTGACCCCTTTAATCATTAGTTCAATGTTCCTTTAAATGTGACTGCTGTAAAGGGACCACTCTGTGTTTTGGATAGAGAAATGTGCCCGTTTGGATCTCAATCACTTCCTGAGTACAGCATTCAGATTTAAAAGTTTCCCTATAAGATTCATAAAACAAATTCTCCACCACATAAGACTTCTCTGTTTATAATCATTTGCGTTTCCCAATTGCCAGAGAAGTGATATAAGCTGCAGTGAAAAAATGACATTTCATTGACACACAGTGGACAATAAAATGACATAATTATGTCCAACATGCATGAATATTTTAGAACTATGCCCAGAGAATGTTAAATAAATCTCTTAAAATTCTGCAACTGCAGCAAGCTTTCAGCTCTCCTATTCCACTCTACTTTCTGTTCATGGGCTTTTAAAGGAATTTTGTCAGTAGAATCATGAGGGCTATTCCTTATATTTTGTCATCTATCCCATTTCTATCATTCTCTAAGGAGCTCAATGTATTTATCCCTTTGACTCCCACGGATTATTTATTAAACACATTTTTTAACTTGTTAATTTTAAAATTCACAATTTTGCTTTCTCCCACTTAGAGAAAGCAACATTATTGTTTAAGAAGTACACAAAAATATAGGGATTTTTCTTTTTCTTTTTTTACATTTTCACCCTCATTGTACACCACATGACCATTACAACCTAAGGGGTAATCCTATACCTCTAGCTTTTTTGCAGAATATCTGACATGCACCAGACCCTAAATAAAGCTAGTAAAAGAGACAGATTTCTGGGAATTCCAATCAGCTATAGAAATGAGTCTTGCATAATAGGCAGGATGGAGCAGAGGCATCAGCCTTTTAATTTCTAAGATTCAATAATTTTCAAAAGAATGGAACTTGGGCGGTGTAAGATCATCGGTAACTCCTAAATGGCTCTCCATTGTCCTTTAAATACAGTTTAAAAGTTTGTGGCAACATTTACAGTGTGGGGGATAAGAAGACCTCTGCCTGTGTCTTCACCCCAACCACTCTAGCATTTGTTCCTGCCACATCATCCCCAGTGGCTCTATTTCAGACTCCCAAACGAGTTGAACTTTTTGCAATTCAGAGTTTCACACAGCCTATTTTCTCTACTTGGAATGCTCATTTCCCCACTTGGGTAAGTTCCTCACTCATAAACTCTCACTTAAATGTCACTCTCCTAAGGAGGCCTTCCCTGTGTATCCCCAGCACAACACCAAGTACATAGTGGTCCTCGATAACAGTAAGCTGAATTATTAAGCAACTGCCACCCACAGTGTGCATTATTGTTATTTGACTACGTGGGAGACTAAAAATAAGACATGCCATTGAAGAAGCTTTACATTTAGGCTAAAACCAAAAAACATCTTAGTTTGTGTGATGAAATAATTCTTCTTATTGGTTATATTCACATAACATCTTCTTTTGTGAAGAGGAGCTAATTTCTTTCTTTCTTTTTTTTTTTATAATGGTTCCTGTTTTTTGTTTGTTTTTATTATGTTCAGTTAGCCAACATATAGTACATCATTATAATTTCTTCTTTCATGAAATTTAGAGTAGGTGAAATTTGGGATACACGTTAATGTGTCGGAGGATACATGTCCCTTCATCCAACAGATCTAGCCTTTATGAGTAAGTTTACATCTGTGACTGGTACTTGGAATAGCACCATGATGGGATGGTTGGGTCTGGTCTCATTACTCACTTAAAGGATGAGGAAACAAAGAAGCAGTGATGTGAATTTGTATGTACTTCATCAAAGAGATGGGACGTGGAAGAGAGAGATAGGATAAAATTGTGCTGAAGTTCTGGTCTCTGGCTTTTTCTTTAAGAAATGTAAATCACTCAAAAGGAAGGGCAGTTCCAGGGACAAGGAAGGAGCTAAGTGTTACAATCCTCATCTTCATGATGGGATTGGCCATAACCTCAAAGCGTGGCTGCCAGTCCAGAGTTCAGGTTCAGATGATACACCATACTGATCAGCCAGATGAGCCCTACCTTATTCGTCAAAGAAAAGGCATTCTACAGTTGTAGAGTTAGACATCAACTCACGCCTGTGATCGAGCCAGGATAGATATATTATACTGAGCAATAAACAAACCCCGAGTTTCAGAGGCTGAAAATAACAGAGGTTTCTTTCTTTCTCTCACTACATGTCCATGCAGGGCAGCAGAGTGCTCTGTCATTATAGTCAATTAGGGACCCTGGCTGATGGAGGACACATCCCTACATATGCTTCCGGGATTACCAAACACTTCAGTGTCTGACACTGCCCTGATAATTAAATACTTCCACCTCAAAATGACACACAGCTTATCTGTTTACATTTTGGGGGGTCGAATCCAGTTATGTGACAATGTCTAACTCAAAGAAGGTAGGGAAGTACAATTTAGTACAATTTTCCCATGTGCCAGGAAGGGATAAAATCTGGAATTTTTTTTTAACAGACTTAATAATTACTACAGTCTGCTTTTCTAACATATATATATATATATATATATATATATACATATATATACACACATATATATATACACACACACATACACATATATATATATTTGCAATATATAAAGCATACATATATATATGTTGTATTTACATCACTAAGTTAGGAGAAGTCTTCATGCCTATAAATGTAAAGAATTATGCTCTGGTAATGTAGGTATTGGTAAATATTAAAGTTATATATGTGTGTTTTACATGTTACAAATGTTTTATATATTACATATTATATATAATATATATATTTATATATATA
This sequence comes from Ursus arctos, assembly GCF_023065955.2. Lineage (NCBI taxonomy): Eukaryota > Metazoa > Chordata > Mammalia > Carnivora > Ursidae > Ursus > Ursus arctos. The sequence goes on along the minus strand of NW_026622852.1, from coordinate 45,728,363 downwards.
AAATTTCTCCTTCCTGCTTATAAAACATCCATTCCCACACCACCAAAAAAGAGAATTCAAAAGCTCAACTCAAGAACTTGAGGCAAGTCATTCACTCACTAATCAGCTTGGAGTCCAGACCCCTGAATAGTTCCGTGCTCTTCCTTCATCAAGTCTAGAGGTGACTCCTTTTGGTTCAGAGATCAGAACTACAAAACTGAACTGAAAAGACATTTTGTAAGCCAATATCCAATAAAATAACCTGCACAGGATTACCATACTAAATACCTTCAATCATCAATAGTGGAGACACAATAGGTGGTCTATCATAACTATGAAATCCTACTGGAGAGATGTGACAAGGTTTCCTCTGGGAGGAGAAAAGGTTCCCAGATTAGTGTTCCATTCTGTTCCCTGGGTGGGGCCTCTATTCCTTTGCTTTATGTGGGCCCATGATGCTGTCATGGTCCATTTCCTGTTAATAGAAATGGGATTTTTCCATTTCCATTAACCTCCTTGGCCACACCAAAAAGTGAGAATTGGAGAATATGCCCTATTCTGTGGTTGAGCATCTTTCTCAGTCTCTTTGCTGCTTAGGAATTTGAGAATCCTAGTATAATTTTAAATCTCAAATAGTCATAGACTGTGATTTACTTGCAGCTCCACTCACTTAAAATGCTAGTAGACTTCATATCTCTGAATCCAGACATTTCTATATGCCAATACCACTCTCCCTGTTCTTTGCTAGATATATTTCTGAGATTTGATAAATTTTTGTTTGCTTGCATCCTCTCCCTCTCCTCCCTGCCACTTTAATTACAACAACCTACAAGGGATTCATGGGCAAGCCAAGATTTCTCTCCCTCTTTTCCTCCCCCCAGCCACTTTTTTGAAATTGAATGCATTTACTGGATACCGAACTTAATTGTACCTTTCCTCTGAAACACCTTAATGGACTCAAGAAGTTTTAACAGTGGTTGTAATGGCCATCCCTTTCACCTGGCCCTTGCTGCAAGTTTTCTTTGGTGTTTGTCATAGTCAATGACGTTCTCAATGATACATATTTTTTTTAATTTTTTAAAATATATTTTTAATATGTTAGTCACCATACAGTACATCCCTGGTTTTTGATGTAAAGTTCAAGGATTCATTAGTTGCGTGTAACACCCAGTGCACCATGCAATACGTGCCCTCCTTACTACCCATCACCACCCTGTCCCATTCCCCCACTCCCCTCCCCTCCGAAGCCCTCAGTTTGTTTCTCAGCATCCATAGTCTCTCATGCTTCATTCCCCCTTCTGATTACCCCCCCCCTTTCTTTATCCCTTTCTTCTCCTACCGATCTTCCTAGTTCTTATGTTCCATAGATGAGAGAAACCACATGATAATTGTCTTTCTCAGCTTAACTTATTTCACTTAGCATTACATATGTTTTTTAAAGATGGGGTTGAAAAACAGCTTCCTCTTTTAATCCTGCAAGTTACTAAACCTCTTGAGTGTTACTAAATCTCTACTTTCTTCTATTTAGTTATTTTCTGAACTCATTCTTTTCTTGTAGCAACTTGTCAAATGTTGCCAAAAGCACCTACACGATGTGCCATATCACATGATATGACGGTGATGATGATGGCAACCCTTAAATCTCAATACCGTCACGCAAGTCCAGCGTGGATTGGGAACAGTGCTCTACTCACTGCTGTCTCTCGGGACCCAGGTGGTTGCAGATACCACCCAAACACGGGCTTCTATTGTCACTGCAGAAATGGAGAGCGGTCATAATAAAGGAGGAATTGTCCTGTAAAATATTTCCCCCAGGGGAAATAGAGAATGCTTCTGTTCACATTCCACGATCCACAACAATGTCCAGCTTCACGGAACTGAAGAAGCACAACACTAGGACGTGACTCAGAGAACAAGAAGCAGAAGAAATACCTAGTGACTAGCCCTAATAGCCTCCACACCACATACCGCTGAAGGATATTCAGTTCTTCTCTCTTTTTTTCTGGCTCAATGTACCAGTCAAGGACACTCAACTGAAGGCGTCACCAGACTGTTCACTAAATTAGGAAAAGTCTTCATGCCCATAAATGTAAAGAATTATGTTTTGGTAATGTAAGTACTGGTAAATATTAACTGTGATTGTTCAGGTGAATGGAGAGTGAACCAGCTGAGCACCACTGGTAGTAACTGATAAGAAACACAGCTACCCTTGAGCTTCCTGAGATGGGACATGCTGCCTCACCTCTGGAATTCTTTGGCCAGGCTACACTGCTGCAAAGGCTGGCACCTAGTGATGGAAGTTTTTGGTTTTTTTTTTTTTTTTACAGAATGCAGGAAGATGACCCAGCATCTTTGAGGACGCAGTGACTACTGAAAAAAACTTTGTACATATTTTCTGCTCTGCTGGAGTGTACAGACTCTCTGTTCAGGTGAGACTGTGGGATTTGGCCACTAGCTAGAGATCTTTTCTCTACTCCCACCTCAAACACTAGGCTCAGGAGGCAGTGAGATTTGGCAAATAAAAGTTCTAAACTGTACATCTTGTCACAAAGCACAATCTGACACGAGGATGCTGAGACGGATCTGTAACCACAGCAGTGACCTGAGTAATGGTTTCTCTGCCCATGACTATGATCGTGACATTTGTAGTTACGTGATCTGGAATAACTATTAAATCGTCCCATGCCTCAGTGTCCTCATCTTTTAAGAAGGTATGATCAATTACATATTCCTTATGGTGTTTCCATCTTTCTAAATATCTTGAAGATATTTATAAGATACTACTTGTGTCAACTGTAATACTTACCTCAACAATCATCATGGCTTTCAATCAAAGTAACATTGTTGCCATTGTTTTGTTATTGACCTTGTAGAGCAACAAGGGAACTGATATGGGTAGATGGAAAGAGAGATTAATACCAGCCTTCAAATTATTCTACTCCCTCTGTTTATGAATCAGCAGAAAATTGTTTTTAGAATCAGCAATCTTTGGGGGATACCTTTGCTTGCACAGTCAGAATTTATCCTTACACTACTGGTGGGGGATGATATCCATTTACTCTGGCCCTAATTCCAACATAAATATTTAGTATATAGAAGAAGCTTGCAGCATAGGTGACTGGTTGTTAAAATATAGAGAGATTACTGAAAGAGGCATTCTAGCTTTGAATAAAGTTTGAGGACATACTTCTATCTGGAATGGTTTAAGTTGAAGCGTTCCTAGAAACAAAGTGAGTAGCTCAGCTGTCAGGGCCTAGCACAGATGTTGTGTCCTCTTGAAACCCTCTGATTTCAAAATTATCACATCCTTATTTATCAGGGAAGCACAGTGAACTAGTGGTTTAAAGCATGGCAGCTGTGCTGGACAACCTCAGCTCACATACCACTCTGTTAGTCACTACCCGTGTGGCCTTAGACACATAATTCAACCTGAGCTCTTGTGTTTCTTCATCTACATACCACTTAGCATTGCACTGTCTGCTCATGGGGTTTTTGTAAGAATTAAATACTATTATGTATGTAAAACACCTGGAACAATACCTGACAAATGATATACACTTGATAACTATTTGTCATTTTTAATAGCATGGCCCCTCAAATAGAATACAATTTATATGCCTACATATATGTTTTCTATATTCAGACAGTGAGTACCTCGACATTGAAGAAAGGCACCATTTAGCCCTGTTGCAAAGTAATTTCAACAATAATAGTAATAATGAAAACTAGCATTAACTGAACACATACCACATCCTAAGCATGTTTGGGCGATTTCAATACTGTACCTCATTTAATCTTGCTAATCAATTAATCTTGTTAACTTTGAAGAAACTGAGGCTTAGGCAGTTTAAGAACTTCACTGAAACGGGAAAGTGAGGAACCTACATCTATTTAGTTGCAAATCCGATGCTCTTGAACACTAGGCTTGATTATTCCACAGTATGCAAACTGCCTCTCCGAAATCTCAGCCTTAACACAACATCTCACGCTCAGGGAATGGTCCGCAAATGTTTTATTCCCCCTCCATGTTTGTTGAATTAAATGTGCTCTTAGTTTTTGGGAATGGTGATTAAATGTGATTGCTTAAATATGAATCATTTGACCATATGGAGCATATTTTAAAGACTTCTTCCTCTACTCGCCCATCATACTATATCTCTTTTTATTTTTCTAAAATACATATCTGACCCTGTCTCTTCTCTCTTTAAAACCATCAACAACCTTCCATTTCTTACCAGATAAAATCCAACCTCTGGGTTTGGAATGCTAGCTTGTCATGGTCTCTTTCCCTCTCTATCTCAGCTTGAAAACAAAACTGCTTGAAAAGGAAAAGAAAATGGCTAATATGCATTCAGTGTCAGCCCTTGGTTTCAGCCTGTTAAATAAATTTCCTCATGTAACCCTCAAAGACCTAATACTTACTCCAGGGGTAGGTATTAGTATTATTTATGATTATAGATGGGACAGCTGGCTTAAGCTGGACAAGGTCACAATACTAGAAGTGGTGGAGTGAAATTTTAAATTATAGGAATCTGGCTTTAAAGTCTGCAAACAGGGTATTAAGGGATACTATGCTGAGTGGTGGGAGCATATACCAAGGAAGCAGTGCTAAGTTTAAAGATCAGGGAAACTTCCCTGATGAAGTGTGTTCAAAGAAGAATCTGGTCTTGAGTAGGAATTCATTAAATGGAGAAGACAGCGAATAGAATTTTAGTGAGAGAGAACCTTATGTGTGAGAACCTCTGTTTGAGAGGGTGGGGGGAGAGATGTATTACAAGTCTTTAGAACAATGAATATCTCATTGAAGTCACCCAATATACATTATCTTTTTTTTTTAAATATTTATTTATTTCAGCGAGAGTGAGTGTGTGTACCTGCAAGGGGGAGGGGCAGAGGGAGAGAGAAAAACTCAAACAGACTCCCTGCTGAGCCAGTGCGGGGCTTGATCTCATGACTCTGAGATCACAACTTGAGCTGAAACCAAGAGTCAGACATTTAACCGAAAGAGCCACCCAGGTGCCCCCAATATACATTATCTTAACTGAAGCCCCCCCCCCCAAATATTTATATCTTAATCAAAATGTATACATGTGCAGGAATAATACATGCCCATATCGACAACACCCTATCAAATACCATCAAAATCGTCTGCTAAATTCCTATTGCTTGTAAGCGGAAACCAGCTACAATAGTTCACAAAGGGGATGCTGTGTACTCCTTTTTCTTTGATGAAATAACCTGAGTCATCTTTCTCTGTTTTTTTCCAACACTCCAGCTTCTGTGTTCCCTCAGCGACCACTTCACCTCTCGTCCCATCCCAATCTGGTTCCCTTCTGGCTATCACCTTACATTTATGCTCTACTGACACAGAAAGACACAGATTCAGTTTGCAACAGAAAACACAAATATGGAACAACATTTCCGTTAAACAGAATGAGTGTTGCATGGTCTGGGACTTGTGCATGCATCTGTCCCACCAGGCTTTCTGTTGAATTAAAACTTACTGAAGCCAGGTTAGCAAAATTGGGTGGTGTTGGGCCTTCCACAGGGGTGCAGAAGCTGCATGGCTAAACAGAAGGCTTAACTGCATAGTTTTCACTGGAAGATTTATTTCTGCCTTTATGTATAAAAAAGTATGTAGACATCATATAGACATACTTAGTATCATTAGTAATATTTCAATGTTGATCATTCGAAACTTAACAATGGCAACTATTAACTAATATAACAGGTGCCACTGAGAAGCAGTGACTTGCTAAGTATCAGCCATCTTGCTAGATTTTAGGAGAGAGCCTGGATTTCTGAACTCCCCCTTCTTCCTGTGTAGAGTAGTTTCTACTCCAGTAACACTTCTGGCTTCTTGCAAGAACCTTTACTCTGAGACTCTCATGGAGGATAAGTGAGTCATTAACTGTTGGGTAGCAAACAGTGGTCTAGGTTTTCAATTATTTAGAGATGATTTATCATTAGTCAGTAAATACCAGGATTTCACTCCCTTCCTTCCCTCTCCACCCAGTGAAGCTGTGATTGTGGATCTTTCTACTTTGCTTGATGCCCTTCCTTGCTGCTGGATGAGATTCCAGGTCCTGAGGAGGGTGGAGGTGGAGATGGCGTTAGGAATGGGCTTTAACAGGTCCTTTTAGCCTCACGTTAATCTAAACCACACTGGTCAAAAACTTTAAAGGAATAAATGTAATATTTTATTTTAAACCTGCTGACTCCTGCATCTGCTTCACTCTTGCATCAGAATTAAGGTAGATCTTCTCAGCACACACACACACACACACACACGCACGTGCCATTATGTATATATACCATGCATTATATATATAGATATTATAACATACACATTCTCCCTGTGTATATTATATACACACACACATACATCTTAAAGTTATGATGTGGATCAAATTTTATACATATATGTGTGTGTGTGTGTTACATATATATAGGTTATATCACAAATATAACTTGAATTTGAACTTATAACCATAATTTATTTTCAAACAACATAAGGTATAATAACTTTAAGCTTATACACACACACACACACGTTATTTTCCTTTTACAAAGATCACCGCTTAAGCTAAGAAACCCGAAGGAACTTGTCTGCGATTGTACATCCAGGCAGCTAACATTCAAACCCAATTCTGTCTAAATTCAAAGCTTACGCACATAACCAAACAAATCACTTCTCAACAATTACTTGACACCTTTTAGAAGCCTGGCTGAACTGCTGTTTCTGGGTATGGGAAACTGGATCTCAGTTCTGACTCGGCTGCTTATTGTCTATGTGATTTATAAATTGTGAGATCTTGGGTAAGTTTTAGTGTGGAAGGAAACAAGGTGAAAAGAATCACAACCATGGAGGTCCTCAGTACTGAACATGCATAATGCTCATACAACACCAAGGAGTTTAGTTTAATAGAATAAAGAGTTTTGGAGGGGTGGGAACAGAGATGCCCTAGACAAAGTGACTAGTGGAAGGATAAAACTAGGAACCAAGACTGGAACTTGACTGTAAAGGTTTTTAATTCTGCCTGAAAAACTTTGGACATTGTATATCTTTGTTAGTAGTAACAATAACAAAACCAATACTATCTATTGACTATTATTTGTTAAATACTGTTAGGTTTCTTATACATTATCTCTAATTTTTAAATCAACTCTGAAATATAGCTGTAAGTATTCTCACATGATTGGTAGGAAAACAGAAGCAGAGGGGATGAGGACGTTTCTAAGAATTACTGAAGATCTACCACAAGAGGAATCACATCTTGACTTGAAGATACGAGATAGCTTCATGGAAACTGAGACATTTGTGGTCAACCTTGAAGAACTGGAAGCATTTGAACATGAGGATAAGAGAAGACGTCATTCCAGGCTAAGGGAGCAATCTCAGAGGAAGGAACCATGGGAATAGAAAATTAATAAGGCACCTGACAGTCTGGGGAGGGCAGCAACCTAATATGTAACCCTGAGATTTCTTTGTAAGGTGAACTGCAAAAAGAAAATTTGCTCAAACATTCTTTTGAGTCTATATGCATTTCTTCTTCTCATCCTGATGTACAGCTCCATGGAGGAGTCTGAGGAAGGTTTCCTATTACTGAATTAGATGAACATCTTAAAAAAACAGCTGTATCTTTATCAAAAGACAACATAACATTAATTTCTCACCAGTCCTGGGAACTCATGTAAAATGTATACGCTGATTTTTAATTTTCTCTAGTGCAGGTGGCATGCCGCGGTGGGGGTGGGGGTAGGGGTGTGCAGGGGAGGGAGTCTGTAGTGGAATCAGTTAAGTCACGCAGACCCATGCATGGAATGACCTTGCTTGCATGCCAAACTTCAGGCGGAACAATAATGAGAAGGTAGCAGAACTAATCAATTTGGAACAGGGCCCACTCCCTCCATCACTCGGGCCACTTAGGATGCAGGCGGTGTCCTGAGTTTTTCCTCAAGCTTGCCCTCTGAACACAAACACAAGGCTTTCTCTTACATAACTCGGAGAAAATGTAGGTTTGTCATCTAAAATAGAAGCAGAATTTTGTCTCCATGCTAATGTAACTATTTTTCTTTTGGATACCCTTTTCTCTTCTTCAATGTCTCCCTTTGTTTCAGACCTTGTGGAATATTTAGGGCATCTTACTAAACCTAACTCTATACACTTGATGACCCCCCAAATCCAAGAGCACTTCATGTGTCCTGCTCGCAGGAGATTTGTATGAGCTCTCTGAACAAGTACGTTTTCCCTGCACCTCATTTTGCTCATCTATGGAATGGAGACAAAACAGAGTTTTATGAAGATTAAAGGGAAAAATATATTCAAGACATTTACCAATGTTATTTATGACTGTGTTCTGACCCTTCTCCCCAGACAAACCTGATTTTGAAATGTAACTTTAGCAATAACTCATTAATCTTAGGCAAGTTTCTTCATCTTCCTGAGCCTTGATTTTGCCTTTTACAAAATAAAAATAAATAGGTCTATCTTGTGAAATTGCTATGAAGATTGGCTGATACAATATTCATGATATAAACATTTACCTAATTGTTACTCATCTCTGTAATTTCCATAGCTCTTTGCAGAGTATGTATTTACTCGTACAGTACTAGAATCTTAGGGATTGAAAAAATAATTCAATAATCTTAAATTCAGGCCAAAGGTCTGGACTCTGGTTGTTTCTTTTATTATATGCTGTTCCACCAGTACAGTAGATGAATATATCTTATACTTTCACGGGTGCTTTTGTCATCAGTTCCACAGACAGACCCTACCTTTCTTGAATTGCTGGAAGCAGGGGGTTTCAGAGGTTACTAATCCCTGATGGTTTGACGGCAAAGTGGCTTCAGTCAATAGCACTGCTCAACCATGCTCAGAGAACCACTGTAATGAGCACGATTGTTCCCTGGATCTGCTACGAATATGAATTAGATTATAAATAGAGAAGCTGCTCTGCTTCATGACTTTAAAACCATGACATTTCTAGATAGGGACAAAGTTTTGCATCAAAGTAAAAACACATGGTGCCTCTATCTGTCACCAGTACTTGGAATGCTAGCCTACACAGTGTCAAATAGGGCTGTGGACAGAACAAATGTTACAACAGCCTTTTAGAACATAGCATTGTCCTGAAAGAGGGGTTTCAGTATGTAAATTCTCTAGAACACACACACACTTTCTGGGTCTATTTCAGAACAGTCATGGCTCCAACATGCACAAATGACAATAGGATATGCTTTTTACTTTGCATTTTTGGACTATTTTGTATTTTTATGATAATTTTAGGGATACTAATGAGCTTTAAGAAATTGAGAGACCTCCTAAACACGAATACAGTAGGAACCTGTGGGACAAATGAATCCTTAAGTCCTGTCGCTTGAGGAGAAAGAAATCAGTACACACTAAGCTTCTACTAGGCTATTCTCTATTGGGTTATGTACCAGTTTTGTTGCTTTGTTTTTTCATCCTTTTCTCATGTGATCCTCACAACAACTCCATAAGGTCAGAATCTTTTTGGGCATTTTATAAATGAAGATTCAGATGCTTAAAACTTAGGTTAATAATGATCTGGCTCCTTGGGGTTTGCTGGCCAAGCGTAAAGATGCAATGTGCATAAGAAGTGTTTTCTAAGGCTGGTGGTTCTGCTAACTGGAGGACCCTCCCTTTGTTTAGCTGAACAACTGTGATGACTTTGGATGAGCACTGCCGCAGTAGGAGCTAGTTCAGAGCTGAATTATGGTGTCTGGTCATGGAAGGAATTTTAAATGCTTAGAGAAAAATACTGGAGGGAAGAACTCTAAGTCAATCAGAATGGTCTTTTCATACTCTGAAAGAAGGAAAAAGGAATCCCCAGTGGCAAGAGGAGCAAGGGATTTTTGAAAAGTCATGTCTTTACACAGGGAGAATGCTAACTTGTTTGCTTAGATATGTGTGAGGTAATCTCCTCCCTGTCCCTTCTTTCCTATGTTATTTTAAATAAACTGTGTGTTGCTCACCAAAGCTTTGGTACAAGTGAATTAGTCAAAGGATTTTAAAGAGGGAAAAAGCACTTGCACTTATGTCACAGAACTGACATGTGCCCTTCATATGGGGGCCATATCCTTAAAGTCTGGCACATGGTGAAGAAAAAAAAATTAAAATCTGTCAAAATATGTTGAGTTTAACTGAATTAAACAGATGAAAGAAAATACAGGGTGGGAGGAAAAGTCAAAAATTCATTCGAGGAATAGAGAGGATGTTATTTAAACAACCACTGGAGTTCTTGCTTTCTTCGTCAGTGAATTGAGATTCCTGGATAATATGCTTCCAATGGCTCCATTCAGATTTTGTATCCCTTATTTCTATAGCCACTTCAGTCTTTCTTCAGACATAGGCAAAGCTACTAATTTTAAGGTACTTTCCACTGTGATAAGCAAGACATCAGAATTCCCTACTCTGCAGAAGCTACTATGCTCAATACTTCCAGTATAATTCAGAATTCTTGTCTTGCTAGATCAATTCCTTGGTCCCTGAGGCTGTCACCAAGGGTTGAACTGAAGGACCCAATTATACTCTATGACATCAATATCAAGAGATAAACTGTGTGCTCTTCACTTTCTACCATCTCCTCTCAGTTTTTAGCAATGTTGCCACAGAAGAGCAAGACCCATGAGCAAAGCTTTGGAATGAGAAATAATATTCAAAGCTCTGTCTGGAAATAAAGTGTGGCTATTTTAAATGACCGTACATTTTATCCAATCATTCAACAAGGATATTCTGAGGAACTACTATGAGCCAGGCCTTACATGAGATGCCTGAACTCTTAGAATAAAGGAGGAAGAAATTATTTTTGCCTATTTACTGCTCAAGTCTAGTGGTGGAGACAGGAAAGAAATCAAACAAGAGTGATTCACTACATGCAAAGTAATGTGACGGGGAAATTGACATGGTATGAGACCACAGAGAAGAGTTACCTAGTCCAGACTTAAGAATCATAGAGTCCTTGCCAGAGGGTATGAAGTCTAAGCAAGGATTTAAGAGATGGCTATGACTTAGCCAGACACAGAGACAGAGAAAAAGAGCAGAAAAGGTGCTTCCAAACAGAGAAACCATTTTCTAGTCATCTGAAGGAAAGATGGCAGCTTTGAGCATTCAGGAAACAGAGAGATCAGTCTGGGTAGACCACAGAGCTGGTGAGAAGTACGGAGAGACAAAACTGGAGAAGTGGACAGTGGCCAGCTCTTGAAGTCTCTGGGAACCATTCTGAAGATTCTGGACCCTACCCTATAGTTAATAGGGAGTAATCGAAGGGTTTAAGCAATGGAAGATATAATCAAATACATGTTTTTAAAACATCACCTTTCCTGGACTTTGAAGAAATGTTTTGTATGGCAGCAAGAATGGAAGCAGTGAAATAAGATGATGGCACATGGCCCAGAGTGGTGGCTATGAGAATGGAGAGAAATGGACACATGTGGAATATAAAGGAAGCACATTTGGAATATGATTTAATCATTTTAACTACTTTCAATAGTATTTTCCTGATCTAGTCCATATTTCCTGGATTGCCTTACTTAAATAAATGCCAAGCTACTGAATAAGAAGATGATAATGTCTCTTAGTGATTTCTCAATGACAAACATCACTCAACTCTTTTTCCCCAATGGTCTAATTAATGTATTGTTATCTATCGTCATTCATTCCTTCATTCTTTTACCCCAACATACATTTGTTGAGTATCTACTGTATGCTAGGCACAGATCTAGACACCGGAGACCTAACAGTGAAGGGATAAAATCTTGTTCTCTTGGCACATACAGTCCATGAGTATTTCCGACAAAAACAAAGTAAATAAATGAAGAATGTAATCTGAGATGGTTCTAAGTTCTACCACAGAGGGTAGTGAGATAAAGTGACAAGAAGGGACCACTTCATATTGGGGGATCAGGAAAGGTCTCTCTGAGAGGTGACATTTGAGCTGAGACCTGAGTTCTGAGATCCTTACGTAAGGATCTGGGTGAAGTGTGTTCTAGGAGAGGGAGCAGTAAGAGAAACTGCCTTGAAATGAGGCATATCCCCTGACCATTCTATCTAATGTCATAACTTAGCATTCCGTGCCACTTAATCCTCGTCCTGCATATACTACTCTACTTGCTTTCTTTTTTGTGAAGGATTTGTCACTTTCTAAATGCTATACACATTTTACACTTTTCTCTTCTTTATTGTTTGTTGTCTATCTTCTCTGACTGGCACATAAGTTTCACGAGGGCAGAAAGATTTCTGTTTTGTTCATTGGTGCATTCCCAACACATGGGAGAGTTCCTGACACATACCTGGTACTCAAACACTTTTTGAGTGAATGCATGAGAGAGAGAATACTAAGTGGTTGAGAACAGAAATCAGGACAATGTGACCAGAGCATCATGAATGTAAAGTGAGGTATGACATGAAGTAGCGATGGGGAAAAACTCAAGCAGAATTGTGGAGACCATAGCAGAGTCCAGTTCTTATTTTTAAAAACTCTTTACTAGCAAGTTTTGAGTGGATAAAAGGAAGAGATTGGATTTGCATTTTTAACAGATCACTCTGGGTACTGTGTGGAAAATGAATTTTAGGGTGTGAAGAGAGAGTAGAAGAGTGATCTTTCAGGGAGTGAAGACTTCAGTGACTCCTAAGCCCATTTCCTCAGCCTTAACGGATTGCTCGATGTTCACTAACCTTCCAGTGCAGTGTGCGTCAGCTCCACAGTAATGCATTATGGGGGATCTGCCAACTCCCTTTCTCCTGTCATGGCCAAAGGTAACAACAGCCTGGAGCCGTGCGCAGAGCTAATCTGGGGGAGCATCCTTCATGCCAAGAAAGCATAAACATACTTCAGAGATGCAGCCTTGATTAAAAATACATGGACACTCTGTATGCATTCACTCACATATGGCCTTTGATTGCCTGGCATTTTCAATTCATACAAGAACATTATGGTGCTGCATTATGGATGAGAAGACACATTTCACCCTCTTAAATGGAGGGATTTTATGTGCTTTTTCTTTCCCCTCCTCATCTTCCATCACCCCCACCCGTTAGTCAGAGATTAAACTGTTTAATTAAGTCCTGATTAACTGAACTTCCAATTTTGTCATGGGAGCGTTTTCCATAGCCTGGGCTGCTGCCTTTCTTCATGGAGATGAGGGCTCACTGTGCCCCAAAGACGAGGAGTGTCCATGCCTCCCGTTCTCCTTGCTGTCAAGTTCCCTTCACATCTCCTTCAATATCTACCTTCTGTTGCAGGTTTTCCACCATTATCCCAGTCTTGAGCAGGTGAATTAACTAACTTTTACATGAAGCGTCCACCAAATAAACCTGCTCTCTGTTTTCACTGAAGCCTCACTAAAATATTTTGATGCCTTTCTCGTCTTGAAGAGCAAGACAGCATGGCAGTTATGAAAGCAGACTCCATCATAAGACCAATGAATATACAGACACAAAGACCAAGATTTGGATTCTGAATTGATCACAAACTAGCTGTGAGATTGTGGGTCAACTTAATTGATGTCTTTGAGGGTCAATTTTCTTCGCTGTGATGGGGATACAGTATCCTGTTGGTTGGATATAACAAAGCCATGCCATTAGATAATATCATATCAAGGGCTCAGCACCATGCCAGGGACACAGTAATTACACCCCCACCCCAATTCTGGCTACTGTCATTGTTTCAGTATTTCTGTATACGCCATATACAAATTAGGTACTCAACTGATGTTTTCCTTAAATGAACCACTTAAGGGAAGTCACGATACATTATGAGCTATTGGTGCCAGTTCAATCTCCCCTTTATCTGTAATGGCTTTGTGGATCACACCAGGCTGAAAAATATTGTCCCTCTGTCCTTCTCCGACTTGTATTTCTGTATCCCTTGGGCATTCATTCAGTATGGCATAGGTATTAATACTACCAGTGTAGAAGCCAAACTGCCTGGGTACACTTGGGCCCAAATACGTACTAGCTATGAGAGCTTGCAGAAGTCACATAAGCTGCTTGGTCCCCAGTTTCTTCATTTAGAAAATGATGATAATGGTGCCACTCATGTATAAGGTTGCTGTATTAAATGGATAATGCATGTAAAACCCTTTGCAAAGGAACTGGATTAACGTAAGTCATCAGTGAGTATCATCAGCAGCATTATCATTATTATTATTCACAATTTTGCTCTCTGATAGCTCTATATAGACTTGAAGGCAAGTGTCATATTTTATACATGTTTGTATTCCCTCTTAAAGCACCTTGCATTCTTAACATATGTAATACTCTTGGGGTAACACTAGGCATGTTCAGTTATCCATGGCTAATGGAGGCAGGCTTAGGGTAACTCGCCATGGTGGTTTCCCTGGGACTGTTTAAGATTAGCACTGAAAGTCCTATATTCTGGGAAATCCCTCGATCCTGAGCAAACTAGGATAATTAGTCACCCTAGCAGACTAGAGGAGATTAGAGCTTACAACGTGACCTGTTAAAGGATGGGAGGAAATGGCAAATTAGACTCAAATGAAGAAAAGATGATAAGAATTTGTCTATCAGGAAAACAGGCTGTATAAGGGTAACAGCAAACCATATACTAAGTAAAATCTCAACCCCAGAAACATAAAGCAGATAATCAGGTTTGTCCTGAAAAAGGCAGGAGAAAAGGGTACCAACGCATATTGAATACTGCATCCTTACATTTAAGTGAAATTCCGTCCTTATTTTTATAAACCAATCAAGCCAAACAAATCAATAAGAAAATATTAATTGAGCATATGTTATACGCCAGGTTTCTGCTGTGCACTTTACATGATCTCATTTATTTTCTTTAATAATCCAAAATTATACTTGTTAGAATACCTATTTTATAGGTCAGAATCTCCGGGGGTGAGCCCCAAGCATCAATTTCTTTTAAATCTCCTGAAGTGATTCCAATATGTACCCTCCTAGAATTCCAATTTAATGGAATTGGGGTGCAGCAAGGGTAATGGGATTTTTACAATCTTCCCAAGTATTTTAGGTTGAATAGTGTTCTCCCAAAACACAGGTTCCCCTGGAATCCCAGAATGTGACCTTATTTGGAAATAAGGTTTTTGCAGTTGGAAAGTGAGGATGAAAATGTTTGCTTTATAAACGTTAAGATGAGGTTGTATTGGATCAGAGGGCTCTAAATCCAATGACTGGTATCTTTGTAAGAAGAGAGGACACACCGAGATACATTCGGAGGGAAGATGGCCATGTGACAATAGAGGCAGAGATTAGGGCCATGCGGGTGTAGGACAAAAAAGCTAAGGATTGCTAGGCATCGCCAGAAGCTAGAAAGAGGCAAAGAAGGATCCTACCCTAGAGTCTTAAGGAAGAGCATGGCCTTGCCGATACACTTCAAACTTTAACTTCCAGCCTTCCGAACTGTGAGGGAATGAATTTTCATTGTTTTCAGACATCCAGTTTGTGGAAATTGGTTATGGAAGCCATAGGAAACTAATATAACAGGTAATTCCAAAACTCAGTCAGATTTGAGAACTACTATTCTAGATAGCTAACCCCAAACCACATTAGGTCATCTTGACTTTGACTCCTTCCATCCAGGGCATGAATCCTCTCTACAATGTCTCTCACAGTTGCCCTCAGAAAGGCAGAATTCTTACCCAATAGGGAAAAGAGACATACAGGTTTTCAGATTGAGCTTTCTGTGTTCACTACTTTTTAAAGATCTCATGTGACCCTCCTTGGGCAACATGGACACTCACACTTTGGGAATCACATACCCAATCCAGGTCTGTCTCTGTAGATCTGTTCCCCTTTCTTTTAGAATATTTAGAGAATTCCAAAGAAGATATTTAAAGAGAAAAGCACAATCATTACGGTTGAGAAACTGCTCTCGAAACTTATTAGCTTGTGACTCATATTCCTGAAAGGAGCTAATACCTTAATTTCATATTTCTCTGCTCAAATGCAGACCAAGGCGTAAACTGAAATGAAACTTTACACTAATGGCTTCTTAATTATACCCATCTAAAAGCAATTACCTGAGTTTTAGCAGATACAAAGTTAGGGTTGATGGGACCAGCAGATGAGAAATAAGATGAAAGGTCATCTGCAAAAAAAGATCAGTGGAGAGAAAATAAAACACAGTGAGGAGAGAGGGGAAAAAAATCCAGAGATAAGTAAAGGTTGATAAATTCCTAATAATAGTACTGCCTGGTTTCTAAAACAAGGGTGCCCCTTTCTCCCCTAACTATTAGAAATGAGGCTAAAGGAATGTTTTACTTCAAGGTGGAAACTGACAAGATGTGAAACTTTGATACCAGAACTACAATTACTTTATACCTATTGTGAGCCAAAACTTACTAAATAGTAGAACCAGGATTCCAAGGCAACACTGATTGAATAGACATCCTCAGTGTGTTCTCCATGAAAAAGGAGCATATATGGCATGGCCGCAGTCTGCAAAATTACACAAAGCTTGTGTGTGAACACACGTGTGTGCACGTGTATGCCCAGGCACAGCAGGAGATTCACCAAAATGTCTGGGTGTCCTCCTTTGAGCGGGAGATTTTGACACCACTCTACTTTAAGCCATATGCTTTTGCATTCTGCTTGGATTATTTGCAATGAGCATATATTCATTGTGGATAAAAGGGAACTACTAGAAATAAACATCAGAAAAAAATAAGCCTATCTAGTGGGATAAAAGCAAATTATATTGATTGCACTTATCTCCATTAAAAACTGAACTGACATGGACTCTAGGATCAGGTTTGACATGCATCTCAACATAAATCAGGGTCTCAAACTGAGACCCACGGGCCAGATTCCATCCCACAAGGCATATGTTTTATTTAGGTTTGAATGATTATTAAACATTTTAGAATTCGGTTGCCTTTATATGTACTCCATTCAGTTCAATTTGCCGCATTCTGCCTCCTGGCTGTCTCTCTGTCTCTGTTTCTGTCCATCTCTGTCCCTCTGTCTCTCTTGCATACACCACACACACACACACACACACACACACACACACACACACACACACTAAGTCTATTTCACTTATTTCTTTTAATTTGCCTGACACTTGATCCTTGGGTTTGCAGCTCCCTGCTCAAATGGAGTCTTACTGTTTATTTTCCTCTTGGGGAGGAAAGTTAATATATGTATGGAACAGTCTTTGAAGAGAGTGAGTGATCAGACTGCAAGTCCTCAAAGATTTTCCTACTTCTCATCTCATTTTTCAATCATATGAGTCACCTCTTGCTTTAGAATCTGTAATTTTTCTTTTTCCAAATGCAGATATCACATGGTCTCCATGGCCAGAAACCGGCTATAGATTAAGCATCATGAGCTCAATAGCGACTTCCAGTTATTGATGTCCATTCAAAACCCTGCATTTTTTGCACTGCTGCCTGATTCAGAGTCAGGAGGAAGACTTGGTTTCCTGTCAGATAAATTTCATGCCCTAATACTGCATTTAGATTCATTTTCACTTTTGTGAGAAATTCAAGAGACAAGAGGTATTTTCTGTCAACAACAACAAAATTAAAAACAAAAGCTAACCCATGTCAGTCATTTCCTATATTCCCCACCGCTTTGGTTGTTTTCTCAGTGATAATTCATTTTAATTTCAGAAGAATCTTCTGTAGCAAGTATTATTCTTACTGTATAGATGAGGGCATCAACACGGATTGGGAAAAATACATTTCTGAAGATTGCACAGCTTTAAATGCTAGCAGAAAAGCAACAACCTAAGTTAGTCTAGTAGTAAAGCACGAACCATTTCCCTAGATTCCTGAAACAGATCCCTGGACCGTGGCGTGCTGGAGCCACCTGACACCGGCTTATGGGATGTGACTGCATGTACTCTTCAGTTCAGTGATGTCATGTTGGCAGCTTGAAATCAGCAATGGTGAAAGTATTCACACCCTGGAAATTGGCACCTGCTAAAAATCAGGGATTTTTTTTTTTTTTTTTTTTTTTGTGGGAAGGGCCCCTTGGTAAACATTTACTGGCATACCATAGCTCCTAAACTAGAATGAGGTTCCTTTCATTAATTCAGTTTTCATTGGAAGCCCTACTTTATCAGGCACATGGTTGGCACCAGAGAGGAAAATGGTGCTAAAATAATCCCCAACTTCAGAAATGTACAGACTAGTGAAATCTGACATGGAAGAAAACTAAGGATCACAATATCCAACAAATACCAGGGCAAGAAGTGAAAAGTCACCTAGTTGTGTAACAAAAACAACAAAATAATAAGGGTTAGGGATTTTGTAAGTGAAATATAGTTAGTAGGTAGCGTTCTGATAAGAATTATTCAGGGGTGCCTGGGTGGCTCAGTAGGTTACGCGTCTGCCTTAGGCTCAGGTCATGATCCTGGAATCCTGGGATCAAGCCCTTGGATCAAGCCCCACATCACATCGGGCTCCCTGCTCAGCAGAGAGTCTGTTTCTTCTTCTGCCCCTCCCCCTCGCTCCCGTACTCTCTCTCTCGGAAAAAAATTTAAAAATCTTTAAAACAAGAATTATTCAAATGGTTCCTACTTAACTTTTTCACATAAATGTGAAATACAACTCAAATGGACATCAGCAATAAAGGACCTTTTCACTGTTGCTTTTTGGTCTGTTTTTGTTTGTTTGTTACCATGATATATACTAAGAATTATCCACTAGTTTTCCCCCCTGTCTGAAATGACTTTTTTCTCTCTAAATAATCAGATCTAGTCTTTGAGTTCCATCTTACCTTTTAATCCTCACAGTAAATGTTATCTCCTCAAAAAGATGCCAAGATACCCCTATAGTGACTCCTAGTCGCGTTACTCTGTGTTATAGGGTGGATTGTGTCCCTCACCCTCCTCTGCCCAAAAGACAGTATGTTGAACTCTAACCCTAGTGCCTCAGAATGGGACCTTCTTTAGAAATAGGGTTGTTGCAAATCCAATTAGTTAAGATGAGGTCATTAGAGTGGGCCCTTATCTAATATGACTGGTGTCCTTATAAAAAGGGCACTCTGGACACAGAGACAATGTAGATATGGGTAGAATGCCATGTGAGGATAAAGGCAAAAATCATGGTGGTGTCTCTGTGAGGCAAGAAATGCCAACAATTTCCAGCGAACCACCAGAAGCTAGGAGAGAGGCCTAGAATAGATTCTCCCTCCCAGCCTCAGAAGGAACCAACCCTGCTGACATCTTGATCTAGGTCTTTGAACCCCCAGAACAGTGAGACAATAATGTCGGGTGGCTTAAGACACCTAGTTGGTGGTATTTGTTTATGGCAGCCCTAGGAAATCAATGCACTGTTTCATGTTTATTCTACCTATCTTCTTGTTTCCTTATTCGTGTATTTCATTCCCTTTCTCTTCACGCTGGAATGCAGGGGTCTCTTGTTCAATGCTATACCTGGTTCTTTGATCACTGGCTGCCACTTAATAAGGATGAGGCAAGTGTTTTTGGAAACGATATAAGGGAGTTTATTGACTTACATAGTTTAAGAGAAAGCTAGAAATATAATTTTAGGTAGGTAACTTGATGTAATCACCAAAATCTGTATTCTCCATATCCCTCTCCTCCTCCGCACCCCCATGGATTTTGGTATCAGCTTCATCCTATGCCCAGCTTCTCAAATGGAAACCAGATGGCTCCCAGTCATCCCAGACTTCATCAGTCAAGATTTTCACTTACACGCAAAAAGTGGCTAACATTAAAAGAAATCCCCTAAAATTAGGCAGGACTTCAACTGATTCTGGGTGGTGACAAATAGGATAGATGTGTGCTACTTGGGGCTTCATGTGTCCACATCTAAGTAGAGCAGAAGAAAGCATGGATTTCTCAGTTGACACGGAGGAATGTCTGCAACAGAGTTTCACTTGCCTTCACTGGCCTGAACTGGGTGGGTTAGGGGCTCATCCTTGGCCCAACGACCCCATTCCTATGGCTGAGTGCTAGGAGTGGGCAAGGTTACTCTAATAAACTGAGGCCGTGGAGACTGGGGGTGGGTACATTGCCACCTAAATCTCAAGGACTTCTTAGAGAGAGGAATGGGAAATGGGAGTCTGAGACACAACCCAAAGTGCCCAGCACACAAACACAGTGATTTTAAAATTGCTGAGTCACTAGCCTCCACCAGCAGTTACTATGTCGCAACTAATGTCTTTTCTCTGTTGTTCTTCCAAGTTCAACTCTTTGAGATCCATTGCTTTGTTTACTCTGCATAACTCAAATACAAATTAAAACTGACACTTGGGTTGTTCACATCCTTTTTTCAAACTGTGATGACTCATTGAATGGATTTGGATGATTTCAAGACTTTCTACACCTCAAAAGCACCCAAATGACCCTTTAAAGATATGAAGCCCCATTTAAAAATGGACAGATTCCTGGAATATAGCTTAGTATATAAACCAATCATTAAGCATGGCACTATCTATAATTCAGAAAGAGAGAAGGCAGAGTATTTCCTCAAATTTATTTTTTGTTATTGTCGTGGAGGGAGGATTATTCCCTTCACCAATTGGTTTCAAGTTTTTTAGTTTTCTTGATTGATGCTCTGGGTAAAAGTTTCAAATGAACAAAATTTCTGCTAAAAGCTGTACTTACGTGATTCTCTCAAACCACTAGCATTTAAAGGCCAGAATGCACTGGTTTCTAGGGTATAGAATAAAAGGATTTAAGAACACAATTAGTAACTTGTTCTAGCAATTAGAGCTGAGTTTAATTACAAACTAACCTCTTGATAGACCATTTGACAGTCAGTGCAAAGTGAGAGAAAGAGATCAGAAAACTGCTAGAAGCAGCAGCAAAAGAACTTTTCCACATATTTATTTTTGCTCACATTATCTTCAGGCCTAGTGTTACTTTTGCAAAGGAAAAGGTAACAGATTTTGTTCTTTAAAATGTTTTATTTTTTAACTTGGCAACTAGGTTTTATTTTTGCATGCTTCCTCTTCCACCCATCTGAGAACCAAGCTGCTATCCTGGATTTACGTTCATCTGACACTAATGGGACCCTATGGGTTTCCTCTCCAACCCCAAAGACATCTCTGTCTTAGCAGGGAGGAGGGCACCAAGCATGCTTAGAATATAAAGCGTTAAAGCATAATAGGGCTTAGAGATCATCTGGTCTAACTCAAACACATTATAAATGTGCACACCTGGGTTCTGGAGAAGCTGTAATACACTCAAGAACATAGAGAGGAGCGGGAGCCTAGACCCCAACACAAGTTCTATCGGCTGAGTGGAACAAAGTCCACTCTTTGGAACAAAGAAAAGGTTTATCCTTCCTGTGGTTGCACTGAAGTAATTTATTTTCTTCCTGTTAGCATTTCCAAAAATGGAGCCCTCAAAAAGATAAATAGGAGGCCATTCTTTCAACGCTGCATATTTTCCCTTAAGTACCAGAACTCAGATCCATTTACTGGGCGTGTTACACTGATAAAGCTTTATGCAGAGCCTTGCTGGCCCTATGCACAGAGCCAATTACATTATAGGGAGAACTGAGCTGAGTGGGAGAAAGCATGTGGGTAAGAATTAGGATTGGCACGATGCCCTATTCTATTTACTAGCCATAAGTAAGCCATCTCACCTCAGTCATTTTGCTTCTCCTGACTTCTGAATGGGAATCCTAATGTCTTACCCAATATTGCATTTACCCAGCAAATATTACTGAGTACCTACTATGTGCCAGAAACTGTACCAGGTTCTAGAAATATGGCGGGAAGCAATCAAAGTTCCTGTTTATATTACACAGAGTTTATATTACACAGAGTTTATTTTACAGAGTTTATATTACAGAGTTTATATTACAACAAGGTGGACTTGTGAGCAGAGAGATGAAGAAAATGAGGGAGAGTCATGTGACAACCCAGAAGCAAAGCACTCGAAGCTGAGGGATAACCAGAACTTTCCTGAGTCTCATCTGACACAGAGCAAGAAAGCCATGATATTTACAAGGATCAAATGCCTGCCATCTGAAATAACAATAAGAAAGCTGTAAACATCTATGCTAATAATACACTGTGTTACTTTTATTAATGGGAACTGTGTTCTGTTAAGATTATATATGAGTGATTTGTAGTTTTCTAAATTTTTCCCAATATTCTAAAATAAATGTATAATGCCTTTATAATTCCTTTAAAAAGTTACTAAAAATATAAAATCTGGATCCAGTAAACACTGTGTTTGAGAGAACAGACTTATAAATCTGATAGGCTGGGTATGAAACTTGGCTCCACTGTTTGCTAGCTTTGTGATTTTAGAATAATTGTTATTTAAATCTTGCAAAACTCAGTTTCCTCCTCTGTAAAAAGCGGTTAGAAAATATGTACCCCAGAGGGGCCCAAGAGGACCTAATGATATACTGAAAGTCACACAGCATAGTGGACGGGCCTGGGAAGGGCTCAGTAAATGTCAGCTCTTCCAGTATTATAATTAGGACGGTGTGTTCATTTGTCCCCATTTCTCCTATAACAATGAACTTCACTCCTACAGAAAAAGTGCCGGTTAGCCAAGAAACTTCCTAGAATAATCATTATCCCCAACTTGCTTTCTAAAGAAAATACCAAAGCAGGTCCAATTTAGCACGCAGGTTTGAAGTGAGCCACCGTCCAGTCCCTGCTTCTGCTGCCAAGTAAGAGACAGAATGGAATGGTCTCTGCTACATTCCCCACATTTAGTACAACTGCTCACTGCACTAACCCCTTAATGTGTGCAGCGCTTTACAACTGCCACAGGGAGAAGGTCCTTCACGTTAGCCTATCTCCTTACAGGGTGAGGTCAGGAAGAGTATACAGACCTCATGATTTCCAGGGCAGCACTCTTTGCCCTTGCCTGGAAAGTCAAAATTCATACATGAAATGACAGGTCTCTCAGTAATAGTGATCATGTTTCATAAGAACATATCATAATCTCTTGGAAGAACAAAATATACAATCACAATCAACTCCTGAAGAGTACATTACATACCTTATGTTCAGACCACACTTCCTGCTAAAAATAAGGTAGGCTTAGAGCCCTAACAGTCAACTGCTATTCATAGGGACCTGGCTCTCTTTAGAAGAGATCTTTATAGATATCAGGTCATGGATTTCTTTGAGAACCTAATTAAATTCATGGATGCTGGACAGTTCCACCAAATGCCCTCTGAGACAGACCATACTGCACGTGATCACCAGAGATTGGGGTCTCTACAAAAACAACCCTGGCCCCTAGTGTAATAACTTCATGCTTGGTAATATCTTGGTTTTCCACTGTCTTTGGCTACTTTGTTGTTTAAAGGGTGCTTGGCCCAATCTTCTATAAGATTGGGTTACTTTTAGCCTGGGAGATTCCTAGAGCAAAGAAGGACTATGAGAAGATCCTCCCTTGCTCCCCACCTTCCCTGCTTCTTCAGCAGTTTTTGCCAAGGCTCCTGAGTTCCCCAAGGGTTCTCCTGAGTCATACAACCTAGAGAGATATACTTAAGCTAAGCCTAGAGGCATTAGCTTGGGTGAGAGGGAAGTCAGGTGGCTTCCCCCCTCATTCAAATGAGCTTGTGGTGGAATGACACACACCACTTCCATCAAATATCTTTGCTTAATCTCTACACATTATGTACTAATGTTATTTAATCTAATCAAGCTTATATACCATCTAGTGGATATAAAATAAAAAGGTTTAGCTCCTATCCTCCTTGAGTTTACAGGTAAGTTAAATTACTCATTATACTAGTAATGTTGTTTTTGCATTTAATTGATATATTGATAATGGTGCCAAACACTGATTGAGGAACCAGAATATGCAGACATTGTTTATTTAATAGAGTACTCAAAGTAACTCCAAGAAGTGAGCTCTGTCATTTTTACACCTGACAAGGAAAACAAGACAAAAATAGGGTAAACAACTTGCTCAAAGTTGCACCTCTAAATGGGAGAAATTCCAACTGTTTGACTCCAATCCTTTGTTTTAAACCACTATACTCTAGCCACTCCTCTGTATTAAGATATGTTTTTAGGCAAGATTAAATTCTCTAATTTACCACAATAATCTTGGGCTATAAGCTTTGGGTTTTTAAAAAATTTTATTTAAATTTTAGTTAGTTAACATACAGTGCAATATTGGTTTCAGGAGTAGAATTCAGTGATTCAACACTTCATACAACACCCAGTGCTCATTCCAACAAGTTGGCCTATAAGTTTTATTATAAGTATCTCCATGCAACAAATGAAGAAATTATGTCTTGTATAGTTAGAGGACTTAAGCACAAATTTACCCAGCAATAAGTGCACATTCAGAATCCAAACACCAAAGTCTGGGATCTTGGCTTTATAGACACACACACACACCGACACACACACACACCCCAACTGGGGAAAAAAATAATCAAAGAAAGATTATTCACCAAGACCAAGTGGGATTTATCCCTGGACTGCAAGTGTGGTTCAACATTCACAAATCAATCAATGTGATACATCACATTAATAAAAGAAATGACAAGAATCATACGATCCTTTCAATTGGTGCAGAGAAAGCATTTGACAAAATACAACATCCTTTCTTGATTAAAACTCTCCACAGTGTAGGGATAGAGGAAACATACCTCGATATCATAAAAGCCATCTATGAAAAGCCCACAGCAAATATTCTCAATGGGGAAAAACTGAGAGCTTTTCCCCTGAGGTCAGGAACACGACAGGGATGCCCACTCTCACCACTGTAGTTGAACACAGTACTAGACATCCTGGCCTCAGGAAAAAGACAACAAAAAGAAATAAAAGGCATTCAAATTGGCAAAGAAGAAGTCAGACTCTCACTCTTCACAGATGACATACTTTATGTGGAAAACCCAAAAGAATCTACCCCCAAATTGCTAGAACTCATACAGCAATTCAGCAATGTGGCAGGATACAAAATCAATGCACAGAAATCATTTGCATTTCTATATACCAACAATGAGACCGAAGAAAGAGAAATTAAGTAATTTATCCCATTTACAATTGCACCGAAAAACCATAAGATACCTAGGAATAAACCTAACCAAAGAGGTAAAGGATCTGTACTCTAAAACTACAGAATAGATACGAAAGAATTTGAGGAAGACACAAAGAGAGAGAAAAACATTCCATGCTTATGGATTGGAAGAGTAAATATTATTAAAGTGTCTATGCTACCCAGGGCAATCTACACATTCAGTGCAATCCCTATCAAAATACCATCAACATTTTTCACAGAGCTGGAACAAATAATCCTAAAATTTTTATGAAACCAGAAAAAACCCAGAACAGCCAGAGGGATGTTGAAAAAGAAAGCCAATACTGGTGACGTCACAATTCCGAATTTTAAGCTCTATTACAAAGCTGTGATCAAGACAGCATGGTACTGGCATAAAAACAGACACAGATCAATGGACATAGAATCCAGAAATGGACCCTCAACTCTATGGTCAACTAATCTTTGACAAAGCAGGAAAGAATATCCAATGGAAAAAGAACAGTCTCTTCAATAAATGGTGTTGGGAAAATTGGACAGCCACATGCAGAAGAATGAAACTGGACCATTCCCTTACACCATACACAAAGATAAACTCAAAATGGATGAAAGACTTAAATGTGAGACAGGAATCCATCAAAATCCTAGAGGAGAACACAGGCATCAACCTCTTTGACCTCGGCCACAGCAACTTCTTGCTAGACACTGCCTCCAAAGGCAAAGGAAACAAAAGCAAAAATGAACTCTTGGGACTTCATCAAGATAAAAAGCTTCTGCACGGCAAAGGAAACAGTCAACAAAACTAAAAGGCAACCTACAGAATGGGAGAAGATATTTGCAAATGACATATCAGATAAAGGGCTAGTATCCAAGATCTATAAAGAACTTACCCAATTCAACACCCAAAAAACAAATAATCTAGTCAAGAAATGGGCAGAAGACATGAACAGACACTTCTCTAAAGAAGACATACAAATGGCCAACAGACACATGAAAAAATGTTCAACATCACTTGGCATCAGGGAAATACAAATCAAAACCACAATGAGATACCACCTTACACCAGTCAGGATGGCTAAAATTAACAAGACAGGAACAAATGTTGGTGAGGATGCAGAGAAAGGGGAACCCTCTCACACTACTGGTGGGAATGCAAGTTGGTACAGCTACTCTGGAAAACAGTATGGAGGTTCCTCAAGAAGTTAAAAATAGAGCTACCCTATGACCCAGCAATTGCACTACCATGTGTTTACCCCAAGGATGCAGATGTAGTAAAAAGAAAGGGCACCTGCACCCCAATGTTCATAGCAGCAATGTCCAGAACAGCCAAACTGTGGAAGGAGCTGAGATGTCCTTCAACAGAAGAATGGAAATATTACTCAGCCATCAGAAAGGATGAATACCTGCCATTTGCATCAACATGGATGGAACTGGAGGGGATTATGCTAAGTGAAATAAGTCAATCAGAGAAAGACAATTATCATATGGTTTCACTCATATGTGGAATATAAGAAACAGTGCAGAAGACCATAAGGGAAGGGAGAGAAAACTGGATGGGAAGAAATCAGAGAGGGAGACAAACCATGAGAGACTCTTAACTTTGGGAAACAAACTGAGGGTTGCTGAAGGGGAGATGGGTGGGGGATGGGGTAACTGGGTGATGGATATTAAGGAGGGCATGTGATGTGATGAGCTCCGGGGGTTATACGGAACTGATGAATTGTTGAACACTACATCTGAAACTAATGATGTACTATATGTTGACTGAATTTAAATTTAAAAAGTATAAAATAGGAAATTAGGATCCAAGATGAGTAACTGAATGATAATAAACTTTCCAGTTGGCTAAGGGATCATGGGAAATATCTGGAAATCTGGAGATCCGAGGTCTAGCCAAGCCCCTGCCACTATTGCTACCAGTACTTTCTAAGTAGAAAGTTTAGGACATAAGTGTACCTGATAGTCATGAGCACTGATAATTACTCTTGTTCTAATACAGCAAAGATCTCAGGATTCACTAGGTTGTAGATAATTATTTGTTCCTACAATGACTAGCCTCAGACTGATCTCTTTTCTAAGTTCTTTTTGTTGATTTTGGCTTTGCTTGCCTTAGTTTTCTTCCTAGTTGACAAACTCTCCACAGTTTCTTCTCATCTGTCAGTACCAGGAGGGAAGGAGAGTAGTCAGTGCCCAGAGGAGGAGAGGAGTGATAGACAGACAGACAGATATAGATAGACAGACAGACAGCCAGACAGACAGGGACAATGAGGGAGACAGAAATTGAGAGAGGGAGAGGGAGAGATGGAGGAAGAGAGTGTTGGGGTTGGGGGGGAGAGAGAGAGAGAGAGAGAGAGAGAGAGAGTGTGTGTGTGTAGTTTGGAAAAAGTATATGAGGTTGCCGTTTTTATGGTTTATTTATAGTCTCTCTTAAATTTTAGTTCTTTTCCATTCTTTTCTGATGGCAGAAGTACTTACTTTGAAACCTGAAACGATATTAATGAAGATGGTAAGATTTGTATTTGTATTTGTACCCAAGGGGAACAGGGATTGCAGGAAGATCGAGAGACACTGTTTTAGGGCAGCATTCTCATCTTTGAGCTCCTAATCCACAGCTTCACCTGATTGTGTGCTTCTCCCTTCAGCCCTCACAGAATTCTGGGCCCAGGGATGGGCCCCTCGAACCCAATAAAGCAAAGTGCTTGTGGTATCAATGACATCTCCAGGTCTTTTGGAGCTTATGTCTTGGCTCTTGACTGTTTCAGACACAGGTGTTTGGAATGAGTGAGGCTGACAGTCGCAGAGGCAATAACAATCCCATACATGGCGATTCCCAAGCAACCACACCAGCAGTCCCCTGAGCTTTGTAAAAAATCCAGAATTTCACATACCATCAGACTTATCTGTGGCCTATTATCCTTCCAGACAGATCTTTTTATTTGAAAAGTGATTCAAGGGGCGGTTCTTCAGGTTGGATGAGAAATTGGCCTGACTGACATTTTGTTTCTCATCATCTATGTAAAGTCTTATGTGGGCTAATGTGACATAGGTGCACTATTTGCATAATCTCCTGGGATGAGTTGCGGGTATTTTTGTCCACCTGTGTAAAGTGTAAATGCACACATTTGTCCTAAGATGATCTCTTTTCAACATTTTTACCAATTTTCAAGTGAGCCAGGAATGGGGAATATTATGAAATACATTCTACTTATAATCTGGTAGAGCTTAAATTATCCCTTCTACCAAAGTTCTGTGATTGTCATACATTACCTGCCATATGGAAATAAATACCATTTCTCCCAAGTTGAGAACACCTCTTAAATTTCATCTGTAAATTTGCATTGTATCATTAATGCATGTCATTTCTTTTACTGGATTTAAAGTTCTTTGAGGGCAAAGAACTGGTTGCTAACTTCTACTTATTTCCTGATCACAAGCCATGTGCAACAATGGGGCTCATTGTTGGTTCTCTAAGGATGATAATTACACTGACCTTATTCACACCTTGCACTGTCTTATTAATTTGACTTTTAGCCTTCCCTTGCTCTTCTCAAGCTACAGAAGCCATATTTGCTTTCTGGATCAGGAAGGTAGGGGTGAAAGAAATTAATATGACAAATCAGCTAAGGCCAGTGAATCATGCAACATGCTTGCTGTCATGCTAGTTCTTGGGACAAGTGAAGTGGAATGGTCAAAACAGGCTCTGGAGCCTCACTGCCTGGGTTTGAAATTAATCCCACCAGGTATTAGATGTGTGGCCTTGTCAAATTATCTAACCCATCTGTAGAATGAAGACTAAAATAATGCCTACTTCGTTAGTAGCTACAAGGATTAAAGGAAAAAAAATACGTAAATTGGTTGGAATTGGTGCTGGGCATATCAAAAATACTAAATAAACATTAGCTAGTATTATTTTGTTATACTGCAACACTGTGAGTTAAATGTTTACACATTAATACCATCTATAAATGATACAGCTAAATCTCAGACCCATGAAGGAATGTACTTAATAAGAGGTAGACAGAACAAGTGCTTAAACTCAGTTCTCCAGGTTGGTAATAAGTATGATGAAGAAGGAACTGAGAATAACCACATGATTCACTGGGTGTTCAATAGGTGCCCAGTGATGTGCTAAAAGCTGTACACACATTATCTCACTTATCTTGCAACAAGAAAATGAGGTGGTTTCTATCAATGTCCAAGTTTTATAAATGGTGACCTCTTACCTCAAACATAACCCGTCAGGTAAGTGGTAGAGCCAGAAACTAAAGCAGATGTACCCGACTCCAAAGCCACATACTTTGCTTCAACTCTACCAAAGTGCTGGAAACACATTTCTTGTTCTAAAAAGCAAGGGGTTCAAATGATAGTGTGCACATCTGGGGGTGGGGCTGGCAAAAAGAATGGATATAGACAGCATTTTGAAAGAGAGTCATTTATAAGTGAGATTATAGAATCTGTTTGAAGATTCCCCCAGAGGACATGTTAAAAAGATGACTTGCACACAACGTAACGAGAGGTTAGATGAAACACACCGGGCTCTGTGTAGGCGGGATGCACACCGAAAATTAAATCCACGTTGGAAATGTTAATAAATGCAGACACATGTTCTTGTTTGTAATGTGCTTCTTGTTTTTCTCATTTTCTCCATGTTAGAACAGTGAGGGCATCTCTGTTGGGTCTCCTGGGGCTTGTTTTTTTTTTTTTCCCCTTCTCTCTGGTTGTTTTGCTTTCTTTCTATATCTCTCCCCACCCCACCTCCATGCACTCAAAATGTGATTTCATAGTTGAGATGTCCAGGACCCAGGGGTGTGACTATGCACAGGAAATGAAGAATAAGGAAAGAAGACTCGTGGGGCTTCTAGACCATGCATCACACGGTAGCCATAGCGATGTTAAAACCAATAGCACCGCACCACTCTCTCAAAGATTTCTCGGGGTTTCCTTTGGTGATCCATATAATGACATCCAGACACTTCCGCAAGATGTTTAGGGCCCTAGTGTGTTGGCCACCCTCCGGGCCCACCTGGCCATCGTGACTCCTCATGCCCTCTACCTTTTACCTGACATGTCCTCTTTCATCAGAAAACTTCATTCATTCTTCCATATCTAATTCAAGTGTGATCTTTTTAAAGAAGTCTTTCCCTGCAATTCCCCAGGGAAAGTCAGTGGTCCTGACCTCTTGGTTTCTCTAGCATTTTACATTTATTCGTTCTGCCCCATTAATGTTAGCAATAACAAATTGAATGCTGAGCATATAAGGAACTGGTCTAAACATCTTACATGAGTTTTCTAGTTTAATTCACCTAATAAATACATTAGGCACATTTTATCTCCATCTAAAAATGAGGACTCTGAGACTCAGAGACATCTCAAAAACGGTTTGGGGCATGTCAAAAGGTGTTAGAGCCAGAATTCATGCTCTGATCCCTCTGCCTTGAACACCATTAACAATTACCGCTGACCATCATTTTACATTCATCCATAATGGTTGCTTACATAGGAGACTCACTTCCCTACTAGTTCCTGGAATATCTGAAGGCAGAAATGTTTTCTTAGTCTTCTGAAGAAGGCAAGGTAGTGTAGTGAAGAAACACCTGTATAGAGTTACACAGACCTGGCTGACATTTCTGCTCATCTGTTACTGAATCACTCTGAAAACCCGACTCTACTTCTTCATAATGGGCACAGTAACGTCTAGTCAACAGAGCTGTAAAGAAAGCAGGTTACATATCAATAGTACTGAAGACTACAGCCACTCAGTATGGGCTGGTTCCTTTTTCTTTTCTTTCTGTATGTCTGCCTAAGATCCTGTCTCAGAATGAAAATCCAATAAAGGACTTATTTTGTTTTGTTTTCTTGTAAAGGAAATAAGATAAAATAAAAGGTGATTTTAATCTCAGGGCCACGTCAAGGAAAAAAATATGGCCTCTCCTCGTGACAACTGATTTATTAACTGAGTTCTCGAAAGGCCCTGGCAGGTTGACAGTTTTGCATTCAAGGAAGAGGGTAGACAGAGATAGGACATGGGAATATTTTGAATAGGGAATATGGCAAGAACTCAGCACAGATGGGAAGGCAGGCAGACAGACTATTCCTTAGGGAAAGGAGAAAGGAATTCCCAGAAAGCAATTCCTGGTGTTCAGTGCCAAGAGTTTGGTCCAAAAGACTCCTGGAATTAAGATTAAGGGACTGGCATGTCATCATCATGCGAAGGGTGACCAGGAAGAGGGGAAGTATATACTAGCTTTCTACAGCTGCGATGAGATAGAGTGGAAAGTAGAACCTTTAGATCCTAGATGTCAACCCTTTTTCTGCCACTCTCCAGCTAAGGACCTGACACCAATTTATCCCCCAGAAAATGGGAGAAATAATACCTACCTTGCCAGAGTCAGATGAAAAAAAAAAAAAAAACTACTATCAAAATGTTTTTATCATAGGACTTAAATACAACGAGCACTTACTGAGTAGATATTTATTTGGTTTAGTTGGGTTTGATTTTTCCCCCATACCTCACTTCCTTTCTGTATTGGTCACATTCACGGGTAGAAAGAAGACATAAATGCACTTGTTCTATCTGAATTTTATCCAGTTGCCAAAATGCTTTCTACCGTCATGTCTCAGTGCAAAGCTTTCAGGAGCTGTGGACAACTTCAAGGTGCCACTCTTCTACCGGACGACAAAAGGGGCCAGCCCAGCTTGTCTCTCTTCTCACCGTTTCCTTCATTCATCACTCAAATCCAAGCCCTTTGGGTCCTCAGCCAGGATCACTCAGAGCAGATGCATGAGTCATACTTATCTCATCATTCTTTCATACAGCCATGGCTCCTGCTCAGTGAAAGGCTGTGCTGAGGGCTGTGGAGGAACTTTTGTTTCAAATAAAATGTCTCTTGTTCTTACAGCGGTACTTGGCACAATTAACCATCGCCGGCTTGAAACCCTTCTCTCAGCTTCAGAAATACCATCCTCTTTCTGGCTCTACGTGCCTCATTCTCTCTTATTTGTAAAATGGGGTGAAATACAGGTACAATGTGAAGATTAAATGAAATAAATCTCAAGAAGTTGGCGCAGGTGCTA
Organism: Ursus arctos; assembly: GCF_023065955.2. Classification (NCBI taxonomy): domain Eukaryota; kingdom Metazoa; phylum Chordata; class Mammalia; order Carnivora; family Ursidae; genus Ursus; species Ursus arctos. Next base: position 45,696,360 of record NW_026622852.1, on the reverse strand, counting down.
GCACACAGCAATATTTAATAACAGCAGTTAAAACAGCAGCAGCGATGACAATCACAACAGCGATACCAGCAGTTGTTGTCGTGGTAAAATATATTATCATTATTATTCTCCCAATGTCTATTGCTAATTTTCCTAAGTCCTCTTTCTGGGAGCAAGGAGGCCAGTACTGTTTCTTAATAACAGCATGGAAGAGGGGCAAGACACCTCTCCATTTCTCATTGTCAAGTGCACAGCCCATGTGCTTCTGTACCCATCGTCCCTTATCAAACACCAGCCCATCTACCTGAGTGCAGATCTTATCCCCTCCCATGTGTTCGAGGGCTTTTCCTATACATACTCCCACTTCCCTCTCTTCTGCAACATCAACATCTCCCTATCTACTGCCTCGTTCCCCACGGTATACATACTCTGGCATTGCCCATTAGATGAAAGAAACCCTCAGGACCTCACGTTTCCCTCCAGCTGCTATCCTGTTTCTCCCCACCTCTGACATTATTCATTTGCTAGCTCAGCTTCCTCATCTTCCATTCACTGTTCAACTCACTCCATTTAGGTTTCTATCACCATCATGCTAGAATATATGTGGTCAAAGTCACCAATAACCTCATGTTCAAGACCAATGGATATATTTTTCCCTCATCCTCCTTAGTACCTTTTAACAGAGTCAGTTGATTTCTTTCAGGTTGCTTAATTTATTGGCATAAAGTGTTGATAAAAGTTTCTAATAATCCTTCCAATTTCCTTGGTGTTGGTTGTGACCTCTCCCTTTTCATTCATAATTTTATTAATTTGGGTCCTTTCTCTATTCTTTTGAATAAGTCTTGTCAGTGGCTTATCGATCTTATTTATTCTTTGAAAGAACCAGCTTCTAGTTCTGTTGATCTGCTCTACTGTGCTCCTGGTTTCTAATTCATTGATCTCTGCTCTAATCTTGATCAACTGCTTTCTCGTGTGTGGGTTAGGCCTGTTCTTCTGTTTCGGCTTCAGCTTCTTGAGGTGAGAATATAAAAACTGCATTTTAGATTTTTCTATTCTTTTGAGTGAGGCTGGGATGGCTATGTATTTTCCCCTTAGGACTGCCTTTGCAGTGTCCCACAGGTTTTGGACCGTTGTGTTTTCATTCTCATTGGTCTCCATAAATTGTTTAAATTCCAGTGAAGACACACAAATGGCTAATAGACATATGGAAAAATGTTCAAAATCATTAGCCATCAGGGAAATTCAAATCAAAACCACATTGAGATACCACCTCATGCCAGCTAGAATGGCAAAAATTGACAAGGCAGGAAACAACAAATGTTGGAGAGGATGTGGAGAAAGGGGATCTCTCCTACATTGTTGGTGGGAATGCAAGTTGGTACAGTCACTTTGGAAAACAGTGTGGAGGTCCCTTAAAAAGTTAAAAATTGAGCTACCCTATGATCCAGCAATTGCACTACTGGGTATTTACCCCAAAGATACAGACGTAGTGAAGAGAAGGGCCGTATGCACCCCAATGTTCATAGCAGCATTGTCCACAATAGCTAAATCGTGGAAGGAGCAGAGATGCCCTTCAACAGATGACTGGATTAAGAAGATGTGGTCCATATATACAATGGAATATTACTCAGCCATAAAAAAGAACGATTTCTCAACATTTGCTGCAACATGGACAGGACTGGAGGAGATATGCTAAGCAAAATAAGTCAAGCAGAGAAAGACAATTATCATACGGTTTCACTCATTTATGAAACATAAGAAGTAGGAAGATCAGTAGGAGAAGAAAGGGAAGAAGAAAGGGGTGGGGGGTAAACAGAAGGGGGAATGAACCATGACAGACTATGGACTCTGGGAAACAAACTCAGGGCTTCAGAGGGGAGGAGGGTGGGGGAATGGGATAGGCTGGTGATGGGTATTAAGAAGGGCACGTATTGCATGGTGCACTGGGTGTTATACGCAAGTAATGAATCATGGAACTTTACATCAAAAACTAAGGATGTACTGTATGGTGACTAACATGATAAAAAAAATTATTAAAAAAAAAAACCCACAGTCAGTTGACTCTCTCCTTTATACACATTCTCCTCCCTCCACTTCCAAAACTGAATCCATTTTGTCCCCTAACTTTTTTTTTTCTCAACTATCCTCTTTTTGGCAAATGAGTTCAATATAGACCTGGATTCTCAAGCCAGAAATAGAATCTCTGTGGTTTTCATTCCCTTCTCACTTGCTTGCTCTCTATTTACCTTTCTATTTCTCTTTTATCACTCAATCCAGTCCACTATCAATCCATCAGTAAGTGCAGAATCTCTTCCAAATGAACCCTGGATCTGTTATTATTACTATTATTATACTATGATTTTTACCATGGCTGGCACTGTCCTCATCTAGGCCCCCTGCAACTCCCATGGGAATACTGCAACACTTCCTAACTGCCCTCCCACCTCTTTGCTAGTCTCTTCTCATCCATTACCTAATTCAATTCAAATCTATCTAAGCATGACTGGCTCTTCTCTTTGCTTCATATCATTTAAAGGCCACCCATTAGCCAGAACTCAAGTCCAAGCTCTTTAGAATGACATGGATGGGTATCCAGAACCAGTCTCCTTGGCTCTCTCTTCAATTTCTTCTCCTGATACCCTCCATTCCCTACTTTATGTTCAGGCAATGTGGGTATGCTTAGGGTTCTTGAAGTGTCCTCCCTCTTCCTCAATAAATCAAACTTAGCTCCCGTCCCAAGAAATCCCGTGAGATCCTCTTCCAAAGCAGAGTTCATCACTTTTTTGTCTCTGCTACCTCTGCATCTTGTGTACATTTCTATTATTAATCATTTATTTATATACTCATATCCTTTAATATAGTTATTCTACAACCTGGCTACACACTGGATTCACCTGGAAAATTTAGAAACCCAAACCAAAAGCTACTGCCTCGGTCCCTCATTCAGGGCTTCTGATTTAACTGGTATGGAAATCTCTAAGATTCTAACATGCAGTCAAGTTGGAGACTCCTCCTTGAGGCTAGGGATGTTCTGTTTTTATTTTTAATTCTTGTTTTTTAGGTGTTCTACATCCTGTCTGGCACATAGTTGGAATTCAATTTATGTTGTTAAAAATGCATTTACTATAAATAAAAGCTTATGATACAATATGATACACAATTCCCAAATGAAACAGGTAAAACTAAATTAAGGAAGGTGAATTTTCAGCAAGATTTGGAAAATGCAAGATATGGAAGATTTTGGAAAATGCCTGGAATAGACTTGCAAAAGCCCAGTAGCGTTAACATCTGAAAGAGGCAAATGAAAGTAAGTGGGATGCATAAATAAGGATATTCGTAATTGAGAATGGAGAATCCTGAGGCCATCTGCAAAGTGAATAGAAGAAAAAGGAGAGCAAGAATTTGATGGTGACACTTTAAAAGTATGGGAATACTAATAAGAGGTCAAGATAGATACCCCTGGTAGCCTTCTTAGAGAAGGTGGCACTGAATTGACGTGAGGATTTAGGAGAAAGAGACATTCAAATTGTGCAGCCCACTTTTCTAATTACCACTTGTTAGTGGTATTTGCATTCAAATGAACAGAGTAATTTTTGTTACCAACTATTACTGATGGTAATGATACTATCACAGCTGAATAAGGTGGGATTCTGTCCTAGTAGCAAACATGAACTTTGGAGAACCATTACATGGTTTTGCCAGTTAACAGCTGTATGACTTTTGGCAAGTCACTTAACCTCCATGACTCAGTTTTCACATAGGTAAAATGGGGATAATTATTATGCCTTTCTCATGGAATTATAGTGACAAACAAATGTATTAATTTACATAAAGTGCTTAGAAGAGCCCAGCACAGGGTAAGTAACAATAGATGTTAGTTCTACCACTATAGATGTAGGGGATTGCCCACTATTTGGACAAAGCCAAGGCTTCCATATGAGAGTGTTAAAAAGGAAAAGTGAGATTGTGTTCATTTAAGTTACAAATACAAAAATAGATTTCCATTTTAGAACTAAATCTATAGGTATGTATAAGATGTGCTTGATCTCACTCTCTTTCAGACACATACACACCACCTTACAATTGTAGTAAAACTATCAAATTAGTGAACATTTAAAATGATTCTCTTTAAACCCTTAATTATTATCAAATTTATATATAATCTCTACATAGGCTAACCAACTGTCGCCTGGGAGAGGTCATTAAGGCTCTACTGATTAGATAAGAATAATTTGCAATTAGCTTAGAAATTGTTAGCATGAAAATGGGCCCATCTAAATTTCTTGAGTGTTCTTGAAACTACTGTTCTCTTAGGTAGCCCAAACACTCATATAATCCTATTGATAGGGCTAATTAATTGGATTAGAATATTTTAATTTCCCAAGTTTTTATATCAGACCTGCTCTAGCCAAATGATCACAAATTATTTCTAAAACAGGCCAAACTTCTAGGCAGGTTTAAACTTTTCTATAAGCCTCAACATTCCACTGAGTATAACAAAATTATCAGAAGCAACATATGTATTTATTGTTGTCAAAGTCTCTCCTGTAGACTCTTGCTCGTTTTTATCTCTGCAAATCTGTCTCAAGGCTGTGAAACAGACATCTCATGAGCTGGTTTTCTTCTCTGAAGACTCAGAAGCACTCACAGTCCGAATCATCCCCTCAACCTACAGAAAGAAATAATGGACCCTATTCTAGTCCTCGCGTCAGACCTTTGGTGAAATCCTTTTTGGTCATCTACTAGCTGTTTGATACTAAGCAAGTTAGTGGAATTCTCTTTGAACCACTGACGCCTGCCATCTTAAAATGGAAATGATAAGAGCTCTCATGTGGAAGCTTCTTGTGAGGGTCACCCGAGATCATGCACGGCATAGATGACAGCCCCAATATATGATAGCCGTTATTAGCTTTTATCATACACTTGTTGATTTTCTATCATATAAACTTTGTTTCCTCTGTTATATTGTAGTCTCTTAGAGGGAAGAAAAAGTTTCTTCTGATTTAGGGGCTCCTCTCTCATTTTCATGGTTCCTGGCATGAAGCATATGGTTGACAAATATTTCTTAGTTCTGCTAAAGCCTCTAGTCCAAACAATTTCCAGGAGGTAATGCTCAACATAATAAACACTGTATATTTTACGTAGTACACATCGGAAATGTGTGTATATATGTGTGGTGCTAATATATCTACATCTATATAAAATCACATATACATTCAGTAACATATTTATAAAACACAATTAGGTATGAAATAAATGAAACATACACATCTGTATATAAGCCTCACACGTAGCTTCTATACATACACAGATGTACATACTTGTCATAGATTTTGTAAACAGAGACACAGATGAAATACAAAGAGACACTTTAACTTAGCTAAGTGTTGTTAAGGTCTAAACCTTAGAGTACCTGTTTTATGACTGTGTAAGTATGATTTGTAATTAGTATACACAGATAACATAGATAGGTGTATGTATAGTAATACTCTGAGTTAAAATAAATGGATACTCTCCATCTTTCCTTGTAGACTCCCCTACCTACAAGTTTGTCCCTATTGTTGCCCTCCCCCCTCCCAGTTTAGGAAGCTAACACACAGCCTCACTACTGAAGTCAGAAGGGAGAAGGACCAGTGGTGTGCTACAGTCAACCTAAACCAGCTCACCCACAGGATTGTGGGTTTTTTGGAATATTCCAAGCCAGTTGTTAAACAGAATCATTAGTAAAAATTAAATGAGATAAACTTGAAATTAAATAAATGATTTTAAAAGAAAAGCTAATACAGCCTCAAAATTCAACACTTACTAATTACTTTCTCTACAGTTTGCTATCATCTACGTTCTTGACCTTGTTTATGTCTCCTTTATCTGTGTGGCATTTATCTGGTGTAAATACCGCAGAAGGCATGCTGGAGTGCATTTCTTCCCACTTGTGTTCCTGATGTCTTTTGGTAGCTTGCGATGAGTATTTATAACACAGAAATTGGCCAATTCTTAAGTCGGTGCCTTTTCTTTTTCCTAGACAGTCAGATGTTAAACATTTGCCATCACAACCCTAGATGAGCCTTTTTGCCTGTATGCTGCATATTCCTCTTGGAGACTTGAGGATTAGTAGCTAAATAAGGTCGTTGTGAAAGAAAAGCAGTATTGGTATATAGATATATATGGGGAAACAAACCCCATATAAACATAGTGAAATTACATCCAATAAAGAACGTACAGAGAGTGGAAGGGGGAAGATTTCCCTGGAAACTGTCACAGAACACACACACATGCTTTTGAATAATGAATTTAATTTCCAAGCTTCACAGAAAGCTCTTTCCTGCCTTGGCTCTCCCTTAACCTTCTTCCTACTGCCTTTCCCTCACCCCTCTACCTGAAGTTCTTAAAGAGCTGCAGTTCTAACCTGTTCCCTCCCTCTCTATTATTCTACTAATCTGTCTCCGCCCACATAATTAAGGCAATCACTTCCTCCTACCTCCTGCAGAGCGGCTTTAATCACCCCTCTGTACTCCAGCACAGCGACCTTCAGCCTACATGATCTGGGTAACAATCTTAGGGGCCCTTCCCACACTGTCCCTGAGCCTGCCCACCTCTCCCTTCCCTCCAGCCCACTGCCAGGCCAGGTCTGCTGCTAAGAAACCATTCTCCAACCTCTTAGCTGCTCTCCACCCACTAACATGTTTACCACCTTTGGTCAGAAAATCAAATTTCTTTCCACCTCTCTTTTTCTCTGCTTTCTCCCATCCTCTTCCAGGCTCCCAGGAGGCTGAATTAAACTCCTCAAAAATCATTTGAGGAAACACTGAAAGAGTTATGGTTGTTAGCACATGGAAAGCAATCCAATTCTTCAATATCCCCGAGAAAGGGAGCAAATGTGCTCTGTGATATTCACGAAGAAAGAACAGGGAACCACAGATAAAAAAGCAAAGAATGTGACTTCAGGTCAAGTTAAGAACGGACATCCCACCCTCAGCTAACCATCAGTCCGGGTTGATGCCAAGATAGTGAACACTAAGACCGGGGATTATTTACCAGCCATCACAGAAGAGATGCTGGGGCTGAGCAGGGGATTGGATTAAAGGTTCTGTAAAGTCCTTTCCAGTCTAAAATCATCTTGTTCTGTGAATCTCTGAGTTGTAGCCTAAAACACCGGCCATGGGACCAATATTTTTGACTTGCGTTCATCTCTCGCTTCTTACCCCCCATGCTTTGTATAATTTACAGCGTAATTTTGTGTCCCTGCTTGAAAACAAAGTGGGGCTTCTTCATTACCAGATCCCCACTGGATTTGGGTTGGTTCATCTTTGAAGTAACCCTGCACTGCTTGCTTTCTTCTGGTGAAACGAAAGGGTAAATTGTCCCCAGTGATTTAGTGAAGTATTTCCTGAAGTAGGAAAAAAAAAAAAAAGACAAAGTAAAATAAAGTGTAAAAGAGCCTTAATCAAGCATTTCCGAGACAGAGGATAAAACAGAAGAGGAAGGAGAGGGACTTGAAATGCAGAAATAACAGATGTTCTTAACATGCCTTTTATCCCAGGCTCTTAAACATCATGTGAAGCCACATTTTGGCCCTCATTGTTCATCATATTATTATTTAGCATTTATATTTGCAAGGACTTTAGGGTTCATTTTTATAAGCAACCCCTCATAATCTCATGGGGAAGGCAGAGATGGGGGCCTCCTCTGGTTCTGATGAGATAAATGAGTCCCGGCAAATCAGAGGCTTTAATCCACTCTGTCAGTGGACTGGGGGCCAAGGGGAGATTCAAGCACTCGACCCCAGCGTCTGTGTTTTGAGCAGGGGACATGCAGGCCATACACATGGGAGGAAGCAAGAGTGTGTTAGAAAGAGCACCGCCTTTGGAATCTAATGCTGTGATTGTCCTTAGGATTTTTTTTTTCCCCTCACTGAATCTTGGGTGTGTCGTCAGTAGTATACAGAAGAAATAAATCCTACATCAGTAAATAGAGTCATTTTGAGAATACGTTAAGGTAGGAAATTTGAAGCAGGAGTTCGTAGTCTGTAAAATTTAGTTCTCCTTTCCATTTCTTTTGATGTGGGCTCAGGGTGTAATTGTAATTCTGCCAGCATGAAGATTGAACCCCAGGCAGTACGATAAGTGGAAAGTGCTGGGAAGCAGAGACGCATATAGCCAGGTCCTGACTCCACAGATCCAGATAGAGAACATTAAAGGTGGGTACAAATTCTTTGCTTCCCATCCCACTGAGAGGTGGAGTCTGAGAGCATTCATGACTTGCTTGACCAGCAGAGAATGGAGAAAGTGACATTCTGCCACTTCCAGACTAGCCTTTAAGAGAACTGGCAGCTTCTAGCTTGCCTCTTGGAATCCTGACCTCAGAGACATCATCTGTATATATACAAACTCTAACTGATGGTCCCAGCTGCACCCACTTTTATAATTCCAAACAGGAGTAAAGCCATCTTGGATCTTCCAGAACAGCCCATCTGCCAACCAAATGCAACCAAGTATCCTTTGGTGGTACTATGAAGAATACACAACTCAACCAACTGAGTGGGGACCAATTTCCTGACCCACAAACATATATGACACAATAAAAGGGTGGGTGTTTTAAGCCATTATGCTTTGAGTAGTTTGTTTAGACAGCAGTGGCTAACTGGAACACCAATTAAATTCCTACTGTCAAACTGGAAACCACAAAAATGGAAAATTGCAACTCTAGTCTTAGCCACTCTCTCCATTTCCAGCATAATTTCCCTGAATACTTTACATACCTTATGCTTTTCCAGAAAAGGTTCCTCTGTCTGGAAGGTACATCTACATATCATCCTGGCCCTGTGGAAGTCTCATTTCTTCACCAAGTATTTTTTGATAGCTTCTAACAGTTAGGATAAGTAATGTTGTCTGTTCTAACATGCAATACAAAGATCTCAGTGACAGAACACAATAAAGGCTTATTCTCTCTCATGTCACAGACTGATATGGACTAGAATTTTCTCTGGGGTGGCTTCCCTCCAGGATGTAGGACAGGATTCCAAGCTTATCTCCAACAGTTCCATTATCCCTTAAGACCTCCTTGGTATTCCCTGCTGAATCCTCTATGCAGGCCAGATGCAAGAAAATTATGCATAAGCCAAGAGTCTCATGGAAAAGTACAGAGGCCATAACTGACAGTGATGTATAGATTTCCCCCATATGCCATTATCTAGAATTAGTTACACGGCCCCAATCTAACTGCACTGGCAGCTAGAAAATATAGGCTTCCTGTGGGCCCAGAAAAATAAAAAGGACCAGTAGGAATCCACTCAGTCTCTGCTATACCGCTGTTGTCAGAGGCAATCCATTCTTCATCCTGTCAACGGTGTTCAACTGGAGTATGAGTGTTTAATGAATCTTGATTTTAGAGTTGTGCCAAGCTACTTTCCTAGCTGTGTGACCTGAACAGATCCTTACCTTCTCTGAGTTTCAGTTTCAGTTGTAATGAAGTTAATAATATCCATGCTGAGCAACACAAGTAAAATAAAGGCCTCATAAAAATACTAAAAAGTACACTTCATTCTTTCTTTCAACATGCCTTCTAAAATATGTACTCAAGATGGACAATCTCTTCTTCTGTATTGTTGGCAGGCATTGTTAATCAGTTATGACACTTTATTTTCCACTCATTCTGTTATTGGTCTCAGAATTCTTCCCTAGTATGAGTTTCCAGGTAGCCAAAACTGATATATTAGAGTTAGTTTTTAAAACAAAGCCTTATTTGTGATTTTTCATCTAACACATTCACTAGACAGGAAATCTTGCTCTTTGGTTTCCATCAGTGTGTTTTTGTATAGGCGTGTTAGCTTTTCCAATGAGTGGTTAACTCTTTGAAGACAGAGATCCTGCCTTTATTATCTGTCTTTCCTATATGGTGCCCAACACAGTGCATGACACTTAACAGAGCACCTGTCTCTGAATTGGATATACAGTACTGGAAACAATAAATACTCTTTATGAAGAGTATATGATGGTCAAATGCTTAACATGCATGATTTTACTTAATATGAATTTAAAACCTTATAAAGAAAGAACTCTTATTATGCTGATTTTGATGCTAAAAAACTGGGCCTTAGGAAGGGTAAGTAACTTTACCAAAGCTATTTAGCTAATGAATGAGAGAATGTGATTGAAACCCAGAGCTCCCAGGCTCCAAAGCCCATGACACTCACCACAGTGCTACATCATCACCGTGGCTCATCACATGCTTGCCTACTTCTTTTGAGGTCACTCGTGGTTATGGAGAGAGAAGAACTGCTTCAGGGGACAAGAAAGGAAATGAGAAACATGGCGGAAATAGACCATTCAGAGAAAATGAGGGAATGAGTGAGGGTGAAAGAGACAGAGCATGTGAACAAGGGGAAGGAGATTCGGATGGAGCTTCAGTTCAGGTAGAACTGAAGAAGAGACTATAAAAGACAGGTATTTTGATTAAATTGTGGGGCCTGCATGATTTGCCTTTAGAATCCTAAAAATGAATTTCTTAAAAAAGAAGGAAAATATTAGAAATGAATGTTTATTAACAAACTCAAACTTGAGTCTTTTGCTTGGAAAAGGCTTTCTGCCACCATAATTTCTTTACCTGACATTACCTGTGTTCTTTACCTGAACACAGACAAGAAACTAAAGCAATTTTCTGAGTGCTAAGTGTCAGACACAGAGCTAGATGCTTTTTGTGTATTTGTTTATTTAATTTTCAATAAAACCCCAAAGAGTTGTTGGCATATCCAATTCCACACATGAACAAATAAAAGTGAAGCTTGAAGAAGGGATTCATTCATGCAATACCCTCAGCTAGTAAGTGGAAGATACATGCTCTGTCTGAGACTAGAGGGCGTTTTTTTCTTTCCCCACTCACAACAATTTTCTCTAATATCTATATCTAGAGCCATTATATGATTATACATTACTTGTTCACTTGCTTTGTCTGTATTCACGGAAAGACGACTTTGTCCAGAATGCTCTCTGCCTATAAAACAGTTCCTGCCATCCAGTAGGGACATAATGTTGAATTGAGTGAATACAACACCTGGATATAAACAGCTCATTTTTTTTTTAATGCATAGACGAAGGGATACCTGCAAACTACCACCTGCTGTTAGATCTGAAGATGATGGTGGGGCTTGCACTGATAGCAGGCAGTGGAGTGAAATTTCCTGGCACTGACAGTTTCTAACTGTCCTTTATCAGTCAGTCTATAGTGTCAGTTCTCACAGTCCCCAAGTACAGCTGTAGGACTTTTTGGGTCCTGTGCCTCTGCACTGTTCAGAAATGGAAGGGCAGTACAATGGGAAATGATTAAAGGACTGGAAAAGGAAACTCAGGGAGAGATTTTAAAAAGTCAGCCTGAAGAAGGGAGAGATGAGGAACTGGCTTAACAGTTTTCAAGTGCCTACGAAGACAGTATAAGAAGGAAGGTGACCAGGTTCACACCAAAAAAGAAAAAGTGGGCTTAGATTATAGCTTCGAAGACTTACAGCGGAATTAACGAAGAACTGCCTGGCTACAGGTCCTCTGACACAAAAGCAAGCTACAGAGAGGAGGTTGTCTTCTTTCCTGTTAGATAGAATCATTACATGAACAGACGTTCCCCCGCCTGGTATTGGGGGTGGTGGTGATTTTTAATGAATTCAGTCATTACTTGTGCCTCTACTATGTGCCAATTGTTGTGACACATTGTGGTAGGCATTTTCTTGCTATTTGCTCAGAAAGGAAGAGTTGTTTCCATTTTTATAAACAAAGAGCTGAGACTCGGAAGCAGAGAGGAATATTCCCTAATGAAAGTGACAGGGTCAGGACGGAGAATCACGTCTGTCCGGCTTTAACATACAACAGCAGCAATGACAACAAGGATAACAACAATCAACATTCACAGATGACTTCCTTGGTGGCAGGTACATTATGTTATGCATTATGCCATTTTAACCTCCTGACAGCCTTATTTAAAAAGATTTGAAATCCATAATTTTCCAGTGAGGAGGCACTGCAGAGTGGCAATGTTATCTGTCCAAGGTAAATATATCTAGTAAGTCAAGATGCTGGATTCAAACTCAGATCTTTCTTGTTCTCAAGACCCTCCTCTTCTTTCTCTAACATGCCACTGCCCCCAAGCTTATATATGAAGAGATTTAAGAGTCTCCAATATCAGTATCTGATATATAATAGAGACAGAAATAATATCATATAGGAGGGAGAGAAGACTGTTTTCTGGAACAGGCATGATAGGGTAACCAGAGAGAGAGCATCATCAAAAATGTGACATCATAATGGAGTGTTTTAGGATGGGTGGGGTTTCCTCTCAGACACAGGAAAGGAAAGAAAGGACATAGATTAAGGAAGAGGTGATACTGTGCAAAATTAACAATACTGAAATGAAGGAACTAAGCAATTGACAGAACATAAAATGTGTTGAGTTGGAGCACGCCAGGTAATTTTGGGGACAAAGAACAAAGAGCTTCAAAGTGACTAGTATGAATGAGACATTGGTATATACTTTCCACTCTCTTCCTAGGTGTAAAGAAAGATCACATTCCCCAGCCCTCTTTGTGTTTGGGTAGGACAATATGACTGAGCCCCGGCCAGTGGAATGTGGAAAGAAGTACTGTGAGCCCCTTCTAGATCTGTCCATGGGATGGCTTGGGAGCTTTTCCAGCTCTGGACTTTCTCTCCCAGCCTCGTGGTTAGAAGTGAAGGCCTTTAAGATAGCAGAGCCACTGGGTAAAAGGAGCTTGATTCTCTGAGCTCACAGACTATTGGCAACCTCTCTGGGAGAATCCACTAAACAAGAACTTTCATGAAAGAGAAATCACCCATTGAGATATTGGTGTTGGTAGAGAAGGAAGTATACCTAGCTTGGGACTTTATATTTTAGACTGGCATTTTCCAAAATGCATTTGTTTGCCATAACATTCATCACAGAAATGCTCCACTCTAAATGACTTCTTTTTGTTAAATATATTTGAATATTCTATACATTACATCCCCTCTTAGAGACTCATAATGCATACCAGTGTATCAAGAACTCTGTGAAGCCTTGAAATAAAGAAATCTGGTAAACTGTTTAAGTCAGTACTTTGCAAACACATTTTCCCCCACAGAATCCTTTTTTGAAAGTAATGACTATGATATCTTGCGAAATCCATGTTCTATGGAACACAGCATGGGGAGTATTGCTCTGCCCAATGTGGACCCATTGAAAGTGTTTGCCCAGGTATGGGAAATAATCATAACCTTGCAGAGAAGCTAATGTTATATTCCTTCTCCCTAAGACATGTAACTTCAACTTGTGATCATCTTTTCTTACCTTGCCAATTTCCCTCTAAGGAAAGAGAAATTGCTAATCTGATTCAAAATTCAAAACTTTGTTTGAGCCATGCTTACTTGTAGTAAGGGTAACTGTGTATTCAAGTCTGCATGAATAGTCTCTTCCGGTATAATTCTTGGTTCCTACACTTGTTATGTTAAGCAGCTCTAAAAGAGCTGGGTAGACTTCTGGGTTAAGTGATCATGGGTGCTCTTTCTCTCTCCTCTCTCTCTCATTCTGAGTAAGAATTCCAAGAATTCAGAGAATTCCAAGATTTGTATTTTGAAGGAAGGGGAATGGACAAAAATAGAAAGTACTTCCCAGCTGAGATCCAGAAAGATAAAATGAGATCCATAAAGGCATTAGGGAAGTTGGTGACCTCCACCATCCCAACTCTGATCCCCTGAAGTTTCCTCTGAGGCAAACATAACTTTGTACACGATCACAGTGATACAACTTCCCCCTCAAGGATGGAGCAAACTGTCAGTTTACTCCTTTTATTAATACTGATTTCCATGGGCTTACAGTAAAAATCAAAGAAAAGATTATTTTATTATCTTTATTGTTAACATTTTCAGATATTCAGCTCACTGTTTTTGCCTGCTTTGAAATAAAGCAATTTTTCCTCCTGAGATGTCCGATGATAATTAAAGCAAATTGGAGGAGTCATACCTTACACATCTGTCCTCTCAGTTATCCTTTTACATGAGGTGATATAACCTTGTCTGTTTCATTCTTTTTAAATATAAATGATTAATGCCCAATTATGAAGCAGGTTCATATATTAGTAGAGGCTGGACTATATAATGATGATAGTTTACATTTGCAAATCATCTTTGGATACATTGTCTCCTCTGAGCCTCAGATTAACCTGTGAAACAGAATGGGCAGGGGATCATCCTTTTTCTGCAGATGAGAAAATCAATACATTGGCAGATAGAATGATTTTCCCAGGGCCACAAAGCCAGTAAGATGTTGAGCGAAACCTACAGTCAGGCCTCTTCTTAGATTCATGCTCTTACGTCACCATCATGGCTTTCATGTGCTGAGGGCAGTGGAGAAGAGCCCAGCCCTTGGTGTATACTAAGTCAAGGTGGAGAGTCTGGTTCCACTGTACTACTCTGTGCCCTAGGGGAAGTCAACTTCCCCTCTCTGGGCCTCTATTCACTCAGCTGCAAAATCAGAAAAAAAAAAAAAAACCCAACTCTCATTGTTTCCAGTACTAAATGAGACATCATGTGTCAAATGTTTGGCATACAAAAAGTTCTCAGCACATATTAGTTCTCTCAAAATGGCATGAGTCAAGGATTGTCCTTGGGAGAATTCTGATTTTAAGGGGAAATAAGCTTCATTCTCTCTCATTAGCTCTAGGAGGACAGAGGTATTGTGTTGCTTAAAATCTTTATCTCCTTTGCCTGGTACTGAGCATGGTGCATAGAAGGTGCTAAGCACGTATTATTTTTGAAGACTGAATTGGGAATATGGGGGTAATGTCTTCTTCAGTGTTTGCTTAGTCTCATTATGGTACACTGTCCAAAGAGCTATGTGGAGGCAAAAAGGTCCAAAACGAGGTCCTTGGCCTCAGGGCCAAGCCAGGGAACACATGATGAATTACAAATATAAGTATATCAGCTCTTAAAGGCATATGTCAGTGAAACTGGCCCAACAGGAACCCAGAGCATGACAATTCAGCCATCTCTGTTCTTGGAAGCACCTGCAGAATTTACTTTTCAAGAGGCCTCATCTGTCAAGCTCCCTGGCCTATCCTTCTGGCAGCTATCTCTCTGGAATCTTATTCCAAAAGCAAATCCAAGGATCTCAGCCTTCCAATCCTTGATAAATAAATCCCTCTCTGAGAGCCTCAGTGACAGATAAATCTGTCCCCTCAAGGACATTTCCTAAGCAGGACGGGCTGTTTAAACTCCTTACCAGACTGCAGCTGGCACCCGCCATGTCGATTTTTCCCTCTCCTTATAATCATAATGGGATCTCAGCAATAAAGATGGATTTGTTAATTTCCATCCCCTTCTCACTTTCTCTTTTAATCACTGTCGAGCATAAATTAATTTCAGCTTAAAGAGCTTTCAACAAGATTCCGTCATTGTCTAGGGCAGTAAAGGTCAAAAAACAGGAGCCTCTGAAAATACTCATCAGCTGTTTGCCAGGAATAAACTTTAGTTATTGACACTTAATTATTTCTATTTTGTCCATGGCAAGCTGGAGTCCGTGAAAGAAAGGGAGGGAGGGAGGAAGGGAGAGAGAGAGGGAGGGGGGACAGAGGGAGTGTGGGAGGAGAAAAGGAGAGGGACGAAACAGAGAGAAGGGTGCAGGGAGAGAGAAGGGAAACAGAAAGAAAGGCAGAGACAGAGAGAGACAAAGAGAGATAGAGAGATAGAGAGAGAGAAATTACCCAATTTGATCACCTACCTGCTGCTATGTGGAGTGTTACATTTTCTCCTGACTCTTTGATAAAATGAACTAAAGTTTCAATATCAGTCTTGATATTGTTTGTCCATTTCTTCAGGGTAAGACATAGTTAAGTATTAGGTCATCAGCCTGTTTAAATCCAAATTCTGGTATATATCAGCAGGAGTGCCTAGGGAAAATACTTAATCTCTGATTTTTTACCTGTTAAAATGCAATAATTGCACCATTGTACACAATCATCCTGGGGAATGGATGAGAGAAAGACTGTAAATGTCTAAATACTAAGCCTGGAATGTCAGATATCCCACAAAGTGTAGCTATACTTCGTGGTATTTCCTTTAAAGGTCTGTCACTTTAGAGTCCACTGTGAGCCACGGACTATATTAAAGGCAACAAAGTATGGAAATATACAGGACTACAGGGAATGGATTTTTTTTTCTCACCATCAGTGGAAGAGAGTCAGGAAGGCAGACCAAAAAAAAAAAAAAAAAAAAAAAGAAAGAAAAGAAAAAGCCTTCTCAAGTGATCTGTAAATACAGACAATCTTCCATGGTCTTTAGTAAGATACTGGAGTGGAGTCTGGAGTTACCGAGATCAGGATTAACCTCTACTTCTGACACTAAGTATGTGGGATCTTAGCAAGTTAATTATACCTATGAGCCTTAGTTCCCTCAACTGTATAATGGGAAAAACACTTCCCACTTTTGACTGCTGATGAAGATTAAATGACATGATATATGGAATCGGTGAACTTGAGACATATTTAGGAATACTGACAGTAGATGTGTTTTATAATCAACATGTAACAATAAAAAATGATACAATTATTAATACTAATAACTAATGCATATACTATGTTCTGTGTGCTGGGGACTTCTCTGGCATTTACATATAATAACTCATTGAACCCTTAATAAAAACCCTACAGTGGAGGTATCAATATTGTTCTCATTTTACACATGAATAAACAGAGGAGGTCAGAGACATTATTTAAGTTGCTCAACATGATATATAAGTGGTCGTGGAGCTAGGATTGAAAACCCACGCACCTGGATCCAGTCTAGGCTCTTCATCATTTTACTACCCTGTTTGGATGGAGGCAAAGGAAGGAGATGGTAGGCTACTTGTCCTAACAAAGTGGTACGTTAATACACACACACACACACACACACACACACACACACACACGTATCCAGATCATGGCCAGGAACTTCAGGGATGGAATTATAATAAAAAAGCACAGATTGGGAACTTCTAGGGCATGGCCATATGCCAATGCAGCACTCTCAAAATCTAGGCAAGCCTCTAATAACTGCAGGTAAGGAACTGTGTGATTTAATCCTCATGACAATGCTGGGAGGCAAGTATCTTGCCTATAAGGAAACCACTACTTAGAAAGTTAAGTCACTCGTACAAGAACATACACAGGAAGTGTTGATGCTAGATTTTGGACTGAAGTCTGTCTAATGCAGGACCTGGGAATTTTAAAGCCCTGGCTATACAACTTCTCATTTAATTGCAGTATTTAAACAAAAGTAGCAGAGAGGAGGATACTATTAATATCATTGTTCTTAAGCCTTTAAAAATAAATTCTGTCTTTCTACACTTTTGTCTCCTTTCTTTCCTCAACCTCAGCACCATTCCAACTACTGCACACACCCACAATTTGGAGATTCCAGAATAAGCAGTTTCAAAACTATTTCTAACTGTGCCCCAACTCAACAGCATCAGGCATATGTGTGATTTCTCTCAAGGGTCTGTAAATAAGCATGCAAGGGGTGGAATATATTACCCAGGAGTTGATGGGTCTGGGGAGATCTACGGGAAGTGGAGACACGGACTTCAGAAACAAATTTAACTAGCATTTGGTAATTGGGGGGTGATTTGGTTTGGATCTATTGGGACTTGGCTGGTTTTATTGAACCAGAATCCACAAGAAAGACTCTTAATGCTTTTATCGCATATTAGAGCAATCAACATTTGGCTCAGACCAGTGAGTCCAGGATTCTAGAACAGCTTTTTAAGGAGAATTTGGGTAATGGCCATATTCTACATTTCTATATATGACAAGGACTGGTAACTGTTTTTAGAGGTTAAAACTTGTGTTCACATGCATTATCTCAGCTTAGTTCATCCTTACAACAACCTTGCTGGTTGCTATTATCCCCATGTTGTCAATGAGGAATGATAAACTTGAGATAATGGGATTTTTTCCCCAAAAATGTACTCTGTTGAACATTAGACATTGAGCTAAACCACTCCAAGGGTCACTGAGGAAAGAAGAAGAGAAGATGAATAGAAATCTCCCACTCCACTGACAACCAGAGTAACCCTGCTTTAAGTTTCAAGCAATACTTACTGAATGTCTACTTACTGAATGGCAGACACTTTGTGGGACACTGAGGATTGAGTTTTGACTACGAATTGTGGGCCCTTTCCTCTCAGAGTTTATTTGCAGTGTGGAGTCAGATAAATGTCCTATCCATTATTTAATTATATTTCTAACAAGTGTTATGAAGAAAAAGATGGAATTGTAATAGGAGCTGATCTGTCCAGGGGAAGGGCATGGATCATCAATGATCTTGGGCTTCTAGTCTTGGGCTTTGAGTCTTTAAATACTTTGAAAGCCACTAGATTAAAAAAAAAACAAAAACAAAAAAAAAACTCCACATTTCATGAGACATCCTGAACAACTTTCAATGATATCTAATCCTTTTTGAATCTTCATTTTAGTTTCCATCTTAAATTCCCTCAATTTTGGAGGAAATAACTCTGCAAGATATTTTCCCCCATCCTTATCATATTACCTCCAAGGTAGTTTATGCCATTCACAACTGTCTGCACATCATCCCCACTTCTGACCACACAATATGCACTGTCTGAAATTCTATTCCACCCCTTTTGTTGACAACATTTGATTACTTTTTCATGACCCATTCTTGCAAAAATCTCATTACTCCACCTATCCCTGTCATTTCTCATTTCTCAGAATTCCTATTGTTCTTACTATCTATACTACTCATTTGCCCATTTTTATATACTTCCTTGAGTTGCTGGTTATTTTTTTTTCTTTTCTTTTTCATAGATGCCCCATCTCCCAAACTCCCAAGTGGTGTCTTAACATTTGATGACTTTCAAAGCTCCTGGATTGGCTTAATAGCTCTTTTGTCTCATCTTTCAAACCCCATCTCATGGCATCCTATCTCATTCCATTCCATTTCTTTCTAATCAATGACTACTGACTTATTATCATTGGGCACTGTGCTGGATTGCTGCACCTTAAGAAACTTAAATTCCGAAGTAAAGGTGGGCAGTTGGATAGAGGAAGAGAGCAAAGAGAGAAGACTATATGCAAGAAACAAAACACCTTTTGAAAAAAAAAACACTTTTGAGTGGATACTTAAAAAATTAGAGAAATATGGTGGGAGGAGGGTTTGCATAGAGGTTGGGATAACCCCCCAACTTTTTGAGAGACTTCAGAAGGATGTGAAATGTAAATAAAGGAGGACATTCTAGACAGGGAAACCAGAGTGAGCAGAGATACCAAGGCTTATCTAGGAAACAGTGCACAGGGGACAAAACTGTGGGTTGTGGGTTTGTTAAAGATTTGGGACTTTACCAGAAAATGATATTTTATTAATTTTTTCATGAAGTTATGTAAGGTATCTATGAGAATTATTTTTAAAAGTATTTGTGTCCAATTCAATGACAAATACAGTTGGAATCATTTATGTAATCATCTTATAACCAAGCACCACCACTCTATTTCAATGTCTGTACCTTATCGTCCCATCTGTGCAAAGTTAGGGGTAAATGATGATATGACATACTGTAGAAAAACAGGAATTTTGGATATTTTGAAAACAGAAACAAAGCAAGGTAAAATTGAGTTATCCCATTGCGCAAGGTGGTACCATCATATTGAATTAAAAAGGTTTGCTCAGAATGATGGCCACATTTTCAAAAGCCATATAATCAGAACTTCTCTTTATATGTATCAGCATTTCATTAAAAGTAATATAGTAAATGTGAAATATGATTTTTTTCCTTAAGCATGATTAATTGTATAAAAATTCTGTGGGAAACCTAATACCTTGACTTGATCCATCAGTATGACTGGGTATAATACTAGGACTAAAAAGAAAAAATAAGTCTAACAATAATGACAAAGATTCAAAATGATGACATATTTTATCAAAATCTAAAAAATAAAATTTGTATAGATAAAATAGAAGTTACCAGACAAACACATCCTTCTACTGATAAATCATATATATAAGATTTATTTATTTATTGTAGAGAGAGAGAGTGGACAGGGGGAGGGGCAGAGGAGAGAGAGAGACTTAACCAGAGTCTGTACACTGAGCATAGAGCCTGATGTAGGACTCGATCTCACAACCCTGATAACGCGACCTGAGTTAAAACCAAGAGTCAGATACTTAACCAACTGCACCACCCAGGTGCTCCAAGGTAAATCCTATACTGATACAATTTCAGAGAAACAATGATCATATTTGACATTTGTTTTTCTTTTTGGTTTCACTATGTTGTGTGTATTTCATTTATAAATTTGATTTGGTGGTAAAACTGCAAAAGCACTATTATTTTAAAGAAGTATATGTCTAGACTTATGCCTCAGTTCCATTACGATGAAAATAATTGAAACCTTCGTTGGTGGTCCACAAAAATATTCTTTACTCTCTAAGAACTACATGTTACCTTAACTTATGGTGGAGAAGAGGGCAAAATAAGATCTGTGCTTTAAAATGAATATTTCAGCTAATACAGATAATGGACTGAAGGGGAGCAGGGAGACCAGAGAGAAGTAATTATATTGTCTGGACCAGATAATATAGGGCCTGAATCAAGACAGTAGTGGTTGGAATGGCGAAGTAGACAGATTCTAGGAGACAATTTGGTGCAATAATAAACTCTTGTTACTACTACTGATGATGATCATTTAGCAGCAGAGAAGTTGCACGTCTGTGCCAAATGCTTCTAGGGTCTATAGAATTCAGGCCAGAAATTGGTAAAGGGGCAGTTTGTCAAGCTTACTGCCTTGTAATAGTTATCCTCAATGGGTATTTGTTGATTTGGTTTGATTACTTTGTGTGGAATACAAACCAATTAAACCCAAGCCATATCTTCACAGAGGCAGGTCTATGTAGACAACACAACAAGGGAAATTTTCAAAATATCTCTACCTCATCCTCATAATCCAAGACAAGAAGCCTGATTCAGAAGATAGTGGTCAGGAGGGCAGAGAGAAGATTGGTGAGTGATGGGAAGATGATCAGCCAGAATTTTATTTCTCCAAACACTGTAGGTCTTGAGAACTACAGTGTGAGAGAAATCACCAAAGGGAAAGGTTGTTCCCTCTTCACAAATATGAATGAGTAAATGGCAATTCCTGTTCATTAAAACTCTATCGAGATAAAGAATGAAAATTTGTAGATAATTAGCCAATTTCTCTATTTGCAGAACTTGGCTGAGCATAAATAAAGAATGGGCTTGCTATCGATGCATGTGGTCATCATCTACAAATGGAAAAATCTGGTCATCACCATTAAAGAGGCTTTTTCATGTCATTTGCTTTGAAGCATTAACAAAAGGAAATATACAGTTAGAAGGAAGGATACTGCCTTTCTATGCACTGCCACTGACCTTGCCTCAGATACAGCATAACCAGAAAAGATACTATCATCTCCAGTTTTGAAAACAGAGTAGCAAGATACAGAGAACCTCACCTTGATAACTTCTAAACATCATGTCTTTATCAGTAGGTCCCGATGACCCCAAAATGAAAAGGTGCTGCCTAAAATTAATTTTAATCTAATCTCAAATTTGTAAAATACCATGCACTTTCCCAGTCATACCATACTTATGCCATGTATCATAATTAAATCTTAACAAGCAAAGGGGAGCCTTTGCTAATTCTGTGAGAGTCCACACTCTTAAAGTCTTGTTTTTATTCTTCCTCTAGTCATGAATGACTCACAAATCTATACTGGGCTCCTCCTTAGTTTTCAACCTTGGCCACATCAACAATGATGAATTTTATCTGAAGCCACCTCCGAGATATATATATATATATGTTAATCATTGCTTTCTCTGCCCTCTCAAAATTCACAAGTTATTATAGACTCCTTCTAATTTATTGTTATTTTTATTAATCTTGGCTGGTAAGAAATTGAAGGCAGTGACTGTACCTTGTCATTTTTCTTGGACTCTTCCAGGGCACTGAGCAAAGCCAGGCTTCAAAAATTCAACAAGTTTTCCAGCTAACACAGAAATTCTGTATATGTTTTGCTTCATTTGATTCTTTAAGAAAATCTATAGCCAGGTCAGCTATGATTTATTCTAATTTAATAATTAAGATACAGAAGTCTCAAAGTAGTGTTACAAAGACCCCAAGTCACATCATTTATAGGTGATATTGTAAAAAGCCATTAAGTTTATTTGATGTCAAGATACCAGTACTCTCTCCTTTATGCAATTTGGGCAAAGTTGGAAACATGAATATCAATGACATCACAGGTTTGGGCCTTGGTTTATCTTTTCTCAAGTCTTTTACAGTTCCATTACTCAGAAAGTTCAAGAGGTCTTGTTGTTATTGCTGTTTTATAACAGAACACATTTCATCTTTGTATGCTTGCAATTTCATTTTCTTGAAGTAAGAGGTGGTGTGTATTTTAAAAGAACATAAGACAATTTTATTGTAAAATTAAGATGGATCACTTAAGTAAAGACCTCTCAAGCAATTATAGAATCAGGTCTGAGAATCACAATCCTAATATCCATTGTATTATATAGGATAAGACTGAAGTGAAGATATTCCAAAAGACAGTGGTGTAAATGAGTTATCATTTCTTTCTCAAAGACAGTTTAGATCAATAGAACATGCCATGGTAGCCTTCCAAATTCCAACTCACAATTCCAAATACTGTGGTAGTTATTGCCATCGAGACTGTATTGGACATGTGGTGATGTGCAAGTCCTCATCTGTACAAGGGAGAATACCCACACCATAAAGATTTTTGAGAATCAACTGGAATAACATTGGTAAAATACTTTTTTTGGTGTCTGACACATAGTGGGCACTTGGTAAAGCTTATTGTTTAGTCTCAGTATTTTTACTTGTTATAGTAATGGTGGTGGTCGTATCTTCCTCTTTCCCTTCTTTTCCTTCTCCATTAATTTTTATACGTCTCACTTCTTAAAACCCAACTGGATGATATCCTTTCTTGGATAAGGGTTTTAACATCAAAGACAGAGTTACGTATTCAATCAAGTGTTCAAGAAATTCTTAGTCAACTTTTACCTGAGATTCCCACCAGCAATAATTTCCACCCCCCCACCTCATAATAAGGCACTACCCAATATGTCCACAGCCTTAGTAATTATGATACCCAGTGGGGTGAATTCTGCCACTTTTACTAGAGTCATTTTTGTATCAGTTCTTTAATCAGTGTAAAAAAAAATCAATGTCAGGTGCAAGCTACAGGGACAGTCAGTTATGCATTCTTCACTTACTTACTGCTCACTCCTCCAATGTATGGTCATGCTAGGTTCTTCTCTCCTATATAAACCTATCACAAAAAACTTTTTTTTAATTTAAATTAACTTAGTTGTCTCTTGTTGCATAGTTTAATCTATTCTTCCTAAGAATGAAAATTCTGACCTATATCCATACCATTTTCTCTAGATTTCTTCTTTATTTCTTTTAAAAAATTTTATTGTGTTATGTTAGTCACCATACAGTACATCATTAGTTTTTGATGTAGTGTTCCATGATTCATTGTTTGCATATAACACCCAGTGCTCCATGAAATACGTGCCCTCTTTAATACCCATCACCGGCCTATCCTCACTGCCCTCCCCCCTGAAACCCTCAGTTTGTTTCCCAGAGTCCACAGTCTCTTGTGGTCCTTTATTCCCTTCTTCTTAAGAATAATGATATGTTTTCTTAGAATGAGCCACTTCTCTATTCTTTTTCTTCATAATAGCTGTCAATAACTGCAGTGTCATGGAATCTTGAGTGAAGTTTAGGTTAAGGGAAAGAGGATTAGAATCTTCCTCTAATATTTGAAGTCTGAGATCCATGAATTTCCAGGGACACTATAAGTGATTTCCTTTGAGAACTATGCATTTTTAAATATTCACTGCTGAGTCACCTTCCCTATGCCATAATGTCAGGTGTCATTGATCTCAGACTATAAGATAGATAACAGTTTGCCATGTGATACTTAAAACAGTTTTCTTCCACAAATCCTATATGCCAAATGAAGGTATCTTCTTGGTTAATTTTTATCTCTCATCTATAGGAAAACAACTGATAAATATTGTATAATAAAAGTCTCATAATGAAAGTATTAAATGGTAGACAAGAGAATCAATAAACCATAGGCCCCCATGCTTCTCTAGCAGTGGTATGGGCAATCCCATGATTTAATGATGTCCCATGAAGAAGTTTTCAAGTTGAGATCAGAGAACCATTCTAAGAAAAACAAAAACAAATAATCCCATTATATCTGCCATTCTAAATTACTGGTAGGCTAAAAAAGTACTTTCAGTGAGCTATGAACTGAAATAAAAAATCATGTCCATCTAATACTTCAAGGTGAATGACAAACAATTCCATATTTTTCCAAGGTTTACTTATGAATTACATTTTAAGAAAACAATGATGGTCACCAATACTTGATCTTAATAAATTAAAGGGACCTTGCTAAAACTGAATGACCCCCTATTTATTTTCTATGCCTGACCTTCCAGTCAGTTCTCCTAGAGATGGCTTTCCTTAGAAAAGGAATGAAAAAATTTGACCAGACATAAGTAGACCATAATCAAGTATCTGTGAGATACTTTCTCCGCCATTAGACATTCAGCTTCCTCAAAGCAGCTGCAGGGTCTATGTCTTGCTGCTTCCTTGGAGCTTAGAAGAGTGTTCAGCACATAGTAGATGTTCAATAAATATTTATGAAATAAATGAACACATACAAATAGAGTCATAAAAAGAGATACAGGTACCTATTTAAATATATTTTAAAAATCTGTATATTATTACATAATTTCCACAGTCAAAAATTATTCCAATCCTCACAACAAACTTTCATAGTTAGAAGACACAGCTAATGTTATGATTATGTACATTTGCAGATGATGAAAATGAGGGCTGAAAATATTTCCGTGAGGTTAAGAATTATTTACTAGCAGAACTGAGACTCCAACTCAGATTTCCCTAGTCTTCTTCTGGTGACTCTTTTCACTAGCTTCCTCCCACCTCTCAGATTTGGTCATTCCAAGTGGAAGCCAGGATGGCTTCATGGATCAGCTTGACCACACTTCCCTCTCTCTGGTCCCCTCCAGACACATCCTGGGCCACCCTGAGCCTCCTCCAACCAGAGCATCCTTAAGTGCTGAAAAACACAGCACTGCTGAGCCTACTCATCAGCCAGTTGGCACTTTTTCAAATGAGCCACTGAATGGCAAATGCACAGATAACACTGGGATAAAATGAGCTCCTCTTATTGATTTTCCAAACCAATATGGCACGGGTGCTCCCTCTTTGTGCCATCTCCTCCCTCTGCCTGGAGGCATTCTCCACCCGTTCATCATTTTAATTAGACATTACACCTGGCACAAATGCTGAGTTGATTAACCTTAAAGGAGCTGAATATGTTCTGTGATCGTTAACACGGGGCCCCTGACATATTATAACTCATGTTAACATGTGCTGTTGCACAAACTCACAGCTTCTTCAGCCCACTTTCCAAAGCTGCCATGCGGGGTAATAGCATCTACAGAGAGCTCTTCACGAAGTGTGCTCCCATAATAACGCCATGAAAAGCAAGATTTAAAAGATGGATTGGTGTGGACTCTGCAGATACCACTTTTTAATGTTTATATAAATGCACCTTCTGTGTCAAGGGGGGGATCAAAGGGATGGTCCTTTGTGCTGGAGTATTGAAAAGGAAGGAACACTGCTTTTGGAGGTGGAAAACATGGGGTTTCATCCTGTGCTGACCGGGATCTTTGAATAGTCTCTTAATTTCTCACATGGAAAATGGGAGATTGAAAAGAACATGAAGGTTTCCCAGCATTGTCTATAACTGGGGCCCATCAGCACACCTCTTATCTAGGGTGGGGATCCTAGAGACAGTATATAGAGAACACTAGCCGATCCTTAATCTTTAATCCGGGGTAAGTGGGTTTTGCCTCAAATAATTGATCCTTGCTGGTAAGACAGTTTTGGTATGCCGTAAAGATATCAGGAGCCCCCTTTCTTCTCCCTGACAAACCACACACATCAGCCGTTAAATATCCTGTCTTGACTTAATGCCTTCACCTCTCCAGAGCTAAAGCATCTCTCTAATAGAAGTCACACCGGCACCTCATTCTGGTTGTATCAGGATGGAAAGATAGACAAGAAATAAGTCCAGGAGGAGGAAGAAGGGAATTTTTAAAGATCCTTTCATGCTCTCAAGAAAGCTCCCTCCTTTTAGTCTAAGAAAATGATCACTTCTCTAGGGCAGGTGTGGGGTTTGAGTTACAGATCCATTCCTCTGGTTTGCTCTAAGGATTAAAATAACCAGGAAGTTAGATTGAGTTTCAGGATAAGGGGCTGTTTTTAACTGATTTTTTGGTCTCTCTAATGCCAAGAGCAATGCCACATACACAATAGACATGAAATATGCGTTGATTGAATTGCTTAAAATAGTTGGGATTTCAAGCATAAGCAAAGACTGATGAAAAATATATTCATGTCTGAATATTTTTACTTCTCAAATAGCATTATTTTGGTAGCAAACTATTCTAATTTACCTTTGGCCAACTATTCCACTTATAATTATTTTTGGATCGGGGAAGGAACTCCTATCTGTGAAAGGCAATCTATCTCACTTGTTAGGACTGTGTGTTGGTATTAGATCTGGGTTTTTTTTAGCTGTGTGACTTTGGTCAGGTTACTTGTCTTCTCTGAGCCTTATTTTCTTCCTTATTAAGTTTTTGTGAGAATTAATTGAACTAATACGTGTAAAGCCCTTCGGATAGAATCTTACATAGTCAATACTAAGTAAACAGCACTTCTTTTTAACATTAAAGTGAGAAAGAGAAAAAAATGAAGTAAAGAGAATTCTGTGAGTTACTGTCCATCAATGCTATAAATAAGCAGAGGGTAGGAAAAAGTTAAGTTTCCTTGCTTTGCCTTAAAATACCCGGAGAAATCAGTCTCTTTGGAAGTTCCCGGAAATGAGAATTTGTGTTCTGACACAATGATCTTATTTCTTATATTCTTGTCTGAGAATCAAAGGCAGGGCCCAGAAGATAGGCCCATGAGCACCTCTTTTTATCTGTCGAAACTTAAGGACTTCAAAGATGGCCCACTTAAACAAAATCCCTGACCTCTAATCCTTGTCCATTTCTGTAGAAAGGTCAACCTCTCTCTAGCTTGTGGCTCATGGCAATTGGAGAAACATCCAGCCTTGCAAGGAAGCTTCACAGATTGGTGCCTGCACTATGCTCAGTTAATAGGCTTCATCTTGGAGGAGTATAGGAACTGGGATCACTTAAAGAGCTTTCATCATGCTACCACCCTTGTTAAAGAAAAGTCCATTTTTTCCTTGATTGCCACAGTACATACCCAGGACCACAGTTCCAGTGTCACCAATTCAGGATGCTCTCCTGGACATCCACTCTCATCCTCCTAGGTAAAATGCTCCCATGTCCTCCAATGCATACCATACATTTCTGTTTTAACACCTGCCATCTGTCTATGATCATCTGGTTACTCCCTGCATCCCTGATTTGACTGTAAGCTGGGACTCGTCCATACTTTATTAGTCTTTGCCTTGCTAGCACGAAGCACAGTGATTGACACTGGGGAAACTTTCAAAGATAGAGGTTTTTTTTTTGATTAATCAAAGAAATGAACAAATTAACCAATAAAACATGATGGTACATTGGGAAAGATATACTTTCCACTGAAGAAAAGCTGAGTTCACACACTGGCTCTTCCACCAACTGACTGTGTGACCTGTCCAAATTATCTGGTCTCTCCAAATCATAGTTTTATCCTTTGTAAAATAAGGATAAATACACAAACTGTATGCATTATGAAGCTATGGTCTCTCAGCTCCAAGCTACCATTCTTTACTGCGGAAAATACTTATTTTCTCTGCTATCTGGAGGTGGAGATGCTGGGAGAGGCATCAAGACAAGAGGCAGAAGAGAAGACACGATCCACTCTATGTAGTTCTTACTCCTTCCAGTCTCGCTCAGCACCCCTCATTCCCTCTGGCTGCAGTAAGGTGCTCCTGCAGCAGAAGCTGGTTCCGGTTTTCCAACACCCTCAGAAACAGCCTCACCACATGTCCAGAGCTACCAGCCCCTGCCTCAGTGGCCTGAATCTCAGCTTTGTGGAAACTTCTGCTAAGCTTTTTAGTTTTAATAATTCTAACTTCTTTACTTTTGCCCCTGCCCCAGGAGAGATACCTCAATCCTATTTAATTCCCCATCCCCCTTTCCTCTCTTCAGTTCTCCATAATATGACAAACAATTCATATTCAATTCTCTCTGTTTAAGTAACTGGCATGGTTTTGAATTGGTCTGACTGAACCATGACTGGTTCAGACCCACCTTGTAGGATCGTGGTATGTATGAGATATATCACCGTCGTCACGGATTCAATGCAATGCTCTACTTTAAGAAGTGATTTGTAGAAGTGACTTAATTAACACCTCTAAACTGTAATTAATTATAATGTAAAATTTACCTTTTTAACCATTTTTGAGTGTGCAACTCAGTGGCACTAAGTGCACTGACACTGTATAACCATCACTACCATCCATCTGAAGAGCTTTTCATCTTCCCAAACTGAAACTCTGTGCCCATTCAACAATAACTTCCCATTCTCTCCTCCCCCCAGACCCTGGTAACCACCGTTCTACATTCTTTCTTCACTAATTTGACTATTCTAGGCACCCCATAGAAATAGAATCATTGTCTCTGAATTCAACGAGCCCAATGTTTTCAAGGTGTCTCTGTGTTGTAGAATACACCAGAATGTAATTAATTTTTTTAAAGATTTTATTTATTTGAGAGAGAGAGAGAGAGCACAAGCAGGGGGAGTGGCAGAGGGAGGAGGAGAAGACTCCCCACTGAGCAGGAGCCTGAGAGCCCGACGGGGGGCTAGATCCCAGGACCCTAGGATCATGACCTAAGCCAAAGGCAGACACTTAACTGACTGAGTCATCCAGGCGCCCCCAGAATGTAATTAATTTTTTAAGGACAAATGATACTCCTCTGTATGTATATATTGCATTTTGTTTCTTTATTCATATGTCAATGGATATCCCAAGTTGTGTCTACCCTTAGGCTATAGTGAATAATACTGCTATGAACATAGGTGTACAAATATCTGTTCAAGTCCTTGTTTTCATTTCTTTCACAGAAGTGGTATTGCTGAATTATAAGGTAATTCTATGTTAAATTTTCTGAGGAGCCACCATATTCTACAGAGGTTACATGATTCTTCACTCCCACCAACAATGCCCAAGGCTTCTAACGTCTCCACATCCTTGCCAACACTTGTTATCTTCTCGGAGTTTTTTGGATAACAGCCACTCTAATAAATGTGAAGTAGGATTTGACTGTGATTATTGCTTTTGTTGTTTTGTTTCTAATTCACAACACCTTGAAAAGAAAAAGTCTCCCATATTAAAACTGCATAGATGCCGTCACTTCAGAACTGGAAAGACAAGGTGAAGAGGAATAGCTTAATTGATGGTATCACTACTCTAATTCTGACACACCCACCTCTACTATGTTTGCTAGGAATGCATAAAACCTTTTTTGTTTGTTTCCTTTACAAAACAAAAGCAAGTCAGAATTGAAAATTCTTTGATAAATTTGGAGGGAGAGCATAATAAATTAACTCAAAGTATAAGAGACAAAAAACCCAATCATCTCACTCTCATTTCATTTTACAGTTTTATCTGACTTGGTTAAATTCAGTTTGATCTAATAAAAGTTACCAACCATCCAATAATGCACCAGATTCTACATTATATACAGACTCCATCAGACAGGAACCTGCCCCCTGCAAGAGATCACCACCAGATAATATCAGACAATTTTGACTATTGACATATGTCTAGGATATGCCATTACAAGGCTCATAGGAAATGCTCCACTTACTGACTTTCTGAATTCTAGCCTTAAAACTGTTTCAGTATGCCAGGGTACCAATTCCCATCCTGCCTCCATATGTCAGGAGCATGTTACTTAACCTGGGCTTTGAGGACATGATCAGGGGAATGAAAGAATATTTTTAATTTTTTTTTTAAGATTTTACTTACTTATTTTATTTTAGAGACAGAGAGAGCATGAGTGGGGGGGAGAAGGAAAGGGGGAGGGGATGGAGTGGGAAAGAAACTCAAGCAGACTGCGCATTGGGCGTGGAGCCTGTTGTGGGGCTCATCTCCTGACATGAGAGATCATGACCTGAGCAGAACCCAAAAGTCAGATGCTTAGCCAAGTCACCCAGGTGCCCCATCAATATTTTTTTTTAAAGATTTTATTTATTTATTCGACAGAGATAGAGACAGCCAGCGAGAGAGGGAACACAGGCAGGGGGAGTGGGAGAGGAAGAAGCAGGCTCATAGCGGAAGAGCCTGATGTGGGGCTCGATCCCATAATGCCGGGATCACACCCTGAGCCGAAGGCAGACGCTTAACCGCTGTGCCACCCAGGCGCCCCGTCCCATCAATATTTTTAAAAGCAACATTTGGAAATCCTTTTAGAGTGAAGACCTAAAAATCTTCCCGGGGTGGTTGATACTGTGTTGAAGACAGGGTTTTAGGAGCCTAGGAAACCAAGAAGTAGCTAAACTAATTTGGACAGAAACTATGAGGTGAAAATAAAAATGGGAAATAAAGAAGAGAGGAGTACAGAAAGGAAATAAGACAAAGTGCAACCAAGAAATGTGCTATGAGGATGAACACTGACAAGCAGAAATGACGAGTGGACTTTCAGAACCAGAATAATTCAATTTTTACAATTTTTAAGTTTGTGCATTTGTGTGTATGTGTGTGTGTGTGTGTTGCAATAGAAATTCTTTTTATGATTTGATTCTTCAATAAAGTTATCTACCCATATAGAAGCCTGTCTTGAGATTTTTGTTTCATTCCTCTTTTTTAGAAATCAAAGAAAGGGAAAAAATTGGCTTCCACATCTAAGTTGATCCATTGCAAAACAGGGAGAGTACAGAATGAGAAAATATTCCCTAAACTGTTTCAGTAGAAGCAGAAGTTCACAGCCGAAGGGGGTCAAGATAAAGGAAGAGCCCAGAAAATTCACACATGCACAAATAGTGGAGAAATCATTAGAATAGCTACAACTATGGCATGTCTATCTAAATTATTATTGCCTTGTTTTTTTAAGGCAAGGTGACTATGTGCAACCAGAGTATCTAAGTACATCTGAGATCCCAATGTAATATGTTGTGTAACGTACTGATTAGAATCACAGAATTCAGATCCAGTAAGAATCAAGTTAATTTCTTATTTTTGCCTTAGTGTTTTTGGGCATGCTAATTCTCTGAGCTTCAGTTTCCTCACCAGTTACACCAATAATAATGCCAACCTTCTGAGGTGTTTTGAAAATTCAATAAAATGATGCAAATCAAATCAAGAGGTGAATCTTGGCTTCACAATAAATCACAGATCTTTTTTCTGACTCTTTTTGGCTTACTCACCATAGGATTTATGTTACAGTCCTGTTGACTCTCATCCTTCCAGGAAGATGAACATCTACTAAATAAGGCAAGTTCTCTCTGCACACTTTTGCTAATATATGGCAAACATTTTCTTAAGTACTTGCTTCCCTACAGGACTGTGAGCTCCCGGGGAGATGGCAGTAACTAATACATCCGTGTTCCATCAGTAGTTGTCAGAGTCTATTGGCTATAATAGATGCCCACAGCAGATACGCTGACTAGATGGATGGATGAAGAAATGAATAAATCCTGACAGACAATGAACTATAATCCAAGCTCACCGGGTTTTGGCATTTCAGAGGAATTCTAGGAATGTATAGACTGACCCAGAGGCTTTTAAGCAGGGACTTTAAAGTCCTTTAGGCATTGACCCTGCCTGCTCCTGAGTTTCGTCTCCCATCACCTTTCTCCAGGGTTCTATTCCCCATCAATTCTGACTGTAGTGGAAATAATAAGCATTTTTACCTGCCTTGTCAGCTTCCATTTCTCTCATCCTCATTAGTCCCAGTTTCCATGATTGGTTCCCTGTGGTTCTGGGCCATAGTTCTTGTTTTGTAGTTGGGCATAGGACCTAAGACTGTCACTAAAGAGTGAACCTTAGGACTTCACTTGCAAAGCTAGAAGACAAAATAGATTCTTTGTCTCTGGACTCTATAATATGCAGATCTCAGGCTTGGAGGTGCCATGGTCAGTCTTGCTAGCATGAGGAAAGCCGGTTAAAGAAAGACAAGAGAGGAGGAAAAACTCTGGCATCATATGGAGAAATGGTTCCAAAACCCAGAAGGCATCATGAAACTTAATTCAAACTATTCTGAGGTCAACAACACAGCTCATTTATTAAGTTACATGATAAAACAAACTTTGGTTGTAGTTCATTTATCATATAAATCAGCTGGAGATGGGCATTCTATTGGTTGAAATCGGAAAATTAAGAGGGAGGTTATTGTTTTTAATCCCTGTCAGTCTTTGTTCCAACCTATTTTCTCTGGTGATAGGATACCTCTTTTCATTTTGGAAACTATCCCTTCTCCCTAATGATCTTGTGAATTTTGTCCCACCTCCCCCACGGCAAATCAGAGCCCTGAGGGTGAGAGGGTCAAGTTAGCTAACTGGGGACACAATGGAGGCCTGAAGCTTCCCCATGGAACTCTGCACTACATGAAGAGAACCCATGCCATAATTAAGTTTACAAACTAAAAAAAAAAAAAAAAAATGTAGATGAATAGGGTCCTGATGACATTATTTGGACACCTAGCTCCAATTATTTCTGAGGTTAAATCTGCCCCTTGCAATAGCCAGCTATGAGAGCCAATAAATTCCTTACTGGCGCAAACTAGCTTGAACTGAATTTTCATCATTTGTAGCTAGAACGACATTAATGAGGACATTGAACCTCTCATAGATAGTTGAAGTTCTCTTGATGGATTCCTGCCTCAGTGCTCTTGCATATGCTATCCCTACCCTCTAGAAGGTAGTATCTAAATATTTAGTTTTTGTAGCATAACAAAAACCTCCCAAAACTTAGTGGTTTGAACCAACACTCATTTATTTGCTTCATGATTCTATGTTAGAAATTTGGAATAAGACAATCTGGATGGCTCTTCTGGTCTTGGCTAGAATCACTAATGCAAATCTGTAGCTAGGTTCTCTGCTTCCAGGCTTGGCTGGCTTTTATCTTGAGTGACTGAAATGGCTAAGCCCCATGGCTTTTATCATCCAGTAAGCTAGTCTACACTTATTTGTGTGGTGGTCTCATAATTCCAAAGAGAAAATGGAAGCTTGCAAGGTATCTTGAGGTTGAAACTAAGAACTGGCACAACATTGCTTCTTTTATATTCTCTTGGCCAAACTGAATTCTAAGGGAGCGACCTTAGATCCATGGAGGAAGGGAAGAGGAAGGAACAAGGTAGACATTACTGCTTTATGACAAGAGATACAGAATCTAATTTCCAAGAGTTTTGGATATAGGGAAGGGAACAATTGCCACCACTGTTGCCAATTATCTACCACAAGGTCTAACTAGTAAAGTTCTCTTCACCCTTTCACTGCTCAAGTCTGACTCTGTCTTCAAAATATTTCCTGACCCCATATCTGAGAAAAACTCATTTTATTTGACATATAGTTAGCACTCATGAAATATTTAGTGAATGAATGAATGAATGAATGAATGAATGAATTTCTTCTCTGTGAAAACTTATTCATACTGTTATTATTAAACATATCACCTTTCATTGCGATCATCTGTCTTTCCTTTAGAGTGGAGAGCTTTTTGATGAAAAAGGCCATCATATATTTTTCATCTTGTTTTCCGCGGTGCCTAGTACTGTTGTTTGCAGAGTAGGCATATAATTATGTCAATGAACCCATCTCTGCCTAGACTGAACTTTAGTTTACCTTCTTTCTCACCAAAAATGACCTGCTGATGTAGCCAGAGGCTGTTCACTGACAAATCAGATTACATTAGTGGTTCAGAACCACCAAAAGTATAAAACTCACAGTAGATAGTTAATCATAATGAAATTAGCTCAGTGAGTCTCCATCTAAATCAAATCAAATATCCGTTTTATAGGCTTATGAACAGATACAATCATTCTTGCAACCCAAAGAGAGCTAGGAAGAGAGCGAGTGCCAGTGAGGATGTGAATGGTCTGATGCATCTTTATGTGTCACCAGGGGCTGAGAGGTAAAAAAATAAATAAATAAAGGCTCACGTAAATGAATTGCAGTGGTTTGGTTTAACCTAATCAATTTGTGACTGGGTGGATGATGGAATTCAGTAAGCTGTGCCAGAGAGTGGATAGAAATAAATAAATTCTTTCATTTCAGATGGAGAAATTATCAGAGATATATGAAATCGGACGAGAGACTCAGCCAACAATTTGTAGCACTGAATTTTCTGTGTTAGCTTTTTCTTTGTCATATATATGTGTGTATATATATATACTTACACACATAATTCTAAAGTATGTATTTATAGGCTTTTAAATTAACCCCCTATTTTGGCATTTAACCAACACAAAAAAAAGATGCTTAAAAGAGTTCCTCCATCTTTGTTCATATGTGTTTATGGCAGGATAGAAGTTGGATGTGAGGCAAAGAAGGGGAAAATAAAAGTTGAAAGGTTGAGGAATTCTTGCACAGGAAGACAGAGGTGATTTCAGCTATCAACGACCTCGGTAAAGATAATTTATTTAGTACTCACTGTGTGCCGCACATTGTTTAGCACCAAGGATACTCAATAAATCTTAGCTCATTTCTTTCAGATTTGAAGATTATGCTACCATGATTGCCATTCTGTAGCAGACTGCCAACACAGAAATCTGGGGCAACAGTGCTAATGTTCGTAGTTCCTCAACTTTTATTACCCACACTGGCCCTTGTACTGATTGCAGTGATCATAATGATAATAACTAGGATCCTCACTTCTATGGCTTATACAATTTTTACATAAATGTTATTGTACTTGAATGCTCAGTACTGGGCCATGCTGACATCAATACCAATATCACAAAGCTACATTTATGTATGTAACTGATCCATACCACAAGTTCCTTTAATTGCTTTAGGTAGCCATGTTAAGCACATTAAGTATTAGAAAAAAGAGTTGATTAGGATATTAAAACATATGTCCCAGCAAATATTTTACAATTTTTTCTACCAGTTAATTCAATGAAATATAATTCAAATAAAATTTTATAAATAGAGATTGATTTCCTTGCTACCATCTCTTAACACCCTCTATAATTCATTCTCTATTGCCATACTGGTCTTTCCAAAATGCCTATCTGATCATTTCTCCTCCCTGGTTAAAAATATCCAATGGCTTCCTTGGGGCACCTAGGTCGCTCCGTTGGTTAAGCATCCAACTTTTGGTTTTGGCTCAGGTTATGATCTCAGGGTTGTGGATCGAGCCCCAGCTTGGGCTCCATGCTCAGTGGGAAGTCTGCTTGAAGATGTTCTCTCTCTCCCCCTCCCCCCACTCCTATGAGCATGCATGCTCTCTAATAAATAAATCTTTAAAAAATATATTCAGTAGCTTCCAATTCATTTTCTAGAGTTTAACAATTCAATCTCCTTAGCAGAGCATTTAGATCTCATAATTACCTCCTATCTCTAAACCAGCCATGCTGTTGCTCAATTCCTTGATTTTAGAAGCTTCTCTCTCTCTTGTCTGCTGGGCATATGTCTAACCTTTCAGGTTTCTACTTCAAAATTATATTCATGTACTCAGTCATTAACTCAGCTACAGGCTTATTCCTTCATTACCCCTTCATTCATTAAAATAATGTTCACTGAATACCAACTATGTACCAAGCACCAACATATACACTAACATGTACAGACACTAGGGATGTAGTGATAAAATGGAAAGACAGAGTCTGTGATACCGGAGAACTACCTCCTCAAGCCATGCTTGATTCTTGCTAGCCACAATTACTTCAGTCTCTCTGGTCTTATAACTCCCTCTTTTGAGCACCACAAAGCTAATTATTATTAAGATGTTTTACCATACAGCAGATACTTTGTGTAAATATATTTCTCTCACATCAGATTGTCAGCAATTCAAAAGATGAGATTCACCTGTTAAGCTACCTCACTGCCTAACATTGGACCTTGCATATTAGGAGTTATATAAATGTTCCTTCAGTGAATTATAAAATTGACTCTGTCTTCACATATCCAGTTCTTCTACTGAGCACCATATGGCTAACGGTTCAAGTCTTCAACTGAGGCATCACAGGTTCAAATACTGGCTCACCCATATACTAGTTGTTGAATCCATATATTATGTTATTGAACCAATGTAAGCCTTACCAATATAAGTATTTTTTTATGTATACAGCAGGGTAAAGGAGCACCTCCTCATAATTATTTCATGCAGATTAAATAACTATTCGATATATGATTTTTATCAGTACAGCTGATATACAACATGCATTAGACAAATGGTACCTAATATTATCAAAGAAAAGGAGGCATTTATGCATTGTCACAAGACAGATTTTAAAATAGCAGTTGCTAAATATCAAGCTTGTGGGTGAGGAGTAGAAAATTCCAGATTTTAGATTTTCACACAAGCAAGAGTTTTGTTTTTTTCCCCTCACACATGTGCTCTGGCTTTGTTTATCTACTTCTTAAAACTGAGAACCCTTAGTATAGCTGGGAGTCCTCCACACAGCCCTCCTCCTGTGCCACCCTCCCTTCTGTTTTAAGAAGTCCATCTTCAGTGCCATGAGACAGACAGCAGAGTGATGGAAGTAGGTCTCATTAGCAGAATGGTCCAATTATGTCTAGCCTTCCCCACACCATAAAAGCAGTGGCGCCTGTTTCACAGGCAGCACAAGAGATGTAGGGGGTTTCAGGATTACAATAAAGATATTTATGTTCAGGGTCATTGGAAGAGGCTTTAAATGGAAAATATCAAAAGCAGAGAGATCTGTGAAAGCTCTTCCTGAGTGGCATCCTTGGGCTCCTGCTAAATGATGACTCTGTGTAATTAAAATGAACAAAGTGTGCGATGATGTTCCATC
This sequence comes from Ursus arctos, assembly GCF_023065955.2. Lineage (NCBI taxonomy): Eukaryota > Metazoa > Chordata > Mammalia > Carnivora > Ursidae > Ursus > Ursus arctos. The sequence continues at coordinate 45,659,325 of NW_026622852.1, read as the reverse complement.
TCTGCAGTTCCAGCACCTTCTCTCTCCCCCTTTGTTTAACTGCTTTGTTCATCTGAAACTGGTGTTAAAAAAAATAACAGAAATAGAAGTTGAACGTATTCCTGCAGGGCTGTATTTTTAGTAGCTCATCACTCCGTGTGGAAGGGGCCCAGAGGTTGCAGAGTCTAATTATGAACTGAGAAGGTGGTACTGGGGAGAAGAGGGACACTGGAGTGGGGGTGAGAAGGGTTCCAGGCAGGTGTCGGGGGTGGGCTGCTTCCTTCTAAACCACAACCAGAACCAACCATCAGCTCCTGGGAGTGGAGGACTAACAGAGACTGGGAAATGAGGAGATGCTCTCCTGTTAAGTGTCACTAGTCCAAGTTTTTGATGGACAAGTTCCCTAACTGGATGTAGGAGGGAAAGCATCCTCTCCTCTCTGCCACCCTGAAAATGATATCCCATAGTGAAGTGCTTCCAGAAGGAGATGAATCAAACGAAAGCAGACCGTCAGGGAGACAGTAAACAGAATGATGAGGAATGGTGCAGACAACCGTGTATAGGTGCTCAGAGGGTAACCACAGAGAGGGTGTTGGGGATGAACTTTTTATATCTTTATTGATGATCACGAAGAATTAAATAGCACTTGAACACAATTTATTATTGGTATTGATTTATGAGTTAGCATGTATATTTATAGCTCTTTTATATCTGCCAAGTTCTTACCCATCATCATTTTTAGTATTTTATGCATCAAAGACACTGCAAGGAAAGTATTCTGGCAGGTGGTGAGAGGTGGGTGCCATTCATCATGTTAGAACTTTGTCTAAGGGTAAACTGAGGCATTGAGTAGTGATAAGACAGGTCACAGGGAGATTGTGAATTAAGAACTGGGACAGAAATAAGTGGGTCAAATGAAAGAGAAGTAAAAAAAAAAAAGTTAGCTGTATTGATCTAAGTCTAAGAGGACAGAAATAGGCACTGGGAAATGTGCAAGGGATGCAGCAAAATGAACCAAATTACAGCCACACAAAAGATGAAGAAACCCAGGTACTGAGTTGGGGAGCAGGGTTTTGGTCAGAACAGCGAGGACTTGATAAACTCAGCAAGTGCTTTTTAATGCCAGATGACAAAAGTGCTTTATTCTAAAGAAAGCACCACTGTGTCCTGCTCTTTCTAGCTGATTCTACAGTAAACATGCCTTATTACAACAGACCATATTTTAAAGCCCCTAATTAATACTTCTGGCTTGGCTTATTTCACATACAGATTCAGAATAGGCATTTATCAGATAATTATTGAATGAAGGAAGGATGGAAGGATGCAAAAAGCTACAGTTAACAGGCAACATGGAAGAAAATAGGTATTTTCTCTATTGCTTTCTTTTTAAAAAAAAGATTTTTATTTATTTATTTGAGAGAGAACGAGAGAGAGCACATACATGAGTCGGGTAGAGGGGCAGAGGGAGAGGAAGAAGCAGATTCCCTGCTGAGTTTGGAGCCCGACTGTATGCCAGGATCCCGGGATCATGACCTGAGCTGAAGGTAGACGCTTAACCAACTGAGCCACCCAGGCGCCCCTCGCTATTGCTTTCTTGATGTCTAACTCACCTATTGCTGCATAATAAGCCAATTAATGACTTAACCAACCACCATGTAATATTGCTCGTGAGTGTATGCATTGATTGGTTCCGGTTCTGTTGGTTCAGGTATGCTTGACTGATTTTAGCAGGCCTTGCTCGTGTGTCTATGGTCAGCTGGCAGCTTGGCTAGAGAGGGACTGGTCTAGAGCCTCATGCACGTGTTTGACACTGGCTGACTGTTGGCTGGTGCTACAGGATGACTGAGGCATATGACACTTACCCTACAGGCTAGCCCAGGTTGTTCACATGGTAGAGGACTAAGAGAGAGTGAAAAGTATGCAAGGTTTCTTGATGCTTAGGCTCAGAACTGGTGGAATATCATTTCTACTACATTAATTGCCCACATAAAGTCACAAAGCTAGCTCAAATTCAAGGGAAGTGTGAAGAGACTCCACTTCTTCATAGAAAATGATGCAAAATCACCTAGCAAAGGGATGTGGACAGAAATAATTACTGTCTTTTTGCAAACAATCTATCACACCTGGATTGAATTTTTTGACTCTTAAGTGCCCATTAAGATTATGTCTGTATGTGGCACAAACAGAAATTCAACTGAGCCAAATTATGCATCAACTGAATTACAAAATGACTGAATACATATACTCCAACGTGAACTATATGATTAAGCACAATCGAGGCAGAATATGCAAGGTTACAGTATTTGTAGCTTTACAGCTTATTTTGGTTTTCTTACTTTACCACTTATTAGTTCCTACTCATCTGAATTCTCAATTTCCTAATCTAAAAATGATATTCATACTAGTACCTATCATATGGGGCTACCATGAAGTGTTACATGAGATAACACAGTATACTTTAAACCTAGTGAATTAGCCAGAGTAAACGGTCAACATGTGTTGGCTATCCTCATTGTCTTTAAAGATCATAAGAGTGATGTTCTTATAGGCACTGATAGGAGTAAGGTTTTTCATCATTATAATTTTATTTACCTTAGTGGTTTACACATCAAGCAAGATAAAAATTTTCTATATATTTCCAAAGTAAATATCGACACCCAAAATCACATTTCTCTTATATTGACCCAAACTGATAAGACCTATGTGCATTCTTTATCAATCTAGCCAAACTGATAAAGTCTTGGAAAAAGCAAAGTTGTCCCTTTTAAAGACTGTAATGGTGCTTTCCCATCCCAGACTGGAGATTATCCTGATTTAAGGAAGAATGAGAGTGTGCAGGATTTCACAGACCTTAAATCAACTCCCCACATGCTTCTGAACTATTTAAGTGCTTTACTTGGTGTGACTTCATGTCTCCACAAGTAACAGCAGGCACACTGAGGGGGCTCAGATCCCATCTTCCCACAAGGCAAGTGACAGAAAACAAAAAACAAACAAAAAACAGAAGGGGAGGAGGAAGGAGAGGGAATTATCAAGGATTTGAACCATAGTGAGTGGTAATGTTTTCCAATTGTTCCCATGTCACCTATGATTCTAGGACACACAGGCATTCTGAAAAACAACAACAACAAAACAACAACAAAACCCTGAATTTTCTGTCTCAATAAGCATAACTCAATTATTTAACAAAAACAGAATCTGAGGCTCTGTTATGTTAAGTAACTTGTCAAAGAAAATATACCAAATTTGTGGCAGAACCAAGCTCCTACAAATTTAGAGACTCAGCTTCAATCAGTGTGAACACAAAATTAGGAAAACTCAGTGTTAAAGAAAATTGTCTTTTTATTGCCTTATCATTGCAAAGCTTTTACGAACACTTCGCATGATTTCCTTTATCTTACTTTATATATGTATGCATGTGTGTATGTGTGTACACGTGTGTGTTAGAGACTTTCTAACCATGTGACCTTGTAGTATAATTGAAAATACAGACTTGAGAGTCTGAAAATCTAGCTCTACGACTTACTAGATTCACCATTTTAGGTCATTACCTTGACTACTCTCACCTTTATATTCCTTTTTGGGTGGAGATGACCTGGGCAGGTAGATTAAAATTGCTTAAATATATATACATTCCAACTTCTTACCTTGCAAATTTGCTGTAAGTATTATTAATTCTTTTCCATTTTTTTTCCGAGGAAAAATGACTGTACATGGAGATTTTGTGTATACTACAGAGGTCAACCCAAAGGCAAATGATGCCTTGGATCTATACTCTCAGGATTAAAAGTGTAGCCTGTGGATTTCAGTATCATCTGGGCTTTTAGTGATGTAGATCCTTAGGCCCCAACTCGGGCCTACTGAATGATAGTATGTTCACTTTCACAAGATTCTCAACTAGTTAGTATGCACAAGAAAGGAGGCACTGGTATATATTGCATATATGAGATTTATTGCGCTCTAAATGAACCCGTGCAAGTGTCCAGAGCTCTCCTGATATGTGCATATATGTACATGTATAGGCACTCTTCCTGGCTAGAAGGCTTATTGCATTCGTATGATCGAGGTAAAGTCTGGGAAGCAAAAATATTTAAGAACCAATAGTCTACTGCTTTTTAATTGTATAAAGATTTTCTCAATGCCAGAGAAATTTCAAATTTGCTCAGTATTTACTGGGGATTTGTGCCACATGAAAGCAACAGAAGAAGGAAGAGGAAGAGGAGGAGTGGGGAGAGAAGAAGGAACAGGAGGAAGAGGAATATGAGAGGGGAAGGGAGGAGGAGAAGAAAGGGGAGGAGGGAGAGAAAAAAGGGAAAGGGGAGAAGGAAAGGAAGAGGGAGAGCCCAAATAATCCACCCTCAGACCTTGGTGAAGGTGATGGAATTTAGTTGAAAGGATACAGTAAGGAGAAGCTGAAAGCCCATCTCTGAATCTGGACTCTAAGCAATAATCTCTATGTGACCTTGAAAAAGTCACCTCCCTATCCTGAATCTCAATCTCTGCTTCTGTGAGATAAAGTTGCTTACATTATTTCAAAGATTCCTTTCAGTTTTAAGATTCTGTGCATGACTTCTGCTCTCACTAAGCTGTGAGCCAAATCTCTAATCCAGAAGTCAAAGGTTTATCCCCTCTCACTGCTTAGAGCAGAGGGAGAAAGATTGCTTCTCCCAGAATTTGATTATGGAGTTGGAGTGGCTATATTTTAAATACAGATTAGATATCATAGTAATTTTTTGTAGAACAGAAAGTTAAATGTGGTGCATATATACATATATATATATGTACATACACAAATACATAAATACAATGGAATATTACTCAGCAATAAAAAAGAAGGAAATTCTACTATTTGTGACAACACGAATGGAACTTGAGGGCATTACACTAAATGAAGTAAGTCAGAGAAAAACAAAAACCATATAATCACACTTATATGTGGAATCTAAAAACAAAAACAAACAAAAAAAAGGGATGCCTGGTGGCTCAGTCAGTTAACATTTGCCTTCAGCTCAGGTCATGATCTCAGGGTCCTGGGATCGAGTCCTGCATCCAGCTCCTTGCTCAAAGGGGAGCCTGCTTCTCCCTCTGCCTGCCGCTCCCCCTGCTTGTGCTCACTCACTCCTTCTCTCTCTCTCTCTGACAAACAATTAAATAAAATCTTTAAAAAAAAAAACCCAAAAACAAAAAAAGAAACTAACCCACAGATACAAGGAACAGATTGGTCGTTGCCAAAGACAGGGGGTAGGGGGGAAATGGGTGAAGGTGGTCAAAAGGTACAGACTTCTAGTTATAAAATAAATAGATTCTGGAGATGTAATATACAGCATAGTCACTATAGTTAACAATAATTTTTTGCATATTTGAAAGTTGCTAAGAGAGTAGTTCTTAAAAGTTCTCATCATTAGAAAAAAGATGGAAATAAATGTGGTGATGGATGTTAAGCAGAGTTAGTGTGGTGATTATTTTACTATACGTATTATTTTACTATACGTATATCAAATTTTACTATATTATTTTTGCTATATATATTATATATATTTTTTGCTGTATAACTATATGGCAAATCATAGAGTGTATGCCTGAAATTCATATGATGTTATATGTCAATTATATCTCAATAAAAAAATAAAGTTATAGACTTGAAAATGAAATAGTTTAAATCTTCTAGGTTAAGATAAAAAACTGGAGAAAGGTTATCATCTTACTCGTCCAACTGTGGCAGGAAGGAATGATAAAATGTCTCCTCGAGATGTTGTTAGGTTGGGGCAAGAAGAAAAGTCAATAGGAGGAAGTTGCAAAGTACATCCTAAAGAACACAACAGCAAATCAGTAAGTGTTTGATAAGATTTTTATACTTAAATTTCCAGAAAATTGGGTTCAAGCCATTTATTTTTTTATTTTATTTTATTTTTTTAATGATTTTTTATTATATTATGTTAGTCACCATACAGTACATCCCCGGTTTCCGATGTAAAGCTTGATGATTCATTAGTTGCGTATAACACCCAGTGCACCATGCAATATGTGTCCTCCTTACTACCCATTACCGGTCTATCCCATTCCCCCATCCTCCTCCCCTCTGAGGCCCTCAGTTTGTTTCTCATAGTCCATAATCTCTCATGTTTCATTCCCCCTTCTGATTACCCCCCCTTCTTTATCCCTTTCTTCCCCTACCGATCTTCCTAGTTCTTATGTTCCATAGATGAGAGAAATCATATGATAGTTGTCTTTCTCTGCTTGACTTATTTCACTTAGCATTATCTCCTCCAGTGCCGTCCATGTTGCAGCAAATGTTGAGAATTCGTTCTTTCTGATAGCTGAGTAATATTCCATTGTATATATGGACCACAACTTCTTCTTTTTTTTTTTTTTACAGATTTTATTTATTTATTTGACAGAGACAGCCAGCGAGAGAGGGAACACAAGCAGGGGGAGTGGGAGAGGAAGAAACAGGCTCCCAGCACAGGAGCCCGATGTGGGACTCGATCCCGGAATGCCAGGATCACGCCCTGAGCCGAAGGCAGACGCTTTAACGACTGCGCTACCCAGGCGCCCCTGGACCACAACTTCTTAATGGAAGGAGCCTTCCACGATTTAGCTATTGTGGACATTGCTGCTATGAACATTGCGGTGTATATGGCCCTTCTCTTCACTACGTCTCTATCTTTGGGGTAAACACCCAGTAGTGCAATTGCTGGATCATAGGGTAGCTCAATTTTTAACTTTTTAAGGGACCTCCACACGGTTTTCCAGAGTGGCTGTACCAACTTGCATCCCCACCAACAATGTAGGAGGGATCCCCTTTCTCCACATCCTCTCCAACAATTGTTGTTTCTTGCCTTGTCTATTTTTGCCATTCTAACTGGCGTAAGGTGGTATCTCAGTGTGGTTTTGATTTGAATTTCCCTGATGGCTAATGATTTTGAACATTTGTTCATGTGTCTGTTAGCCATTTGTATCTCTTCATTGGAAAAGTGTCTGTTCATATCTTCTGCCCATTTTTTGATTTGTTTATTTGTTTCTCGTGTATTGAGTTTGAGAAGTTCTTTGTAGATCTTGGATACCAGTCCTTTATCTGTAGTGTCATTTGCAAATATATTCTCCCATTCCGTGGGCTTCCTCTTAGTTTTTTTGACTGTTTCCCTGGCTGCGCAGAAGCTTTTTATCTTGATGAAGTCCCATAAGTTCATTTTATCTTTTGTTTCTCTTGCCTTTGGGGATGTGTCATGAAAAAGGTTGCTTTGGCCGATGTCATAGAGGTTGCTGCCTATGTTCTCCTCTAGAATTTTGATGGATTCCTGTCTCACATCGAGGTCTTTCATCCATTTGGAGTTTATCTTTGTGTATGGTGTGAGAGAGTGGTCAAGTTTCATTCTTTTGCATGTAGCTGTCCAATTTTCCCAGCACCATTTATTGAAGAGACTGTCTTTTTCCCACCGGATGTTTTTTCCTGCTTTATCAAATATTAGTTGCCCAAAGAGCCGAGGGTCCATTTCTGGGTTCTCTATTCTGTTCCATTGGTCTATGTGTCTGCTTTTGTGCCAGTACCATGCTATCTTTGTGATCACAGCTTTGTAGTACAGCTCGAAATCTGGCATTGTGATGCCCCCAGCTTTGTTTTTCCTTTTCAACAGTTCCTTGGCGATTCGGGGCCTTTTCTGTTTCCATACAAATTTAAGGACTATTTGTTCCAGTTCTTTGAAAAATGTCCTCGGTATTTTGATCGGGATAGCATTGAAAGTGTAGATTGCTCTGGGTAGCATGGACATTTTAACTATGTTAATTCTTCCGATCCATGAGCATGGAATATTTTCCCATCTTTTTATGTCTTCCTCAATGTCTTTCAAGAGTGATTTATAATTTCTAGAATATAGGTCCTTTACGTCTCTGGTTAAGTTAATTCCAAGGTAACGTATGGTTTTTGGTGCTATTGTAAATGGGATGGATTCCCTAATTTCTCTTTCTTCAGTCTCGTTATTCGTGTATAGAAATGCAGCTGATTTCTGAGTATTGATTTTGTATCCCGCCACATTACTGAATTGCTTTATAACGGGTTCAAGCCATTTAAATAGCTTTTCTTTTTCTGAAGGATTTCTGAGACACTTGGTATGCTTATGTGTGATGTCACTTATTAAAAATGTAAATGATGCACCTCTTTGTAAACTGGCTTCACCATGAACACTTTTTATTCATTGATGTTGTGCCCAAGCAGAACTTACTTTGAGAAATGTTATGTGACTTCAGAGAACTCACTTCTCTTGGTACCATTTTCTCCTTCTGTACAAATGAGGGGGTTGGATTAGAAATCTCTCATGTTCTTCCCAGGTATAAAATGGTATAGTTAAATAATGCCTAAAAAAATATTTTGAATTTGGAAACAATAATGAGTTAGTGCAAGATACAGAACAGGATAATAAGGCTGCCAGTTTGTGTGGTACAAATGATCAATGCCAGGGATGATCGCGAAGGCTAGATTTCACTGCGGCTCAAGCTGCTAAAACAGACGGGGCCACCAAGCAAAGGAGAAGAGGCAGGAGTATTTTAAGGAGCTCTCCCTTTGAACTGAGGTGTGGGGAAAGGGAAGATTTCAATATCAGGATACTCTTGGTCCTCAGAGATACCTCAGGGGGAAAAAAAGGCAATTTATCAGAATGGTGGAGAATATGCCAAGTGACTAGGGAAAGGGTAGAGAGCAGATGACCTCAGGGACAATTAGAACTAGGAACTGAATCATCACTAGAAGGTTTCCTCTGTTCTCTCTGTATATTTACTTTAGATTTCATTTTGCATATCTCCTTCTTCTACTCAGCAGGAGCTCCTAAACCTCACATTTTCTCACTACCAGGAAGAGACTGTCTCCCTTTATTTCCAAGTCAGATTCTCCAGGGGAATGCTTCTGATCCATCTATTTGGCTCAGATAACTGGATGAATTATCTGTGGGCAGAGAAGCAGGGTCACCTAACACAGACATGGCAGCTCATGCCCCTGACTCTCACAGATGAGAAAAATCAGTGTGAGCTGGAAAGTCACCCTAATTAAAACACTGAAGACATGGCCAGAATTTTGCCTAAGATGGGTCCAGGCAGCTGAGTGCTGATCTGGAAGGGTTTTTAATGCTCAGACAAGGGGATCTTATTTGCTTCATTTATTATTATTTTTTTATTATTATCATCATCATCATTATTATTTTGTCCAGTGGTTTTGAAAGTCAGGTCGGTGTCACTCTGCAGACACAAGAATTACTTGGGGGAGTGGAGGTAAACTCACTAAAATACTGAACCCAGGGCCCATCCCCAATTACTATGATTCAGGAGATTGGGCTGGAACATGAAAACTGGTGCTTATTAAAAATTCTCTAGGTGATGCTAGTGATTAGCCAGTTTAAGGGCTACTGGTCAATCCGATATAACTTTATTGTGGACCTATTAAGCATAATATTTTTGGCTAGTTTCTGAAAGACAGAATCTGCTTGTTTCAGAGACAAATTCACAAGACATTTATTCCTTTCTTAAGAAATCTGGCTCTATTAGGGAACATATAGCTTGTATATAAATAGACATAAATGATCAAATATCATTTGGAGGCTCAGAGGAATGATTAGAACTGGAGGTGGTGTGGAGTTAGCAAAGACTTGGTGGAGGAGGTAACATTTCAGTTCTTAAATGTTTGAGTTCTTAAATAATGGATTGATTTTTGAATATTCAGAGGAGGAAGTTTATTCCATTTGAAAAGAACAGTATAAAAAAAATACCTAAAGGAGAAAAATCTAGAGCAGGGCTTCTTAATCTCACATCCAAAGATACCCTAAGGGCTCAGTAAATTTGTATGGAAAAATATTTCTTTATTTTCACTACCATCTAATGGAAATTAGTAAGTCCTTTAATATGACAGCAAACAACGGTGGATTTAGTAATAACTGCAAATTTTTTACCATTAGAAATTATATATAGGGGTGACCGGGTGGCTCAGTTGGTTGAGCATCTGGCTCTTGATTTTGGCTCAGGTCATGATCTCAGGGTCAGTTATGAGATCAAGCCCGGCATCGGTCCTGCTTAAGATCCTCTCTCTCCCTCTGCCCCTCCCCACCCTGTGCATGCTCGCTCTCTCTAAAAAAAAAAAAAAAAAAAGAATGAAATTATATATAAATTACATATGCATATGTAATTTATAATATATTATATAATATGTAAGATTTATATTATATTATAATAAATATATTTTATATATATAGTTTTTAAGTAGGCTCCACACTCAGTGTGGAGCCCAACACAGAGTTTGAACTTATGACCCTGAGATCAAGACCTGAGCTGAGATTAAGAATTAGACACTCAACCAACTGAGCCACCCAGGTACCCCCATATTTGTTTGATTAAAATTGTAGCAGATAATTTACACTCTTATTTTTTGCTCACATTGACTCAAAATTTAGAATAGCTATAGATCTACTAGCTCTTATTAAGGACTCAACAATAAATAAGGTTAATGATTTAAAATCAAATACTTTAAAAAAGTATTTTATAACCATTTGATACTAGTTTTCTTTATAATTTTTTTATATTTTCTATATAAGTTTTATTTCATTCATTTAAAAAGATTACTCTGAAAATCTGTTCTGGTTAGCTACAACTGGGTAACAGATTACCCTAAAATTTATCCACATACAATAACCATTTTTTTTCTCATGATTTTGTGGATCGGGAATTTGAGAAGAGTCCAGGTAAGCAGGTGTCATATGTCATCTCTCATGTGGTTACAGCTCACTTTTGGCCAGGGTTGCAGTCATCAGCAGGCTCAGCTGGGCTAGATACCCAAGGTGGTTTTGAGTTCAAATGGGGTGGCCTACCCATCTACTTCACCTGGTACCACGGGTTTCTCACATCTTAGTGGCTGAGTTCTGAAAGGGAAGCATCTTTAGAGATAGTATTCAACAAGAGAGTACTCCATGAAAACAAAACAGAAGAAACAAGGTTTCTGACCTGGCTTTTCATGTCATGCAATGTCACCTCACCTCCTTTCTCTTGGTTACTCATGAACCACTAAGGCCAACTCAGATTTGAAGGAAGGCAAACCCCTAGCCATTTTGGGAGAAGTGTCGAAAAGGTATGGCCACCTTTAATCTGCTACAGAAGGATTCCATAGGCTTCAGTAGACTGTCAAAGCTCTTCATGGCATAAAAAATGTTGATAATATCTGCTCTACCATACTTGCTTAAGCAAGGACCTTATTCAATAAAAGAATTAATTAATATTAGCTTTAGAGGGTAATCAAGACAGCCAGTAGCTAGCTACTGAGCCATATGTACAGATTTTCCAAGTTATATTATTTCAATGTCTGTTAGAAACAAACAAAAAGAAATAAATAAAAAAAATTCTACTTAACCTTGATGGGTCAAAAATGACAGAACTGAGCTTTGCCCCAAACCAGAAGAGCAAGCAAATAGTTTCATAATGGTGAAAGCATCTTGCTTATGGGGAGATAAGACTTGTCTTCTTTTGTTGAATATAATTAAAAGAGATGGGAAAGAAATGTGATGAGGCCCCTGTATCTCCTCTCAAAGATGCTGCAGTGATGAATCAGAGAGATGGAAACTGACACCTTCCATCTCTGGGACACCAAGAGTAGAAATACAGTCAATAAGACGGCATGTTCATTGATGTACAAGGCCTCTTCCCTATCAGGAGGAGAAAGATGAAACCTGACAGCTCTCCCCTCAATAATTCCTCACCTCCTTCCACCACTGGTTACAGATGGAAGAAGCCTTTTGGTGAGAAAGTTGAAGTTTGTGTCTATGGGATCTTTGGATGGGATTTTTATCTAGGTCTTTAGCCAAAGGCTTTAGCATATTCATTTACAGGCTTTAGCTAAAAAGATGGCTAGGGGAGTTATTAACATGTGAGAGAAGCAGAACTCCTTAGGTTAGGAGACTTGCAGGTATACGAATCTGATATATCTTAACTGTTTCATTTAGGAGATGTCTCCTTAATGGATCACGGTCTACTGGGGGTTCGGAGAACATGTAGTTCAGGATTCTTATATGTGCTTGGGGATATTAAGTATTTTAGGTTCTGAATTATAACTGAAAGCCCCTTAAAGTCAAAGACAATTTTGCATCCCTATTTATCAGTGCTTGGTTGATAGTAAATCTCTAAATAAATGATTTATAGAAGAATAAATGATGGTTCAATCAAACTATATAGAGGTCTGAAGAACACTACCCAGATTCCAAAGAATAAAATACAAGCTATTTAGCTGATCTGTAAGACAGTGTATTATCTGGCCTCTGACTAGTTGTCTAGCCTAATCTCTAAGTACTACCTCTCCTCCTTTGCTCACCAAACTAAGAAAGCACAAAGAAACTTGTATGTCTTAGCAGCTTTGCCCATGCTGATCAAGCTCCCAAAAGGTGAAAAAGACTAATTTTGATTAGGTGGTCAGAGAAATTTCTCTGTGAGAAGACAACGCTTGAGTAGAGATCCAAAAGATAAGACTGAGCCAGCCCCATGAAGATCTGGGGGTGGGGGTGGAAAGCACAATCCAGATGGAGAGGAAAGCAAGTAAAAAGGCACTAAATCAGGGGCTTGACATTATTATTTTTTTCTTTAACAGAAAGAGGTGTGGCAGAAGGATAGGGAGTGAAGGGGCAGAACTATAAAGATGAGGTCAGAGAAGAGAGAGTTAGGGAGGGTCACTTAGAACCTTGAAGGCTGAGATACAGGGTTCAGATTGTGCTCGAAGTGGAATGGGAAGCCATTCAAGTGTAGTAAGCAGGAGCAGGCATTATCTTATTTGTCTTTTGAGAACAGAATCCCTTGCAGGAAGACAAGTGCAGATGCAGGGAGCCTGGGTAGAAGGCGATTTCAGCAGTTCATGGGAAGCAGTGGTTCAGATCAAGGTGAAGGCAGTGAGCAGGAGAGAGGGAAAGAGATTTAGTTCGTATTTCGGAATCAAAGCTAACAAGATTGTCTGATGGGACAGAAGGACGAAATTTAAATAATCAACTAATGAGAAAAATATTTACACTTACTTACAGGTTAACAAAAAGAAACGCACATAAATACAACAACTCTGAAATGGCATTTGTTCTCCTATCAAACTGACAAATGCTTTTAAAAAATGGTAAAACCCTAAAATACATGAGTTTTAAACCCAACCTAATTGTCCAATAATCGAGGATCAGTTAAATAAATCGTAGGGCATGCATATGTTTAAATGCTCCATGGCCATTAAAAATGATGCTGTGGAAGAATACTTAATGACACAGAAAATGTTCACAGAAAGTTTTATCTGCTCAACAACCAGCTGTCAGGGTCCCATGCTTCTTGTTAAGTACCAAATGGATTTGTAGTGAAGGGAAATGTTAATATCTTTAAAATTTGCTACAGAACTTCCCTAAGGTTTGGGATTTTTTAAATTTTATTTTATTTTATTTTTTAATGTGCCTGGCAAACTTCTGGGGGTGAGGCCCAAGTGAAAGTGAGACTCTCAGGACATGTAACATCATGATGCAAGATTAACAGAAATAGAATCACTGGGAAAAAAAGAGAAATACTTTGGGCCAGTGGCTTTTGGTATGGAGTTTGAAAAAAAATGGCTGTATGATTTTTGGTCTGTGGCAGTGCAGGATGGACCAGAATCTGAAAATGCAGGATGGCAAGGTACGTAGGTCATAAACTTAACCAGGCTATCTTAATGGCCATGAGAACAAAGTTGTTTCCCCTCTTGCTGAGGAATTTACAGAAATCCTAGCAAGGACTTTCAATTTCCATGGTATGTGGCACGGTATTTTGAACGAATTTTTCAAAAGTCAAAGAGAGCTCAACTCAGTCATTAAAAAATAGTATCCCAAGTTAGAAAATTTAATTATTTTGCAACGACAAGGACCTAGAATGTAACCAGTGCAGAAGGAAGGTAAGTCTTTAAAGAACATGTAATGGATCTTATTGTTAGTAAAGGATAAACTGAGGTTCCCATAAAGATAAAATGCAAAAATTACCCATAGATGTGTGTCCACAGGTTAACTGAAATCATGAAAGGTATGAAAGTTGGCTCTAAATGCAAATTGAAGTTGATTTCAAAGTGAAATGGAGTATCTACCACTCAGTGTTCACAGTCATCGTTGCTAACAGACAGTAGAAAACTTATTACTCACTCCCCATGTGTAGATGGCTTTTGCAAACCTGTGCAAGAGCTATGGAATTTGTTTTCAATTTGCTGTTTTCATTCTCTGTATTGCCTGTGGTTCCAGGCAGCCCTTAAACAGAAAGCCCATGGCTCAGCTAATATTTCATTTTGGAGATACCATCCCATGTGCTGGTATCCTGCCATCACTAAAAGATTAATATCAATGCTGGCTGTCATTTCTTGTTAGCATGCTAGAGGAAAGCAGCCCTGCTGCATGGAAACACGCCGGACCAGCACTGCACTGGAAGGCAAAAGCATGCCTCCATCACTTTGAGTTCGGTAAACTTGTGCAAAGCATGCAGAGTCACAGGTCTTAGTTTCTTCATCTGAAAACAGAGATAGTAAATTTGTCCAACTTGTGAGTATTTGATAAGAAAATACGTGTGAGAGGTGCCTGGGTGGTTCAGTCAGTTAAGCGTCCACCTCTTGGTTTCAGCTTAGGTCAGGGTCTCGGGGTGGTGGGATCAGGATAGGTCTCTATGCTCAGTGGGGAGCCTGCTTGAGATTCTCTACCTTCCTTGTCCTCTGCCCCTCCCCCCATGGGCTCTCTCTGTCTCTCAAAAATACAATAAATAATTAAAAAAAAAAGAAAAGTGTGAAAAATCCTTGTGAAATTTAATACCTCTTCAAGTATAAAATAATGATGTTCTTAAGCCTAGGGTGTTCTATCCTTTAAACTGCTAGTCTCTGCTGTGAAAATTCCTGCATGCTTCTCTTGCCCCTCACTACAACACTAACTCCCTTCAGGCTGCATCTCTAAATATGACATCTGTTTCCTTCCATCTTCGTGCACTGAGCCTGGCATATCCGACTTAACCCCTTAATTGTGTAAGTGGGAAGTTCTTGCTCACCCTCTGATTCCCAAGCCACATTATTTGAATGTCTTCTTGAAGTTAACATTTGCCAAAATGAGTCATGGTTATGCATCATGGGCATAGCCATCAGGCACTGGACTGGGCTTCACACACATTATCTCATATAATCCTGAACTGCTTTAGAAGGCAGATAGATATCACATGCTTTCTCTATAGTTAGATTGTAGTTCTATGAATACAGGGTGAATATGCAATTCACTTTGTATCTTTAACATGACCAAAATTGAACTCGATAGATATATTATTACTAGAATTGTCATTACTATTGTTATTATTACTTATGACTATTAATATATGATTACATATTATTATTACTATTGCCACTGTTACTATTTATTGGGTTCTTATTTATGAGGTTCCTACAAACTGGAATTTAAAGAGGAAAAGCTATTTTTAGAAAGGTACTACTGACAAAATCAGGATTCATATCTAAGTTCATCTGACTTTAAAACAAGTGCTTCCAAATGCCACTCTTCACTGCCTCCTTTGGGAGGATCTGGGCAGAATCCTGGACCATCTTTATCTAATGGAATGATCTTGGTCCAAATTAATCCACCAGGGAGTCTTATTAAGACTGTTTCCTCCACAGTATCTACTTTGTGACACCACCAAATCACAGAGTAAGTCTGCTTTGTGACCTCACCAAATCACATTTGCTCTTTGCACTCCACGGTCTGAAATTCTCAGACTGCCTCCATCTGCCACATGCCCTGTCTGAAGGTTTATTTGGGAGGAAGAAATGCAAAAAGTAAATTCATCCATTCTGCTATAGAGAAGATCAAGTAAATAAAAATTCTTATTCATCTGCCAATAACCACATTGCTGGTGCAATTTCAAATACATTTAAAGGAACCCATGGATATTTCAGTTGTTCAGAGAAATGGCACTGCTCCTGATCACTGGCTTTGAAGAGATGGTCAGTGCAGTGGAGCACATGGCAGTGGTCAGGCTGAAGCTTCCTGGTTCTAACACCGATTACGAGTGAAAGACGGCCCAGCATTAGCCTGATGATACATCTTTACTGCCATTAAACACCTTCAGGGAGAAAAAAGAATCTATGTACCCTTCAGATGAGCCCAGAAACCCTGGTGAGGAAAGGAGCTCTCACTGTAGCAGAAACCAGAGAAAAGTTCATCAGAAACACAGAGACACTAATGAAAAAGAAAACCAGGACAGAAATATTACATTACCTAGAAGAAATGATTTTCTAAGCCTGATACTGTTGGCTATATGTGGTATGAAATAAAGCTAATGCAGAAAAGTGATTATTTTTTCATGTATAAGGACCTATTAATTGTACTGATCAAAATCCTTCATTTTGCACAGATAGGAGGGTTAACACTTTCGTACAGCCCAACAAGAAATAGAAGCATCAGACCTGCTCACTCATTCATTCATTGACTCATTGAATTATTCATTCACATGTTCTTTCATTGTATCACTCATTTCTACAGAGAAGTGGGTCAGCTTGCAGTAGAAAACCTACACTTAATAAGATCAAATTTCAAAAGGAAATAAATATGAGCCAGTAAATAAAGGATAAAGATCCAGAACATTTACACAAAACTTGCCAAGTTCTTGACCCGGAGCCACGGGGGAGATGGAGCTGGCATACTAGAGTCACCTGGGAAGTAATTTTCTAAAGATACATGTTCCTCTATCAAGGAAAGAACATTCCTTTGCTGAGAAATATAACAAAATCATTGAAGGAACGAATGCTTTAGGAATTCCAGAATGACTCCAATATTTGACTTCATAAAAAACAGTGAGCTAAGGTAAAGGTGCTGAAATGATATATAATACTTGCTTACATTTGAGCTTCCTAGAGGTGACAGCAAAAAGGGAAACTCAGTATGATATATAATAATGGGAATTTAAAAATTTCATTTATGCTGCTTTGAATTTTGAAAGAAATTGATTACTGAACCATTTATATAAGCTAGTTCTAAAGGACATACAATAGTTAGTAGAACAGTCTTAGAGAAAAAATACCTGTTCTTTGAATTTTTAAATTTTATTTTTCACCCTACCAAAAAATATCAGAGAGGAAAGTATAACCAATATACATATAACCACCATCCAGGTTTGATAATTAATATTTTGTCATATTTAATTTGTATGGTTTTTGCTTAAGCATGTTAATGTATAATAAATATAATATTATGCCATTTTACCCCTAATATTTTAGAATGCATTTCTTTTTTTTTTTAAGATTTTATTTATTTATTGAACAGAGAGAGACAGCCAGCGAGAGAGGGAACACAAGCAAGGTGAGTGGGAGAGGAAGAAGCAGGCTCATAGCGGAGGAGCCTGATGTGGGGCTCGATCCCATAACGCTGGGATCACGCCCTGAGCTAAAGGCAGACGCTTAAAGACTGCACCACCCAGGCGCCCCTAGAATGCATTTCTTAAAAAAGAACATTTTCGGTAAAACCTGAATACTATTATCACATACAATAGAACAGAAATAATTTCTAAGTATCATCAAATATCACATCTATTTTCAGACTCACTCATTGTTCCCCAAAATGATATAGCTGGTGTATTCAAAATTCAATCCAGAATAATATCAAGTACCATGGGTATGGTTGAATTCATAATCTTTGGGGTTACCCAAATACCAGGACTTTGGGAAAAAGGAATGGTTATCATGGGTTGACATCTCCTAACCTGATAAATATGGCAAGACTGATTAGACCTTTTCTAAAGGAAGTTGCAGGAAGACATTTGAGAAATACAATCTTGGCTCTTTTTGTCCTTAAAAAACATTAAATAATACAATTTCTGTCCTTTTTAAATACAGATGTAAATTTTAAATAAAATAAACAAATATATAATAGATTTTGACAAAAATATAGTCCCTTGTTTCCACTACTGTGAAAAGTCCCCCCTATTCCTTTGGAGTCATCCCCCACCCCGCACGCACAACTCACTTCCACCATCTTAGAAAGATCAGTCTATTCTTTCAATTTGTCACAAATGGTATCATGGAGCATGTATATTTTGGTATCTGGCTTTTCTCTTTTTTTAATTCAGCATAATGCTTTTGAGATTTTTTTCCATTTTTCTGCATTCATCAATAGTTTATTCTACTTTATTGCTCTGTACTATTCCACTGTATGAATATATCAGAATTTGTGCTTCTCATTGATAGGCATTTCAGGTTGTTATGAGTCCTTTTGTTTTTATGAATAAAGCTATGAATATTCTAATATAAATAGTTTTGGAGATGTAGATTTCATCTACCTTGGTAAAATGTCAAGTAATGGAACAATTGGGTAAACGTTTAACTTTACAAGGAACCACAAACATTTTTTCCCCAAGTTTGAAACCATTTTACACTCCACCTGTAAGTGGAAATCCAGTAATTCCACATCATTATCCACATTTGGTAGTACTAGTTACTTTGATTTTAGCCATTTTAGTGGGTGTATTATCTATCTTAGTGGTGTACTTGAGCATGTTTTCACTTATTTTTTTTTAATTCATAAAGTCTTGTGCCATTTTATTGGGTTATTTGTGTCTTATTACTGAGCTAAAGGAGTTATTTATATATTATACCTATACGTCCTTTAAAATGAGTATTTTCTCCTAGACTGTGGCTTGCAATTTTATGTTTAAAAGTGGTATCTTTTAAGACCCAAACAGTTTTAATTTAATGAAATTCAATTTGTCTTTTTGTGATTAATGTTTCTGATATCCAGGAAATATTTGCCTACCCAAGATCATGAAGATACTCTATATTCTCTAGAAGTTTTACAGTTTTAGATTTTATATTAGGTTTATGATTTATCTCAAAATAATATTTTGTATGTAGTATGTGGTAGAAGTCAAGGCTCATTTTTTTTCCAAATTGATATACTATTTTTCCAGTATCATTTTTTAAAAGAAATGTTTTCCTACTGAATTATCTACATGACTTGGATACTTAGTCTTCCTAAAAAGTCAATTGACCAAATGTGTGCAGATTATGTCTAGACTCTCCCCTCTGTTCTATCAATTCATTTCTCTATTACTAATAAGACAGTATTTTTACTACTGTAGATTTGTAGTAAATCTTAAAATCAGTCCTCCAAATATATTCTTCAAGACTGTGTTGGCTACACCAGGTTGTCTTTCTAATTTTTATGATCTTGTCAGTTTCTACAGGGAAGTGCTACTGGAAACGTGACTGGTAGGACAGTGAATCTATAGATCTTTTAATGGAGAATGGATGTCTTAAGAACATTACATCTTATTTAAATTAATTGCTATGATATATCTCTTCATTTATTAGGCTGTTCATTATTTCTCCCTGCAGCTTATTTTGATTTTCACTATAGAGGTCTTTCACAGTTCTCATTACATTTATTCCTAATCATTTTATATTTTGATGCTAATTATAAGTAATATTTTAAAATTCACTTCCCCAATGATTAGTTGCTAGTATTTAGAAATGCATCCTTTTGTACACTGGACCTGTATTCTGCAAAATTGCCTAATTCATATATTAGTTCTGGTAGCTTATTCATAAATTCCTTAAAATTTGCTATGTTACTATCATATCCTCAGTGAACAAAAATACTTTCATGTTTTCTTTCTAAATTTTTTACCTTTTATTTTTCTTTTCCATGCCTTAAAGTCACTGCAGAGGATCTCTAGTACAAGTTTAAATAGAAGCGGTGAAAAGAGGTATTTTTGACATGCTCCCAAACTTTGGGAGGGTGTATACAACATTTGACCATTAAGTATGATGTTAGCTCTTTGATTTTAACAATCCAGTTGAAATGTTCACTTTTTTATTTCTCCATTAGTGAAAATTGTTATCAAAGTCACAGGTTCTCCTTAAATTTTGCCAAAAGATTTTCCCTGCATTCATGAGATAAACACATGTACCTTTTGCTCTTTTCCTCTTTTGATGTGACAAATCCCATTGATTCATTTTTCTATGTTGAACCAAACTTACATTCTTAGGGAAATCCCACTTAGTCATGATGTGTTATCCTTTTTGTATATTATTAGGTTAAGTTTGATAATAGTTTTTTAAAAGATCTTATTTATTTATTCAAGAGAGAGTGAGCACAAGCAGGGGAAGTGTCAGGCAGCGGGAGAAGCAGGCCTCCCGACAAGCAGGGAGCCCAATGCAAGCCTCCGTCCCAGGACCCTGGGATCATGACCTGAGCCAAAGGCAGACGCTTAACTGACTGAGCCACCCAGGTGTCCCAAGTTTGATAATATTTTTAATAGACTTTGTTTTGTAAAGTAGTTTTAGGTTCATAGTAAAACTGAGCTTAAGGTAAAGAAATTTCCCATATACTCACTGCCCCCCCCCCCATGGCTAGCCTCCCCATTAGAAAATTTCCAATCAGAATGGTATATTTGTTACAATTGATGAACCTATACTGACACATCCTTGTCACTCAAAGTCCATAGGTTACATTATATCATGGTTCACTCTAGGTGTTGTACATTCTGTGAGTTTAGACAAATGTATAATGACATGTATCCATCATTATAGTATCATACAGTGTACTTTTACAGCCAGAAAAACCCTCTGTAATTTGCTTATTTATCCTTCCCTCACTTCTAACACCTGGCAACCCCACTGTCTTTAATGTCTTTATAGTTCTGCCTCTTAGGGAATGTCATATAGTTGGAATTATACAGTATTTGGCCTTTTCATATTGTTTTGCTTCACTTAGTAATATGCATTTAAGATCCTCCCTGCCTTTTAATTGGGTCCCTTGCTCAGTGGGGAGCCTGTTTCTCCCTCTGCCTACCGCTCCCCCTGCTTGTGCTCATGCTCCCTTCTCTGACAAATAAATAAATAAAATAAAATCTTTTAAAAAAAGAAATAATTACCAGGAACTTTATGGCATATATTTTAGCTATTAATTTTTTCATTTACATAAATAAAAAGTATTCATGTAAAAAATTGTTTACTTTCAATTCTCATGTTAGTTTTGGAAGTCTTGATGGACTTGTCAAACGAATTAATTAAATTATTCATATTTCCTGTTATCGTTTTTTAAATTTCAGTAGGATTTGTAGTGATGTTTCCTCTAGAATTCCTCATTTAAGCAGTTGGGTTTATCCCTCTTTCTTACCTTTAGCCTACTAGGGAGTTTCAATGTTGCATTACTCTCTCTCTCTCACATTTTCCAGTCTAACAATTGCTCCATTTTGTTTGAGTGTAGTTCTTTTATATTTAATATAAAATTAAATTACTATGCTCATGTTTAAATGTACCATTTTTCCGTTTATATTCTATATTACCTTTCCCCCCCCATCTACCGATTCTATAACTTTAAAGTGTACAGTCCAGTGGCTTCAGGTACATTCACATTATTATGTAACCATCACCACCATCCACCTCCAGAACTTGTTTCATCTTCCTAAACTGAAACTCTGTAGCCATAAAACAATAACTCCCCATTTTCCCCTCCCCTTAATATATATATATAAATATGTATATTTATATATTTATATTTAAGATTTTATTTATTTGAGAGAAAATGAGTGTGCAGGGGGAGGGGCAGAGGGAGAGAGAGAGAGAATCCCAAGCAGGTTCCCCACTGTGCCCTGAGCTCAATGTGGGGCTCAATCTCACAGCCCTGAGATCATGACCTGAGGTGAAATCAAGAGTCGGATGCTTAACTGACTAAGCCATCAGGGACCCTATAATCACTATATATTTTAAATATTCCACCTATCTCCTCTTTTAGATATGGATATGGAGATACAGATAAACAGATAGATATAGATAAAATATAGAATACATTTTATTGATTTATTTTGATATTTTTGTTTATCACAGCTTAACTGGAATTAATTATATGCAACTTTACGTATAGTAACCTGCTAACAGTATAATATCATTTACAACTCCTTCCTTTCGTTTGCTATTATCGTCATTATTTTCACTTTAGTTAACTGGCTTTAAAGGAAATTAAGAAACAGTTTTAGGGGCGCCTGGGTGGCACAGCGGTTAAGCGTCTGCCTTCGGCTCAGGGCGTGATCCTGGCGTTATGGGATCGAGCCCCAAATCAGGCTCCTCTGCTATGAGCCTGCTTCTTCCTCTCCCACTCCCCCTGCTTGTGTTCCCTCTCTCGCTGGCTGTCTCTATCTCTGTCGAATAAATAAATAAAATCTTTAAAAAAAAAAAAAAGAAACAGTTTTATACTGACTTACATATTTACTATTTCTAGTGCTCTTCATTTTCCCCTATATATCCAAATTTCCATATCACATTATATGCATTAAGTCTGAAGAATTTTAGCACTTGTAGTGTGCATCTGCTATAAGAATATTTTGTTGTTTATCTTAAAACGTCTTCATTTTTGAAATATTTTATATATAGAGAGAGAGAATGCTAGGTTGATGGTGTTTTATTTTCTCTCTCTCAGCATTTTTAAAATGGTATATCATTATGTTTTAGTATCCTTTTTGGTACGATTACATGCCAGCCGTCATTATTATTACCATTCTCTTATGTATAATGTCTCATTTATTCTCTGGTTTTTAAGACTTTTTTCTGTTTTTTGGTTTTGTTTTGTTTTGTTTGAGAGATAAATCCTGTCCAGTTTCTTCCTGTTTTTGACTGCTTTCTAGTGCCCTGAAATCATTATTTTTTTTCTAATTTTTATCACTGTTATCATCTGGACATTTAGTCTTATACAAGGCACTCTGCCATTACCAGAACACAGAACACAAGTTTTTTTGTTTCTAATATTTACCCATTTATTTGCTATTTCTGGTGAGCTTCATTCTTTTTGTGTGAAAATGATGTCTCTTCATGTTTTTGTCATATCATTTTCCTTCTGCCTAAAAAACATCTTTAATATATCTTTTAGAAAAGGTTAGCTGATGATAAAATGCTCTCAGTTTTCCTTGTTTGAAAAAGCATTTCACCTTCATTTTGAGAGATGTCCTCACTGGATATTGAATTCTTCATCAACATATATATATTTTCTTTCACATGTTAAAGATGTTACTTCATTATGGTCTAGACTGCAAATTTTCAGACAAGAAGTCTGTGGGCATTCTTATATTTGTAATGCATCTTTTTCCCTGGTTGATTTTAAGAATTTTCTCTTCATTATTCACTTTCAGAAATTTGATTATGATTGCTTTGGTGTGGTTTTCTTTGTGTCTAAACTTCTTAAGCTTTTCAAGCACCCTGAATATGCCAGTTTATAGTTTTCCTAAAATTCTGAAAACCTTCATCCATTATTTCTTCAAATATTTTTTTCTGCATCTTTCTCTCCTTCCATTTTGACTTGTATGTTAGACTGCTTGAGGTATTCCCAGTATTCCAATGACTTTGACACTGTGCATTTTTTTCTGTGTTTTCTCCCCTCTCTGTGACGTTTTGATAGTTTCTATTCCTTGAATTCAAATTCTTTGATTTTATTTTACTTCTCCCTCTCCACAATATTTTCTTTCATTAATCTCATTAGACTTCATTTTGTTTTTGTTTTAATTATATTTTCTTTTCCATCTCTGGAATTCCCAGTTGGTTCTCTTTTTTGTTGTTGTTGCCGTTGTTTTTTAATTTAAATTCAATTAGCCAACGTATAGTATATCTTTAGCTTTTGATATAATGTTCAGTGATTCTTGAGTATAGTACCCAGTGCTCATCACATCACGTGCCCTCCTTATTGCCCATCAAGGAGTTACCCCATCCCCCCCACCTCCCTTTCTGCAACCCTCAGTTTGTTTCCTGGAGTCAAGAGTCTCATATGGTTTGTCTCCTTCTCTTATTTCTTCCCTTCAGTTTTCCCTCACTTACCCTATTGTCTTCTGCACTACTCCTTATGTTCCACATATGAGTGAAATCATATGATAACTGTCTTTCTCTGACTGACTTATTTCACTTAGCATAATTCCTTCCAGTTCCATCCATGTCAATGTAAATGGTAGATATTTATCTTTTCTGATGGCTGAGTAATATTCCATTGTATATACGAAAAACATCTTTATCCACTAAAATATTGAAGGACATCTCAGCTCCTTCCACAGTTTGGCTATTGTGGACATTGCTGCTATGAACATTGGGGTACATGTGCCCTTTCTTTTCATTACATCTGATCTTTGGGGTAAACACCCAGTACTGCAATTGCTGGGTTGTAGGGTAGCTCTATTTTTAACATCTTGAGGAACCTCCATATTGTTTTTAATATATCCCCTTTCCCTAAATATTTTGTCCATATTGTCCTTTAAGTCACTGAGCACACTGAATGGATTTATAGTAGCCGCTTTAAAATCCTGGTCTGCTCACTCAATCATTTCATTCATTTCTGGATGTGTTTCTTTTTGCTGATCTTCCTCCAGTTTAATGTGTCACATTTTCTTGTTTCGTGACCATAAGAGTACTTTTCAATGCATTCTGGGCACTGTGAACCTTACATCACAAAGTGCTGGATTTTGTAGGGTTCTTTTAAAGAGTGCTGGACTTTGTTCTTCCAAGAAGTTAAGCTGCTCATGGAATAGACTGATCGTTTTGAGGGAGGCATTTTTTTTTAATAAAAAATTTTTATTATGTTATGTTAGTCACCATACAGTACCTCCCAAGTTTTTGATGTAAAGTTCCATGATTCATTACTTGCGTATCACACCCAGTGCACCATGCAATACGTGCCCTCCTTAATACCTATCACCAACCTATCCCGATCCCCCACCCCCCTCCCCTCTAAAGCCCTCAGTTTGTTTCCTAGAGTCCATAGTCTCTCATGGTTCATTCCCCCTTCTGATTACCCCCCCTTTCTTCTTCCCTTTCTTCTACCGATCTTCCTACTTCTTATGTTCCATAAATGAGTGAAACCATATGATAACTGTCTTTCTCTGCTTGACTTATTTCGCTTAGCATTATCTCCTCCAGTCCTGTCCATGTTGCTGCAAATGTTGTGAAATCATTCTTTTTAATGGCTGAGTAATATTCCGTTGTATATATGGACCACAACTTCTAAATCCAGTCATCTGCTGAAGGGCATCTCGGCTCCTTCCACGATTTAGCTATTGTGGACAATGCTGCTATGAACATTGGGGTGCATATGGCCCTTCTCTTCACTACATCTGTATCTTTGAGGTAAATACCCAGTAGTGCAATTGCTGGATCATAGGGTAGCTCAATTTTTAACTTTTTAAGGGACCTCCACACTGTTTTCCAGAGTGGCTGTACCAACTTGCATTCCCACCAACAATGTAGGAGGGATCCCCTTTCTCCACATCCTCTCCAACATTTGTTGTTTCCTGCCTTGTCAATTTTTTGCCATTCTAACTGGTGTAAGGTGGTATCTCAAGGTGGTTTTGAGTGAGGCATTTCTTAAAAAAAAATAATTTTGAATTTGGGGATAGAATAACTTTCCACTCTGGGGCTAGTATAGCCACACTACTAATTTGTTTTCTGTCTGGATTATTCAGTAAATGACCACATATTCAATCCATATTATTTATTCTGGCTGTTTAGAACTTGAACATCTCTTATTCTTTTGTAAGCTCCAGGAACTTTCCACCATACAGAACCCATTCATTCTTTCCTTAGACATTTGTAGTTTTACCCTTTGCAGGCATGCCTTACTATTCAACAAAAGACTTAACGATGCCCCTATGCAGATATTTTTTCCCCCTCCAAATGGAAAACATAGCTGCACCACAATATATAGAATAACACATTTCTTTCTTTCTCTTTTTAAGCCAATAATATGAATAGTTTCTGTATTTCAAAATCACAGTGCATGCTAGGGTCTGGTTAAGTAGATTTTAAATTCCATTCTCTTTCTATCTGCCCATATTGTGTTACTAAAAACACATTATTTTTCTTACTGTTGCTGTGAATTTTTTTTTTTCTTCTCTTAAGTAGGCTCCATGCCTGGCATAGAGTCCAACACAGGACTTGAACTCACAATCCTGACATCAAGACTGAGCTGAGACCAAGAGTCAGATGCTTAACTAACTGAGCCATCCAGACACCCCTGAAATATTTTTAATATCCATGTGATGTAACTCCTTTGTAAGTATTCTAATATAAAAAAAACCAGAATCAGTTATGCATATTTAATATTCTCAATGATTTTTAGAATAATTTTTTTAAGGTCTTCCCCAATTTCCTTTGGAATCTGTAGTAGAAATTCCTGTTTCTAAAATTTAGGAAGACTTGACAGCTTTAAAAAAAATTTTTTTTATTATGTTATGTAGACTTGAGAGCTTTTATTTTTATTTTTTAAACTTTTTTTATTTTTTTTCAGATTTTATTTATTTATTTGACACAGAGAGAGAGAGACAGCCAGCGAGAGAGGGAACACAAGCAGGGGGAGTGGGAGAGGAAGAAGCAAGCTCCTAGTGGAGGAGCCTGATGTGGGGCTCGATCCCAGGACCCTGGGATCACGCCCTGAGCTGAAGGCAGATGCTTAACGACTGAGCCAAGGCCCGACTGAGAGCTTTTAAACAGTGTCTTCTCATTCAAGAAGAAGAAGAAGAAGAAGAAGAAGAAGAAGAAGAAGAAGAAGAAGAAATCTATATCTATATATACATATATACACACACACATATGTATGTATCTCCCTTGTTTTTTTGTTATGGTTGTCTTCTTTGGCTATTAGTATTATTTTAGAGTTTCTGCTTTTTTGTTTTATTTATTCTTACATCTTTCAATGCTTATATCACAATTATAAGTGTTATCCTTCCTTTAATTATATTTCCTTGTTATTATTTTTATATGAGTGGTTTCTTTTATATATTAATTTTCATTTTTATAGTTTATCACTTGATTAATATTTTTGAATTAATGAATGAATCTAAATTAAATAAGAGAATCATCTTGAACCCTGTTGAGTAAACTGAATGATAATCTACCCAAAATATCAATGGTATATTTGCTCACCTCTCATGACAACAACTGCTTATTGGCATGATTTTTTAAGTAGAATACTTTTGCATCATTTGCTCCAGTCAATCTGTACTTTCATTTCAGAGAGATGAAATCTGAGACTCAGAGAGGTGACAGAACTTACCCAGGAGCAATAGTGGCAGAAAGGATAAACTTGGATGCATACCAAGGTCTCTCAACTCCAGACTCAGTGCCCTTTCTAACAAATGTCACTGTTTCTCATCAGATGTCTGCCTCCTTTGAAGATTTATCCCAGCATTATCCAACTAAGAATTGTAATAATGCATTTGAGTTCTCTTTGAGATTACGCCAATGATTTTTTCAGAGGTGGGGCAAAGACCATCTTGAAAGTGCTGGCTGAGTTGATATTCAGCCTCTAGAGAAGGGAAAAAGAAGGATCTGGGAGTATAGTGAGATGGAGTATGACAGACCCACATAAACTGGTGGAGATGAGATGCATCTCGTGTGTCCAGGTGTATTGAAGGCCCTGTCACTCACACATTGGTTTATGAGGTAGAGGTGAGTTAATTCAAATTAATATGCAGAAATGTTTCTAATAACAACCTGTCAAGAGTGAAGAGGGACATTTCAGGTGAGAGAAATGAAAAGAGAAAAGGAATAGCAGAAAAGCACTGAAAAATCAGTCAAGGGAACAGAACATTTCTCCATTATAATCATAAAAGAGATGACTAGAATTACTTTCTCACTAGCAATTCATCTTAGAGTTAATAATGTTCTGCATTTAAGAAACGGAACTATAAAATCAGATATACCTGGGTTCAGATCCCACTTAAACTACTTAACATTTCTAAGTAGCAATTTCTTTTCCTTTCAGGTGGAAATGATATCTAATATAATTGAAAGGCTGTGAGTATTGCCTGAGATAATATATGCATTGAAAACATGTATAAAAATACAATATGATCTTTAAAGGGGTGGAGTGGTAGATGTTATCTATATATTCTATAATGATAAAAAACTCAATTATTCTATAAAGAAGATTTGGTGGCCTTAAAATTAAATGGAGAGATAATATAATGATAATGACCAAGAGGGTATAGGGACATCATTCATTCATTCATTCATTCACTCAACAAACGTATTTTGGTTACCTATCCTGTGCTATTCACTTTTAGGGATATGTAGAAAAAATTAAGTTTTTGACACAACTAATAATCTTTAAAGTGTAACACTTGAAGTGAAGTTGGACGAAGTGGAAGTTAAGTGTATGTACAAGAAGACTGAGAGGGAGCAAGAGGTTGGCTTTGAAAATTCAAGGAGGACACTGCTGTGCTCCAAATGTCCCATAAGCATAGAAACCTAAGAACTCTAATTCAGATTTTTTTCTAGATGAGAGCTTTCCAAAGATGAAATAAAACTAAATATTAGTATATGCCTAGGAATAACTATATGCCAGATCTCTGCTAGGGGAGAGGTTGGCATTACCTCATTTGATCCTCAAAATAAGCCTGTGAAATAGGTTATTTTTTTTTTCATTAAAACTAATAAGGAAACTGAGATTCAAAAATGCTGTGTTGATGCTTACTCAATGACATAGAGCTGACTGTAACAAAGCTAGTATTCATACCTATCTTAAGAAGAGGTCAAACTCTTAATTTCCAAGTTACGTATTCTTATTTGGGAAGATAGCAACATGTCACTCAGGTGTGCCAAGTGTACTTTTGAACGACCTCTTGACCATCTGAGGTGGTGTGGATGACTGAAAGTGACTTAATAGGCTAGACTTTAGGGGCGCCTGGGTGGCTCAGTCATTAAGCGTCTGCCTTCGGCTCAGGGCATGATCCTGGCATTATGGGATCGAGCCCCACATCAGGCTCCTCCACTGGAAGCCTGCTTTTTCCTCTCCCACTCCCCCTGCTTGTGTTCCCTCTCTCATTGGCTGTCTCTATCTCTGTCAAATAAATAAATAAAATCTTTAAAAAAAAATAGGCTAGACTTTAGGGCTTCTGCCAGACCTAAAATTTAACATGCTATGCCTAAAACACATAATTTAACTAACATTTAATGTTATACGAACTTAGGGAAATAATTCTATCTTCCTAAGACTGGTCATCCATCATTAAAATGAGGATAATATTGGTAAAATGAGGAATATATTGGTAGGACTGTTTAAACAAGTAAATAGAATGATGACTATTATGTGCTCACGTGTATTTAAATTGTAAACTTGTGCTGAGGGAGCCCTGGTTCACCCTGAACACCATGTGTTTACACACTGTGAATACTCAATGTTAGTATTTGTCACTTTTTAATATTATTATTAGGAAATCCATTTCCTAAGACTAAGGAAAATAAAAAATAAGTCTATTAAAATGTGTAGGAAAAGACTGACAGAAAAGAACCCGAAGTCACATTTCTGTGGTCTCAATTCTCCATAAATATAAATGATTGGGTTTGAATGTATGTTGTCAATGGGGGAATATCTTATTAGAATTATTAATCACTCCAGGATTAGAACCAAGACTCCAACAAAAGAGAACAAACAATACAGTTGGTGTTATAAATTAATCCATTATCTTATGTAGAAAATGTATTTTAAAAAATTATACCCAGTATGTGGTCATTTGATTTAAAAAAAATATGGCACATTTCAATTCAATTTTGAAAAGGTGGTCTTTTCAAAAAGTAGTGTGAACAATTAGATATCTATAAATAATGAACCCTGACCCCTGTCTCACATCATGTATAAAAATTAATTTGAGATAGATCATAGGCCTAAATGTGAAAGGCATAAGCTTCTAGAAGACGTAGATTTTTTTTAAAGGATTTATTTATTTATTTTAGAGAGAGAGAGAGTCTCAAGCAGACTCTGCACTGAGCACAGAGCCTGATGTGGGGCTCAATCCCATGACGCTGAGGTTACAACCTGAGCTGAAACCAAAAGTCAGAGAGTTAACCAACTGCACCACCTAGGTGTCCCAAAGATGTAGTTTTTTTTTTTTTTTAATTAATATCATTAGGTAGGCAAAAAGGTCTTAAGTAGGACTCGAAAACCACTGATCATAAAATTGATTTAAAAAAAAAGTGAAAAGGACCTTTTTTTAGGATTAAAAACTTCTGTTTATTAGACAGTATCATCAAGGAAGTAAAAAGACAAATCAGACTAGAAGTAACTATTTTAAATATACATATCTGATGGAGGATTCATATCTAGGTTATATAACAAACTATCAAACTCTTAAATATCAAAAATGAAATCATAAATCCAATTTAAAAAATAAACAAATGACTCAAACAAGCACTACACAAAAGAAGAGACATGAAAAGGACAATAAACATGAAAAGTCACTTATGATCATTAGCTATCACAAAAACGCAAATTAAACCATCATGAGAGGCCTTCTTTACATCAGAAGGATACCTCTTATCAGGCATAACTGATTTGAAAAAGATGGGCAATATGAAGTATGGGCTAGGCTGAAGGATAACTGGAACACACTTACATTGCTGGTGGGAGTGTAAAATGGTAAAACCACCTTGGAAAACTGCATAGCAGTTCCCACTGAAGTTAAACATAAATGTCTATCTTAAAACTAAGTACTCCCACTCTTTGGCACATTCCCCTATAGAAAGGAGTGCAGGTGTTCACACAATCTTGTTCAAAAGTGTTTGTTTGTTTATTTATTTAGACAAAATCTCTAAACAACCCAAATGCCCACCGACAGCAGAATGGACAAATGAAGTGTGATATACTTATTTAAAGAAATATTACATAACAGTAAAACAAACTATTGATAATAGAGATGAAATCCCAAACAGGTGGAGTGAAAAAAGACAAATAAAAGAAGAATATATAATGTAGACTTCATGTATGTTTAAAAGACAAATCAAAATAAAGACAGGTAATTTATGAAGTTAAAAGTCAAAATAGTGGTTACCGCTTGTGATAAGCAGAATTATGGCTCCCAACAATACTCATGTACTAATCCCAGGAACCTGTAAATATGTCAGGTTACATGGCAAAGGGGAATTGAAGTTGCAGATGGAATTAAGGTCTAATTGGAACTAACTTTAAAGGTCACTAATCAGCTGACTTTAAAACAGGGAGATTATCCTAGATAATCCAGTGGGACCCAAGATACCTACAAAGGTCCTTGTTAATGGAAGAGGAAGCAGGAGAGAGTCAGAGAAAGAGATGGAACAATGGAAATAGTGGCAGAGAAATGAAATGTTGCTGGGTTTGAAGACAGGAGGAGGCCATGACCCAAGAAACACTGCAGCCTCTAGAATCTGGAAAAATCAAGGAAACAGATTCTCTACTAAGGACTCCAGAAAGGAATGAAGTTCTGCCATCACCTTTACCTTAGTCTAGTGAGACTGGTGTTGAACTTCTGACAGTAAAATAATAAATGTGTACTGTTTAAGTCACTAAGTCTGAGGTAATATATCATGGTAGCAATAAGATGCCAGATGGTTATACAGGTACACATCCATATAAAAAATTGTTAAACTGCCCATTATGATCAGTGATCTTTATGCCTATACTCTATACATGTTAGCCCTCAATTTAAAAAAATCAGTCATCATTCAGGCAATTTTTTTTTTATAACTGACATTAACTTATGTTGCCGAAAACTTGGGGATATGGTCATTTTAACTCACCACTGAATGGGAGCGTCAATTTGTTGAGTCACTTTGATAGGCAAATGCATAGTAAAGGTGGAGATGCACAATCTTTCCCATCTAGCTGGTCCAGTCCTAGGTATTATCACTTATAGAAATTATTTTGCTTATATCAGAAAGACACATACACGTATTACACATATACTGCAACAGTGCTTATAAAGGTAAAATAAGGAAAACTAAATAGTTATAAAGAGGGAAATAACTTAATAGAGTTGAATGTGTTTAAATGAATAAAATAGATATGCATGCCTCATGACAGAAAAGGGCACTAGTATAAAATGTTGAATGAAAAACAAGCATTTTTCACTATGATATATATAATTTAGTAGTACTTATAAAATACAAAAAGCATACTACTCATTGTTACAACATACTGGTAAAAGTATAAAAATATGTACTGGAAGAAAACATACACATCCAAGATAAAATTGAACTCTCGAGAAGAGAAGAAAATGAGATGAAGGAGCTTAATAAAGGGAACTTCAAGTGGATGTTAAGGTATTTTCTTAAAAACATATTCTTGGGACACCTGGGTGGCTCAGTCAGTTAAGCAGCTAACTCTGGATTTCTACTCAGGTCATGATCTCAGGGTTGTGGGATCGAGCCCCACTTTGGGCTCTATGCTCAACAAGAAGTTTGCTTATCCCTCTCCCTCTGCTCCTCCCCTCACTCGTGCTCTCTTGCTCTATATCCTATCGCTAAAATAAACAAATAAAATCTTTAGAAAACATATTCTTATATATTTCCTTTAAAATACATGAGGCAGAAGGAGGTAATGACTGTGGGAGGGAATGGAGTAGAGAGCCACGGAAAAGGAGGGGCAGGTCCTTTCTTACAATAGGAAGTATTACATCTGAAGACCTCTGTAGGAATAGTTGCCAGCCAGGGGGATTTAGTAATATCTGGAAACATTTAGTAGTATCTTGAGACATTTTTTTATTGACATGGCTGGAGGAGGTGTACTGACTCCTAATTGATAGTGACCAGGGGTGCTGATAAACATCCTACAATGCAAAGGACACCTCTACACAGAAAAGAATTATCCAGCCAAAAATAGCAGCAAGGTTTGAAAAAGCAGCTCTAAATCTTTTTCTAATGGTAACCAGAGTGGATGAGACAACTTTTGGAGAAAGATGCTAGCCTTTTTGTGTGAAGCTAATACTTACTATTTACTTTTTGGACTGGGGTGGCCAAAATGGATGGGATAAGAAGAACTGTTGGTTGTGAAGTATTTGGAATAATGGCTTAAGAAAATGAACCACAGAGTCAATAAGAGGTAAGGAGATGAAGTGACAAGCAGTGGGCAGAGGGCCCAGGCAGCTCAGTCTTGTCATCTGGGTCCACCTAATTGTGTAAACTTGTGATTGATTAACCATGCTAAGTGTACAATCAACTCTGAAGACTGAGCACATATGACCAGAATTATGTTGACTTTAAATACTCTGAGGATGAAGTTAAGAAAGTTGAGTAGATGGGTAATCACTTATTTGGAAGTACGAAGTCCTGGATTCTAGTCCTAGTCTACCCAAGAATTCTGTTTCTTGCTAGATATGTCAATTTATAGCTCAGCCTTTATTGTCATACTTCAAAAACCAAGACTGGTGAATTGGACAATTCAATGGGTGTTGCAAAGAGCTGTTCAGATTCCTCCCCTTTGAGGAGTGAAGGAGTTAATCTCCCAGCTTCTGGAGAACAGAAGACAGCCCTCAGCTTCCAGCTACCCTTAGGAATTGCCTCAGATGAAGACAGCTTCCTTCCCAAAGGCTGTACCCCCTTTCTGGAATTGCCAATATCCAATAATTGGTTGATTCACGGGAGTATAAAGGTCTGGCTCTCTTGCTCCAGTTTGGGACAGATCTGAAGAACATACCATCTTCATAATGTCCTGCGGTGTTGGCTAACGTGTTCTACTGACACTGAACCATAGGTTGATTTTTCCCTCTTCTCAATCTCAATCCTATTTCCTTTTCTTCTCTACATCAGTTGCTGATAAGAACAACTTTCTAATTAACCTTGTCCATGCCAATCTTCATCTTGGTACCTGCTTCCTGGAAACCCAACCTGTAACAGATGACGTCTTGGTTCTCTTCCATTTATCACATTTTATTAATCTCATGCCTACATCTCCAGTCTTAATGAAAACCTGCATCAGCATATGTGTTTGAATGTGGGTGTGTGTATGCCTAAAAAGTCATCACACATAACCCCTCTTGTCCCTACTACCTTGAAAATAAAGCAGCCGTAATTTTAATCCAAATAAATACTTATTATACCCTTTAGCAAAAAAACCACCTACACTACCTAAAAATACTAAATAGCCACACTTCACCATTGGCACATTGATATTTTTCTCCTTAGTTAAGTACTTTTCTGCCATTAATTTATTGCTAGAGAAATGGATATGTTAGATCACTTAATCCTCCATATTTTACAGATGGGGAAACTGAGGCCCCAATACCCTAAGTGGCTGCTGATTTTGCATAGTGAATAACTAAAAGAGCTGGGACTAGCACATGGTTGTTCTGGTTTTAACGACACAGTTCCTTCCATCATGTGGTAGAGAGAGAGTCAAAACTATTCAGCAAATTCATAAATGATAGAATCATCATCACTATTTTCTTCTTGACTCAAGAAGAACAACCATATCCTTTTTACGTAAGATTCTATTCCTCATAAGATGCAAGGAAATTTGGACCCAACCAAATAATTTGGAATTAGAAAAGACTGTGGAGGCTATTTAGCATAGAAAATGCACATAAGCTCTTTCTCACATGCCAATTTACTCATTTGGCAAGTGCTTGCTGGAATATCATCTGGATGATGATATTAATGCCACATCTGGCTCACTGGAAAGAAGTGTGTTGATTTAATTCGTGATGTCTGCCATGAGCGCGGGAATCAGCATCAGTGGCTTTGATACCATGTGTCTACAGTCCTAGAACTAGTGAAACACTTTTATCCTATGAATAGGGATACTTAGCCCCAGACAGAGCAGACATTGCAGGAAGAGAACACACACACACACACACACACACACACACACACACACACACACACACACAGTGGTCCACACTAGAATCCAAGTTACTTGACTCTGAGAACAGTTTCCTTTTCTTGCTATCTGTGTTGTTCAAACAATGTCTACTAGCCACATATAGCTATTTAAATTTAACTCAATTAAAATTAAATAAAATGCTAAAATTCATTTTTCAGTTATACAGACTATATTCAGTATGGGACAGTACAGAAAGCCATCATCAGCTAAAATTCTATTGGACACTGCAATACCAATAGGCCTCTGAAATTATGATGTTCATATATTTCCATGACTTAGTGAATACTCAACAAAAATTAATTGAGAGTGATAACTGATGTTAAGAGAAATCTTTAGCTTATGCATAGGCTGCATCAAAATTATATATCCCGAGACAATTGCTGTCCAAGGTTAACATTTTACCTTTGAAAATACATGGGGATAAAAGCTAGTTTTCAACTTCACGCATACCATGTACCCTGTAATATATCCTTTGCCTTTCTACATTAGACTCAAATTGTTAGAGTCTGAGGTGAAACCTTCATGGGACATTCTCCACACACAACGTAAGGAAAACGTCATATGTTACTTGGGGGTAGAAGAGCAACATATATATATTGAATTAATTTCTCCTTATTGCTTTCAGGGTTGATCATAACCGTCTAGGAAACATTTCTATATATAAGAACATACACATAGGAATTTGAGTAGGTTCAAATCCTCAATGTAAAGCCCGCTTTCTTTTGTTAAAGCTACCATGTCGTAAAGAAGCACTGTTACCTCCAATTACATGATTAATCCTCACAGTGCCCCCTGAGAGCTAGTATTGTTTTTCTTTCACAGAAGAGAAAATTGAACTTTAAAAGGTAATTTTTTCCCAAGACACTAAAGTGGTAAATGCTATGGAATATGACCTCAGCTCCATGTGTCTCTGTCTTCAAAGCTTATGTCATGAGCATATACTTGTGCTGTCTTGTCTGATAGGGTCTCTACAGACCAACTAGTTCGACCAATCCTTTATCTTCAAGTAATTTTAGAGAAAACTATCTTTGAGAATTACGACTGGAGATGCTAGTTGTGATTTGGATGCATTATTGAAACTATAAGGTCCTCATCTTCTTATGCATCCTTTAAATTTGTCTATATTGCCACCAAAAACCATGTAACGGGTTAATTATATGATTAGGGAACCACTTGGACTAAGATGGAAAGAAAATGGGACTTGGTGTCCCAGAATCTGATTCAAACCCTTGGTTCTTTCCCTCACTGGCCATGCACTGTTAAGTAAATAACTTTTTTCCCTAAACCTCAATTATCTTCATAGAAACAAGACTATATCACCGAGCTGCCTTGAGGGTTAAGAGTCTGTACTGAAGCACAAGACAGACTATGGCATTATTGGTGCTCAACATATGTGTACTCATTTGCTGACCTATGAGACAGACAACGTTTTGTTCTTGCACCAACTTAAGAACCTATCTGACTTCAAATACCACTGAACTGTGTTTTCCTTGTGTGCAGCATGGTGATGACTCCTACACCACATCAGAGTGTTTTGTGAGGATTAAATGGAACAGTGT
Organism: Ursus arctos; assembly: GCF_023065955.2. Taxonomy (NCBI): domain Eukaryota; kingdom Metazoa; phylum Chordata; class Mammalia; order Carnivora; family Ursidae; genus Ursus; species Ursus arctos. The sequence goes on along the minus strand of NW_026622852.1, from coordinate 45,623,162 downwards.
GAGAGAAACATATAATAACATAGGATTAAAGTGTGGCAGTAACAACCAACTTTATAGAGGCTTAGTATGAACCGGGCCTTATGCGAATCACTCTATGGGCATTATCCTGTCAAATGATCCCAATGATCCTATTGAACAGGCACTATTATCTCCAGTTTTTATATGAAACAATTTAGTAGTACAGTTAGAAACTAGTAAAGACAAGATTCAAAGCCAGACTGAGTCCACAGACAGCATTATAACCATTACGCTATACAGCGTTCATTGCATGGGGTGGGGTGCATGAAGGTAAGTATAACAAAGCAGCCTCAATTTTCTGCTGAGCATTTTAAAATATTCTCCAGAGACAGTGGGTCAGGCTACTTCAAGCCATGCTGCAACTTCCATGACAACCCCATCCCCCTCTAGCATACAGGAGCTTGATTTCCTCATCCATCATTCCCTTTTTAATAACACCCTCCCATTCATCTACCCTTACTTCTTCACACCCCCTGGCATGTTGACAGTGGCTGGAGTTTCCCATTAAAGCAGTCGCTCTTGTAGAAAAGGGAGCTGACAAGATTAATGTCAGTCAGTGACTAAAGGCAGAATCATGCATCCCTGCACTCAGGTAATTGGGAGAATGGCATGTCCCAAATATATCTGGAATACTTTCCAAAAGTTTGCTGTAAAACTGAGAGATCAAATTCTACCATTCCAGGGTTTCTTTCAAATACATTAATGTTCAGGAGACCTAGAATCGGGGATTGGTAAAATGGATGGTGGCACTTGATATCGTCTAGTCATTTGATAAGCAAAGAAAAATTAGTTATAGAGAGGTAGCATAACTTACCCGAGGTTGCTCAGATATTTCAGTGCAACAGGCAAGATAAAACCTGTTTCTCATGACTTCAACCACTGCCTCCCAGATTTTTCTTATAAATCTTATCCATCTGCCTCCACCGGGGCCAGTAATGAAGTTGAATTGACTTCCATAAGTGAGTTCTCCATTTTCCCCTAGAGTGAAGCTCTTAAGGTATCCTGCTGACAGAATTTTTAATAAGTATCTCTCCTTTTAAAAAGACCCACTTCTTTCCTTTGCCCATCTTCCTGCCGCTCCCTCAAGAACAGACCATTCCAACTGGCCCTAGAGTCTCTCTCTCTGCCTCGCTGCTTCACTGCATTCTTTAACTTCATCCTTCCAAAGGCACAAGGGAGCATCATGCCTTGAATTTAGAATGGAAAGTGGGAACTATCTAAGCACAATGACAAGGAGGAAAAAAAAGAAAGGAACTTCTGCCACACATGCCTTTTCAGAGACAAAATGAAAAATCATCCTGTGTTCCCTGGGAATGAAATTCACAAAGTAGGCAGAGTTCTTTAGGGTGCCTTCTGTCTAATAATTGTAAATGTAGTCTCATTATATAAAAGTTAAAACAACAAATAGTTTCCAGGACAGCGCGTCTACGATGTTTGCAGCTACACCTGTTAGATTGTATACTTTCATGTGAGCTTGACCTTGGACAAATCACTTCACTTTTTAGACTAGTATCCTCATCTGTACAAAGTGAAGGAAACATTGACATTTTCTTTCTTCCCCTTTTTAAATGTTATTATTTATTCATTTGAGAGAGAGAGAGAGGGAGAGAGCACAAGCAGGGGGAGTAGTAGAGGAAGAGGGACAAGCAGATTCTGTGCTGAATGTGGAGCCCGACACAGGGCTCAATCTCAGGACCTTGAGTGTCCCATACCTAACCAACTGAGCCACCCAGGCACCCCTATCTTCCTTTATGTTCTAATAACTTAGTTAGCATAGGCTAACTAAGGACTCAAGCGCTTAAAGGAAGAATATGAGGAAAAAAGCTGGGAGAGGATAAAGGAGATGGCAGGGAGAAGGAAAAACATAATTCCACGTTACTAGGTTAAAAGCCAAGATAAAAGAGTAGGCACTTGTTCCCTATGCATTCCTTCACCATTCAGAGATGGATTTGTCTTCTCTTATACAGCCCCAAGAGACTGACCTAGGATCAGGGTTGAGTTGGTTCAAGGGGCTATACTTTAGATTAATAGATGCATGGCTTTTCTAGCTTTCACAGCTATCCAGAATAGAAATTGGATGCTCCAAGAGATAAAGCATTCTGGTCAAGAAAATATTCAAGCAGAAACAAGTTGGTCTTTTGCCAGTTACTTTCAGTGGGAACTTGGTGATTTCAAGAGTTGATTCTTACAGGTATTGAGTGAAGTTGTAACTTAACGGCTTATGAGTTTGTGAGTCTTTGATTCCAAAATATATATGATTCCCTAAGTTCATGAGCCTCTGAATCAATAACTATGGTTCTACGTGCTGGTGTCCCATGGAGCGTGTACCCAAACCAAATCAATTTTCATTATGTTATGTTTTTCTTTTGTTTTCCCCAACCCTTGCCTAAGGAACATTAAAGTGGATTTTCTTAGTAGCTGCCTACATCCTATATGCCTAGCTCTGATTTCATTTTTGAAAACAGAATAATGGTAACAATAAAAGTTAACCTTCATTAAATGCTTAATATATACTCAATATATGGCAATGCATTGTAAATGCATTATTCAATTGATTATAATAATCCCTTAAAGATAATGCTACTGTATCATTATCCACATTATAGATGGGATCTCTGAATATTATGTAGGTCACAGAGCTCAGTGGAAATGAAGAGAGTTATAGAGGGCTCTATAATAATAAGTTATTTATCACAGTCTTATCAAATCACATTCACAATACCATTTATAAGAAGCACTGTGGCATGATTTAAAAAAAAAAAAACCACACACCTTAGACATAAATGTAAATCTTGGTTCTGCCACTAGAATCAGCATCAACTGTTACTTTATCTCTGTTAACCTCAGTTTCCCTACCTGTAAAGTGAAAATAATACCTTTCATTTACAATGATTACAATAATTCATCAACATAATAAAAGTGAAAGTCAATGAAAAGGTTAGACTTATATCAAACTAATTATCATATAATATATTTATGGCTTAAAAATGCCTTATTACATTTAATCTGACACATGTTCCCTGTTGACACTGCTAAGTCTCTTCTCTAAAAATCATACAGATTTTTGAAATGTGGTCAAATGGTATTTTTCAATGCACATTTTGGGGCAGACTATCCAGGTTTAAATCTCTTGTCTATAATTTGTCCAATCTATCTTGGTCAAATGATTTTTTTTATAATAATTTTTTATTATGTTATGTTAGTCACCATACAGTATATCCTTAGTTTTTGATGTAATGTTCCATGGTCAAATGATTTAAAAATATCTAAAGCCTGGGTGGCTCAGTCAGTTAAGCATCTGCCTTTGGCTCAGGTCATGATCTGATCAAGCCCCACCTCAGGCTCTCTGCTCAGCAGGGAGTCTGCTTCTCCCTCTGCCTCTGTGCTCACTCACTCTGTCTCTCAAATAAATAAATAAATAAAATCTTTAAAAAAATAAGCGAGAAACAAACTAGAATCTGACTATAGAACACTGGCCAAAATATTTAACAGTCTTGAACTGAATATTATTATATATTAGCTAGTAAAATTAGCTAATATTTATAATCTACTTACTATGTACCAAGATCTTTTCATGGATTAAATAATTGAAAAAGACAGAGAGAGACAGAAACAGAGACTGTGTTGGATACACACACACACACACACACACACACACACACATACATACATATGTATAATGCCTATCTCTCTATATATGTGTGCATATATGTATACATGCATACTTCACATGTATATGCATATTGTGGGTTTTAGAATCTTAAACAGTTCCATACCCCTGAAATGACTAACACCATTATTTTAAATAATCTAGTATTTATAAGATACATAAAATAAATGCACACTAAGTGAGGACAAATCACTCAGCTACACTCTAGCACATAAGCATATGTATTCTTAATAAGATGTGTATGTGTATATGGGGAAAAGGAGCAGGGCAGCGAGCTACAGGGCCCGAAAATCAAGTGAATCTGGAATATAATAATGGATGCTTGGAAGCATAGAAATTTCTTCTTTATTTTAAAACTCAGTATCATAACCAGTATGGTAAATTTAGCTTCATAACAATTTACCTAAATCTCAAGCATGAAGCATAGCAAATAATCAGCTGGTTTTACCTTTCTAAATTGAGTTAGGAAGAGGCCTAACAAATACATCGATCTGAGACTAGAACAAGAGTGAGGAACATATCAGATCTAATCTTTTTAACATAAACATTGGCTATATCATAATGATCCCCATACCATTAACTAAGTATTTGGGATAAAATTATTACTTTGCCAAATTTGATTCTGTTTGATTGAGACTCAGGATAAGTATATCTAAGATTTAAAAAGAACTATACCTAACTGAATATTTTATTAATAAACTGTATTTGTTAGAGGTGTTTTAGACTTACAGAAAAGATGAGCAGAAAATACAGACAGCTCCCATATACTCCCTTTCCCTCAGTTTCCCCTAATATTTTTTTTTGCCCAAAGCTATCAGTCTACAGCCTGAAGATGGATTAATCTCCTTTAGTTTTTAATCCCCTACTATTAGCATCTTGTACTGAGGTGGTGAATTTGTTATAACTCATTAATATTAACACATTATTATTGCTATCATTATTATCATTATTATTTTACATTTTATTTTGATAAATACATATAACATAAATTTGCTGTTTTAACCATCTTTAAGGGTACAATTCACAATGTTGTACAACCATCACTACTATGTATTTCTAAAACTTCTTCATCACTCCAAATAGAAAAACTCTGTATCTACTGAGCAATAATTTCTCATTCCTCCCTTCCTGAAAATCCTTAATATATTTTCCGTCTTTGTGAATTTCCCTATTCTAAGTATTTTGTCTAAGTGGAATCATACAATTATGTGTTCTTGTTTCTGCTTCTTTCACTTAGTATAAGGTTTTCAAGATTCACCCACATGTAGTATGTATCAGAACTTCAATTATATGGCTGTATAAAATTCCATTATATAGATACACCATATTTTGCTTATCCATTGAACGGCTGCCATTGAACGGCTGATGGACACTTGAGTTGTTTCCACCTTTAGGCTATTGAAAATAATGCAGAAATTAACACTAACATACAGGTAAATACTTGCATCCCTGTTTTCCATTCTTTTTGATGTATACCTAGAAGTGGAATTGCTGAGTCATATGGAACTTCTATATTTAGCTTTTTGAGGAGTCAACAAACTCTTTTCCAAAGTGGCTGCACTATTTATATTCCCCCAGAAATGTACAAGAGATCCAATTTCTCCAGATTTGCATCAATTTGCAACTATTATTACTGTTGCCATTTCAGTAGGTGTAAAGAAGTATCTCATTGAACTCTCAATTTGCATTTCCCTAATGAATAGTGATGTTGAGCATCTTTTCATGTGTTTATCAGTTTATCATGTGTTTATCAGTCTTTGGTATATCTTCATTGGAGAAATGTCTTTTCAAGTTCTTTGCCTATTTTTTTTTATAATTTTTTTTTAAGATTTTATTTATTTATTCAACAGAGATAGAGACAGCCAGCAAGAGAGGGAACACAAGCAGGGGGAGTGGGAGAGGAAGAAGCAGGCTCATAGTGGAGGAGCCTGATGTGGGGGCTCAATCCCATAATGCGAGGATCACGCCCTGAGCCGAAGGCGCCCCCCCCTTTTTTTAATTCTTTTAAATTTTTTAATTTTTTTTTATAATTTTTTTTAAGATTTTTCTTTGCCTATTTTTGAACTGAGTTGATTAATTTATTGTTGTTGAGTTATAAGAGTTCTTTATATGGATATTCTGGATACTAGACCCTTAAGAGATATGCAAAAACTTTTTCCTATTCTGTGGGCTCTTAATTATCTTGATTGTATCATTGATATACAAAAGTTTTTAACTTTGATGAAGGCTATAGGAGAAATGTCACTATATATGGGACACTGACTTGGAGCATACACAGCCTTCTGGAGAAACCTGCCCCAGCTCTACAAGATATTATTACCTAACTGGCACTGTAATTAAGTCTTCAAAAGGCCACTCCATCCTTCTATCAGTATAGTGGGGAATATGGTACAAACAGTGACTTCCATGAGCATGAGCACATTGCCACACTTCATTTGCTGTGAACTGAGTTTCTTTATTAGAAGCAATGCTCTGAAGAAAACCATGATGGTGGGTAAAACATTCTATAAGTTCCCAGATAACAGGCAGAAGCATTGCATGCTGGGAAGGCAAATCCACATCCAAACTAAGTGTCTCTTCCAATAAGGACAGAACACTGACCCTTCCATGATGGAAGGGCTCTAATGTAATAAACCTGCCACAAGTAGCTGTCTGATCACCCTAGGGAAAGATGCCATGCCGGGGACTCAGTTTTGGTCTCTGCTGCTGTCAGACTGGAAACTCAGCAGTTGCCCAAGCAAAGAAGGCCTTGATGAGTGGAAGTCCATGTTAATGAGTTCAGGCATACCTCCATTCCTGTCACCATGGCCACTTTGTTCATGAGCCCACTGGGTGAGGATGACAAAAGAGGTCATGAAAAGAGGCTGGCTAGTATCCACAGAATGGGTCATTCTCTCTAACTAATCATTAAAATCCTCCTCTGCTAAGGTCACCTTTGGTGAACATTCACATAAAACAAAAATACCTTCATAATTATTTTTTTCCAGAGAGGTCTATCCACATACCTCTTCCCCAAATTTCCCTGTCACTAATTCTCCAATCATCCAAATTCCTGACCATCCAGCCAAGCCACTGATCACCACCCATGAACTGACACATAATCACACACTGGCTATTTCTCCTTTCATGCAAATTAAACACCAGGTGTGCTACTCAAAGATCTGACCACTGGGGAGATTTCCTTTCACCACTGTCCTTCAGGGATGTCCTAGAGAGGGGCTACAGTGCTACAGCTGTCTACTTTCAGATGACACCTGCATATTGTGTGGGAATCTCTGTAACCAGGTCTGAGTCTTCTCTTCCTCTATATACTGATTGTAGAGACCTCCCCTTGAGGCCATAGGTGCAGGCTGGGAGAAAACGGTGTGGCAGAGTAGAGGGACTATGAACATTTGGGCCACTTCTTCATGTAACTTACTTATGCCTTCAGGGACTGCTTGGGCCCAATCAAGTATGTACCACTTCCATTTAATGATTGAGTGCTGCTGTACACACCAAGTTTATGGTTTGATTGGTCAAATGACACCCATCAAATGATGGGCAGCTCAGGTAGCATGATAACTTGGTGGCCCACATTTAAGCATTTAGTCTCTAGTAAGGCCCACTATTCAGGCTAAGAGCTGTTTTTCAAAAGGAGAGTATAGTTGATCCTTGAACAACACAGGTTTGAAGGCGCAAGTCCATTGTACAGATTTCTTTTTATAGGTAACAGTACAGTGCTATGAATGTATTTTCCTTATAATTTTCTTAATAAAGTTTTGTTTTCTATAGTTTACTTATTGTAGGAATACAGTATATAGTACATATAACATACAAAATATGTGTTAATCAACTACGTTATCAGTAAGGCTTCCAGTCAATAGTAGGTGATTAGTAGTTAAGTTTTTGGAGAGTTAAAAGTTATACACAGATTTTCAAGTGTAGGGAAGGTTGGAACGCCTGAACTCCCTGTTGTTCAAGGGTTAAATGTAGCTATCTGCAAAAGATGGCAGTATTTTGCTCTAAAACCTAAAGGGCCTGTACTGTAATTCAACTATAGGGTCCTATCAAAGGCTCCAAATAGCATCTCTGTCTGCCACTGACACTTTGAACACCACTGGATTTGCTTGTTCATATGACCTAACTGGAAGAGACGTTTGCATAGTGTCCTGTACTTGTTGCTAAGCCTTCTTTTGTTCTGGGCCCCATGCAAAACTAATTTTTTCACTTGGTAAATGCACCAGAGTATCACATCCAAAGGAGAAATATGTTCCTTCCAAAATCTGAAGGGGCCCACTAGATACTGGGCCTCTTTTTTTTGGTTCTAGGAGAGGCCATATGCAACAGCCTATCCTTCACCTTAGAATATTTTGTCATGCCCCATACCACTAGGCCCCCAGAAATGTCAGTGAGGTAGAAGACCCCTGAACTTTTGTCAAATCTACTTGCCACTCTCAGACACACAAACATCTTACCAATAAGTCTAGAGTAGTTGCTACTTCCTGCTCACTATGTCCAGTCCACATAATCCCAACAATGTAATGGATCAGCATGACAGTTGTATAACAGAAAGGCAATCAAGATCTGTACAAACTAAATTATGACAGGGATGGAAAGCTGAGGTAAGTCAATGAAAGGGTTTTACCTGCTATGTCAGCGGGAAGCAAACTGCTTCTGCTGGTCATTAAGAGATACCGAGAAGAAAGTATTTGACAGATCAATATGATAATAATCAATGTGATAATTTGTTCATACGATGAAACCACATCTGCAGCACCTGCAATTGGACTCACCACCTGTTTAATTTTACAATAATCAACTGTAATTTTCCAAAATCTATCTGTCTTATGCACAAGCCAAATAGACAAGTTGGATGGGAATGTGGTGGGAATCACCACCTCTACATTATTCAAGTCACTGACGGTAGCAAAAGGAGGTAGCCTCCTTTTGATCCAAGTGATTCCAGGTCTATAAACTGGCTCAAGTCCAGGAATTATTTGAGGGGCTATGACTCTGCTTTTATGATTCAGATTATACTTTTGTTCACTTGACCTAGAACCCTTCTGTTTAAACATATCAAGTAAGAATTTAATAGGCATCCTATCCATTTCACTTCTAGGAATACCATAAGCAATGAGCCAATACGATAGGTCTAAACAAGTCAGACTATTCTGATTGCTGCCTTGACTCTGCTGTCCTTCAAAGCAACCACATCCACCTTACTTTTGGCGGTTGAGTTGATGCTACTTGCCCTCACCAACCTGTGATCCAATTACACCCACTGCATTTAGATTTTCCAAATCAGTGATCACATTTCCCACTGCGAGATCTCCCAAATTTACTTCTCACAGTCAAGATGAAAGGTATGTCTTCTGTACCCTCCCACCATGGGTGAGTAAGTCTAAAATAACAAATGTACTCTAACACTCCAGTCTCTCTAAATCTTTTATTCCCTTTCTCTGCACTAAATCAAGGCAGATCCAACATTACCACTTCACTCATTGTGGGCCCCTTTTTGGTCCATTTTTCAGGCAACTGACAAACAAACTGTGATAACCTTTTCTAAGTTCTCAAGTGGAAATATTAAATGCTTAGTGAGCCTATATCAAGAAATTTAGCCTAATATAACTTTATATACTTTTTACCATTATCCCACACCATCAGTATCCAACCCCACACATGTCCCCTAGGTTTCTGTCTGAATAAATTAGAAAATTTAGGTAGTTCTTTTGGAGTATAGGAAAACTCTTCATGGGTCAACCCTTGTACCTCACTTTTAGGGGTCTGATGGAACTTGAGTTTAGTTATAGGTCTAGAAGCCAATGAAAAATGGTTGGATGGATCCTGAGGAGAGTCAGCATTTTCTTGTAGAATAAGTGCCTCAAGGGGTCTTCACAGTTTTCTTAAGTAATGCAGGGTTAATCCTCTCAGAGTCAAAAAGGCCCCTTCCACTGAGCATGGAGAGGATGCTTCCACTGACAAAGACGGCTCATCAAAATTTAGGAGATCAATGTCTCCAGTTCTTCATAGTCTTTTCACACATGTCTCCATTCTAACTTTCAAGAGTCTATCCTTTCCAGTCAATGCCCTCACTTTAATAGGAGACAACTTCTGTGACAGCTTCTGTTGAATTCAGCTAGTTCAAAGACGAGATTCTGTTTGAACATCAGCAAGCTCAGTTCTGCAGCTACAGGAGATAAGCTTCTCCTTCAGGGCATGCATAGAAGCCTTCAGGTAATTTATGTGGCACTTGAGCTGTGAATTTGAATCTCTGGGTTCAGCTCTTTATATCTTTACTTTGTCCAGCAATAATATTAGGAGTAACCAACCAATCTCATCATATTTGTGTGTGTGTGTGTGTGTGTGTGTGTGTGTGTAATTTTTGTTTATTTGTTTTGAAAGTATTGTATACATAGTCACCCAAGTCCTTGCTTCTTATAAGTGGTTGATAAGGAGTATCCAGTGGTGACATTTTGAATATCCCTATCGCCAAATCACACAATGGACTAGTAGTACTCTCTTTACTACTGGAAATAGAGTCATTAACATCTTTAAATCTAATCACATTACACAGACAATCTAGAAACCTGAGAACCAATTCAGAAAACTTTCCTGTTCCTCCCTCCATACCAAAATCAGGGTATTGCAGAGAAACGGAATCAACTGCAATTGGTTCATGTAATTATAAAGGCTAAGTACAAAGATCTAAGTACAAAGATTTGTACAAAGTACAAAGATCTCCAGTAAGCAAGCTGGAGACTCAAGACACTTGGTGGTGTAATTCTAGTCCAAATCCAAAGACTTGAGAACCAGAAGAGTCAATGGTGTAGTTCCTGTCTGAGAGAAGGCAGGCTCAACACACAGGAAGAGCTGATATTTCAGTTGGAGTCCAAAGGCAAGAAGAAAACAATATGTGAGTTTGAAGGCAGTCAAACTGGAGGAATTCCCTTTTATTTGGTGGAGGGTCAGCCTTTTTAAATTTTTTTTCTTCTATCCAGGCCTTCCACTGATTGGATGAGCCCACCCACATTAGGAAGGCAATTTACTTTACTCATTGTACTTATTTTTTTAAATTTTTTTATTATGTTAGTCACCATACAAACTGTACTTATGTAAATGTCAATGTCACTGAGTAACATCCTCATGGAACCACACAGAATAATATTTGACCAAATTTCTGAGTACCACATGGTCCAGTCAAATTGACACATGAAATTATCCATCACAGTTTTTATGTTTATCCTTATGTTAGTACCACACTGTTTTGATTATTATAACTGAAATATGCTTGAACCTGGGATGTGTGAGTCCTTCAATTTTTATTCTTTTTCAAGATTGTTGTGGCTCTTTGAGGCCCTTATAGTTTTATATAAATTTGAAGATCAGATTTTTCATTTCTGCAAAAATAGCTGTTGGGAATTTGAAATGAACTTCATCACATCTACAGATCACCTTGGGTAGTTTTGACATATTAACAATATTAAGGCTTCCTAAACATGAACACAGATATATTTACATTCATTTAGGTCTTCTTTAATTTCCTTCAGCAGTGTTTTATAGTTTTATAAATTTATTCCTAGGCATTTTTTCTTTTTCATGTTATTGTAAATGGAATTTGTTACATAATTTCTTTTTTGGATTATTCACTCCTAAACACAATTGATTTATGCATGTTGATCTTTTTGTCCTAAAATTCTGCTGAATTTGTTTATTCTAGTAATTTCCTTGTGAAATCTCTGGGATTTTCCAAACATAGGATCATGTCTTCTGTAAATAGAGATAGTTTTACTTCCTTCTTTCCACCCTCAATACCTTTTATTTCTTTTTCTTGCCTAACTGCTTTGTATAGAACTTCTAGTACAATATTATGTAGCAGCGGTAAAGTGGACATCCTTGCCTTATTCCTGATCTTAGGGGAGATGTTTTCAATCTTTCACCATTGAAAATAATGTTAGAATTAGGTTTATTAAAAAATGTCCTTTATCATGTTGAGGAAGTATCCTTATATTCTCAGTTTTCAGAGTAATTTTAGCATGAAAAAAATGTTTGATTTTGTCAAATATCTTTTTTCCATTGAGATGAAAAAATATTCATATATTTTTCTTCTTTCTCTTCTTGTGATGCTATTATGTCAATTTCTTTTCTTATATTAAACCATTTTTGCATTCCTGCAATAAATCCAAGTTGGTTATCATAGATAATTCTTTAGATAAGCTGTTGGAAACAGTTTGGTAGTATTTTGTTGAGAATTTTTCATCTGTATTAATGAGATATTGAATTATATTTTCCATTTCTTGTGATAGCTTCATCTAGTTTTGGTATCACAGTAATGTTGGTCTTATAATGAGTAAGGAAGTGTTCTCTCTCTCTCTCTTTTTTTTTTTTTTTTTGGCTTTTGGAAAGGTTTGGTATTAACTAGTATTTTTGGTATAATTTGCCACTGAAGCCACCTGGTCATGAACTTTTCTTTGTTATGAGGTTTCAAATACTGATTCAATCCCTTTAGTTATTATAAGTCTGTTAATATTTTCTATTTCTGCTACAGTCAGTTTTGATCATTTGCATATGTCTAGAAATTTATTCATTTCATCTAGGGCATCTGATTTGTTGGCATATAATTGCTCATTTTTTTCTAGTAATCCTTTTTATTTATATAAAGTTGGCAATAACATCCTACATTTATTTCTAGTTTTAGTTATTAGCTTTCCTCTTTTTTTTTTTACCAGTCTAGCTAAAAGTTTGCCAATTTTGTCAATCTTTTCAAAGAATCAAATTTTGATTTCTTTGATTCTACTGTTATTCATTCACTCATTCATTCATTCTCTGTTATGTTTATCTTGGCTCTAATATTTATTATTTTCTTTCTTCTGCTAGTTTTGGGTTTAGTCTGCTCTTCTTTTTGTAGTTTCTTAAGGTATAAATTTACGTTACTGATTTTGAGGCCTTTATCATTATTATTATTATTGTTTTTTCAAGTAGGCTCCATGCCCAGCATGGAGCCCAACAGGGGCTTGAACTCATGACCCCAAGATCAAGATCTGAGCTGATATCAAGAGTCAGATGTTTAACCAACTGAGCCACCCAGGCACCCCACCACCTTTACTGTTTTTTAAGAAAGCATTTATAGGTTTATATTTTGCTCTAAGCACTGCCTTTGCTGAATCCTATAAGTTGGTAAGTCTTTATCTCTTTATTGATATTTTTATTTTTTGAGCATACTTATGACAGTTGTTTCTTTGTCTAGTAAGCCCCATGTCTTCAGTTTTCTTAGCAATGGTTTCAGTCAATTTATTTTGATCTTTTTAACAGGCCATACATTTCTGCTTCTTTTCTTTTTTTTTAATAATTTTTTATTATGTTATGTTAGTCATCATACAGTATATCCTTAGTTTTTGATGCAGTGTTCCATGATTCATTATTTGTGTATAACACCCAGTGCACCATGCAATATGTGCCCTCCTTAATACCCCTCACCGGCCTATCCCAATCCCCCATCCCCCTCCCCTCTGAAGCCCTCAGTTTGTTTCCCAGAGTCCACAGTCTCTCATGGTTCATTCCCCTTTCTGTTTACCCCCCCTTCATTCTACCCAACATTTGCAGCAACATGGACGGGATTGGCGAAGATTATGCTAAGTGAAATAAGTCAAGCAGAGAAAGACAATTGTCATATGGTTTCACTCATTTATGGAACGTAAGAAATAGCAGGAAGATGGGTAGGAGAAGGAAGGGAAGAATGTTTCTTTTCTTTTTAATGCTTTGTGTTTTTTTGGGATTTTTTGAAAACTGAACATTTGAATATTATAAAGTGGAAATCAGATACATTTTCCCTGAGTTTTCTTCCTCCCTCCTGTTTCCCTTCCTTCCTTCCTTTCCTTCCTCTCTTTCTTCCTTCCTTCTTTCCTTCCATTTCTCCCTCCTTTCTTTCTTTTTTTGACTGTGAAAGGCTATAGCAACCCATTATTTAGTGACTCTTCCAAACTTTTTTTTTAATAGAAAGACTGTATTCCTTTTCATGTGTAGTCACTGAAGTCTCTGTTTCTTCAGGTCATGTTCAGCTAATAATTTGACAGAGATTTCCTTGAAAGCCAGGAGTTTAAAAACAAAAACAAAAACAAAACCCCACAATAAACAAACAAAAAACAAATAAGATCAAATACCTCTTCCAGTCTTTGCTGATTAACTCTGCTAGGGATTCTAACACTTAGCCAGTGGCTCCTAGGAATCAGTCTAAGGGGACATCTTAGGGTCTGCTCAGGTCTTTGAGTGCACATTTCCCTCAGTATGCATGTGTTTTCCTAAATTCCTCTATACAGATAGATATTATTGAATATCATAATTTCCCAAAGAATCTCCTTCAGCTTTTCTTTCTGGGCCTTAGGCAGTCTATTGTATGTCTCTACCATAATATTTTGCCACAGACACCTGTGGATTGTTAGTTCAGTCTACAGCATTCGTGAGTTCCAAGTTAGGCAAAATAAGGATGAACATCTTAGTGTCAGTCCTTCAGTTGCCCCCAGATATTTTAACCCAGTTCCCATTTCTATTAATGGTCTTATCTTTTTGAATGTTGCACACAGATGTTAGAAAATGTTTCACCAGAACATGGGTTGGAGAATAGGATAACTTTGTTATTAAACTGAAGGCAGTACTGAGTTTGTTGGTTGGTCATAGAATGATTTTGTATCCTTAGCTCATCACTTGCAATACCAGAAGATTTTAGCAGTCAGTATTTACAAACAGTATCCTTGAGAAATTATTTCCTCTCATAATATGACCAACTAATGTTGAGAGCAATGCATATCTTTATCCCATATTGAAAAATTGCAAAACATGAACATATTATAAATTCTGAGAATCCCCACAGTAGATATGTAATTAAATGTAGCATTTTATAAATGCATTTACTTGCCAAATTTTACCACTTCCTTCACATATCTCAAGGAATATTTATTTAGAACTTCTTGGAATAAAACATGACTAATTCAGTAATGATGTAATCTCAAAATTCTTATACAGAGGTCCAGAGAATAGAGTTAAGATGATGGTCTTCTACAGTAAGTTCCTACTCAGTAAAAGGAAATGTTCAGTAACTCACATACACCACGTCCCACTGCTTGTCTAGGTCTTTCTCAAAGCTGGGTTTTATGGTTTGACCAAGAAGGAAGTTTCATTACAGCTACTGAGCTCAAATACTGACATCTGGTGGTTTCATACTCTAAGTAGCAAGAGTGACTCAGCTAAGATCCAAATAAGATGTGCTGGGAATGAAGGTGGGCTGGTGATAAACTGGGGTTACCTAGAGCCTGGGCTTATTATATGCATTCTCCTCATTCCTCCCATATGTAGCATATGGATGCAATAGCAGAAGAGCCATTCTTTTCATTCTCCATCCTCACCTGGTGGCTCACTCTGTGATCTCATCCTTGTCACCCATGGGATGAATTATCCAGACTAACCAATTTCACAGCCAATAAATTACAGACATACCCTACGAATCTCCGTCTCATTAGAGAAGGTTAATTTAAGTAGACGATCAACAAAAAGAGAGGAGAAAAAATTTGGCTTGAATAGAAGAGTCTCTACATACATGGCACATAATGAGTTTTCAAGCTCAACATCTGTGATCACCAGAGAAAACAGTTATAGTAGTAGTAGTAGTAGTAGAACAAGAACAACAACGAAAGGAAATTGACTCATTGCAGTTTCTTCTGATGAATGGTAAATTTCCAATTAGCATTTTAATTACTCAAACCACTTTCAGCTGTCTTTAAGATAACAGGAAAACTAAACAGCAAGTTTTCATACTGGTTCTGAGAAGGAAACATGGCCCTTGACTGTGAAGCAGTCACTCAGGTTTGGTCTATCTCCCTCCATAAAAGCTACCTGATCAAGTGTTCAGTGAAAGTTTTCATCATTATATTAACTTGCTGGTAGCACTATTTTGCATACGTGTTCCAGGAGACACAATCTACCCTCTTCCTTACCATATGCCATTGGGCAAGACTTTACAAACATTTGAGCCTATTATTTCACATGATGAACTCATGTGAAATAATAAAAATATTGGGTTAGGCAGTACTGAATGTTTCCTGGTCAACTTCCATGGAGGTTTCCATAACATATTTAGCTTTTTTCCTCTATTTCGGAACACTGATTTTTCAATACATAAGAACATTAAATGTCTTTTATTTCACCTTACTGCCTTTACAGGTCAAGAAACTTTTTTAAAAAAAGATTATGTTTTAGTCATTCTCTGAAGGCTTTCTGAAACAGAGTCCATGCACACTCATAGAACTAACTCCAGTTTTGCATAACTGGATCCCATCTACTTGGTTCATCTCTATAAAGCATCCAGTGTTAGACTATATTGGGAAAAGGAGGGGTCCAAATCACTGGACTGCAAAACATCACTATATGTACTGGTCATACCACAAATGAAGAACTGTGCTCAGTTCATTAACTCATCTGAGTTATCAGGGGGAGGGTATCCAGGTTAGTGAAGGTTTAGAAATTCTGACTCATGAGGAAGAAAGAGTTAGGGTTGTTTAGCTTGGACAAGGGAAAAGGAAGGAGAAGGGAAAAAGCAGGGATGATAGCTGGGTTTAATAATACAGACATATATTTTAGCATGGGAAAGATACAGAGAGGGGAAGTTTGGCTTAATTCCCATACTATTAGAACTATCATCTTCGGATGGCAATATGCAGAAAAATCTGCATGAATTTTAGCCAGGGAAGTCATATAGAGTATTTCTACACTGGACAGAATGCTGGAGTAGAGTGTCTCTGACATTTTTTCCTCTCTAAAATATTGTGATTTCTAATTATGGTGCAATTAAAAATGATGATGCAAATCTATATTTATTGACATGGAAAGATGCCCGTGACATATTGCTGAGTGAAAAATAAAACAGGTTTTAGAATAGTATGTTCGATATTATTCCATTTATATAAAATCTTGTGCCTATTTCCATATATATCCATAGAGAAATGTTTAATGAAATGCTCACCCAAACATCAACTGGTTATATCTGGATGGTGGATTTCAGATGATGTTAATTTCTTTCTCTTTATATTTAAGTGGTTTGACCATTAATAATAACCATATGTTATTTTTTCAAAGCAATAAAGTTATTTTAAAAAATTAAAAACATTTATTAGACAATTCAACTTCTTGACATTTTGAGATTAGAACAAGCTGTCAATGACAGAAATTGACTTGCAATCAGGGTAATCTGATTGCCCATCTTTTTACCCACTGTGTGGCTTTTAGAACATAATTTCACCTCTGAGTTTCCATCTGTTCCTCTGTAAAATGAAGATTAAACACTACTACATAGGCTTATTGTGAGGACTTATTAAGGTAAGATATAAAATCACCTTCTTTACTCTGAGTATAAGCAAGTACTTAACAAATGTGAGGTGCCTGATAATTGATAAATGCTCAATTGCTTCATGAATGTTAGCTATCATTTTGTCATTAACAATGATGTCATTTTCTAATTCATTTCATTCAAAACTATTTACTAAGCATCTGAGAGGGTTTGGTGTTTGCACTGATGAAAAAACTCTTGTTTTGGATTCTATGGGAGTTTTTGTTTGTTTGTTTGTTTCCGTTGCTAGGAGCCATCTTTTAACATAGCCTTACAAATTAAGTGCTGATTTATCGGACCACAAAGTTGCCCAATACTGGTTATCGTTCCTCAAAGCCCCAACCTGAACTATCCCATTCTGTATTTCCTACATGCAAATTTTCTACAGGGATGAAGAGGCAGTCAGAGGCATAAATACCACCCTAGCATTTCCTTCAGGGTCACACTGGGGCCTCTATCACCTGCAGGTTTGTGTGTGCATCTGACAAACAAAACATTAGCCATGATGAAGTGACAACCTGAAGGCAGAAATTGCAACTGGAGAAATATGGGGCCTGCCAAGTCTTTGCATCAAATCTTAGGAGTAGTCTCTTATCTCTCATTGTCCTGAACTTGGTGTCCTTTCTCCCACTCTGCCCTTAAATTCGATCATCACTTCTGCTCATGGTAAGAGTTTGGTAGGATTTATCAAAAGCTAGCAAGAGAAACCCTTTACTTATACTCTCCTAACAGGGCCAGGGCATAGTAGGTTTTATTATACCATAAATTAGAGCAGGAAAAGTTAATATACTCTACACATTTGTAAAAACAAAACAAAACAAAACAAAACAAAACAAAAAACCAAAACCCCAAACCAACAACTAGCAGCCCTTTACAGTGAAGTTCCCCATAGCAAATCTGTCACCTCACTGAGTGGGTTTTGAACTATCAGAAGTATTTACTGTCAGGTGCAACCCTGCGATAGAATAGCAAAGTGCAGTGCCCCTTGGAGCACAGACTGAGTTCTCAAAGCTGAGAGCACCAGACTTCTCACAATGCCACTCCATGGTGCAGAGGTAATATTTCCAAAGAGACTGAGTGGGGGCAGAGAGAAGGATCAGAATCAATCTATCTTAAGGTGTTTTAATGTTTCCTAACCCCTGGGAGAGAACAATGTCCCCTTCAAGGAAGATCTTGAAGTGTAGACTCAACTATTTCAGAGTGACTCTACTTACAGACCAGGCAACATCAGGACACAAGATTATTTTTCATGCCCAGGCTTAACGTTCAAGGAAAGCTTCTGATGCAGTTTCATATACACTGTGTAAATTTTGAGCTCTTCCATTTCTACATCAATATACTTTTACTGAGAGTCCGTGTGCTTAGAAGTGAGTCAGGCCTGGAAATTCAGACAAATAAGACAAAATTCGTACCGTCAGCAAGCTCACATCCTTGTGGGGGATACAGGTATTTCACCATAGTGCAATATGTCAAACACCAGTGCTGCTCTTGGGTAGGATGAAATAGGAAACTAGGAATATGCAATCTTAATCCCCCTGGGGAAATTAAAGAAACAAGCTTACATAAAAATAAATTCCTTAAGCTGAAATTTGAAGGAGGTACAGAAATTTTCCTGATGCATAAAGAGAAGGCATTCCATAGAGAAGAAAGAGCAAATGCAAAGGACCAGAGATGGCAAAAATTTTGGAAAATCATATACTTAGCTCAGCATTGGTGTGACAGAAAAATTATAAAGTAACCCAGATGGAAATGCAGAACAAAAGTGTCTCCTCATGCCAATCAACCTGTGTTTCTTAAAATGGGCTATGAGAGATAAATAGATTTGGATGAAGATTTAGTTTCACAAAGACAGGTGGTGGAAAAAAGCACTACTTTGTTTAAATCATAGTTCTGCTTTTCTGTGACATTGGATAAACCATGTAACCTCTTAAATCTCAGTTTCCTACTATGAAGTAGGGATTACAATACCAACTTCAAAGAGATTTTTATGAGGATTAAATGAGATAACACATCAACATATCTAGCACAATTCCAGACTCAAGTAGGCACTCAGCATCCATCTGCTAAATCTGTATCTTGAACACAAGCTCCTTCCCTAACTTCAGCTCTCTTCGAACTACCTATTTGGCTCTCCATCCCTTTCTTTGACAATGGGCATAAAAATAAATCAAAACCAGTGGGGAACCTTTTAAAATTCCCTACATAGTAAAAAACGACCACAAATAATACACACACCCTAAGGGGCTTAGAGTAAGGGAAGAAGTGTAAATCAAGATCTTTATCTACCTCTTCTCATTGAGTCTTCGTAACCCTGTGCAATAGGTGCTACTAATTTTGTCCTTTGATTTGTTTAGACCAAAAACTTGGCAGCTATCTTTGATACCTTTTTTTCTCTAATTCATGTCAAATTGATCAACAAATCCTTTTGGCTTGGGCTTCAAAATTACCCAGAATTCACCCTCTTCTCACCACCTGCACTCTAGCCAACATGGCCCAAGTCACTCTTTAAGAAAATAAGTGGTGTCTCTATTCCACACTTGCTTTCTTCAGTCTATTTTCAATAAAATGGCTACAGCGAGCCTGTGAAAATAAAGTAAGTCATGTCACTTCTGTGCTCATCTCACTTAGAGTAAAAAGAAAATGTTTACTGAAACCTCCAAGACTACAAGATCAAACCCTTCACCCTTCCTTTCTGATTTCATGTTCTACTGCCCTCACTCAGTTCCAGCCACAATGGCTCTCTTGCTCTTCCTCAAAGAGAATGGGCAAGTTCCTGCCTCTGAGCCTTTGCCTGGCCCCTCATTTGGGAATGCTTGATTGTTCACAGACATATACATACATTGTTCCTTCATATCTTTGTATTTTATCTTAAACTACATTCTAAAAATTGACTCTGTCCCTAGTCACCCTACATAAATTATAGTCATTCTAGTCCCCAAATTTCCGATTCCTTCTCATTGATTATTCTGACATTTCATGCTATATAACAAACATGTTTTATTTCATTAGTATGTTTATTGCTTGTTCTAACTCCCATGAAAATTTCAGTTTCATGAGGACAGGGACTTTTGTCTGTCTTAATTATTGTTTATCTTCATCACCTAGAATGCTGTCTGGCACCTAATAGGCAATACACAAGTGATTATTAAGTGGCGAAGATTTGCCAATGGAAAAAATAAGTCTTCAAGAGCAGAAGTATAATTTCTTGAGGTTATAAAGCAAGTGTCAGACCTGGGATAGAAACCCAGGTTTGCTATTTCCAAAGCCCACTCTCATTCTACTATGTTTAGGATGACAATGTAACAATGCCTAAACTGTGAAACTTTTCAGAAATAAAGAGGGGTTAAAATAACTAAAATCATGTGAAGTTCTCAACAAAATACAGTCAAATGAAATGCAACCATATATAAGAAGAATTATACACCATGACCACATGGATTTTCCCAGGTATGCAAGGGTACTTCAACGTTCAACAAACAATGCAATACATCACATCAACAGACTAAGGGAAAAAAATAGCATGATCATATCAATTGATGCAGAAAAAGTGATTAACAAAACCTAATACTCATGCATGATTAAAAACTCTCAGCAAACGAGGAATAGAAGGGTGCTTCCTCCTGATGATACAGAACATGACAAAAAATCTTACAACTAACATCATACTTCATGGTGAGAAACTTGAACCTTTCCCACACCAAACAGAAACAAGCACTCTCACTCCTTTCACCAGTGATTTTCGTTATCACACTGGAAGTCCTAGATACTGCAATAAGACAAGAAAGAGGAATAAAAGGTATACAGTTTAAAAATGAACAATTAAATGTATCTTCTTTCTTAGATGCCACGGTTGTCCAGGTAGAAAATCCAAAAGATGTGACCAAAAAACAAGGCTGTGTGTTTTTAATTTCAAATTCCACTTTTTACTGGTATACTAGATTAATATACAAAAGTCAATCATTTTGCTGTATACCAGTAAAAAGTGGAATTTGAAATTAAAAACACATTATCATTTCCATTTACAACTGTACCAAAGAGAATAAAATACTTGGGAATAAACTTAACTAAGGAGGTGAAAGACTTGTACTGTGAAATCTGTAAGACATTGCTGAAAGAAATTGAAGATGACATAAACAAATGAAAAAACATTTCATGCTCATGAACTGGAAGAATCAATATTGTTAAAATGTCACTACTACACAAAGCAATTTACAGATTTAATGCAACCTATATCAAAATACTGACATTTTTCACAGAACTAAAACAATAACCCTAAAATCTATATGGAACCACAAAACACCCCAAATAACTAAAGCACTCTTGAAAAAGAAGACAAAGCTGGAGGTATCACAACCCCAGATTTCAAGATATACCACAAAGTGGTAGTAACCAAAGCAGTATGGCACAGGCACAAAAACAGACACACAGATCAAAAGAAAAGAATATAGAGCCCTGAAATAAAACCCACGCTTTTACAGCCAATTAATCCATGACAAAGGAGGCAATAATTTACAATGAAGAAAAGACAGTCTCTTCAACAAATGTGTTGGAAGAACTGGACAGCCACATGTAAAAGAATGAAACTGGACCCCTTTCTTACACTATAACACAAAAATAAACTCAAAATGGAGGGGGGGTTAACAGAGGGGGAAATGAACCACGAGAGACTATGGACTCTGGGAAACAAACTGAGGGTTTTAGAGGGGAGGGGAGTTGGGGGATGGGCTAGCCCGGTGATGGGTATTAAGGAGGGCATGTACTGCATGGAGTACTGGGTGTTAATATGCAAATAATGAATCATGGAACACTACATCAAAAACTAATGATGCATGGTCACTAACATATCATAATAAAAACAAAAACAAAAACCCTCAAAATGGATTAAAGATCTAAATGTGAGACCTGAAATTACAAGCAGTAATTTCTTTGACATTGGCCGTAGAAACATTTTTCTAGATATGTCTCCTCTGACAAGGGAAACAAAAACAAAACTGGAACCACATAAAAATAAAAAGCTTTTGCACAGTGAAGGAAACCATCAACAAAACAAAATGGCAACCTACTGAATCGGAGAAGATATTTGCAAGTGATATATCCAATAGGGTGTTAATACCCAAAATATATAAAAACATATACAACTTGACACCAACCAACCAACAAAAAACCCAAAACAACGACAACAACAACAAAAACAACCCAAAAAGAAATCAGAGAACCCAAATTAAAAATGGGCAGAGGACCTGAACAGATATTTTTCCAAAGAAGACGCAGAGATGGCCAACTGATACATAAAAAGATGCTCAATATTACTAAGCATCAGGGAAACACAAATTAAAACCACAATGAGATATCACTTTATTAAACCTGTCGGAATGTCTAAATTAGAATACAAGAAATAACAAGTGTTGGTGAGGATGTGAAGAACAAGGAACCCTCCTGCATTATTGGTGGGAATGTAAATTTGGGCAGCCACTGTGGAAAACAATATGGCACTTCCCCCCAAAATTAAAATTAGAATTACCAAATGATTGAGTAATTCCACTACTGGGTATGTACCCAAAGGGAAAAAAAAACAAACAAACAACTCACTAATTTGAAAAGCTATATGCATCCCAATGTTTACTGAAGCATTATTTATAATAGCCAGGATATGGAAGCAACCCAAGTATCCATCCATAGAAAAATGGGTAAAGATGTGGTACACACACACACACACACACACACACACACACACACACACACAAACAATGGAATATTACTCAGCCATAAAAAGAATGAAATCTTGCCATTTGCAACAACATGGATGGACCTAGATGGCGTAATGCTAAGTGAAATAAGTCAGTCAGAGAAAGACAAATACCATACAATTTCACTCAAATATGGAACTTAAGAAACTAAACAAACAAAGAAAAAAAAAAGAAACAAACCCCCAAACAAACTCTTATCTATAGAGAACATACATGGTTGTCCGAAGAGGGTGGATAGTGGGGTGGGTAAAATAATTAAGAGTGTATTTATCTTGATGAGAACTGAGAAATGTATAGAATTGTTGAATCATGATATTATACATCTGAAACTAATAGAACACTGTGTGTTAATTATACTTGAATTTTAAAAAAAGAGGGCAGATTTCATGTTAAATGTTTTTACCACAGTAAAATAAAATCAAAACTCAGGGAAAAAAAAACACATGGCCATTTACGTTAGCTCCCCCCCAAATGAAATACTTAGGTATAAATCTAACAAAATATATGTAAGATCTGTATGAGGAAAACTACAAACTTCTTTTGAAAGATATCAAAGAACAACTATATAAATGGAGAGCTATTCCAAGTCCATGGGTAGAAAGACTCAATATTCTCAAGTTATCAAATCTTCCCAACTTGGTCTATAGATTTAACACAATCTCAATCAAAATCCCAGCAAGTTATTTTGTGGATATTGACAAACTGATGCTAAAGTTTATATGGAGAGGTAAAAGACCCAGAATAACCAACTCAGTATTGAAGGAGAAGAGCGAAGCTGGAGGAATGACCCTATTTGACTTCAAGACCTACTATAAAGCTATAATAAACAAAACAGTGTGGTATATTTGAAAGAACAGACAAATCAGGGGGACAGAATACAGAACTCCAAAACAGACAGACATAAATATAGTCAAGTGGTCTTGGACAAAGTAACAGGAATGGAACGCAGACAGTCTTTTCCACAAATGATGTGGGAACAATTGCACATCCGCATGCCAAAAAATGAATCTGGACACAAACCTTACACCCTTCACAAAATTAATTCAAAGTGGGTCACAGACTGAAAACAAAACAAAACAAATAAACCTGTAAAAACTCCTAGAAAATAACATAGGAGAAAACCTGCATGACTTTGGGTATAGTGATGACTTTTCGATACAACACCAGAGGCACAATCCATGAAAGAAAAACATGGTAAGCTAGACATCATTAAAACTAAAAATTTTGCCCTGCAAAAGACAATGCCAAGAGAATGAGAAGACAAGCTGCAGAGTGGGAAAAAATATGCCCAAATCACATACTTAAGGACCGTTACCCAACAAATAAAATGAACTCTTAAAACTCAACAATTAGAAAATGAACAACTTAATTTAAAAATATGTAAAAGACTTGAACATCTTATCAAAAAAGATGTACAGTTAGCTAGTCAACATATAAAAATATGTTCCACATCATATGTCATCAGGGAAATAGAAATTAAAACAGTGAGATTCCACTACACACCTACTTTTCTTCTTTTTTTTTATTATTTATTTATTTTTATTTTTTAATTTATTTGAAGAGATAGAGACAGCCAGCGAGAGAGGGAACAGAGGCAGGGGGAGTGGGAGAGGAAGAAGCAGGCTCATAGCGGAGGAGCCTGATGTGGGGTTGAGCCCCATAACGCCGGGATCACTCCCTGAGCCGAAGGCAGACGCTTAATGACTGCACCACCCAGGCGCCCCTATAATAATTTTTCTTTTGTTATGTTAGTCACCATACAGTACATCCTTAGTTTTTGATGTAATGTTCCATGATTCATTATTCACGTATAACACCCAGTGCACCATGCAATATGTGCCTTCCTTAATACCCATCACCGGCCTATCCCAATCCCCAACCCCCTCTCCTCTGAAGCCCTCAGTTTGTTTCCCAGAGTCCACAGTCTCTCATGGTTCATTCCCCTTCTGTTTACCCCCCCTTTCATTCTTCCCTTCCTTCTCCTACCTATCTTCCTATTTCTTATGTTCCATAAATGAGTGAAACCATATGATAATTGTCTTTCTCTGCTTGACTTATTTCAGTTAGCATACAACATTTGCAGCAACATGGACGGGACTGGAGGAGATTATGCTAAGTGAAATAAGTCCACTACACACCTATTAAAATGGCCAAAATCCAAAACACTGACAACACTAAATGCTGGTGAGTATGTTGAGCAAAAAGAACTCTTACTCCTTGTTGGTGGGAAGGCAACATGGTATACCCACTTTGGAAGATTTAGGCGTTTTCCTACAAAACCAAACATAATCTTACCATATAAACATATAATCCAGCCATCCAGCTAGCTCATCTAGCTATCAAGCCATAGAACGTGGAGGAAACTCAACTGCATATTACCCAAAATAAGTAATATGTGAAAAAAGCCTATCTGAAAAGGCTACATACTATATGATTCCAACTACATGACATTATGGAAAAGGCAAAACTATGAAGACAGTAAAAAGATAAGTGGTTGCTAGGGGTTGTGGGGCTGGGGGAAGAAGAGTAGAACACAGAGGACTTTTAGGACAGCGAAACTAATCTGCATACTGCAACCGTGGATATACGTTACTTTACATTCTTCCAAACCTATAAAATATACAACACACAGAGTGTACTGTAAACTGTGGACTTTGGTTGACAACAAATATTTCACTATGGTGTGGGACACTGACAGTGGGGGAAGTTTGCATATGTGGCGACAGGGTGGCATATGAGAACTCTCTGTACTTTCCACTCAATTTTACTATGAACCTACTTGAAAAAATAAAGTTTATTAATTTAAAAAACCAAATGGAGTTTAAAAACTAATGTAATTTATTGCCCGAAAAGTTTTATATTAGTGTACACATAATTTAATTCTATTTAAAACTATTTTCAAAAATATAAAATATATAACTAGAAGTATCATTATCTATACATATTAAAGCAAAATATTAAAAATATTTTTACATTTGATTATCTGAATATTAAAATTGAATACGCAGAATAATTATTATTGGCATGTGTTCATGTACTTTAATCAGTTTCTTAGCTGTATCTCTTTCTAGTATTGTGCTGCTGTTTTTTGGGGTTCCCCCACTCCCAGTGAAGAATGTACTTTTTTCATTGTGCTCTATTTTTTTTCATAAAATTATTTGCAATCTTTTTAATTTCATGTTACGGTTAAAATAAAGTTTTTGACATCATCTACGGACTCTGATCTCTGTAATTTTAGCTGAGAAAATATTCTCTCTGTGGATGTGAGATAACTCTAAGCTAAAGGCAAATTCTGCTAACTGGAGTATACTCTTATGTGCTGTGTATTAAAATGAATAAATATTTCAGCCCAAATATTTTCACAGCTATTGTCTTTTTCTTTCCATTAAGGGAATCTTACTGTGATAAGTACTTTTACAAGACAAAACGTGTCAAAGATACTGCTCTATACATGATTCTTTTTAATATTTCACTAAATGGAGTTGCTGGAAAACCAAGGGCCTTCTCAATGTCACTGCATTCCTGTACAGAATATATAAGCAATTTTTCGAAAGTTAAAAAATCTGAAGACTTTTTGGCATTCATATCATTGAATATGTTGTTACAGATTTTGAACAATTATGCAGCCAAAATTTAGAGGACTTATATGAAAAATGAAACAGTTCACTATCTTTTTAAAAACAGATTGATTTACAAAACAGTTCTTCCAAAGCTTAAATATTTCTAAAATCTGATTTATAATGGGCAACAAGATGAAAGCAGGCATTGCTATCCTAATGAATTTGTTAAGCTGCTTGATTGGACATAATTATTGATGATAAAGGCCACCAGCAGCAATTCCATGCCCATTTTCCTCCATGAGTTTAGTGAAAACACAGGTTTCATCATGATGGGCTCCACCAAACTTTGCATTCACATTTTCAATACAAAAACAACTAATTTTATTTTCAATGTTGTACTTTCACCTGAATTTATAATAAATACTATTCCCCAAAATGTCAGATGTTTCATATGTGACTAAATGAACTTCCAAAAGCTTTACTTTGATCTTAAGAAGTTTTTTTTAAATCAAATCATTATTAGAATTAATTAATTTTCTATTTATACCATCTGGTGATACCCATACAGAACTTGGTTAATTTACCTGTCTGTGAAGTCTCCTTATATTAACAGAACCAACATGTTAATAGCTATCACCCACTTTTTATATTTGCGGGATAAAACTTCAAATAAAAATTAAAAAAAAAAACAGAACAAGCATTTGATCTACATAAATGAAAAGTCATGTTTTGCAGACAGGGAAATATTTTCTGCTGTAGTCTCTTGGGTCAATTAGTTGTTTGGGGCAATGATCTTTGTAAGTTAACTGCTAACTTGAAGCAAATCTGATTTTTCTTCAGCATTCTGTTTTTCCATGGTCAGTGATATTGCCATACTCTTCATGGTAGGTAGTAAATGTTGACAAATATTTTTGAGGATGACCTTCATCATCAACTTTCTTTAGTAACTGGAATTCAATAGTAATTTTTAATTAACCGTTCACTTTCTAAAGGTCATGGCATCCAACAGGATTTATTTTTAAAAAAGCAAACAAACAAAAAGATTACCAGATACTAATCCATAAATACTTGAAAATAATCATTGTAGTGACTGTGGTCAGGTGAATAATTGCTTAGTCACTATTCCCTGACCACATTTCATGTACCTGCAAGCTGTAATTTCCCAGGTTGCTCTCTGACCCTGGCGGCTGGGGCCTGGGCAGTTTCACACACCATGAGCATGCTGGACACTGTGTGGCATACCAAATGGTCAGTAAGGGCACTGGTACTACTCCTTCTACCACACCAAACACTGTCACCTGAGGGCATTGCTTCAAGTCTCTGAAAAGAGGTTTGTAATACAACACCTGGAAATGATCTGACAAAGAGAGGCAGGACATATTGGCCATTCTCCAAGTGCAGGCATCTGTTAAAGTGAAAATTCAATGCATTGTACATGCATCTCAGATGCTACTGGATGACAAACTGTAAGGGCAAAGTAGATGTTCCCCAAAACTGCACTGGCTTAGTTTAACACAGAAATGAATAATAATATTCTGTTATAAATTAAAAGAAAATCCAGAAAAAAAGTGTGAATCTGATGGGAAAAGAAGGCAACAGGCATAAACCAGGACTACACCATTTAAAGAGGAATTGAAGATTCCTTAACCACACTCCAATGGATAGTAAGGAGTATAGAAAATGGAAGATGTTGTGTGGCATAAAAGAGAAGAAAAATATTTCACAGGAGATCCCTCTAAGAAGATCCATCCTCAAAAGATAATGAGCACCTGAATCAGGAACTTTCAATGAGAAAGAACACAAATAAACAGAATAATAATGAAAATAAGTTTGGTGATACATTGTGATAGGTTGCAAAACCGCCTACAAACTGTATTTTTTCTCTGCATCTGGGCCCCTTGTTATGACTCTTTGTTGGACCTTGTGACTTGCTCTGGGCAATATGCCACTGACCTCGGTGCACAAGCAGAGCTTATACAGTGCTTTCATCTTGGAGTTTACCTTCTTTCTTCTTTTGGGAACCCTGTAACTACTAAGATGCTTACCTAAACCAGCTTGGTAAGTGATGAATGACCATGTGGCCAACTGATCTCCATCACATGAATGACTCCAAGTCAAGTACTAGACACATGAGTGAGGCTCCCGCTGAGCCGACCCTGATGGAGCCAGCCCCAGCTAAGCCAGTCCAGATCAGAAAAGCCACCCAGCAAATGCATAAAATCAGGAAAAGACTGAATGTTTCTTGTTTTAAATGGTTTAATTTGGGGGTGCTTTGTTACACAGCAGTAGGTAAATGGATACATTGCATGCTTTTTGTAAAAAATGAAACAATACAGTACAAAGATGTATAAAGATCAATACCACTTCCTTCCTACCCATCTCTACTCTTTGGCACCATCAGCTTCACCCTTGCCACCCTCAGTAAGCCTGACAGATATCTTTATAGACCTTTCTCCTTTAAACATATGCATCTAAAATATATATGGAACTTTGCATCACACACAGAATGCAATTATGTGTGTTAGTTGGCAATCTGATTTTCTTCACTTGATTATCCATTACAAATGTATTAGTCAGTCAATGTAAACTTATACTTTCTACAGTTTTTTTAATTTTTTTGGTTATGACTTTATATATACACACATAGATGTTATTTTCCTTAAGTAAGATGATATCAGGCATTTTTGTGCGGTCTTTTTCCTTTGTCTATTTTTACTTGCCCCCACCCCCATTCCCTTTCACAAAATAGCATACATAACAACATGGCAGGGATCTTTCCATACTTCGTCCATGCTTAAGTACCATGTATCAATATACATAAACAGATATACATCTGTTTGCCTGCATATATGTAAAACTAGGAGATTTTTGCCAATTTTACTGTCTAAAATGGGCTCTTATCTCACAAAATATTTTTATTACACATATTTCCTACTTCTAAGTTTTCTAATCAATAATACCTATGGGATTCTCTTTGTCAGTTAGCATAGTTCTGATCCATTATTTTTGATAGCTGTAAAATAGTCTCGGTATAAATGTGCTATAATTTATTTTCCCATTTCCCCTATTTTGTTTGTCACTTTGTTACTACTTTTTGCCTCTATGAATAATGTAGCAATAAACACATGTGTCCATAGATCTCTATATCCTGAGTTTTTATTTCTGTTAGAGAGACCCCAGGTAAGGAATGCTGGGTCAAAGGTTAAGTATATCTTTAATTTTAATAGTTGTTTCTATACTGTTTTCACAAAAGACTGTAACAATTTATACTATTAGCTGCACAGGCATCTAATGAGCATGAAATGATATCTCTTTGTTACGTATTAATTTGTATTACCCTGACTTCCAGTGAGTTTCTGCATCTTTTCCTGTGTTTTTAGCCATTTGCCTTAGTCTTATGGGAAACACTTGCATATATGCCTTTTTCTCTTGGCTACTTTGAACTTTTTTTCAGTTTGAAAGAGATCTTTCTACTGAATAAATATTAGCCATTTCTCATTTCTGTTGCATTTCTTTTTCAATTCAATTGCTTGTCTTCAACTTCAATTATGGCATTTGATCACTGAATTCATTATCATTAAGATTTTCAATGACCCCAGGACATGCAAACAATATAGTCACAATTCTAAGATGTAGCTTTTTTACATTTTATTCTTTAATTATATAGAATTAATTTTATGTGATCTGAGATAATGATTTTTTCCCCTATTTTATATGGATAACTGGTTGTGCCAGTACCATTTATTAAAAGACCCATCATTTTATCAGTGAATTAAACTACATTTATTCTACATTAAGTTCATATAAAACACAAAACATGTATATTCTGGTCTACTGAACTGTTTATTCATATATTGATTTATTAACACTGACTTTATGTGATTTTCTCCTATCAGGTAAGGCACATCACTCGGATCTATTCTTTCTTGATACATTTTTTTGCTCTCCTGAACCACTTTTTCTTTAAATATATACTTAATCTATATCATGAAATGTATTTTATATACAAAACTGTATAAAATATGCAGTAGAACAAATGTAGTAAATTAGTCCTTGTACACACAACAGTTTAAGAAATAGAATATTACCATTTGTTTTGACCTTCCATGATTCCTTCCCCAGCTGAAATTTCTATCTTATCCCTAGCACACGTAACCACTTAATTTCTTGTTAATAGGCCACTTGCTTTTTTTTTTTTTTCAGTTTTAGTAGAATTGCTAGACTTCAGGGTGTGCATGTTTGGTTTTACTAAGCTCCAAAACTGAAAGGCGAATTCACACACCCACTAGTGGTGAATGACAACTTCGGTTCGGCATCCTTGCTCCTGTTTCATATTGATGGACTTCTTAGACTTCTGTTAATCTTAAGGGTATGAGAAAGTTCACCACGCACACACCCTATTCCTGAGATGGAGACTATCTCAAAGGCCATGAGCCAACTACATTTCCTTTGTAGTGAAAAGGAGGATCATGCCTTTTCCCTTTTTAAATTGTGTGGTTTGTCTTTTTCATTATTGATTTGTGAGAAATATTCATACATTCGGCAAGATAAGCCTTTGTCATTTGTGTGATTGCAAATGTCTTCTCTTACACTGGGCTTGTCATTTCAATCTCTTTATGGGGTCTTTCAATGACTAGTTGGCCCTACTATTAAAGAAATCGTATTTATGATTTATTTATGCTTTTTATTCTTTTGGGTTTAAGAAAACTTTTCTCCCACTGAAGGCATAAAAAGATTATCAATTTTTTGAAGTTTTGATTTAGTTATCACTAAATTATCCGGAAATGATTTTTGTTTATGATGCAGGATGCACATCCCATTTTTTTTTCCCATGTGGAGAATCTCTTTTCACCACAGCACTGATTGTTAAACAAACTATACTTTTCCTACTAATCTGTTTTGCCAGCTTTTTTATGTAGTAGATTTCCTTATCTGTATAGGTCTCTTTCTATTTGGTTTCTGGCAGATTTTCTTAAGCTCTCCTTTATCCAGTTAAGGCAGTTCCCTTTTATTCACAGTTCAGTAAGAATTTTCATTAAGAATGATTGCCAAGTTTTATTCATCCATTGAAATTTATTTTTCTTATTTGGTCAGTTAAAATGATGGAATAAATTTATAGATTTACTAAAATTAATAATTTCTAGAACAATCTTATATTAGTCATGATATATTTTTAAACTTAGTATTGAATACAATTTGCTAATATTTTATTGAGAAGTTTTGCATGTTCATTAGTGGTAGTGGTCTTTTTGTATAACTTATTGTATACTATTGTATACTCTTCTGTTCCTATTGTATACTCTTTCTCTGTGGTCTTGATTTTAAGATTACACTATTAAAAAAATTGGGAAGTGACCTTTCCCCTTTATTCTCTGAAAGACATTTTGTAAGACTGGAATTATTGCTGAGATATTTTATAGAAATTACCTGTTTAATTAACTGGGCCAGTTGTTTTGTTTGTGGGGATAGATTAAGCCATTGTTTCATTATCATTAATGTTTATAAAGATCATTCAGATTTTCCTCCTATTTTCTCTTTAATTCACTCAAGTTCATTAAACTATATTTTTGAGGATTTGATTCATGTAAATGCTTCCCCACTTATTTGAATGTTTATTATGCATATTGACTCTTCTATTAACTATTGTTGAGACTACACTTTTGTCTCCTTTCCTTTATTGTTATTATCTATGCTTCTTTGTTCTCTCCCTCTTATACACATACATCTATATTATTAAATCCTAATTTTTAAAGATTTTTCCTGCTGTTCTTCTATTAATTTTTTAATTAACTTTTTTTACCCTTCTGCCTTTGAATATAAGGATTTTGGAACTCAAAAGTTCTTTTAGATATCACTTTAGCTACAACACAACTTTTCCATTGTTATATAGATCTAAATATTTTCTAGTGTCCATATAATTTCTTCCTTGACCCATGCGTAATTTAGAATATCAGTTTATTTAAATTTTGAAAGACATGTATAAAGATGATTTTTCTCCTAATGTGTATGTGCACGAGCACACAGCTATCATATTCATTTATTTATATTTACTTTTGTTACCTTTTTTATATTGACATCGAATAATTTTAATTTGGCTGGAAAATTAAGTGACATGATATTAACTTAGTGAAACTTACTGAAATAAATTTTTGACATGGAAAATGATCAGTTATTTAAAACTGCCCTGGAAAGTAACTGTTGGGGGCAATATTTTATGTTGTTTGGGTCATCTGTATTCTCTATCAATTGCTCAGACATGTTTCACAATGTCTTGCCACAATGGGGATTTGTCATTTTTTCCCTTGCAGATCCATAATGTTGTAGCTTACATAACTAGAAGTATATTACTGGATGGTTGCAAGTTGAAAATTACACTGTTTTCTTAGTTTCTTGTTTCTTGTTTGTTAGTTTCTTGTTTTCTCTACAGAACAGCCCTCCAGGGGTGCCTGGGTGGCTCAGTTAAGTGTCTGTCTTTGGCTCAGGGTCTTGGGATCGAGTCCCACATTGGGCTCCCTGCTTAGTGGGGAGTCTGCTTCTGACTTTGCCCTTCCCCTCTGCTCGTGCTCTCTCTCTGGCTCCCTCTCTCAAATAAATAAATAAAATCTTGGGGGAAAAAAAAAAAGAACAGCTCTCTACCTCTTTTAAAGATCTTCTTCAAACCTTGCTGCCCAAGCTCCAAGGTATTTTCCTGTTCTATTTTTTTACCGTGGTTTTGCAATCTGTGGGTACATTTGTGTTTTTTTCCTCTGGTAAATAACCTATAGGTGTATTTTTAAAATACATTTTAATCTTTTAAATGCAGAGAGTATTCTATTTGCATTAACTACGATTATGGATATAGCTGGATTTGTACTTTTTATACTTTGTGCTATTTATTCCAGTCTTTTTAAAAAGATTTTATTTATCTGTTTGACACAGAGAGAGAGAACAAGCACAAGCAGGGGGAGCATCAGGCAGAGGGAGAGGGAGAAGCACGTTCCCAGCTGAGCAGGGAGCCCAATGTGAGGCTCGATCCCAAAACCCTGGGTCATGACCTGAGCCGAAGGCAGACGCTTAACCGACTGAGCCACACAGGCGCCCTATTCCAGTTTTCTATATTTTACTTTTATTTCCTTTTTTCTCTTTTATTTTGGAATGAGTTCATGTCTCTTCTTTACTAATTTGGAAATTATTTGTTCTTTTAGTGGTTACCTAAGAAATTATAATATACATGTTTAAGTTAATAAAATATAAAGTTAGTCAATATATTCACTCCTCCATTAAAAAAGGAAAAAAAAATAAGAAAAAAAGAAAATCCCTGAAGTGCACTGATAAACTTTAATATTTGGTCATATCCTTTCAGATTTATGAACTTTTAATGAATAGGGTCTGGACATCATATTGGTCTCGTGCTTTTGAACCTCACCAAGATCTCTATGGGTGTTGTTTCTCCCAGTTCATCCACTGATAGTGAGGTATTGGCATAGTGTAGATGATCGATCTAATCTCACATTATAGGCCCCAGGCTTTCATTTTTCCTTTGGCTCAAATATTTCCTTAATACTGGGTTTAGGCCTCCACTAACTGACAGATACCAGCAGCAGAACATTGTCTAGAATGCTCTCACTTACCCTTTGTGTTCACACTTTCATACAGTCTCTGGCTCCTGATTTTTTTCTCTGATTTTTTTTTTAGGTGCATTAAAAATTGAAAGAAAAAAAAACAAAAACAGTGTGGGGCACCTGGGTAGCTCAGTTGGTTCAGCATCTGCCTTTGGCTCAGGTCTTGATTTCTGGGTCCTGGGACTGAGTCCCACATTGGGCTCCCCACTTAGCGGGGAGTCTGCTTCTCCCTCTGCCCTCCCCCCCAGCTCATGCTCTCTCAAATAAATAAAATCTTTAAAAAAAATTTTTAAGTTTCCAATAGAAACTTAATTCAGTGTATTAAATTCTGTGTACTGACAGGTTCCACAGCCATCTAGTCTGCCATATTGCCAACAATATATATCTTTGGCCTTTTACACTTCCATGAGAACTGTAACACTGATTCCAATTCTAAAAATAAAAATAAAATTAAACAAAGTGAAATACATTCACTTAAGGGATTCTAATCAATGGTCAATAAATACATCATTAAGTCTGGACTGAAGTGACAAATTCATCATATTGTTTCCCCAGTTTTCTGGTTCCATGTCTGGAATTGACAGACAACTGACTTAATATTAAGTTACCAGGATGGGTAGATTAATAAGCACCTTAATGAATTCATCTACATTAAATCCCTGAACTCTGAGGAGCTTTCCTTGCTGGGAAATATAGAAGCCTTCACAAACAAGTACAAGCAAATGAAATTAGTCTTTCAATCATTGGGCAGATAATTAAGTATTAGAATCCTTGGCTTTTCTCCTCATGTTTATTAGCTGTTCTTCATTACTCAGACATGGAGCTGAAGGGTTCCATCACTGCCAGCTGGTGTGGCTCCTCAGTAGACTTTGAAGCCTTTGATTCTGGTGTGAGCAATTTCACTAGGGAGCTATAAACCTTGGAAGTTTCTTGTTTGGGTTGCCTCGACAGAAACCATACCAAGAACTATTCTCCAGGGACTCTCTCTCTCTCTGAAGCAGTGGTTTTGGTCAGATGTGAGTTTCAGTCCCAGTCCTGCCATTTTGAACAATGTGATCATGGGTCATTCTTTTCCCCTCTATGCATTTGCTTTTCCTTTTCTTTAAGGTGAGGGATTTAAAGCTCAGTCCTTCTTAACTTAGACCTTCTAGGAGTCTGAAAGGTTTGAATGACTGTGGTCACTGTTGATATGCACTTCATTTTGTTTTCTATCCAGGAGTGAGAGACTGAGGACAGCCATGAGTCAGCAAAGGCAAGTCCTCTGGCTCACAGATATACATGATGATTTTCCTTGTTTGTCTCCTTGGTGGATGAGCAACATGTGGCAGCGAGATAAGAAGGTCCAACCTCATATATATGTTCTGAGGATCTCCCTACTCGGGTTCTTTGAGAGGCTGACCTGGTCGCAATTATCTCTTATGAGCCTGGGGAGGAAGATCAAATGCATAATGTGTGCCATATTCTACCAGATAAAATATCTAATGACATTCTTGCCCAAATCCTGTGAGATAGGCATTCTCATCTTTATTTTACACTTGGGAAAAACCAGGGCTCAAAGAAGCTAACCAGCCTAAATCTTGTGAAATGATGAGCACATAGAAGTGCAGCGGTGGAATGACAGAACTAACCTCTACAGTCATTTCCTCTGTATCACCTTGCACTGCTCGTGGACTTGAGCTCCAAGGCTGGATCTATTCTTTGCAAGGTACTGAATGTGAGAAGGGCCATAATCCCCTCTAGTACTCATTCCTTCCAAAACCCAAAGATGAGAAAGATAGTATTTTATCCCACATCACTGTTTTTATCATATTTAAATTAAATAACAAACTGTTTGAAAGGTTTAAATACATTAATAATCAAGCTGAGTCCTTGGGAGGTATGTCCTAAGACCACAGTACTACCATGGTGTAAAGATTAAGGACCCACGCTCTGGAGCTAGATCACCTCGGTTAAGAGTCCTGGCTTGCCCATTTATTCCCTCCCTGCAGCCTGAACACAGTAAAAGCTAGTGCAGGACAGGCTGTATTGGGGCTTCAAAGAGTGAATGAATACATAGAAAATACCTGAACCTACACCGGGCACAAGGTACATGCTCAGTAATCTTCGCTGTTCGAGTCCCGACATATGTCTGGTTATGGGGAGTATTTTCATAGTGCTCTATGCCCGGGCCCTTATGTACAAAACTACTTCCCCATGCCTGTGAACACCTGACTCCTAAGAACTTCACACACTCCCTGGCAAAGCTACATGGCCCATAAATCGTCCTTTTATCCTCCCGCTTCCTTCTTTAATATGTTTATTTATTGCATCTTTCAACAAATAGTATCACGTGCCTGCCTACTGTGTGCAGGAATCTCAGATGGTATCCTAGGAAAGTGAAGGGGAGGAAGGGGCAGGGATGGGAGGGTGGAGAAGGACAGCTCCCCAAGGAGGAGATGGGAGTCTTTCCATACAACACATTCCTTAGGGTGGGGGTGGGGTAGTGAGCAGCAAAGGATTTTGTTCTTGGCAGAAGCAAAGCCGTCAGGGGATTCCACCGAAGCTTCTCTTTTTCTTTTATTGGAGTTCTGTGCTGGAGCTATAAACCCTCCAAATGAGTTGAGATCATTAGGGAAGCTCCACTGATCACTGGTGAAAAAATATAACAATTAAAACCAGAAGCCTCAGAGTGGGAAGCTTGGGGAGGGGCACAGGGGAGGAGATGGGAACAGGGATGGCTCTTAATACTTAATAACAAATACTAATAATGGCAGAGAGTCAGAGACTAATTAAAAGTTTCTAAAACGAGAGATTGAAAGAGACAGAGAAAGCAATTCATCCGTAACATTTTGCCTGACTGGAATCAGGAAGTATTGTGGCCTAGGGAAGGGAAGAAAGAAGACAAGGAGGCTGGCATCTGGGGACAAGGCCCAGTCTTGGGTGGCTTGAGCCACCTTGGCAAGCACTTTCATCTCTCTAAACCTTACATTCCTCATGTGCAAAGTGGTGCCTGGCTTTCTATCTCGTTGGGTTTAGTAAGTAACAAATGTGCACTGTATCACACTACATAACATGAGCAAACTGCTTTCTTTCCTCCAAGGAGAAACATTGCCTAAGAGTTGGTAAAAATGACCTCTAAGTCCTTTGCAACTTGACAATTTTATGTTTCTAATACATACATACATAAGTAAATAAGTAAGATTTCTGACCTGGTATTTCAAATAGATAGGGAGGGTAATGGAATTTGGAAATTAAATTATATTCTTGAGGGACTTTTGCCCCAAATATTCCTATTACTAATCTGTAACAGTCTCTGACATATTTTTCCCATTAGACATTCATTTCTTTGGTGTAATCCAGCATGACTTCATCTTTCTCTAATGAAAGTGCAAGTGGATGATAAGTCATCACCTACCACTAACAATGAACTTCACATTAACAGGCTAATAATACTTTCCTAAGCAGACAGTTTCATGGCCTGTGGGAAAGGAAGTAATTGACAAACTGGACATTTGTAATAGCTACTGTAACGCAGGCTTGAGTAGGGAAAGAGTTGGCAAGTGAATCTGCCTCAAAAATCTTACCTGTGAAGCATTATAGGCAGACAAAAATAAATGAGACTACTAAACACCTACTGTGTGTCAACTGCGAAGCTCACCTAATTTGCATAAAAATCAATGGGGCAAATATCTTACAGAGAGAATTTTAACTGCAGAATGAATTCATAAGTCACCCGAAGCCCAAGGACAAACAAGAGAGGTAGGAATTGTCTCCAGAGCCACGTTCCTTGCCCCTTACCATCCTGGCCACTCTCCTTCCCATGCTCAAGGCCCCAAGAGGCTTCCAGAATTGCTTGTCAACCACAGCCCTGCAAATGACTCTAGAAACAGATGATTTATAGAATCACCTGATTTTCCAATCTGTATTTTTGAAGCTGTTTCATTCCTTTGTTAGTCTACACTCAATACATTTCCATCTTCTTTCTCCTTTTAAATTCCCTAATTGGATGGTGGGTACCTCTTCCTCACGAGAAGTTCTTGGAGGCAGCATGTGGCACTCAGTTTTATGAGTCAAAACTCAGCTGATCACTTGTTAAAAGTGAAGATCCTGAAACCCCACCTCAGAGAGGCTGATTCAGTGGCTATGAGGGTAGCTGGAAATCTGGATCTTTTTTTTTTTTTTTAATCCAGGACAGCTTCACCACCCACTATGGGCAATTCTGATGTACTTAATTCAGGAGCCATTCTTGGAGCACAGAATAGCCTGAGGCAAGTGTTAGATGAAATCTGAGTTCAAATCTACATCCTGCCATTCACTAGTTCTGTGAATTTAATATACTTATCAAACTGCCTCTGAGAGCCAGTTGTATCACCTATAAAACTACTGGAAGAATTCCTGCCTCCTGGCATAGGCTTGAAAGGAAAATGAGGCAGTGTATTAATTCCTAGCTAAGAGTAACCGGTTTACAGTGGTGCGGTAGAGAAACAAAGATGGGTAGTTCAGTATAAAAATGCTGGAGCCATTTGCCTGGGTCCAAATCCCAGTTGACACATTTGCTAGCTCTTTAGTGTTGAATGAATTCTTTAACCTCACTCTGCCGTAGTTTCCTCATCTTCAAAATGGGAAAATCATGAGGGAAAATGGGAAAATCAAGGTACAAAGTCAAAAAATTGTGTACCTTTCTCATTAGGTCACTGTAAATATTAACTACAGTGAGACCTACAAGGAGTTTAGGACCCCAACTGACACTGAATTCTATTATTGATGTTTAATCAATAATAGTTTCCTAGAAATAGGAAACCCATCTGGTTCTCTGTGGCATGAAGCCCAGTGCTCTGGGCAAAGTAATTACTACCAAACACTGTTAAATAAAGGAGCCAGTGTTGGGAGTATGGATGATGTGAAATCAGAGTAAGACTCTTAGATGACGTCCAATGTTCCAGAAATCAAGCATATGCTTGGCAGAGACTTGCTCTACCAACTTTTGCCCTCTTCTAAAACTGAAGCACATTCCAAGGGGAGAATTTAATCCATATGCTTCTCATTTACTCTTAAACCATCCAGATATTATTGGATAAAACTATATGGTGCTTAAAGAGAAATATGAGTCACAACATGATTTCTTAAAAAGCTTTTTTTTCTGCCAGACAAGGAACCACATGTTGGTAAACAAACCTGTCAACAAAAATGACATGAGGGATATTATCATCCTGATTTCTTTCCACCACTCCACAGTGTTACTATGTATTTCAATTGCTTTCACTCTCTTCCACTTTTGCCTTCCTTTGGTCTGTGTGTTTCATTTTCTCGCGCCTATTTCAACTCTACCTTGAGGGTGGGTAGATTTTGCTCTCCAATTGTGCAGCAAAGAAAAACAGATCTGACACTTATTTCTACATACATATGCATAGAATGAAAAAAATATCAGGAGGAGTTCCCATGTTCATAGGCAGATAATTGCGTATTTAAAAATCTGAATTAACCAATCTAATCTTGTGGTTTTCATTAGAAGGTTTTAGCAGAAGTGAGGCACAAAAGGGAAACCCCTTGACTGATGGATATATGCATTCACCTGCACATGTCAATGTCCCCTCCACAGTA
This sequence comes from Ursus arctos, assembly GCF_023065955.2. Taxonomy (NCBI): domain Eukaryota; kingdom Metazoa; phylum Chordata; class Mammalia; order Carnivora; family Ursidae; genus Ursus; species Ursus arctos. The sequence continues at coordinate 45,583,635 of NW_026622852.1, read as the reverse complement.
TTTTGAATTGATAGTAAGTCAGATTGGAAACTAACTCTGTAACTTAAGGCAGAAAGTGGTAGGGGCATAAGAAGGGAATGAAGATTCTACAGAAATGAAAGCAGGAAGGGATTCATTTTGGTGAATTTGTTCATTAAATGTTTTAAGCAAAAGCCAAATGTGGACGGTTTTACAAAGGATGGGTAGGATTTTACACACAGAATCTTAATGAGCTAGGGACTGGCCAAACAGTGAGATGAAAGATGAGGATGCACAAAATGGCAGACAACATTTAGAAAATAACCTGTCATTCTGTGGATCAGAACAAACCTTGTAGAACTAATCTCTGAATGAAAATCAAGTTTTAAGGAATATAAAAGTCACCCAAGGCAAACAGAATTTGTGAACCGAGTCCTGTTTATAGTGGCTTCAGCCAAATGGTCCTCCAAATGCCAAATTTGGCTTGATTTCTACCAGTGATGGGAAACTCAGTATATGTCCCAATAGTGCTTGGCATGTTTGGAAATCTACGATTATTATGTGGAATAAATATTCACCTGCAGATAATACTTTTACTAATCCATTGGATTACAAAGAATAAATATAGTCTTTCCCTACAACACTAAAGAAATTTAAGGAAAATAGTAATTTATTTATTTATTCACCATCTCATTGAGTCTATGCTCCAGATTCTGAACTAATAACGGGATGGTTGACGGTGACCAAAGAGATCCAAACTCTGCCCTTATATAGCCTTTGACCTCATGAAAGACACACACAGGCAATGAAAATACATTGTGACAGGTGAATCATCATGGAGTTTCAGGTACTGAGGAATTACATCAGAGAGGCATAGAATCTGGATTAGTGAAAGCGGAAAAATCCTGGTCTCCAAAATTATGTTGTTTTTCCTCAGACAAAATCTCAATTCCTTCAATTCTTTTGCTATCTTGTTCACTTTTCTGTGATCATGTTCTAATCTGCCTTCTCTTCTTAAAAATTAGAAGTAGTACTGTGAGTCCCACCTGAATAGGGAGTATTAATTATCTAACTATTTTTATATGTTAGATTTCTAATTATGAAGTTTTGATTTGTAGCAAACATTCATGTAAGGTGACCATCTTTCATTATTTTATTATTTTGATTACAACAGCAACAAAACCCCCAAAAAGTTATCCAGGCACACACATGACATACAATACACACACACACACACACACACACACACTTACATATACATTTTTGTCATTATAAATTTTTACAATTGCTTCTTTCTCTTGGACTTTCCTTTTGTACTACCACATCCCCCATTTTAGATATAGTTCATTTCTCCAGGCTGTTCAGGACACTTGAATTCTAATTCTGTCATCCAACATATTCCTACCATCATGTCACCTGCATATTTGATGATCATGAGCCTTTACTCTTCATCCAAGACACTGAGAGAAATGTTGAACAAGGCAGGACAAAGGACAGAGCCTGTGGGCTATCACCATTCCCTGTCCTCAAGGTTGGCATTGATCCATTAATTAGCATTCCTGGGGACCATCTTTCAACCAGTTACAAAACCGGTCCATCATACCTTCATCAAGCCCCCATTCCTCACTTCCTTCTACAAAGACATCACAGAAGACTTTCTGAAATGGCTCGTGGAAAGCTAGATATGCTGTATCAACTTCCTTTCCCTGATCTACCATCCTAGGCTATAAATACTCTAGAGTGAAATGAGGTCAGTCTGATTTGACTTACTCTTGAAGAGCTCACGCCATGACCAAAGTGAAAGTGGTACTCTTTCTGTATGATTAGAACTTCAGAATTTGGGAGCTGTAAAGGATTGTAGAGATTATCTCATCCGGGCTCATCATTCCACAAGTGAGTCTCAAGCTTGAAATAACTTTGCCCATGGTCACACAGCTAGTCAGAGCTTGAAATGTAGTTATAACTTATATTCCCCTTTTCACACTTAGGAGGAGTGGAATTGACTTTAGAAAAGCATTTCTCAAAATGTATTCCATGGAATATTACTTCTAGGCTGAAAAAAAAAAAGGTCCCCATGTTCAAATGCATTTGAAAAGCCCTGTGCATTGCTGTGTTAGTGATTCACAATTTATTCAGTCACTAAATAAATATTTACTGATTGTCCCCTATGTATCAGACCCTATGCTAGGCACAGGGATAGGACAGTGAATAAGATCTCCTACAGATTTTCTTCTAGGGGGAAAGGCAAATATTAGATAACTAATTACTCAAATAGAAAGATTACTATGAATTGTAACTTGCTCTGAAAGAAATTTACAGAATGTTCTGAGCGATGGGAAGAGTGCGAGAAATGGCCTGAGAAAATGACATTTAAGTACATAAAAAGCTCAGATAAGAAATATCTTAGCATACCCAACACGATGAAGGAATGGGGGAGGTTGTCAGCCATGACCTGAGAAGAACATATAAGAGCTAAAGAAAAAGTTTGTTGGGGATCTCAGAGGAAAAAATAAAAATATGAATATATAGTACATCGATGCATTTTGAGCAGGAGAAGGACCCAACTTCATTCACATTTTGCAAATATTACAGTGGCTGCTCTGTGGCGACAGTATTATGTGGGGGTGAGAGGACAAACACAGGGAGCTGTCAGAGAAATTCTGGCAAAGAGTTCTCAAATGGGGAAATTAGCCTCTTCAATACTGACGTACTATTTAAAAAAAAAAAAAAAAAAGAGTAAAACTGTTAACCTCTTTACCATTTTTTCCCCAACATTTTCCAAACTCATTTGACCACAGAATCATTATTTCAGTGATACCTATTTTACTCCATGAAATTCTGATGAACACATTTTAAGAAATGCTGCTTTGGGATATCTCAGGTTAAAGTCACATTCCAGGCCCTTCAAAACTGGTAACAGAGCTTGCCATCTGCTTGATTTGGAGAGTTCTACTTGTTTCTTATCTTTCCAGCAGATGACGCATGTGTTTATGAGGGTCTCCCTGGTGCTAGCTGGTTTACTTTCATTCAAGTTGCCAGGGGTCAGGCTTAGAATAAATACAAGCCCTCAAAGTAATCCTAATATATAACCATGTTTACTTACGTATCCTTTCATTCCTCACCTCCCTCTACTCACCCTCAACTCACAATGCCGTCTGCTTCCAGAATGGAATTCTAATTGCTCATTAATATTTAGCAAAACTAACTCCTCCATTAAAAAAACAAACAAACAAACAAAAAAAAAAAAAAACACAACCTCCCAGGCTAATTAACCAGCAATGAATTTCACATCTGGATACATTTCCATAGGCTGATTTAATCTTATTTTTAAATAAGGAATGAAGAATAAGAGGACCAGACGGAGGCACCAAGGTGTCAATATAAAATAATAATCATTTCAACATTATAGTGTGATTCCCGTACGTCAGCTCCTCTAATCTGTAAGGCAGGACTTCTGATCCTTGAATGTGTGCACAGATTACCTGAGGGCCTGGCTTAGAGGGCCCGATTTAGTGGGTCTCAGTGGAGCATGAAATTCTGCTCCCCAATGATGCTTGCGGACCTGGGACCACATTCGGAGTGGCAGGATGTGAAGCACCATTCCAATGTTGCATTTCAGGGAATCTTCTTATGAACTGTTTCAGCAACCAGAAACAGAAAACCCCAATCCCAACAAGTCTTAACCATGACACCGTTTGTTGTATCTCATACAATAAATCCAGTGGTAGGGCTGCTCCAGCCAGGATATGGTCAGCATCCCAGTGATGTCATCAAAGATGCAGGTTGCTTCAATCTCCCCGCTCTACTCTTCACAGCAGTGCCTCCATCCTGAGGCCACTTCTCCAGGGGATGATATGGATAGAGCAATTTCAATATCCTATTCAGATGTGACAACATCCAGAGGAAAATACTTCTCTTCTACAATTTTCTTCTTAAGAACAGTGCAGCCCTGACGAGAGTCCCCCAGCAGATAGCCCTCACATTTCATTGCAGATCTGCATTGCGTGCTCATCAGTAGTGCACAGGGCAGGTACTCCACCTTATGCCCTCTGTCCATACCCAGATCACCTGCTGTTTATTGGGCAAAACACATCTATGCCCTGATTCTTCTGCAGGAAACTGCATCTCTGAGCCTGACGGTTGCCCCTGGAATACTCAGAGGCTGCAAATGCCGAGGAGTTGAAGTCCTAAGTTAACAACCTGAAACAAGTGAGGATGGGAAGGAAAATCTGGCCTCCTCATCCCCTAGCGGGTAAATTTTCAGTCCTGCGGAAGGTCCGCAGCAGCAGTAACTGTGGCACACAGAGGAGGCCGGCCGCTGATTCATCTAGGTGGCTTCTCACAGAATGACTCCTTTACGGTGATTCCCAGATTTATGTCCCAATACACTACTAAACCCATACTGGGTTCTGTTCTCGGAAGAACAACGTAAAGCAAGTTAACATATCACAACCCAACCAACTTGGGAATAGGAACACCCCAATCAGCATAGATGGGTGGTTTAAAAAACACGGGCCCCAGGCCTCTCGGATCAGGATCTCTGGGGCTGGAGTTCAACAATCTGTGTTTTCACAGCCTTTCCAGGTGATTGTGATGCATGACAGCTTTAAAAGTCCCTGGTTTAATCAATGTATCTCCGGTTCTGAGGGAAGACTCTCCTCCCATGAATCATCTGATCATGAAGAGAACAGATAGATATCTGAATGAAATCATGGTTCTATTAAGGAGGGGTAGGTGTGGTGGGTGGAAAAACAGATACTTCAAAACAACCATATCTGCTTCCCTGCAGTCAAGAGTAGAAGCAAGTTGCCCATATACTCAGAACTGGAAAACAGGAGAGATGGGTTCTGAACCCTGGCTTATGATGACAGACACAATGCTCCTGCCCCAGTTTCCACAGCTCTGTGGTCACCGTGGGATCGTGGGCAAGGCTGGAGAGGGAAGGCCACCGAGAACAAGATTTCCCTTGCCACAAGCCACAGCATGTGTTCTTTCAGTGGCAATAAATCCCATGAAAATGCAGATAGATAAAGTGTTCTGACATTTATATCCAGCATGAAATATACGAAAATAATAAGAGGGAAGGATAATAGTGCAACATGAAGCTTTTATTAATGTTAGACTAACTCTGTAGGGGAAATAGCTCATTTTATTGCTTTAATGTCAGGCTTTCTCCTTTCCTCCAATGGGCATAAAACTGGGGCTGCCTCTGATTTTCACTCAGTAAATGAGAAAGCAGTTATTGAATGGCTTGGTGTGTCTAGGATTGTATAAGCCATGGGGATGTATAGAAATGCAGGAGACAGTTGGGAAAACTACACAAATGGGCATATTCAGATTTAACATTTACTGAATGAACGAAATGTTCCAGAGATGATGTTGATTGATTTTATACCTATTACTTCACTTAAAAATATACACAATAAATACCACATTAAGACAGAGTATAACCAGGTACTAACTTGTATTCAATATGGATTCTGAAAAGAGAAAGACTATGAGAAGTGTAGCTCTATCATTAATTTGCTACATGACCATAGCTAACTCATTTCCCTCATCAGATGTTTCCTATTTAAATGAGGGCACTGAACCAGATGAACGCATCCAAAAATTATGTTCTGTGGAAAATTCCTCTTTAGGGTATTAATAGGTTTGCAACATTAAAAAAAAGGTTGAGGGTTGGGGCGACTGGCATAAAACAAAACATTTAGAAAACGTTTAGAAACATTTTAGAAACACGTTCAACACAATTGAGCAGGTTTGTTTCCCAAAAGACGTCTCAGAACCTTGAAGATGCTTCTGTGTTTTGGGAATCTACAAGAGGAAAATCTTCTTTGTAGCATATTGTAAAATTGTTTTATTACAAAACCTACTATGATATCCCACTGAGTAACATCCTTTAATATGCCCCAGAACCAGAGTGGAAAATGCCAGAACTCATGTCTAAGGACCCTTTCAGCAACATGGTCCTGAGAGATGGCAGCTCAGGTCAACTCCCTTGGTCAATCTTTAAAGGATGATTCAAGTTCAATTCCAGGAACAGCAAGGGCATTCACCGAGGGGTACAGCATGAAGAAGGAGGAGGAGGAGGAGGAGGAGGAGGAGGAGGAGGAGGAAGAGGAGGAGGAGGAGGAGGAAGAGGAGGAGGAGGAGGAGGGGGAGGAGGAGGAGGAGGAGGAGGAGAAGAAGAAGAGGAGGAGGAGGAGGAGGGGGAGGAGGAGGAGGAGGAGGAGGAGGAGAAGAAGAAGAGGAGGAGGAGGAGGAGGAGGAGGAGGAGGGGGAGGGGAGGGAGAGGGAGAGGAGGAGGAGGAGGAGGAGGAGAAGGAGAAGGAGAAGAAGAAGAAGAGGAGGAGGAGGAAGAGGAAGAAGTAGGAGAAGGAGAAGAAAAAGCAAAAGCTTGGTATAATATTTTACTAAGACTTATAGACTGTAACATACCTTACATTTGTCCAGTAAGTTCACAATGCATTTTCAGATAATTTCACTAATTTAAAACCCCTCGCAACCCAGGTTTAGTTTTTTGTTCTCTACTTTTTTTTCTCAAGTGAGAAAACTGAAGCTTGTAATGGTAGCATCTAACTTACTCAATGTCACCTTCTGTGTTCCCTTTCCCCTGATCCCTTTACTTTTTGCTGAGCTTATTTGCTTATTAAGATTTCTGCATTTCAGAGTGTGCTGGGTTTCTGGCTTGTAGTTTTTCCACAGCATCCTGCTATGTACTCTAGAGTCCAGCCCTGTTCATCAAGGACCCGGTGCACCTTTAGCATACTGACAATAAAGGCAATCCCACAGGGCAGGGAGGCTCTTTATACGGAAACCTGACTGGGTTGTGCTAGTCTTCAACATATGCCACCTGGGTCTGGCCCTGGTGATACCACCAGCCCTCAGCCTGGTGTCTGTAATTAAATACCCCTGATATTTCATGAGTTAATTGCTACATGTTTATAAAGGTCTTTGAGAAATCAAAGTTCTGCCTGGTAGGGAGGGTGCTCTGAAGGCAGATGTCTAATGGGAGAAGCAGGAAGTTTGGGGCTGGGAGACCAGCTGGCTGGGCTCAGTCCCAGGCTCTGCACCCTCTTCCCGGATGATGTTGGGCAAGTCACGCCTCTTCTAGCCTTTTTTTCTCTTTGTATTTTTTTTTTTAAGAAGCTTTCTAAGGCTCCTTTCAGATCTCACATACATTTATTTTTTAATGCGAATTGACCAAGTCAAACTCAGCAATCAATGAGGTGACCAGTGTCACATCAGATAGCCCTTGTGGCCATTATTTGAATCGGGGCACTTGAAACCTCCCCAACCCCCTTCTCCTGCCAGAGAAGATGAAAGCGTCATTTCTGACCTCAGCACTGGCCTTTGCCTTGAACTTGGCAGTGCCTTTCACATTACCATTTCCAGCTGGTTCTTTGCCCCCCGGCAGGACCAGACTTTTCTGAAAGAGTGTAAACTTCTCTGAATGATATTTGAAAATAAAATATAATTGATTTCACAGCTCCTTGAGCCTCTCCTATCATGAATTGATTTTTTTTTCCCCTCTTCTGTTTTACACTCTTGAAAGTGATTTGAGTGATGGCAAGTAGAAACTTCAATACATAAACATTCCTCATCCTTTCTCCCTTTCTCTTTAAATTCATCCCTGATAAAGAGTGTGTGTGGGTATGTGTGCAAGTGCATGCATTTGTACAAGTGTCTTTTCACGTGTGTTCATATCTGTATTTGCCTGTGTCTATGAGTTCATCAGTCTGGATCCTCTGTACATGTACCTTTGTATATCAATGTCTCTGTTTTTGTGTGCACCCACATATGCAGAAAATACATTTATGTATGCATGTGTTTTCCGTATGTGTGCATCTGAATGCAAGTTTGCATGTGTGTTTATGAGCATAAAGTTAGTACGTGGGTTTTTGCAGACATATATGTTTGCATACATACTTGTGGTTTGTACATGAATTTGCCTATACATAAACAGATGATTTTGTGTCTAGGTAATTGTGCAGGTCTGTTATATCCATATGAATAGATATATGCATGTGCTACTGTAGTTAGATTCACATTTCAAAGCATACCTAGCCTTGCTATTCCCCCTCCTCCCCAAAGAAAGAATAAACAAAACTCAACTCTTCTTAGATGCACCAGACAGCTCCTGCCGATTTGGACAGTCATTATGAACTACGGAGTGCTCTCCTCTGCCAGCCCAGTATTAGCTGTCACTTCCTTGGGTAGGATAAAGTCACCCAACTGGACTGTATCCTAATTATCTGGCAAGAAAGGAGGTGTGGCAGATGCTGCTGAGGGACCTGGTAACCCCTTCTTCTGCAGCAGCTCAGGGACTCAGTTGGCTCCCTAGAAGCCACCCCTGGAGCTAGCGCTAGACGATTTCTGAGTGACACAAGGGCTAGCTTAACATGGTGCTGATTGAAATGTTGGTGTGGCAGAAGCTGTCGGTGCCAGACAGGCCCAGCATACCTATTTTCTATCCCTGGCCTGCCTAGATTGGTGTGAGCGGCAGATCTGTGCTTCCTGTCAGTCAACCTGTCCGCTCGTAGCTGGCGGCACCGCCAGAGTGGTCAGTCTGTGACAGTGATGGCTGGCTGGGGAGAAATGGAACTCACGTTCACACAGGCCTTTGGCTTCCTTCAGCAGGGGAGAAGGAGCTCCCACATGGGGACCTGCATCATGACCCAGGGAAAAAATACGAATACCTCTACCAGTTGCAAGTAGAGTAAGACACAGAGACTCACCACAGACACTGAGGATAGGTGGGCTTATGAGATATGGGGGTGGAGGTGGGGAGCTGGAATAAAGGAAAGCATACCAGGTTGGTAGTAAGGAGACCTAGGTTCAGGTTTCCACTCATCTGTCCACTGGTGGCTGCAAGACTCTACAAGTTACCTTAGACAGATCTCAGGACAAGGTCAGGTTTATTTTCAAAATAATGACAAGACAGAGTGGGGTCCAGCCATACTCTGGTATGATGGGAAGAGTCCCAGCATCAATTTTTACAAGGAAATCTAGTCGAATAAGCACAATATGTAGGGTACTGCTTTGCCAACCACAGAAGTTACAGTCTAAGATCAACAAGACTCTGAAAAGAGCCAGGTCCAGCCTGTTTCTGCTTTCCAGGCTCCTGTTCTACCGCTCACTGATTATCTGCATGTGGCTACTTCACATTCCAGATATCCCAAGTCAAGCATACGCTTCTCCTCCCCAAACTACTGTGGCAACCACATGCAAACTGTTACCCATCCCAAACCTGAGTCACCTTTCACCTCTTTGCCTTTGACTCATCTCTAACCACTCAACGAGTCCTCTGGACTCTCCTCCTAAACACCACTTTAGTCCCTCTTTGCTGCCAGTGCAGGAGTCCAGCCTGATCAGCGTCTTCTTTTGCCTGGATTTCACAATGACCTCATAAATCACCTCCCTGCTTCCACTCTCTTCCAAGTCCATTCTCCATACTGAAGCCAGAGTAACCATTTAAAAACCAAACTTTGGTCATGTCTTGCCCTCACTAAAAACCCTTCAGGATCTTTCTGTCATCCTTAGGACAACACACAAATCCATTGGCATGGCTTGTGAGGATCTTCACGATCAGATCTGTGTCCACTGCCTCGACTTGTCACATTCTGCTCCTCATGGCACAGTCTAGCCATTATCAATGTCTTCCATGCCCTACAGTAAAGAGACATTCCCTCTTACCCCTTCTCCTGCTATACCTTCACCTGAAATACACAGTTTTCCACTCTGTCCATCTGACCAATTCCTACACATCTGTCCAATTTAGGCTTAAACAAACACATTTCCTTTGAGAAGACTGTTACGTATCTCAGTGCAGATGAAACACCCTTGCCAAACCACCCTGTACCAAATTCTACGTCACATAGAATTAGAACCGATTGCTTAATTGATAGTCTTCCTTATTAAAATTCATGTTGCCGGGGCCTGGGTGGCTCAGTCGTTAAGCGTTCTCGCTGGCTGTCTCTCTCTGTGTCAAATAAATAAATAAAATCTTTTAAAAAAAATTCATGTTGTTTTAGGGCAGAGGACAGGTCTGAAATACCCACTTCTGTAGCTCTCCTGCCTAGTACAGTGCGTAGCATACAGAAAGTGTCCCATAAATACGTGCAAAGTAAAGTAATACATACCAGTTAATGAACTTTACATAAGACTATGTTAGAGTCCTCTGTGGGAAGGACTTCATAGATACAATAGAAACTTGGAATGCAAGGTCCTGAGAGAAGGGACTTGTTTTGTACATAAGTGTACCTCTCTCCACCCCAACAGAAGGGTCTAGTACAGGACAGGTTTTCCATTAATATTTAATAAATTAAGGATTTAAAAAAAATAAATAATTACTTCATATCATGCTATGCACATATTTGGAATACCACCTAAATACCTGTAACATCGAGGAACAGTATATATGTCCCTGTAGAACATCTGAAGGAGGAAGTCAAGATGGTACACTTGAAGGAAGGAATCTCTTTCCAGTCTGAAGTTATAGCTCAAGAAGCATGTAATTTCTCCATCATGTACACAGTGTGTCTGTGTTCATTTACATGTAGGTTTACCTTACTTGCCATGAGCAAAGCTAATCACTGAGAAATATATGCCGTACACATTGTCTGGCTTTACACAATTTTTGGCATATGGCCACATAACATTGCCAATAAGCTTATTTTACTTGGAGAATGAATGAAACCCCACCGGTTAACTCGGGAGCCGTGCTGTGGCCAGAGATATGATGTGGACTCACTGGTCTGCCAAATATCAAAACCTCATTTGGGGATGAGGTTTTGGAAGTTTCTCTCTAGAATTATACACACAGGAGGTCTCCTATAAATGAATTCAGGAGCCAGTCAGGACAGGAGTAATTGTTCACTGGTATCTCACAGCTATTAGAGTCCATCTCTTGCTCCTCCCACAATGTCCTCTCACTGCTATCCAGCAGTTCTCTCTTCCAGGAGCCTCCCCTTCTGCCTTTTTTTCTGTCTGCCACTGGTAATTGCACAAAATGACTCATGCCCCTCCATTCTCTCATGCATAGAACACAAGGCTTTTGAGGCCTTTACATTATCCCCTTATCCTCACATACCCTCACTACTGAATACCATCTGCAAATTTAATTAGCCAGCAATTTATTCCCTTTGCCTAATCATTAATGAATTTGAATAACTTGATGAAAATGGGAAAGAAGAAAGTTTCTCAAATGCTGTGTACAGAATAGAGAACTTCAGCCCTTTTTTTTTTCTTTTCTTTTTACCCTCTCCTGCTTACTGTGATGGGGGGCCAGGTAATGGAAGCCCAAGCCAATCAGAAGTCAGATATAAAAATACAATGACGTTCAGTGGGAGTTTTTTAAGTGGTTCTAAATAAAGAATACCAAGGAGCTTATCTAGCATAATACAGTTGTTTGTGACACAAAGCTGTTTCATTCATTTTTAAATGTTGTTTTCTCCTCTAAATACTAGGTAAGCAATTTTCAAAACTATTTAACCATTTTGGGACATCTGCTTATGTAGTATTGTCATTCTTTGGGAGGTCTCCTTGAAGAATCTGGATTCCTACTTTGATTGCCCTGGCCTCAAATCACTTCTCTTTCACTGATTTCAGAGGATTTTTTTTTTCTCCCTTCTGCATCAGCAAAGCAATTAGGTAAGCTTGTCCTCTTTCCAGCAGCAATTCCCTGGGAAATTTCTTCTGACCTCTGGGAACAATCCAATCCATAGCACCAGAGAGAAGGTTACTCCTGTATCATTTTCAGATATTGGTCTGGAAAGTCTGAAACAACAAAGACGGCCATACAGCACACTGGCTGATGATAGATGCTTCCCTGATTGGGTGTGATGGGTTTCAGGCAGCATCCATAAAGAAACCAGTGCATTTTTGCATTCAGTGTTGTCTTTCCTACTATGTATCTTCACCTTAAAGTGTTACTCTAAAGCATAAATAAATGTACATGAATTACTTGAATGTTATGTCACTAAAATATACAATGATATGAAGCAGTAGGAAGACAGTGGCTATAAGGTTAGAACAAGCAATCTCTTCTATTTACGCACTGTGTGGTTTCTACTCAGCAACTCCCTTCTCTGAGTCTTGTTTCCCTTCTTAAATAACATGATCTATATATTTCACTTAATTATACTTTCAGCTAGGTAAGGAAAAAGGCTGCAGTTTACTGATTTTTATATACACAAAGCCTACCACAATACAAATAGTTGAGGATAAATTAGCGTTTATTGAATAGACTTCAAGAATTGTTTTGAGGCTAATGTGAGAAAATGTATGAGTGCAAATTACAAATCATCATCATCATCACCACTATTATTATTAATTGCTACAGTTGTGGGATTGACTTTTATTGTTAACTGAAAGGATCTAGAATACCTAGAAAATTTAAATTCACTAAACATTTCTAAAATGTGTGCCAACTTTCTTGTTTGTTAGTTTATTCTGCTGGGTACAAAACGAATCTTTATTTCTGATGGTTAAGTATGCAACAAAACTCACAGTCATGGTTAAAAATGTCCATAAACTTTGTGTAAGAATGCAGATGATAGTTCATGACTCCAGAATCATGGCCCTACATAATCATTACCCAAAGAGAATTAGATGTGTGCCATCACTGGGGCAAAACAACATATTGGAAAATAACATCAAAACTGAGATCAGAATATATAAAGTACAGTACTGGCTACAGCAACAGTGATTGTATTAACTGAAGGGGTAGGCAGAGTTCTAAGATGGCCCTCAAGATTTCTATCACATTGAATACACACCCTGTGTAATTCCCTGCCTCCCTATATGTAGGTGGGGTTTATAATTATGATGAGATATGACTTCCATGATAGGTTATATTATATGGCAAAGGTGAAGAAATTTTTCATATGTAATCAATGCCCCTCAGCAGCTGACTTTAAGTTAATAAAAAGTGAGATTATTCTGGGTAGGCCTGATCTAATCCGTTGAGTGCTCCAAAAGATGGTCTAGACATAAGAGATTCAAAGCAGCACAGATGCTCTCCATCTGGCTTTGAAGTAGCAAAGTGCCCTGTTGTGGAGAGGGTTTTGTGACAGGAAATCATGGGCAGCCTCTAGGAGCTGAGGGCCTTAGTCCTATAACCTCAAGCAACTGAATTCTGCCAAGAGCCAGTAAACATGAAAGAGGATCCTGAACTTCAGATGTGATCACACCCCTGAGCTGATTTTAGCCTGGTGGACATTGAACAGAGGACTCCTCACTGACTGAACCTGTGAGATAAGTGCCGGTTGTTAGAAGCTACTGAGTTTGTGGTCATTTATTATGTGGCAACAGAAAACTCATACACCTTGGATAACTGATTGTCCTTGTGACCTCAATATTAAGAGTCAAGATTACAACCTCTTCTAAAGTTTTGAAATGTCTAAGAACTAGCCCAATGCAAGATATACTTATCATCTGTAGTCCTCAAAATTTTGCCTCAATTCCATTTTTTCCCAGTCAACTTAACACGTATTAAATGAAACCTTTCATCTGCTTCCGCCTTCTAACTCCCAATCAGCTCTGCCACATATGGTTCATCTCTTGGTTAACAGCTTCACCAACTACCCAGTGCCCAAAGTTAGAAACCTTGAGATCTTTCCCTATTCCTTCCTCCCTTGATTCTCGCACAGAAGACAAACTGTCTCGCACAGATGACAAACTGTCATCTCATCTGAGAAAATTCCTATAGCCCTGGCCTCTCTTGTACTTTCCTACTATTCATGTGGATAACTGCTATGGCCTTCTCACAAGACTGTCACTGCCCATTTGGTACATTTTTTCATTGCTGTAAGAATTATCTTTATCATGAGAAAGCTGTTTTATTCACTCTCTTGCTGAAACATGCCTAAGGGCTCCCGCACATGGCATTCTGTGTTCTTCACAATCTGGTTCCAGTCCTCCCCTCTCCTTTCTCCACCATGTTCCCACTTAACTTTCCATGAATATAATGGCTTGATTTATGTCCCTGTCCAAAAGAGGGTGCACTGATGCCCTAACCTCCAGTACCTGTGAATGTGACCTTATTTGGACACAGAGTCTTTGCAGATGCAGTCAAGTTAAGATGAGGTCATTAATGTGGGCCCTAACCCAATGGGACTGGCATCTGTATAAGGAGAACATTTGAACACACACACAGAAGAGAATGCCACATAAAGACAGACACACAGGGAGAAGACAGCTGTGAAGACAGAGGCAAAGACTGGAGGGATGCTGCCATAAGCCAAGGAATGCCTGAGGCTACCAGAAGCTGCAAAAGGCAAGGAAGGATCCAGGAAGGATCCTCCCCAGAGGCTGTGAAGTGACCACAGCCTTGACAACACCTTAATTTTGGATTTCCAGCTTCCAGAATTATGACACAATCCATTTCTGTTTTAATCCAGCAGTTTGTGATGCTTTGTTATGGTAGCTATAGGAAATTAATACAATGGATATGCCAACCCCTTTCAACAATCCAGCACTTTGAACAAGCTACTCCCTTTTCCCAGAAACAGAAATTTTCAAAACATATTTTAGGATCCAGTATGTAAACCATATCTTCAGATAATCTTTCAAGGAGAGACTCAGACCAAGCTTGCTCTCTTTTCTTGATTTTCTCAGAGCAGGTTTTCTGATCTCTGTTATAGGACTTCTTACAATGAATTGTTCAATCATAATTATCTTGACAGTCTCTTGCACTAGACTGAAAATGCTTTGAGGTCAGGAATTATGGCATATAGTTCTTCAACACATGCTTATTGAATTAAAAAAAAGAATAAAGCTTTTGCCAGCCTCATGTACCTAATGGTACTTTAACGTTAGAAATAAAATATTGTGTGTATTTTTTTTAATTAAGTGGTCCTAAGACACCTTGGAAGGTAGGACTGTTATTTCCAATTTACAGATGAAGAAACTAAGGATCCATAAATGTTGGTTTCACTTGCCCTTTTGCTCCAGGTAGATTAACAAGCCTCCAGTCCCCTCCAGAGGCTAGCTATCAGTCTCTACCAGGTGTCACTAAGCCACATTAATTCTGGGGGCTGAGTAGTTTTTGATGATCATAAGTGTGATCAGCAGATGGAAGTTATAATGGAAATTTAAAAAGTAAAAATTATTAAAAAAGGCTTGAGATGAAATATGTCATATGATCCTTTTGAGTAAGTCCAACATTTATCACCATTTCATTGACACGCTGAATGAATTATATATACGGCATTATAATGATGTAATAGCTCACAGTTCTCCATGGCTTATGGAGTTGAATGTTCTGTCTGGGTGCAGTTTATGGAAGCAAGAAAGGGACAAGAATGAATATAGTCATCTGGCACACTGTTCAGGGTTTTCACCAGCTACGCTTTCCTTGTATTATTGCCACTGTTTAAATTCAATGTATTACAGGCAACATACATACATTCACTTGGACAGTGGAGAAATACTTCATGGGAAATAAACTTATTTTAAAAAAACGTGAGTATTTTAAAACATGGGTATTTATTTATTTTTTCTTTTTTACTTAACTCACCCTCTCCGTCTCTCTCTCTCTGTCTTTCTATCTCTGTTTCTGTCTTTTAATGTTTTGGCTTTTACAAATCATCCAATCCAATTGAGTCCCATTTCCCAACTTGCAGATTGGTGGTTTGGGGGCCATCAACTTACAGAAAAACCGCCCTCAGTGTGTTGACATGGGAAAATATGGTCTTCTATACTGTTCCTCCCTCAAGATAAATGAGGTTGATGGAGAGCTTTCTTTTCCTATATGAATGACTTCATGCCCCAAGGAGCTGAAATAGAAGAATAAACCTGAACATGGCTTGGCCAACATCAGTCTTCTAAGTAAAAGTGCAATATACAGCAGACAGCTAACAAATGTTGAACGAATTCAGTTTTCTCTTTTATTTATGCCCTGGTATACAGAGAATGGCAGTGGAAAATAAATTTTTGTGCAAAATAAAATTTTACTTTGTCATTGAATGTCATCATGACCATCCTGATATAATATTAAAAGCAACAACAATAATGACAATGGAATAATAATCACAACAAAAGTAACAGTTAATGATTACCAAACACTTATTTATGGGTGCCTTTTTTCTGCATAAAACTAACTTCCTAATCCCAGATGTGAAATAAGAGCAGGTGCCTTCTTTCTAATCCAGTGAACTCTTACACTGAATGCACAGACCATATCCTTCCCACAGATATGTTAAACTCAAGCGTGCTTTATTGGCACCACCCACATGGACGAGGGTCCCATGTCTAGGGCTGAATAAGGTCTCATTCTTACCATTCCAAGTTTGCAGATGCTACTGAGGAAAGCAGATACATTCACCTTCCAGAGAGCTTGTGTGTTCCCAATGAGTGCTGAGTAGGTTCTGGTCAGTCACTTAGTACAGGTAAAACAGTTCTGGCAGTACAAGAGAGACAGAGCAGGGGCTCATGATGTTATATTAGTCAGATTAAGCTAGATGAGGCTGCAGTGACCACTGATTCTAAAAGTTCTGCGGTTTGAAAGAACAAAGTTTATTCTTCACTAATGCCATATGAATATTACATTTTTGTGGACGATTTCTGTTCATTCTGGACCAAGGCTGATGAAGTTCCAACCTTACTGAACATTGCTGGCTGCCAGGGGAAGAAGAAAGAGATGGACAATCACACTGTGGATCTTCATGCTTCTACCTGGAAGTGATACAGGTCACTTCTGTTGATAATCCATTTGCCAAAGAAAGATAAGCAGCCATTTCCAATTTCATGACAGAGAGGAGAGGTGGTCCTCTTGAGTGCTTGAAGGGGGATTTCATCAGAATTAATGGTGAGTAGCACTGTTTTCAACGATGCTCTCAGGGAAGGGGGCCAGAGGGAATGCTACAGTCATGGTCTCCGATTGATCTACCACAATTTTCTGTTGTGCCCATGCTGACAAGGCTTTTAGCACCAACTCCAGCAAAACTGCTCTTGTCCATGTCACCAGCCACTTCGACATCTCTAAATCCAATGGCCAGTCTCCATCCTCATCTGGTTGATCTGAGTGCTGTATGACATCTATTTCTCTCAACCACTTTACTTTAATTACAGGTGAGCACACACCTCTGGTTTTTCTCTTATACTACAGGTTTCATTTGTGAGTTCTTCCTTGTCTCCCTAAACCTCTTTATCTTTCAGTACCAAAGGGCAATATCAGTGGCTTTCTTCTCCTCTCTATCTAAACTCACTCATTTTGTGATCACATCCAGTATCTTAGTTTCAACTCCCACTACCAGGCTGGATAATCTTAAATGCATATAAATAGCCTTTAGCTTTTCCCTGAAATCTAGCTTTCTATGGTCACCTGCTTATTTGGTATCTCTAATTTGTCATGTCTAAACCAAAGTCCTAATCTTTCTGTCCAAACATGCTCCTATTTTACTCTTTTTAACCAACTCTGTTGTCTTCATCTTCCAAATATATCCAGACTGAATGTATTCACTGGTACCAACCCGGCCCAAGCCACCACATTTGCATTATTACATTACCCTCCTAAGAGATCTCCCGACTTCTATCCTTGATTGAACCACTCCCTCATTCTATTATCTCACATTAACCAGAGGGAAGTGCAGACTACTCCAGTGGCTTCCCATCTCAGTCTCTGTCATCCCTAGAGTCACACATATTCTGGCCTTTCTTTCTTCCCTGACTTTATTTTTTATCAGCCTTCTCTCTACTCACTCAGCTCCAATCACAGCAGCCTCTGACTTACCCTTTAAACATTCCAGACATGAGGGTGCCTGGGTGGCTTAGATGGTTAAGCATCTGCCTTCAGCTTAGGTCATGATCTCTAGGTCCAAGGACCGGGCCTCACATCGGACTCCCAGCTCAGCAGTTAGTCTGCTTCTCCCTCCCCCTCTGCCTCTTCCCCTTGCTGGTGCTCTCTCTGTCCCTCTCTCTCTCAAATGAAGTAAAAAGAAAAAACGTCTTCAAACATTCCAGACATGCTTCTGGCAGAACCACTGAGCCTGTGGTTCTCGATTTTTATGATGCTTTTTACTGTATATATGCATGGCTCCCTCCTTTCATTCTCAAGGCTTTGTTCAGAAGTTGTATTTTCAATGTGGCCTTGCCTGACCATTCTTTGAAAATATAAACCCCCTTTTTTGCCTTTGGTAATCCACATACCTCTTTCTTATTTTTCTCCCCTCTGGAACTTGTTGCTTTAAAGTACTATATCATTTACCTATTAGTTTTGTTTATTGCCAGTCTCTCCCACCAGAATTTAAGATTCCTGTCTGTTTTGTTGACTTGTGTATTTCCAGCACTTAGAAAAATGCCTGAACCCAGTCGACTGTTAATAATTTTTTTAATTGAATGAATGGATGTTTAAAAAAATGAATGAATGAATGAAGTTAACTTGTTGTAGTTTGGGCTTTTCGCAAGAAGAATCTGGGATTAAAGGACTGGTCTGCCCATGTGCAAGTAACCCATCGATCTTAAGTAACACCACTAAAGCCAATTTCCCTCTTATTATTGAAGCATAGCATATGCAGTGAAATCCAAACTATGGCACTACAGCAAAATCACATCATATTGTGTATAATATCTAGTGTCTATAGGCTAAATATATTTTAGGGAATTCTCTACCACAGGGAGAAGAAAGTCTCATTTCAAGGTATTATTTGATTGGATGCTCCAGACCACAGAAGGGGAATTTCCTGGGGATCCCCATCAACACAATCGGTATTTTACTATGACTAATTTACTCCTCAAACAAACCTAGAGATAAGGTTCTGGGGTAACTTTAGTTAAATCCCTTTTCTTAATGTCTCCCTTGAAAGAGTTCACTGATACTTATTATACAATTAGAGCTGGCTTCCTCTCTTTGAACAACAACAACAATAATAACAACAAAAGAGATGAGATGAGCAAAGTGTACTTACTAAGAAGAAAGCAGAAAGGTCTGTATGTCCTGTCCTTTAAAAAGTTGCACGTATTTCTTTAAAAAAGAACATGTAATGCTTACCATGTTCCTGTGAGAACTCTGTCCTAGAAATTATGCTTAGTGTATGCTGACAATGTGGTAATCAGAATGTAAATAGGGACTAGTTCAATGAAACTACTGCCACAGAAGGAATAAGCTGGTCTTTTCAAGGATCTCATAAATAACATCTCATGATTTTCCTGAGTGTGGCCCTATTGAGAAATAGACATCAAAGTGTCAGTGTTATTAGAAATAAAGTTGTATTAGAAAAACCTCATCTGCAACTACAATTGGGTTTTCTAAGAATTTACTCTCTAAAATACATACCAGCCCCTGAGAAGTTCTGGGTCTATTCTATCACCCAATCTCCCGTAGAGATAGAACATGTAATGGGTGATAGAACGTGTAGACATAAACGAACAAAGAAGGCTCTGTCCTGGCACTCCATAAGAGAGACCCGCAAAAGTCCTGCACTGGAGTCATGCTGAACGCCTCCTCTTGAACCTACCAATCAGGGAATTCACTTCCTTCTTGATAATGGGACAGCAAAGGTCCAGAGAAATCAGAAACATTTCCAAATTGTGGAAATGAAAGAAATTTCTTCTCAACTGTGGGAATCTAAGGAAAGGGGAATCCGTGTTCTTCCTTAGCAAAGAAAATTAAAATTAGCTCTCAACAGAACTCACTGTTCATTGTCTTTTAAAAAAGATAATAAAATCAGAGGAAAACTTCTCGACTTTCTCATTATCCAGCTGCAACAGAGAACTCTTTTTGACTCACCACTTTATATTTCCAAGAAATGTGTGTGTGGATAATGAGAATGACTGTAAGACTTGGGTTTTTAATAAAAAAAAAGAAATATTAGAGAGAAGAAACAACTTGAACAAACGGGCTGAAGCTTGTGTGATATCAAGATGTTTTCTGATGGATTGGAGTAGAGAATGAAGTGTGATTGCAAAATACTTCGTCAATCAGTATGGGCATCACTTGATGCCCTTAAAAGTATGTTTCTTTGTATATTATGAAGAATCAAAAATTAAGCCCA
This sequence comes from Ursus arctos, assembly GCF_023065955.2. Classification (NCBI taxonomy): domain Eukaryota; kingdom Metazoa; phylum Chordata; class Mammalia; order Carnivora; family Ursidae; genus Ursus; species Ursus arctos. Next base: position 45,563,683 of record NW_026622852.1, on the reverse strand, counting down.
GTCTTTATTTTGACAAAACAAATAAGACAAGTAGACTCAAGTGTTACCCCATTTAACATGTCAAGAAACGGAAACAGAGGCTCACGGATCTGCCAGAGAACTCACAGCGGTCTAACAATAGATCTACAAGCTAAAACCTAAATATCTCTATCCTTACAGCTGATAACAATTCTCCAACCACCTTTTTTTTTTTTTTTTTTTGGCCTGCCATTCTTGCTCAAGGCCTTTCCTATTGGTATTTATATGTACAGGTGAATAAATTTCCCTTCAGCATCATAGTAGAAAAAGACATAGTGCATTTCAATTTCATGTACATAGAACTGAAGGCATTCACCAGTTTCATTCAAGTCACCAAAGTCAGTGAACTATCTAGTAAATAAATTCCTTGAGCATATGGATTGAATCTATATTGCTAAGATAATAGGCTCTTAATAAGTATTTCTGTCATGAATGAATAAAAGTTCTGTCTTGGATACAACTGTGGTTTGTGATGAGTTATGAGAGGTTATTGTGTGATGTTTTGTGGGATGGTTGCCTTATTATCTTCGTCTATTTCGTCTCCTGAATGAACCTTTCCTTTGCTCAACTCTCATTTTTCTCAATGATAAAGGACTTGATTAAAACATGTGGACAAGTTTTGAAAACTAATTATTACTTACTTTCTGCCACTGAAGTTTGCCATTTATTTAAGTCTCCCATATCAAACATCACTCTGATTTTGGAAAACATATGAAGCTTCCCTGCCTCCTGCTGGGAAGTTTTGCTGGAAGCTAGGGTATCGGTGCTGGCATTTGGCCTAGGACAGGCCACTCAGATGGCCCCATCAATGACTGACTCCTGAGGGTTTGCTGTAAAGATTCAGAGATGGTAAAGAATTATTCATATTGGCAGCAGCACCAAGAGTCCTGTGATAGCAGTGGTGGCAAATGGCAACATCCAGAACCCCTCCACTGGTTGCAGTAATGAGTTTCCAGTGTGTGCAGACCACAGATGCATTTCCTGCTGCTTAGCAGCTCTTGGTTTTTGCATGTTTTAGGAGCCTGATTGATGAGTCTACAGTTGATTTTGTAAGCTACCCAATATCCTTGCAATAAATTGCCTTTATCACCAAAGTATTCATTCTGTTGTTTGCAACTAAAACCCATGACTGATACAGAGATTAGTACCAGTGAGTGCGTTACAGGCAATGGTCCCCAAGAAGAAAGGAGGAATTTGTGATAGATTACCTGACCGAGTTAGAACTGAAGGCAGTAGTAATTCTGTTAGAATTCAGGGAAGGGAATTTGGATGCCCATGGCAGGCAACAGTGGTACAGCTAATTAAAGCATCATCTGTGTGTGCCTTGAATGAAGTACCCATTAACATAAAAGCTCTGGGAACTGCACTGTCACAACCATAAAATAGTATGAAGGACAGGAGCAGCAGGGTGAGGCATCTACTCCTAATAGCACTTTAAAACCATAAAGAAAAATAACGAAGAGCGCAAATCCCTAAGTTCTTAGCTCAAAGCATGGACTAAAATCTAGGGACTTTCTATGAATTAAGAAATACAGAAAACAAAACCACAACAAAACAAAACAAAGAAATCTTTCTCTTCAGTAGACACAAAACTAAAGTCAGTGACAGATGAGTTGTCAAATTTCAACATCAGTAGAATTAACATCTTTATATTTCTTTGATGTAAAAACTAGGCACTGATTTGTTTTAAAGGGTTTCTGTTCTTATTTGTTCTCTTACCTTGGGCAAGTCATATAGTGTCATGGTTAAGAATAAAGGCTTCAGAGCTGGCCAGAATACCTGGCTTTGTATCTCCAGTCTGCCATATGATAGTAGCAGTCAATTAGTTAGCTAATGTCCTGTTGCCTCAGTTTCCTTATCTATAAAGTGGGAATGGCAATAATATCTACCTCATAGAGTTATCGTGAAGTTTAAACTAGTTAACATGTGTAAGGTTATCAGAACACTGCCTGGAACATAGTAATCACTGAATAGACAGTAGCTAGAGCTACAGTGGCCACTGCTATTGTTACCACATTGGTGACATACTGCCGATAAGATTTGCAGGGGAGGAAGCAGCAGGTACCACGCTAACACGGCAAGACACAAGCGTATGAGAGGGTGCACAATAAGCTCTAAGAAATACATGGACCTCAGTGTTGTTTCTAGAGACCCATGGATATCTCCAACAGAGTAAAGATCTGGTTAGGATTCCTTGTGCTTTTATACCACCGGGGGGGGGGGGGGCGGGGAGGCAGGATGCTTCATTGACCTCTTAGGATTTTAAAGTAAAAAATAGACTGATTTTTATCTATGCTTCTCTGACTCATTTACTAGGTGAATTAGGCTCACTTTATGTGGCCTCTGGAAGAAGAGAAGGATGATTTGGGCCATAACGAGAATAGCATCCTAATTGGCACTTATGACCTAGCAGAACCAGTGTTATTACAGACAGTATTGTGCTTCCAGGTAGAATGATTTCTTGTTAGGGTCCTGAAGAACTGCCAGGAAAAAAAGAAAGCCACCTATAAGCAAAAGCTTATTCAAACATGCTACAGAATTTTGCCTTAGTGAAAACGTACAATTCTAATGTTTTAATCATTTAAAATGAGACTTAGTCGAATCATAGGAAAATAAATAGCTAAACACAATTCAAAGCAAGGGAGGGTGATTTAATAACTTTTAGATTTTTGTTTGTTTTTCATTATGCCACCCACATTTGCTCTAATACCCAAATCATTTAGCAACCCAAAGCTTTGCCAATAGCACTTTATTTTCTTGTGGAAAGATGGAAGTTGTTAAGATCTCAGTTGGCTGTTCTCTTTTTTCTTTCTGGAATGTACAATATAGTAACAGAACATATTCAATATGAAAAAAAAAAAACCACTAATCTGAAAAAAAAAAAGTGAGAAATGGGAGGGTGATCAGCTACTTGGAAGAAAATAGCAAGTGACCTCAACTTTGAGTCCTCATCATGAACTTAGGAATTTTGAAGTCAGGAATGTTTTTCTTCTTAAAGCAGAGGATGTTTCAAAGTGTGTTTGAGGTACCAATGACTTCCTAGCTCTGGAGATATAAAGGGGGATTGCTGAAAACTTGCCATTGAATGCTCTTCCTTTGGTATATCAGTTTAAAGAGAGCCACTAACATTGGTGATGTAAGCTTTTCTGACTTACTTTGGCCTTCCAGATCATGACAATGGCGGACAGAGAAATTCCTTAAGAAAGAGAAACACATGTACCATTTTTAATCACTGTCTCAGCATCCTGGGCTAAATGATGTGCTTAATTTTCTGTGAAGTCTACTTTTTCACTGTCTCAATGTAAATTGCAAGGCTGGAAGGTACTTCAAAAGTTGTAAAATCCAAATTCCCCCAGAGAATTCTCCAAACCATACAAGCTAATTATAAACCTGATTTTGTATTTTTTACAAGACTGTACTTTTTAATCAATGGATGACAGTAATGTCTCTGTTACCTATTAACTACAGTAAAAAAATAATGATAATGCTAACAGAAATGTTCTTTGGTGTTACCATGTCAGGCATTGTGCTAGCACTTTCCATCTGTGAGCACATTACTTTAAGACAGGTGTTTTGTGCTCATCTCACAGATAAGGAGTTGTTCCCCACCATTGCCCAAAACGCCTCTACTTCATAAAGCAGTACTTAAATATGATGCTTGCCTCATAGCTCAGCTCAAATTGTCACCCATCCCATTCACCTTTCCTAATTTACTCAACAATAATAATTTTTCAGTAAATATTTATTGAGCACTTTTTTAAAAGATTTTATTTATTTATTTGACACAGAGAGAGACAGCCAGCAAGAGAGGGAACACAGGCAGGGGGAGAGGGAGAGGGAGAGGAAGAAGCAAGCTCCCAGCAGAGCAGAGAGCCCTATGTGGGGCTCAATCCCAGGACCCTGGGATCACACCCTGAGCCAAAGGCAGACGCTTAACAACTGAGCCACCCAGGCACCCCTACTGAGCACTTTTTATATGTCAAGCACCATGCAAGGCAGACAGTGTATTTGTGGATGAAGAAAAAAATTGTATTTCTAACCATGTGGTAACTTTCAAGCAAATGAATATATGATTAGAATGACAATATATACAATCTTGGAATAAATTTCAGCCAGTGGTCAAAGTAGGTGCCCAAGGGGATGAACCCCCCCCTTACTATGCCTACTTGGGACATTTGTGCAAATAGGAAAAATTCATCCTTTGCTCAAGGTTCTTTGTTGACTATCAAATTATTATAATAGATATACAAATCAATGATGACAAGCAAAGTGAACAGCACCCCTAGGATTTGCAGTATAAACCTACAAAACTGTATGCAGAGGCCCTGAGATGACAAAGCAAGTTGTCAAGGAGGAAAATATGTCAGCCACTCAGAGAAGGCAGAAGAAGAATATTCTGGATGAAAGAATCAGCAAGGATGGAGATGTTGAGATGGGGAAGAACATATGGTTTTGAGAAACTGAAAACAGGCCGGTGTTAGTAAGGCATAATAAATCAGAGAGAAATGGTATTGGGAAAACAGGCAAGCACTAAATAAGAAGTGCGGCTTTATTTAAACTGCAATGGTGCTTCACTGAGAGACTTGAAGCCAAGAAATGACAGAATCAGATTTGGCTTTTTACTTGGGTGGATAACTGGGAGCGAGACGGAGAGTGTGATTCAAGCGAGAGCCATATTGCAGTAGTCTGGTTAAGAGGTATCAGTGGTCTTGATTAAGTAGTGGCTTAACATCATTGTTTCGACGTGGCATTTCTAGTACCAAGCAAGGATCTGTAAGTTGGCAGGGACTGTATTTTACATGCTATACCTCTAACAGTTTTGGAACACTGGAGATGTGGAATAAGTATGAGAATAGGGAAGGAAGAAACTCACTTCTCACCTCCAGGTTGAGCAGGCACTGAGACGGGGTCTGACATGCAGGGGTTTGAATTAGCAATCACCTCCCATGGAAAGGAAGGGAGGAAAGCAGAATTGGGCAAAGGGAGAAGCTGAACAGCCATACAAGCCCAACAAAACCCCAGGCAACTCCTTGAGAAGTACTGTCACCTAAACTGCCTGAAGAAATAGAATCAGCCAAGGGACAGAATCGTGAAGGACACTCCATGTTTGGGAAACATTCCCATCTCTGGACTTTATAAAATGTGATGGTATCTGAGTGCTTAGAAAAGGAACCAGCTTGTGAAAAGAATGTAAGTCAAAAACCAGAATGATTATGGAACGGGACTTGGTGGTGGAAAAAGTGCTCTCTCACCCGGGACTTCATTAAATGAGGCCCCTTCCCTGTAACTCAGTTTCCCCTATGCCAAATTAGAGACTTAAAGCAGATGGCCTTAAATGACCCTCCCTATTCTGAAATTCTGTGATTCTGAGTAAGAAAACCCAGTTCAGGAAACCCATTACAGCCGTAGCTGTCCTTTTCCATTAGTCCAAATGCATCTAGACTCATCAAAATGGGTTTTGACTCACAGGGACCAAATGTCTTCATTTAGAAGAGACGGGAAAGGCAGTCTTGCAAATTACACCATTTCTCCCACCTCCATTATGCTCCGAGCATTCTGCCAGTGCTGTTACAACCCAACAGCACGCAGCCAATTGGAGCAGAAAAGACAATAACCTTAATGGGAAGGAATTGGGAGCTGGGAGACGCCACAGATTGTATTAGGAGAAATGAAATAATATTTAATTTCCCTGGTCATAAATAATCTGTCTGCCCACATTATGAGCATATCAGAGTTGACAGGGAAAATAGTCACCAACATGGGAAAAAAGGTCATTATTTTTTCATTATTAGTGGGTAATGAGGGTGGGGGGCATATCAAATGTGCTTTTTTTTTTTTTTTTCCCTCTGACAGATGGAACTGCAGTGGCAGAGTTGCTCAGAGTAGCTGGTAATCCTCACAATTTGTTAGCAAGAGGCAATAACAATGATCATGGCAATTCCTCACTCATACTGGTAAGGTTGTTTATAGGTTTCAAAGTACTACTACATTTGTTTCTTCATGAGCACCTCACTATATGAGAAGGGATAGTCATTTTAGAGGTTAGAATACTGAGGCTCGATATTTGATTAAATGTTTTGGCAAAGCAGTGACCTAAGTTAACCTTACTGATTTCAAAATTTGGCTATCATAGCAAACAATTTGTACTATTTATTTTTACCTGCATGTTTTTTATTTAAATCAACTTGCTTTTTTACTTGTATTTATTTTAAAGGATACTTTACATAGCACCATCATAAATGGAAGGTTCAAATCAACAGTCTAAACTAGAAGTACAGTCAATTCTCATTATTCATGGTAGTTATGTTCTATAAAGTCTCCGAAAATACTGAACTGTTGCACCTACGGGAAATACAGGGCTGGATTCCTGCAAGCTTCTGGTCACAACACTTTCATCAACCAATCAATATGTAACCTTTTTTATGTGTTTCTGTTTAAAGACACCTTATTTAATATATATTGTTGATTTAACATGTATCATTGATTTAATGCATATTGTTGATTCATTAAAATTCAATTCATAGCCAGTAACACTGTAACTCATGCCTGAATGAAGCTTTATCTAATATGTGTTTTCTCCTTAAGGCACATCTTTGTACTTGAATACACTAACTAGCACTTCAGCACTATGCTTGAGGGCCATTTTATTTTTTAATTTTTTTAAAAAGATTTTTTATTTATTTATTTGACAGAGACAGCTAGCGAGAGAGGGAACACAAGCAGGGGGAGTGGGAGAGGAAGAAGCAGGCTTCCCAGCGGAGCAGGGAGCCTGATGCGGGGCTCGATCCCAGGACCCCGGGATCACACCCTGGGCCAAAGGCAGACGCTTAACGACTGAGCCACCCAGGCGCCCTTTGGGGGCCATTTTAAACCATAAAACCACTAACAAACCCCCCCCACAAAAATGTGAAAAATGTGACATCCCACAGACCACGTAATGGACACACCTACAGCACGAGGTCTGAAACAAGAAGGCATGGTGTCACCTTGCTTAGCCTCGGCTGGGAATGTATGCGTGGGGTGACTCAGTCGTTTCACTACACAGTACACGTCTGCAAAATCGCTGCAAGTATTGATTCTGGGATTACAAATAAATTTTAGTGAACAGGTGAATTCAAAAATATGACTTCTGCACATAATGAGGATCGACTATCGTTTTAAAATTAAATCCGAGGAAAACAATTACATTTGATTAAATCCTAGCTAGATATTCCTGCTGGTCCTGATTTCTCAGTAGGAGGCTTGTTTTTTTTCTTTGTTAAAAATGGAAGGTGGAATTAGGTGTTGAAGACTTTATTAGCCCCAGACTAGGAGTTTCTTCCTGACTTAATCTGAAGGACTGGAATAAAATTAAAATGAAAATGATTTTCTGACCATGTGACTCACTTTTTCTTAGTGCCAGGTTTATGTACCACCTACGATCATTTCAAGAACCTTTTCAATCATCACAAATATTACAGATAAACATTTGGAAGATGCCGAGGGTACAAACTCACTTTTTGGGAAACACTGTGCTAGAATATGAAAATGCCGCAGACGTCCTGAGCCTCTGCATCCTCACAACATCATGGTAAGGAAAACAGACTGCCCAGGAGGATGCAGCTAACTCCATGTTAGCTGGACAGCTTCCTGGGCTGCTTAGCTAGCTCTGCGTTCTATTCTAGGTCTTGACAGAAACACTTTTAACCTAAGAGATGTGCAAACCACAGGAGCCCACCTGGTTGACCCTATCTCCCTGAGAGGTCTAAGAAATCTTTCAATGTTTAAAAAAATCCAGAGAGACAAATACTGCTCCCCTCTCAAAATGTGCTTCAGAAATAATTTCATTCCCGTTTTCTTTTGCTGAGTTAAAGAGCTGAGTCTGAACTCAACAGAAGACAGTCAACTTTTGCAATCACTTTCTCTGTTGGTGGGGCGGGAACTTGTCTGGATCTGTTTCTTGTATCTGAGCCCAGGCACAGGTAGATAGATTTGTCCCAAACTGCTGTATGTGAGCAACTTGTGTAACACACAGCAAATACTTACTAGTTTGTACAGACTGTAGGAATTAATGAGAACATGGAATTTAAAATGCTCGTTATAATAAACAGAGCCACACAAGCTTATTGACTTTTTATGATCAACGCTGCTAGTGTAGAAAGATAGAAAATTAACTCAAGTTGAAAAAAATGGATTCTAGGTTCAGATTTGCCAAGCATTGAGGGACCAAATAAGTCATTCAGCCTTATCGCTGGGGACAGGGCCAGTCCAATGTACCAACCCAGAGTGGCTCACTGCAAAGACACTTGGAGTGCTAATACGTTAACTAGCATTGCTAGTTACTACATGAGTGACCGAAGAGAAAAGTATTCCATCTCTTTGCTTCTCAGTCTTGTATTTATAAAATAAGAGTCACAAAACTTCTTGAGAAGACCTTTGTGAATAGTAAATGGGGTGTTTTAGGTGCAATAAAAGTACAAGGCACCTGGGAAACCGTTAGTCCACAAGAAATTCCTTTTAATCTAAGCCTCACATTTCTCAGCAGTAATAGGGAAATTTTATCATTTGGAGGGAACTGGTGTAACAGAATAGTAAGGAACAGGGTTTTCACAGCAGACAGGCATAGAGTCCAATTCCTCTTCTGCTACCTACTATCCTGTGAACTTGAGGAAACTACACAGCCTCTGCGAGTCTCAGGTACTTCCTCAGCTTTTTAAATGATTATAAGATAGACTTTCCAAGAATTAGGGAGGATTAAAGCATGTAAAGCACTTAGTACCTGCAACTATGTAAGGAATCAGTAAATGGTTTTTTTTTAAATTTATTTATTGTATTTATTATGTTTCTCTTAGAGTTTCAGGGGTGTTGATACCAACCAATCTTAATCATCAGGAGAAACACTGCATGCTTTGTGGAGACTTAGAGCATCAGCTGTTAAACACACTAGAACTTGGCAATCAGAGAATCATAAACTCATAGTTGAAAAAGATCTTGGTGATCACACAGGCCACTCTGTATTGTGCACACACAATCATAAAGATATCTTGGGCAAATATTTACTTTGACTCGGTTGCAAAACCTCTGATAAATCCAGGGGGCACTCACTCTTGTGAGGCAGCCCATCCAATTGTCTTGAAGCTTCGTTTGTTAAGAAGTGCATCATTATATCAGGTGAAGTCTATCTTCATGTGATTTTCATCCAGTCTTGGTTCTGCTGCTACTACACACACAGCACCTCTGAACGCTATGTAAGCACTTGAAGACTTTCACCCTAACCCGTCGTGGTTGTGAGTTAGGGACGAAGATTTTGGTCTGACACACGTGAAAACCAAGGCATCCTGTACTCTCTAGCAATGTGATGTTAAAAATAGTTGTGTAACTCATTAAACCTCAGTTTCCTCAGTTTTACTACAGTGATACACACACACACACACACAGCTTCCCTTAGACCAAGTGATAAAAGTTAATGAAATGGTGCATTCAAAATCCCTAGGACAGTGCTTAGCACAAAACAAGTTACTTGCTAAATTGTAGCCATGTTTTAACCATTATAATAAAATAAATCTAATCTTCTTCCCTGGCCTCCTTTGCCCCAGATTGCATATCTCCCTGATTTTTAGTTTTCTCATTCACTCTCCCAGATTCTTTTCTCTGAATATTTGCTCTAAAAGTGTGATTCAGAATTATTCTTTGTATTTCAGGCCATGTGACCTGAATGCACAACAAAAGAGAACAGACATTCTCCTCCTGAAGTAGCCTAACATCAAGTTACTTTCCTTAAAGTCACACCATGCCACAGATTAATACTAAGTTACAGTCAACGAATTCCCTACAGTTTTCTTTTCTTTTTTAACTTCTGTTAGGAAAACACACTTCGGACCCCATAAAGAAACAAAGCCCATGAGAGAGGCTGTTACTTGCCCAAGGTTACATCAAGGTCAGGCCAAGGTCTGAGGCCCAAAAAGCAGGCTGCCAACTCCCAGAACACTGTGGCTTTCAACCAAGTTTGCTGTTTCTCACACTGCACTTCCCAAGGATTGCTTTAACAGCTTTAAATTCTTTCTTCTCACCCCTGGGACCCAAAGGTCATTCTCAGTCTGAGAAAACGGGTGGATTCAGGGAGTGGGAATGTGGCCCAGCTCAGGAGAAAGTGGCCTATCTCTTCCTGGAGGGAAGTAGCTTTCAAAGGGGTGACTACAATGGCTGGTGTCCACTTCCAAGTCACTGACCCTCATTGCCTCTGTACCCCTTGGCCTGGGCAGCCCAAGGCGAAGGCACCAGGCAGCAAGACTTCTGATCATGACTCTTTCTTCTCTGATGTCCCCCCTTGATAGCCTCCACCTGAAGCCTGGGATGCCTTCAATGCCTCTGCTTTCTCCCTTGTCAGCAGCCTTCCCCCAAGTAAAGCTTGGATGGCTTCCCCTCCAGATTGTCTAACAGCTGCTCCTGGTAAGTACCCGAGCAGCTGAGTTTCTGTAGGAAATGAAGCACAGCCGGCGGCTGGCTACGGTTAGTAAAGAAAGAACTCGCAAAGTACTCCAGTGGAAACTCAGTTCAGCAGGGGAGGGGAGGGCAACAACATACAAGGAACAGAGGGCAGATTCAAGAGTAGGATACCAGAGACCTCGATCATCATTTCAAAACATTCTGATCATCATATTAACAAAAATACCGATTTGTGGATTTCTCAAAATAATGAAAATGACCATGGATAAAAAAGGGATTATTAGGGGCGCCTGGGTGGCTCAGTCAGTTAAGCGTCTGCCTTCGGCTCAGGTCATGATCTCAGGGTCCCGGGACTGAGTCCTGCACTGGGCTCCCTGCTCAGCGGGGGCCTGCTTCTTCCTCTGCCTCTCCCCCTGCTTGTGCTCTATCTCTCTCTCTCTGTCAAATAAATAAATAAAATCTTTTAAAAAGAGAGAGATTATTACATAATGATAAAGAGATCAATTCCCTAAGAAGAAATAACAATCTTTAACATGTACGCACCTAACAATAGAGACAAGTACAAATAAGAATCAAAATATATAAGGCAAAACCGATAGAATTAAAAAGAGTAAGAGGGGCACCTGGGTGGCTCAGCTGATTAAGTATCCGACTCTTGATTTTTGGCTCAGGTCATGATCTCAGGGTGGTGAGATCAAGCCCCATATTAGGCTCCATGCTCAGCTAGGAGTCTGCTTGAGATTCTTTCTCTCTCTCTCTCCCTCTGCCCCTCCCCACCCCTCACTCAAAAAAAAAAAAAAGTTTAAAAAAGAGTAAGACACATATGCACGATCACAACTGAAAAATTCAATACTGATTTTTTTTTAGTTGTTGGTAGATCAAGTAGGTAGAAAATTACTAAGGATATAGTTGACCTGGACAGCACTATCAATCAACCTAACTGACATTTATAGAATATTCCATTAACAACAGCAGAACACATATTCTTTTCAAGCTCAGAAGGAACATTCACCAAGATAGGTCACATTCTGGCCATAAAACACACATTAAAAAATTATAAGAAAAGAAATCATACGAAGTATGCTCTCCTAATACAATACAATCAAACAAGAAATTAATAACTAAAAGATAAATGAGGAATTCCCACATATTTTGAGATTAAACAGCATCCTTCTAAATAGCATAACAAAGATGATGTCACAAGAGAAATCTTAAGGCATATTTTGAACTAAATAAAATGGAAATATAACTGATTAAAATTTGTGAGATGCAGTGAAAGCAGTGTTAAAAGTAAAATTTATAGCACCAAACATATATTTTAGAAAAAGAAGGAAGATCTAAAATCAATAACATTTGATTCTACCTCAGGGAAATAGAGAAGTAAAAGTAAATTAAGCTTAAAATAAGCAGTATAAAGTAATTGATAAAAATTAGAGCAAAAATCTATGAATTTGGGAATAGGAAAAGAGAGAAAATCAATGCAACCAAAAACTACTTATTTGCAAAAATCAATAAAATTGATAAACATCTAGCCAGGCTAACCCTGAGAAAAAGGCACAGATCTTAAGTATTAGAAATGTAGGTAGGGTCATCATTACTGATACCTTGGATGTTAAAACAATGACATAAGGATGAAAAATTATATGCCCACAATTTTGATAACCTAGATAAAATTGGCAAAGCCCTCAAAAGACTCAAAGTACCAAAATCCATCCAAAAATAATCTGAATATAACTACATATGTTTTAAAAAGAATCAATAATTAATAAACTTCAAAAAAATTACCAGCCCAAGCTGGTTTTACCAGTGAATTCTACTAAACATTTAACAAAACAATGATACCAAGTCTCCACAATCTCTTCCAGAAACCAGACACAGAGGGGACATTTCTTAACTCATTTTATGAAGTTTCTTACCTAATAAGAAAACCAGATAAAGACATTACAAGGAAATTATAGGCAATCTCTCTCATGAACATTGATGAAAAATTCCTCAGTAAAATATTACCAAACCAGATCTAGCCATGTATTTAAAGAATCAAAAAATACCACCAAATAGGATTTATACCAGGTATGTAAGGTCGCTCCCAAAACCAAGTAATGTAACCTAATAATTAGCAAGTCAAAAAAAAAAAAAAAGAGCACATGATTACATCAATTAATAAGGTAAAGCATTTGACAAAATTCAACACCTCATCATGATACAAACTCTCCGAAAACTAAGAATACAGGGGAAATTCTTCAATGTGATAAAGAATATCTAAAGAAAAAACTGCCATAATTCAAATCATACTAAATGATCAAAAGCTGGGCACTTTCCCCTAAGATTAGAACAAGGCAAAGATACTGTCATATTTGCCACTGCAATATCCCAAAATAGGTTCATCTGTTAGCCTTGTCTGCAGTATCAATTTTTGAATGAAAAGCTATAATTTTGACATGAAATTCCATGCCTTTTCCAAAACCTTATAGTTTATACCTCTGGGGTCATATGTAACAAGAACCTCTCTACCACAAGGTCATAATTCTCTAATATTCTGACCTATTGGCTATACAGTATTTTTTTTCTTTTCTATATGTCTTTGATCCATCCTGTAAAAGGCAGAGGTTTAACATTATTTGTCCCCATACAGTGGTCCAGTTTCCCCAGCAACACCTGTTAAACAATTTTTGTCCTTTCTCCCACTGGTCTGTAATACTATCTCCACCATATACTAAGATGTTACACACAAATGGGTTAGGTTTTAAGGTTGTTATACTCTTTATCAAGAATCTTTAAATTCTTTCCCTTTACTACTCGGTTTGATAAATCCATCCCTTTTTATTACTATGATTTTATCTTCATGTCTGATAGGAAAAATCTCCTTTTGTTCTTCTTTTCTAAAATTCACTTAGGTCTTTGTGACAATTTTATTTTTCTATGTACATTTCAGGAAATTTTTCCAAGTCTTCAAAAATGTTAAAGTAAATGTTAAACTTTCCGGGTGTTTTAGGATTATAGACAATTTTTTAAATGCCATTCAGCATCTCCTAAGTGTTTGGCAAAACTGGATAATACTTGCCATGAGCCAGATACAGTGTAACATGCTTTACATGTTTTATTTCATATATTTTTCACAAAAACTCCATGAAGAGTGCATGTTATTAGCCCTACTTTATAAAGGACATGCAGAAAACTTAAGGGACTTTGCCAAGGTCATTTTCTTAGAAAGCATCACACTTGGAATTCAACCCAGTCAGTTTGACTCTAGAGCAAATTCTTAGGCATATATTGTTTTCCAGGTAATTAAACATGAATTGGACCTTGAAACTCTGTAGAGTAGGTTCCATTTCCTCCAGGAAGCCAGTCATCATACTTCTACACTATTTGATCCCTAATAGAAGTCATAGGTTCCTCCTTGGAATGCCCATAACTCTGTATACTGCTCTCTGGTGGAGTAAAAGTAGAAAATCTCTTTGGGGCCACATGTCCATAGCATGGAGACTGGGAATATTTACTTGCATGACAGCTTTGGGATAAACACAACAGATAACATATAACTCCCCTCCCAGGGTTGGGTTAGTTCTGCTTGAATTTGATATGTAATTCAGTAGGAGGGATATTAACATTTAAACACCACAGGTAAGGGCGCCTGGGTGGCTCAGTTGGTTAAGCATCTGACACTTGATTTCGGCTCAGGTCATGATCTTAGGGTTGTGAGATCCAACCCTGCACTGGGATCCATGCTGGGCATGGAGCCTGCTTACGATTCTCTCTCTCCTTCTCCTTCTGCCCTTGCCTAACCCCCACCCCTACTTGTGCTCTCTCTCTCCCCCACTCCCACTAAAATATAAACAAACAAACAAACAGCATAGGTAGTAAGAGTATAAGATGGAAGAAGAAATGAATTCCCCGAGGAAAACAGTTTATTCATCTTTAGGGAATTAATCATTGCTAGTTATTGATATATTCTCTGTATCCTATCCCTAGCCATGGAGGACAGCCCCTTTATCCTCCTAAATCCCATGACTGCCTGAATGCTTGACTTCAGGTGACACCATTGTGTCCAAATGGGGACAGCACCCTTGACTCCCATTCCCTTTTCCTATTTTCTGTGGGATTACATTATAGACTTAGGGCTGGTGGCAATAACAGTTGTCATTTTACTCATTAAACATTGGTTTTTCATTTCTATAACACCCAATATCAACAAACAGTTTTACTATTTTTCACTAAGCTCTCAAAGGAAAAATTAAAAAAAAAAAATCAACTGGCTAAAGTTAAGGCATGCAAAGTCTTTGGTGTTCTCATTTCAGCAGCCCAGCAATTCATAAGTTAACTCTTAACACAAAAGAACATGCTTATTTGTGTCCAGTTCTTTTCTTTCTCCAGACTATGCAAACCTGATGAAGTTTGTCTTCACTTTGTACATGACCACTTAACTCTAATTAAGGCTCTCTGATATCTCAAGAAAAATATAAATGAAGTGAGGAAATTGTAATCAAATACCATAACATTGATACTAACATAATATTAATTATTGTGAGTTAATGGAGCAGGATGTAAACCAAAATTACTACAGTACTCTAAATAAAACCTAACCTACATCTATATATATATATATATATATATATATTTCTAAAATGTGGTTAACTGTATGAGCAAAAGGCCAATTAGAAATACTTCAAAATGAAATAATGGCTATGTCTAGATAGTTGCATTATAGTGATTTCAACTTATTTTTTATACTTTATTTTATAAATTTTATACATTGAACATTGAGGTAGAAATGGCTAGGTGTTCACCACAATACATGCTTTCCTTCCACAGTGTAGAGTTTGAAGGCTACTGAGCCGGAACTACATTTCCCAGGCCCCCACGTGTCTGGCTAAGGCCATATGACTCCATGCTTGCCTGTGGAATGCAAGAGGATAGGATGCTTGTTACATGATAAGGTAAAGAAGCAGCTGTTCCTTTTGTAACTACTGTGTCCTCAAGAGAGGACTTTGAAGTCCTAAAAGATGTCAGAGTCACACAATGGGAAAAAAAAAAACCATTTATCTGATTTGCCACTTGGGACCTACTGCTAAACACATCTATATTGATCCCTAAAATAAGCTTCTGTTTTAATCAACTTCCTTTTCCTGAGTTTTCTTAAGAAAAAAACCTTTGAGAAACAATTTTTTAAATAGGTAGTTTTAGAGAGTTGATCCAGAAGCCAGAGTGAGAGTCAGTGAAGTGAGTCAGAGAAGGAGGAACAGGGATTGCAAGCATGCACTGAGTTGACCAACACCGCAGACAGCAGATGCTTGATCCCACCAGGACTTCTGAGGAGGCTCATACACTCATCTTAGAACGATCTACCTACAGCAGAGAAGGAGGAGACATTTGTCTATCTTTTCCCAATTCCTGCTGGTCAAGAGCTGATGCTTCTTGGGGCACTGAGTCTCTGGCTTCCGGATTGCACGTTTGCATCTAGAATATTTCACGTAGGTGTCCCCTGATGTGTAGACAGAGAAGCTCTGGGGCAAAAAGCTAGAGGTACCTGAGGAATGTGTGAGGCAACACAGGGCTAGATTACCCCTGAACTAGGCCATTCGCCACTGACATGGCTGGATTAAGTGGTGAGGTCCAAAGGATTGGAAGTGGTGCACAAGAGGTTTTTGGTAGTCACTGAAACTATGTGATTGATTTATTGCAGTATCTAACCTGGTCTTAACTAAAATAAGCGTACATTACCCTTGTAATAGGAAAACCACACACACGCACACACACACATTTTTGTTTAGTTCTGTAAAATAGCTCAGTATCCTTATGACACTTAACTCTCAATTCCCATTGAAAGCACAACCGCAAAGTGAGACATGCTAGGCATCTCAGAGTCTTAATTCATTTCTTTCTCAACTATTCAACCACAAGAGGCAGTCAATTCCACCTTCTAAACAATATTCAGAATTGCTCCTGCTTCTACATCTGATGGCCCTGCTTTAGCTGGGGACTTTATCGGCATGTTTCTCAAACACTGCTAGAGCCTCCAATCTCCTCTATTTGTTGTTTATACCTAAAATTAGATACGGACGTAATAAAATCCTGCTTAAAAGTTATTTTTCAAGGGCTCCCTGTTGTCATAAACTCTAAGTTCTTTACAAGGAATTCTCATAATCTAGCCCCAACACACATCTCTACCCTACCTCCATCATGCCCCAGTCTACATCTTGCAGGTGAGGCAGACAATAGAAATACGAAGGAAACCCCAAGATTTTTCATGCCACTTGGACTGTGGACCAGCCTCTCTCTACCAGGAAGGCTTTCCCTCATTTTTACCTACAGCAGGAGCTGGGCAGCCACAGCCCTCAGCGAGCCACCACCCATAAGCTAAAAAGGTTATATTTTCAAATGACTGAAACAATTTTCTTAAAGATAATAATAGTTTGTGACACATGAACATTATATGGGATTCAGTTTTCATTGCCACGAATACAAGTTTTTCTGGAACACATCCACACTTGCTTATTCATTTACATGTTGTCGAGGGCTGGTTTGGTGCTATCAAGGCAGAGCTGAGTTGTTGTCAGAGACTTGCGGCCCACAAAGCATAAAGCATTTCTTACCTGTCTTTTTACAGAAAACATTTGCAGAGAACATCCACCCTTCCTTCAAACCCTGCCCACAAAGGGCCATTTCACAGCTCTGCCCTATAAAACTGAGTTCTCTCCTCTAGGAAAGCATGATTCCCACCTAGCATGAACAATGCATTTACATATCTTTTCCCCTCTGTTACCGCATTCCCTTCTTAGGAGTCAACGTTATGTCTTATTTATCTGATTATCTGCTGACCACGGACAATGCCCGGTACACAAAAGGGGCTAAGTCAACATTGTTTGAATCTGTCCAGCTTCAAGCCCTGCTTCCTTTTCTGGAACGTAGTGGTCAAGAGCATGGACTCTGGCATTGCATTGCCTGAGTTTGCTGCTGGGTCTAGCGTGTAAAGCTGTGCAGCCCTGGAGTCACCCTAACACCTCTGAGCCCCTGTATCCTCACCTAAGAACCAAAGACAGTAACAGTAAATGTAGCACAGGCTTGTTGTGAGAATGACATGTGGTAATATATGCATGGTGCTAAGCACAGAGTGAGCACACAGGACACTTTCAGTTAGTATTAGCTATTACGATGATGACTGTGCAATCCCTAAAGCTTAAATGAAGCTTTGGGGTCTCCTGGGAGACATCAATGACCAAACAACATTCCTACATACACAGCTCCATGGCCTTACTTGTTCTTTAGCTATTTTAATGTGCTCATGTGTTGTTAAATAAAATGGTGTGTCTGTTGAGGCAAGGGACAAGATAGGCTTGAAAAAAGTACTCTTTCCATTTTATCTAAGAATCTCTGTCAGTCTTGTTTTGCTCACATCTATCTTCTTCCTGCTGGATTTGTTTCCTTTTCTCTCCGTCTTCCTTTCTGAGGGCTCTCTCTGTCTCTCACTGCTTCCCAGACTTGTCTGATTACTTCACTTTGCTCTTCCTCCTCTTCAGCCTACCTTCACTCTCCCCAGCCCTGGCCTCTGGCCTTCGCTGTTTGCTCAATATTCCCCCTCTCCCTCCTCTGCCTTCTCTTTATTTTTTTTCTCTCTCTCTTCCTATTTATTTTTCACCCACATTCTTCTTCATCGTCTTTTATCCCTTCCTTTATTTCCTGGATGAAAACCTCTTCTGTCTTTATTCTTTTTATTCTTTCCAACCCATTTCCTTCACTTTCTGCCTCCTTTCTGTCGCCTCCCTGCTATGTCCCTGGCCTTTCCTCCTTTTTCCTCCTCCTCCACCTCTCTGCCCTCCAGGCCACCAAGGCTGGATCCCCTCCCTGGGTCCTGTGTGGGGTAGAGGCTGCCCTGCCCCCTAGATGACCAGCACATCAGCAAAAAGCTATTAGTCACCCAGAGAAGGAAGAAGACAGTTGTCTGACGGAGTGTGGTGCTTGGGGAGCGTCTCGAGGCCAGGCAGAAAATGGAGTGGTCACGAAGGAAGAGGACGCGGTGTTTAATGGAATGGAAATAAACTAGGTGAGAGAAAATGAGATGGAAAAGCAGAGATGTACGACACAAGAGAATTTAGTTGGAATGAGATTGTCATCAGATCGGCTGGGGGGAGAAAATGGAAAAACAAGCCTGTTAAAGTGAATTCTTTGTCATAACCACAAGCTTTATATTCTCAGCTTGCCGGCTTGGCTTCTCAACACAGTTTTGTTCTTTCCTAACCATTCTGTTTGATCCTTCTCTTCTCACCAGACTTTGCTATTTACCCGACCCTGTCTGATTCCCATTTGCTGATTTATTTTCTTGGGCACTCTGGGCTGTGGCCAAGGGTTTAGAAAGAAACCATGCAGCACAGTGGTTAGAAGCACAGATTCAAGACCCAGAACGGACTTGAAATCTGGCTAAAACAAATCAAATTGTTTTGTTATGCAAGAACGCTGTAAGTTACCGCTTCCTATTACCTAGGACAGGCTTTGGGACAGATTTACTTGGGCCACATTTCTCCTCTTACCAGTTTTGTGACCTTGGCAGTTTATTTACTTCTCTGGTCTTATTTATCTTTATCACAGGGATAACACTACTCTCATAGACAAGGCTGATGTGAAGATGAAAGGAGATCACTGAAGCCAAGTGCCAGGTACAGTGCCGGGCACACAGTCAGGCTCGAGCAATGTTTGCTGGCTTGTTATTAGTATCTAACAGATTGCTCCAGCTCTCTCTCACTGTAAATTAAGATTGGCCTTCCTGGATTACCCACTCCCTGCCTAGTATTTTCACTCTAGATAGGTGCTCCTTGTACTGCACAGCGCCCCTGTTTATTCAGGCCACTTTCCCAGATGGATGCCCAGGAAAGGCCAGGATTTGCTCAGCAACAAGATTTGTATCTTGGTGGACTTCACAACTGCATTCAACCTCATCCACTCATCCCACACCCTCCCTTCCTCTTGGTTCCTACTGGGAGAAAGAGGAGGAAAAGGTTGAACTATCTCCCAGGAGAAGCAACCCACCCCATGAATTCACCAGTCTCAGTTTAAATAGATATCCACAATTAAATATACATCAAACAAACTCCCCCCAATGGATGAGTTCGGCTCCCAGTGAGAGTCTTGTCACAAAAACCTTTTCTTTCCATCTCTCTCCTCTCCACCCTCAATTTCACCACCCCCGAAGCCTGCCCTTTGGAAATGCTCTTTACACCCACCCTGTGCTTTTAACCCTGGTATTATGAGGGTGCAACCCAGCTGGAAATTTCCAAAGATGATTTTACTCAGTCTCCTAAATACTTCATTTCAATGCAAGGGGGTGGCTGGCCTGTGCACCAAAGAGAGATGGTGAGGTTTACTGGACACCCTGTCACCTGGGATGCTGAGGCTGCTCATCTACAAGCTGACTCCTGGCCAGACTCTTTGCTACACTTTCCCTCAGTTCCTTCAACGGCACAATGCCAAGGGATCCTTGCAGTTGCTCTGGGCTCTAGTATTCAAAATCCCAAACTGTATTCTGGTTAATAAAGATAGATAACTGCACAGCCTTTATTTCTGCTTCATGTATCCAACACACAGATAAAAGTATGACTTTTTTTTTTGAAAATTACCACCACCCTTGACCTGCTTCCTCAGGCCACGATATGCAAATTCAAAAAGCATGCATGTCTAAAGAAGACTATGGAGAAAAACCACCTTCCTGAGGATGGGAAACAGTAACCTCACTGTGTGATAGTGAGAGAAGTCCCTCTCCAATGCCAAAACATCAAATTTTGACAAGAAAAATACTGGGTACCACTCCTTCAGATCTGAGGCAGAAAAAGAATCTGGAAAATGTTTATGTAGAGATAAAATTAGGGATGAAGAGGAAAGCAAGGGAAACAAAGAGTTTTGGAAATAACACTTTAATAAGGAACTAAAATAATCCAGTGTCGGCGATGTAGGGAGGGTTGTCTTTCTTTAGCATATATTTTATTCTGGTTGTCTGTTTGAATAGGAATTGTGATTTTTATCAGGTGGACTTCTTCTCACATATTTGAAGGTATATCCCTGTTGTGATGCTAACACCACATCCCCAAATATGTCTGTGGTAGGAAACAGTGAGCAATGAAGAGGAGGACATGACAGTAAATGGAGAGACTTGATTATGACACATAATCTTACATTGTGTAAGGAAAAAAAAAGAAATAATGGGAAGTCAAAGTAGGGCAGTTAATGAAATTTAGGAAAAGAAGGAAGTAGAAGAGGGATGCTGTAAGGTGAAAATGGTGGCGTAATGGGCAGGAACACTGGACTGGGAACCAAGAGACCTGGCGCACAATCGAAATACTACCGAAGTGCCTCATGATGCTGTGAGCCTCTACAAACCTCAGCAGATGGACATGTTAAAGCAGGGAAACAAATAATCTTTTGTATTCTTCCTACTATAAAAAGTAACTGTGAGAAGCAAGTGATAGAAGGACAACAGAGGTGCTCTGTGAACTGTACACACTTAAGCGACATTTTTATTGTAAAATATCATTCCCAAATGACCGAAACAGTGGTGGTCCTGAGGTTATTATGGAGCAGTGCATCCCAGAGAGCTAGGCTCTCAGTCTCTGAATGACACTGCAAACCCTAAATGAGTCTTCAGTCTCTTCCTGTGGTGGCTCTCCTCTTACCGGAGCACCAGTCTCTGGAGGGTTGAGTCTCTAGGACAGGATGTGAACTAATGGGGAGACCTACAGCACTACCTCCATTTACTCTGCTCGAAGGGCCTTGCCCCACATGAGGCCTGGGTTTGTTCCACACGTAAACAGAGCGATCAACCATCCTGCTTTTCTTCTCTGCTGGTCTTGAGCCTTCACTGGTAAGTGGAAGCATGGCTTTTTCTTCCAGCACACAGTATGACGATTCCTACACTAACACAGTTGTCCTGTGGTAAATGCCGTCCGAAGGGATGCTGTCCTGTACCCTGTGCTCTCATGTATAGTGACAGTCTCTGCCAACCATCTTGACTGTTAGGACCTTATACACGTATGTCTAACTGATGACTGGGCTAAACAGAAGCACCTGATCAAAATGGACCAATCATAATTCCTTCCTGAGAGTTCAGGGGAGAGAGAGATTGGATGGGGATATCTGAGTGACTAGACATGCAAGCCCAACTTCTTTCAATGACATGGGCATCTTTCTCTTTCTTTCACCTTCTGGGAAGACCAGGAAAGTAAAGGAAGCTTTCAGACTGGGAGAAGATAAAATAGACCGAGAAAGAATTAAGGTGGTTTCCTCCATCTGAATCCCACCATTAGCCAAGTCTCTGATGCAGCTTTGCCTCAAGGATAAATGAATCCCTCTCTTGTGTTTATAATAAGGCTTCTTTTCATTTTAAATTGCCTAGAGGTAGTCGCTGTGGTTTGAAACCAACCATATCATTTCTTCAGAAATTCACAATGACTGTGTGCAAGGAGACCTGTGATCAGGAGGCAAGCAGCAGGAGCACCCATCCCGGAACTCACGCACGTGATACTACGGAATTGTTGGCGAGTCGCTTACCATTTTTGAGCCTCACCTCCATCACTTATAATGAGCAAAAATAACCTGAGCTCCCTCAGAGGCTGGCTAGAAATCATGGATTTAGAAGAGTTTTATGAATTATGCAAATGTGAAAGATTATTATAAAAGATATGTATTTAAATTATTTCTTCTCGGGGTGCCTGATTGGCTCAGTAGGTTAAGCGTCTGGCTCTTGGTTTTGGCTCAGGCCATGATTAATGGGTCGTGGGATCAAGTCCCACATTGGGCTCCACACTCAGCAAGGAGTGTGCTTCAATATTCTCTCTCTCTCTCTCTTCCCCTTCCCCCAGCTCACATGCTCTCTCAAATAAATAAATAAATCTTATAAATAAATAAATAAATAAATAAATAAATAAATAAATTCTTCTAAAAGGGATGTCTGGTCTAACTCAGAGGCCCTCAGGTTCTAAATTATATTTTGGATGTTATTCCAAACAACAGATGGGCTAGATTACACATACACCTTCTCTTTAACATGCCCTGCATCTTCCTGTCATTGTTTGTTCTTATGCTGCCCCCACACCTGAACCAGTATCTCTATAACTACCACCTTTCTCCTGTCATCCCCATATCTCCTTTGGCCAGTGTCAATTTTGTGCTTTCACCTTTAAAGGAATAGCTCCAGTGCTGAAGCCTCCATGATTATTTCTTGGATATGTCCAGTGAGAACACTTTCTATCTGCCTGGAACAGTGTGGGCACTTTTAACATCCTGCTTCATGGTACTGAATGTCCTATCAACTTGGGGTGAAGAACCCAGACTGGAAAGACAGACGAACAAGGGTCTGAGTCTTGTCTTGGCGTCTTACAAGCTGTTTGAGTTGAGAAAGTTCCTGAACTGCTCCAAGCTGGTTTCCTCATTTTAAACAATGGGGATGATAGCTGAACTTACCTCAGGGGTATATTGGTGTGATTAAAAAACACAGAGAGTATAAAACATTTGGCACTGACTTTGGCACTTGGTAAGTAATAAACTGTAGCTACTGTGACATTCCCTGTGCCAGTCCTGACCTCTTTTCCCTGAGATCCATTTTTATCCTGTGGGACACGGCCCTCCCTGTAGGCTGCACATTTCAGATTCCCAATAAACTGACACACAGATGTATTCAGCCAACAGGAATACTGAAATGAAACTGGAGACTGAGAAGAAGTGAGAGAACAAGGTATTTCCCTCCTCAGCCCCTGAATCCACCTCCATCCCTCATGAGTGTCTATATTAGTGACAGTGTCTCCCATGTTCCTTCAGTTCCTCCTATGTTCCTCTATCCTCTGGGAAGACTTGCTGAGATCCTGGCCCAGGGTTCTGGTAGTATTACTTCTTTCTCCTTTCCCTTAGAAGCTTAGAGATGGTGGTGGATTTCAGCTCTTGCTAATTTTGGGCTGCCTCGCTGTCCCTTTTTGGCCTCTAAACTCTTCCATCATCTGGTACTAGATTTTCTGTACCACATTTTCTCTCAAAATGGTTTCTATTTCCCTGGCTAGACCATGATTGGTACAGCCCACCCCACTCACATCTCAAGTAGACTGCACATTTATTGTAAATAGAGATTATGCCTGTGTCTTCTAGATATCTGTATAGAAAATTATATATTCAGCTAGTACTAGACACATGTTTCTTGGATGTAATATTTGAACACAGTGACTTATCAAGTTCTGCCTGTCCCTATGATCAACTGCATCATTTTACTTTGGGCGTTAGGTCTAAACCCAGAACACTGGGTGGTCAACATCCCCTTGGATGTCTCCTCTGTCTACTCTCTGATGGTGTCTAGTCATCCAGGTACCAATGACCAAGAGACAGAGTTGTGCTGATCATGGGCTGATCATGGGCTGTAGCCCATCTTCTAAGCAGCTTCCTCTGTAATACTGTTACTTCCTAGATGTAATAAAGATTTTATTCATCAAACTTAGTTCTGTCTCACCTCATTTGCTGTGTTAAATATATTTCATTTTCACTCATTCTAGTGTGTCCAAAATACTCAGAATCTGAAAAACCCACTTAGTTAACCTAACTTTTAGTAGTGACAGGGTCCATGGTGCAAGATATTGGACTAAATGCTATTTGGAAATACCTTCATCTTTTCTTGATTCTGAATGAGCTAGATTTCAGAAAACAGGCAACGAGTATTTCTTTTTAATATAATTTCCTGTTAAGTCAAGAATGGTAAGACCATGTCATGCAGACTACCTCTTTCAGTTGCCATAGAAGGTACTCATAATCAAATATAGAACGTTCTCGTGAGGTCATGAAAGACTTCTCAACACACCTTTCCAGGAGACCACTACCAATCAATTGGGGCTGATTCTCAAGATGAAATGTGCGGTCATCTCTTAGTGCTTTCCTTTTCACAATGTGGGAATGGTAGCTGCCTCCCTAGACTCAAGTTTTCTCTCCTCCATTTTTTTTTTTAAAGATTTTATTTATTTATTTGACAGAGATAGAGACAGCCAGCGAAAGAGGGAACACAAGCAGGGGGAGTGGGAGAGGAAGAAGCAGGCTCATAGCGGAGGAGCCTGATGTGGGGCTCGATCCTATAACGCCGGGATCACACCCTGAGCCGAAGGCAGATGCTTAACCGCTGTGCCACCCAGGCGCCCCTCTCTCCTCCATTTTTGAGAAGCCATGAGCTTAGGGGAGATTAAGCACCCCAGTTTTTGTGCTATTCACAATTCACCTAGCCTATCGCTATAGTGACTTGTTTGGGTAACAGCGACATCCCATGCCCATGGCCAATGACACTGATTAAGGAATGGACATGTGACTGAAGTTGGATCAATAAGTCATGAAAAGAGATTTTCTAAGGACTTTTGAGAGATAGTCCCTTTAATCTTCTTGGAGAGCTACTCAAAGCCATCCCGCTAGCTCTTCTTGGGCAATGTGGGATGAGAAACAACTTAATAATTTTCACCCTAGGAGTGAAGCCAGCCTTATAAGGAAGCTGAAACTGTCAACAAAAGAAGGCAGAGCAGACAGATGGAAGAACTTGCTTTCAGAAGTCACTGAGCCACTGAATCAAACCCACCTGAAGAGCTTCCTACTCCGAATTTCCACTTTATGAACTCATAAATCCCCTTCATCGTTTGGATCAGTTGGAGGAGAATTTGCTGTTACTAAAAGCCACATGCAACAGCACATCCAGCCTCAGACTCGAGTAAGTTCTGCTGCTCTCACTACCAGCTCTCTACATAAAAACTGGCTCCCACTCTCAGA
Organism: Ursus arctos; assembly: GCF_023065955.2. Classification (NCBI taxonomy): domain Eukaryota; kingdom Metazoa; phylum Chordata; class Mammalia; order Carnivora; family Ursidae; genus Ursus; species Ursus arctos. The sequence continues at coordinate 45,538,480 of NW_026622852.1, read as the reverse complement.
TCACATCAGGCCCGTTTTTTCCCTCTTCATTGTTCTTACTTAAATGCGCACTCCCTACAGATCTCTACCACCTCACAGCACCTAACTCACCTTCTTCACAGCTGATTTTCATTTGTTTTACTGCCCTGAATAAGCCATAGCTTATTACTCTTTTTCATATTCTAATACTCAGTAGGGACGTCCTTTGGAGAAGGGGAGGAGATAGTCTTACACAGGCTCTGATTTAAGAAGTTACAGAGATGCAGCTGTCTGCCTTGGAGTCAGACTGCCTGAGCTAGCAATTCACTATTTTGCTTTTCTTCCTTTGTGTGTTGTTTTAAGTGAATTTCAGAGATTTTTATAGTGGAATAGGACTTTAATGATGTAATAGCCAGATCTCCCTAGATAACAATTAGGAAAACAGAGGTCTAGAAATGTCAAGGGACTTGCTCCATATCAGCTGGAGATATTGAGGAAGGGATGTAACTCAGGTATGCCGATTCCCAGCTAGTGCTATCTTTCTGACTCTATGCCCACTTTCTTTCACACTGCAAGTATTTTAGTGGGGTCCTCACTTGCAGATATTCTGCATAGAGCTCTGAGAATTGGTTGCTCCCAGAGAGAAAATCAAGTGGAGATAGGAATGGTGCTGCTGTCATTCACCTGCAGGACAAGGGCCTGGTCAAGCATACTGACAGGTTCAAGATGCTCCCATAATTCTCCAGATCAAGAACTATGGAGGCTGTCAGGTTGTCTGTGACAGCAGGGGAGGCCAGAGTGGTTTGGACTTTCAATCCAGTCAAATCCATTTTCAGGCTGGTAATTTGAAGTGAATTTCCTAAGAAACTGGTGAAAGAGTAACAGAGAAAATTCAAAAACCATCTGATCCTATTTCAATCCTTAAATCCAAAGCTCTCCAAAGATTCCTATAATATATTACTTGAGGCTATTGAGGCTTTCAGGAGGCAGTGCATCTTAGTGGTTAAAGACCATGACTTCTGGAGTCAGATACCCTAGTCTGCATCTATTCCCGCCGCTTACTGGCTCCATAACCTGGGACAGCAAGGTAACCCCTCCAAGACCTGGCTTCCACTTCTGCAAACTGCGGATTTGAGTAGTACCTATTTCATAGGATTTGGGGGACCTTTAAGACAGTTAATTTTAGTAAAATGCTTAGTACAGTGTCTGGCAAATAGCACACCCAAAAGAAGTGACTACCATTATTATCTTCATCATCATCACCATCAAGTGTAATTTTTTTTTCAGGAAAGAAGAAAGGAAGTATAAAAAGAAAAAAAATGAATGAAGAAGAAAGAGAAGAGGTGAATAAGCATGGGAACCCAAATAAGAGGACTAAAAGCACACACACACACACAAAAGATGGAAAGAAACAAAGGAGGGGGGGGGAAGAAAGGAAGAAGGGATGACTGACTCAGTTTGTTCCATTCATGTACATGAACACTGACATTTGTTCCAAGTACTGTGCTTGTTCCAGCAATGACCCCCTGCGTGAAGTTTATAAGAAAGAAAAACATTAAATAATTGAACAAACACAAAAATAAATTATAACCAACTGTAAATACTACATCATGTGGTCAAGGTAGACCTCTCTGTGGAAGGGACATTTACCATTAGTTTCCTATAACCTAAGCATGCTCTAAGGCATAGTTGTATGCATCATATGTTTCTTCATTTAGTTTTGCGTCCTTTTCTTTATTTAATCTTCATTTATTTTGTAGCAACCATATTCCAGACCTTTAACATCACGGTTTGTATATACATTAGAAGACTGTCCATTTGGTCAAGAACTCCTTATAGAGCTGAGGAGGCACATGTGTTAAGGAATAAAGGTCATGAAGTCTGGTGGGAGTTCTGAAGCAACGCACAAGAGAGTGGAAAATTATTCCTAGGGCATGGTCAGGAAAAGACCCAGAAGAAAACTAGCATTTTTTTTTTTCACCAATGACTCTATGACTCTTAACCAGCCTCTATGCAATTCAGAGATGCTATATCATCTGTGAAACCATCTCATCTGGGAGAGAAGTCATGAAAAAGATCCTGAAATTCAACATAGTCAAAGAAAGGGCCAGAGCCCAGGTGCAGAGTCTCTCTGCTCCATGAAAGTACATGACACGGAGGGAGGGATGGGAGGTGGTGTTTCAGGGGAAGCTGCCAGTAAGAGGACTGAGAATAGCACACTTCGCTCTTGTAGGCAGAACTCGGCACAGTAAGTGATGAGCGAGGTCACAGAACTCTGCCATTAGCAAGAGTGGTGCAGAGAGCTTTCCATTGTGCTGCGACCTCTCATGACCAACCCACTGAGGCTTCCTACCTTATTTGCTTTCTTCCAGCTTCTCAGCCAAATCACACCCACTCTCTTTCAAAGACTCACAAAGTACCAACTCTTTATAAAGCTGATGTCAGAAAAAGGGGCTGGCATACTTATTGTGGAACGATACTGCCATATTAGGCTCACAGCAGGGGTCTGGACTAGAAAGGGGCAAAGAGACTGGGTCCTAGTCATCAGGGTCCATACACAGGTGGGTTTTAGGGGTTGCATGATTCCACAGAAATTGAGGCCTGATTTTATGCACGTGTATCTATGTGCATTTTTGTAAAAAGGGGGAGTGGTTTGTGTCTTTTGTCAAATTTTCCAGAGATCGATGACATGAACATGTCTAGTAATTAAATACGTGCCCTAAAACTTCTACCTTTTACACACTAAGACCAAGGTTGAGTAATAAATCTAGCCATGTTCATGAACAAGTAGAAAGGAAAGACAATTTATGTTTACCAAATACACAAATTATAGCTAAAGAGAGCACTTGATACATATTATGACTGCTGACTAAAAAAAATTTGAGAGCTGATTTACTCCATTTCTATAGCTTTGGAAATACAGGCAGAGACATTGAGCAATTTGATCAAGACTGTACAGTAGAAGGCAGAATTAAAACTGGAACCCAGATCCCCAGGATTTTAGGATTACGTATATTTTTAGTCATCTTCAACTTTATCTTCAAAGGATCAACTTTACAAAAAAACCCTCATATGTTGACTATAAAAACAGAGGAATCTGTAAATTCACAGTATGCATAAAGTGCTTCTTTTCTGTTACTCACATACGCTGTATTCTGCCATTTTATGATGACATTCTATGTACTGACAGAGTTAAGTTTACTACAAAACTATGGTATGCGTAGAAAGGTATATATGGTATGAGTATAAAGTATATGAGTATATGGTATGAGTAGAAAGGTCACCCCAAGATGGGCCACTTTGGCATCAAGATTATTCTGAGCTGAAGGCAATCAAGATCCTAGGGGCTAAAGAGAAGCTTTTGCCTCTCCCATAACTACACAGAAGAATCTAAATTGGGGGTCTTTCCCAGAAAAAGGGTTATTAGCAGAGATAAATTTTATCTAGTGACCCATCTGCATGACAGGGCAAACATCTAATTTCCAAACACCTGCTCTTCTTACTGCCCTGTGAACTGCATTCCTTTCCCCTATTCCCTTCTCCTTAGTCCAGTATGACATATAGACCTCATATTGCCTGTCTTTGGAATTTCCATGTCTATGTAGATTCCCCCACACCTACACTATTACATTTGATTTTCTCCTGTTAATCTGTCTCATGTCAATTTTTTAAAAATATTTTATTTTTAAGTAATCTCTATACCCAACATGGGACTTGAACTCACAATTCCAAGACCAAGAGTCACACATTCCACCAACTGAGCCAGCCAGGTGCCCTGAGTCTCATGTCAATTTGATTCTTAGTCCAGCTGGAAGGAACTTCGAGGGGACAGGAATTCTTGCTTCTCAGCAAAGATACCTACTTAAGCTTGGCAATAAGTTACCATTATGCCACCAGAAAGACAGGTAAGCTTGGTAGGCTCTGAACATTTGAAATACAAATCCTGGCCAGAGGGAGCTCTCCCTGTTATCCCAATCAGCATAAAAAGGTGTATCAGAATGATAAAGAGAACTATTCAGTAGTTTATTCTTACCCCTTCTACTTTCTTTTATTTATTGACTTATTGAGTTTTTTGTCAAAGAACAGAAATAGCACAGAATTCAGAAGGAAAAAGGCTTGCATTTGAGTTTGGGATCCATCATTTAATTTCAGTACTAAGACAAACAAACAAACAAACAAAAAACACCCCAAAAAACAGAAAGCCCGTCATGTGTATAGTACAGAGTTGTTTTGTGTCCACAACTAGGTTAAGAACTTCATGCTCTTTATCTTATTTAATCATCAGAGTGACACATCAAAGTTGATTCTCTTATTTTCACTTTACACACAGGAAAAAAATGATTATTGAGAATTTGACAGGCATGTGTACATGCACACACACAGACAACCACACACAGCCTGTTCAAGGTCACAAAAGAATTATCTGGCAGAAGAGTGGATTCAAATACACTCTTGCAAGATTCCAAATTTCAGGGACTTGAAGGAGTATGATACATAGTTTTCTTTTCTTTCTGGCTCTGTTCCTTTGACCTACTTATTTACCTTCTTTAGCTCTCCGTGTTTTCATTTAAGACCAAGTCAATAGGATAAGCCACAGTTATCTTAGCATATTGTTTTGAGAATTAAATGGGATCATGCATATAAAATGCTTGGGCCATAGAAGCAGGCTTACAAAAGGTTATTCCTTTTCTGTTTCTGAATCGTCAACCTTCTCTCTCCTTGGAGTTCTCCTCCACCATCTCATCGCCTCCATCCTTTCCCTGCCCTGCCCCCTTGCTTGGGCACAGATGGCAGAAAGGCCCAATGACATGGGCCATCATTACCGCTAGCTGTGTGTCTGGGGTCAAGTAATTTCTTCATTATCTTTCCTTATTGCAAACAGCTTTTGTAAGAGAAAGGGTCCATTAGTAAATATTGATGCTGGCAGGCAGGGCGTGCAAGCTGTCAAACAGTTGAAATGAGGGATTGTCAGTTCAGCAGCAAGAACATGAAAGCCAGTTTAAAGTAAAGATCGAATAAAAGAGTAACTTAACCAGAAGAATAAGCAAACACTCATCAACAATGAACAAAGACACAGAAAGTTTCAGGTTACATTGTTTGGAGCAATTGTGTAACTTTATGACTGCCTATGCTCCGAGACAGAATTCAGTTTAAATCAATCTGCAGAGAAATAAAAAAAAAAAAAAAAAGAAAGAAAGAAAAGAAAAGGAAGAAGAATGCATGATGTCTACCATATGCAATATGGTAGGAATCAAATATGAGTAAGATGCAAACACTGTTTTCAAGAAGTTTACTAACTAATAAAGTAGTATAGTGTGGTTATTAAGAACACAGTTTTTGCATTTAGAAAACTCTGGATGTAAAATCCAATTGTATGGTCATACAATGTGTTCCCTATGTGAATCTCAGTTCCCTCCTTGCAAAACGGAAATTATGATGCCAACACCATAGGGCTCACGTGAGGGTTAGGAAAGCATATGACATTGTCTCTAGCACACTGTACACACTCTCAACGTCACTGATTTTTAAGAGTGATATTATCACATAACATTGTAATACACAGAAAATTCTAGGAGTAAAAAGATAGCTTTTGAGATGGGCTTAGTGTTCAAAAATAATACATCTGCTTCAATCAGGAATTGGGAAATGGAGTGGAAACATTTCAATTGTTTATTGAGAAAAGGTGAGGATTTGGCCATGGTAGTTTTTTAAAGATTTTATTTATTTATTTGAGAGGCAGAGAAAAAAAAGAAGGGAGCAGGAAGAGGGGCAGAGGGGGAGGGAGAGGAAAAGAATCTCAAGTAGACTCTGCACTGAGCATGGAGCCCAATGTGGGGCTCGATGTGGCGGCTCAACTTGTGACTCCACATCGGGCTCGATCCCATGACCCTGAGATCATGACTACGAGATCATGACCTGAGCCAAAACCAAGAGTTGGACGCTTAAACGACTGAGCCACCCAGGCACCCCTGGCCATGCTACTTTTGTAAAGACTGTCATAGGCAGGAAGAACAGTGAAAACAACAGTGGGAGTGGGAAAGCTTGGGACAGGAGTGACAAGCAGGGGGTTGTTTCATTTGTCTTTGAACATGATGTACGGAGATGGGGATTGCTGGAAATAGACTAGGAGAAAAATTTGAATTCAGACCTTTAAAGGTCTTAGATGCTAAGCCGGTAAGTTAGGACTCCAATCTCTAGTAGCAAAGTTGCCACTGACAGTTTCCTTGAACAGGATGGAAATATCATTTCTTCTCATCAGGGTATAGTTTGATCTGTAACCTTAAATTTGTGGTGTTCAAGAGCATTAGGTCTGATGTTCAGAACTTTTGAGGCTCAGGTTACTGTACAATCTCAAAGTATTTCACCTCTTTCTACTTTTTCAGTTTCTTCATCAGTAACATGAAATAGTTATGATCTCTAACTCATAATAGTAAATGATGATTAAATGAGGTAATACACTGCATCATTTAGAACAGAGCCTGGCATCATCATCACCTAGTATCAAGGACAATCAGTTACTCAATAATGCTCAGTAAATGCTATAGTTATTCCTGAATAATTAACGGACTTAGGAGGTTGGTGATGATGATACTTATCAGTCTTTCTCCTACAGCCAACACCCTACATCTAATTTCTTCTTTGAAGAAACAGTAGGTATTACTATGTCTAAACCACCATCGTATAAAATATAATAGCTTTGGCAGGACTGCAATGGAGATACTGCAGCAGGAATGACAGAAGAGCTGAGGCATGATGAGGAAGATCATGCTGAGCAATCAGGTCCATGGTGATCACAGACAAGAATCAGCTCAGAGCAGCATCCAACTTCCAAGAAAATCACTGGTTAGTTTGCTGGAAGAGAAGCACTCCCATCTGAATTTTGGCTCAACCAGTGATGAATCTCCCTGCTGGTTTGTCCTAATTATGTCTCAGACACTGGATTTAGTTGAGTAATCTTACAGTTTTTATCTCCAAGCTACTGATGCTCTACTGATTCTCTATCACTTTCCATCCAACCAACCTGTGTGTCAACCCCTGAAGTCTAGACATAGACGAAACATTGTACTTTACAAAGGATGTGCTGCACTGATTGGAGCTTCACAACTGCTAGAGTTTAGGCAGAATATCTACTGTCTTCCTTGTAAGGAAATAAATAACAGAAAGTTACATACCCAGTTAGCAGAAGCACTGGCCTGGAACCCTGTGGCGCCTTGCCTGGCTATACGAGTTCAATCGCTGGCATCGTACAGCCTTTCCATCTGCCTAGAGGTATCAAAATCCAATAGAGTGTGTGCAGACAAAAGATATAAGAACATTACTCTCAAACCCAGATCCTACCACTTGTACGGTGCTTCCTCTCAAAATTCTTAAATAGCCTTTCATTACACCTCATGTAACACAGCACAATAATAGGCTGTTAGTCTTACTTCAAAAGTTAGGCAACTGTGGGAGAGAAGAGGGTTTAGGAAATAGGGCCTATAGGAGGTAGCTAAGAAAGACTGGGGCTATTTAGCTGGGAGAGGAGAAGGTGGATGAGTAACTTAATAATAATCTTTAAGGGTTATTAAAATACCAGCTGTTACCCATTCCATCTGAGGTAGTAGGGAGGAAATTGCAGTAGAGAGAATTTAGCTACAGCATTACGAAGAACTTTTTTTTCCCCCTTTACTTATAAGGTCTATTAGACACCACAACATGATACTAAGCAAAATTGTGGAATTTTTCTGCTGGAAATATTCCAGAATATATTTGCCGGTAGTTCCAAGCACTACTTCTTGGACTATTAAGATCAACTCACTTGGAGCATCTCTTACAAATACAGATTCCTGGGACCCACTTCAGATTTTCAGAGTCGTAATCTCTGGGGGGTAGGGAAAGGAGTCTATATATTTTAACAAGGCCCCAGGTGGGTCTTGTGCACAACCACATTTGGAAAGCCTTTGTGTATGTAGAATCAGCAAAATTTAACGCAGCAAGTTATATTGAGCGCCCACTTGTGATCCTACCACTGCTATTAGCCTCAGGGAATAAAGATAATAAAAGAATGTAGTATAATTTTAGTCCTTGTGGAGCTTTCAGTAAAGTAATTAAAGATTAATGATGAATTAGGGCAACTGTTTTGCCTTTAACGTAGTGTGATTTGGGGAAAGTTTCTTAATTCCTTTGGCCTGAGGTCCTAAATTGTTAAATTGAGGAGCTGAATAAAATGGTTTTATAAGTTCTTGTGAATCTGTAAAATAATACAACACAGAATAAAGCCTATTTAGAAAAATAACTAAATGCTAATTAAAGAGTATGAGAGAGAATATCAAGTCAGAAACCAATTTACATGGGCAGGGCTTACCAGAGAAGACCCCAGGGAGACCAGGAGATTTAAACGTGTCATTGAAAGGTGGATGTGACAAAAAGATAAATGCATATGCATATATATGGGGGGGACTCCGTTTTTTTTAAATACTACTGTGTACCAGGCACATACATTACATCATTTAATACATTACAGCATTTAATATCTATAATGGCTTGTGTTGTTAAAGTGAGGACAATTTTTAGAGGACTTTACCATATACTAGTCATTTAGGTAGGGATTGCATAAATACTAGCTGACTGAATAATCACTATTACACCATTTTCCAGGTGAAGTGCTAGTTTTCTCCTTCTCCCCAAAATTCTTATGTTTGCATTGCATGGGGATGGATTTGAGGAAAGAAAGAGAGAAAGGAAGGAAGGGAGGGAGGCAGAGAAAAAAGGAAGGGAGGGAGGGAGGCAGAAGAAGGAAGGAAGGGGGGACAGAGGGAGGGAGGGACGAACAGAGAAAGGGAGGAGAGATAGGTCTGCAGAGGTAAAAATCAAATGAAGAGTATAGGCTACTGAAAACATGATTCTAGTTTGAGTAGAGGATAAATGTTCAGTTGTTTTTCATAGTTGGTGTTTGTTAATCTAACTGGGGAGTAACAAGGAGGTGGTGCATGTAGCTTTCGATGATGCTTTTTTTTTTTTAAAGACCTCTGGATTTAAACAATGGAATATAGTATAGTATAGTAACTTTAAACTTAAATTTCCTAAGCAGTTGAACATTTCCTTATTAAGTAGGTTTTATAAATAGTTTTCATTTGTTTTTGTTGTTTGTTTTCTGTTCATAGGAAGAAAGGACTTTCTCAGGCTCTCAAGGGCTTGGGCCTCATGAATTTCTGTCTCAAGTTTTCATTCAGACACTTAATAAAGTGATCAAATCATTTTTATCAGTGTGTGGATGACACAAATTCACAGGGCTCCCAGTAGTTACGAGTTTGGGCTTAAGTACCAGTTAAACATAAATTCAAATCCCTGTTCTGTCTAAAGACCGGTGTGACTCTGAATAAAAGCTATTTGCCCTTCTGAGCCATTTGCCTCAGCTATAAAATTGGGTTGTTTCTGTGATGATTCAATGATATAATGCATATATAATCTTCATTGATCAAGTATGTGGTACAAGGTGTAATTATAAAGCAACTTCCAATCCATTCTGGCACACCAATTGCTTTCCCTGCCTTCAGACAGGCACCTTATCTACTCTGGTCATGACAGAAAAAGTTCTAAGGTAACACAGTTATAAACCTCTGCTTCATTTTAATAATTCATGTGCCCTGTGCCATATAATTCTCACAACTGAAGCTTGATATAAATTGAAAGCTTCTCCCCTTCCCTCTTCCAGGCTTGCTTCAGTCTCACACCCTATAAAAGGGCAAAAATGTACGTGGAGAGGTGTCTGCTCCTCTCCCTTTATTCTGGCTTCTAAATACCCTGTAATTGGAGCAAGGGTGGAGGAGAGGCAAGGGAGCAAGCAGGAAAGTTCCTCCGTGAGTGGCCCTGGCTGAAGATCTAGCATCAGTGCTGTGTGCACATGGCAGATGCATAATGCTATCCCTGTCCACTGTGAGTTCTTTCGGCACTACCTCCCCTAATTCTGAATATCTATCACCTCAATTTTCATTTCTATGCCAACTTACCTTTTGCTACTCAGTCCACAGCCTTCACCTCTATTAGGGTCCTCATGCCCCTCCTTCCATGCAAACCTCCTGACAATTCTAGACAACTCCAAACCATGGCCTTTATGCCATGGCCCATATCTGATTTGCGGTAAAGGCCACATATCCTTTGTTCTACTAAATGCAGAGAGTGATTATTTCCCAAACTACAAGTGTCTACTCTGAGGATATAGGTCACTTTATTCAGGCTTTGACTTCTATATTCCTCAGCTATGACTCAGACATTAGGTAACACAGAGGGACGTTCAATAAGCTCTTTAAATGGTTTCCCTGAAGTCCCATGTGCTGATGTGAAGTGCACCAGGAAGCCCTTTCTGGGTGTACCCTAGAAAAAATGTAAGACTTAAAGCACACACTGAACTATTTCCAGAACTCCTCACTCTCCATTTGATGATAGTGTTATACCCATTACAAGAGAGAAGGGTTGAGAAGGTGTTGGGTTATCATTCACTATTTAAAAATGTTGACTTCTTGGTCTAGAAACTCCTTTTGGAATATGCCTCAGTCAAAATTTCCATTTTAACATTCTGTTACAAATATAAAGCTGATAATACAGTACTTAGTCACGTTGTAAGAAAGGTGAGTACCCACTGTAAAGCTGTTATCATCATAACTGCAACATATTACTCACTCCCTAGGGAGACACACATGCATATGTGCGGTCTGTGGTGCCATGCTTTAAGAGCGGCATTGGCAAGTACAAGCATTTCCAAAAGAAGTTCAGCGAAAGCAAACTTCACAGAGATATCAAATTTATTATTTTAATATTAGGCCACATGATATGAAATAAATATCATGGCGGTTTAAAGTTTGATAAAAACCGTAATAATGATTACTTTTAAATCCCCATGTTCAGCATGTAAATATCAAATGATTTGGCTCTACATTATTTTGTCAGAAACTCCAAATGTCTCTTCAAGACATTTTAGAATCATTAAACTTGAATATGAGAGCTTGCCTGCCTGTGTTCGTTCGTTCATTCACTCCTTCCTTCCTTCCTTCCTTCCTTCCTTCCTTCCTTCCTTCCTTCCCTCCCTCCCTCCCTCCCTCCCTTCTATCTTCCTTCATCCATTCCCTCCTAAACCATTTAGTACAAAAGCCATTAGGTGAGATGGATCAAGGTTTGCATCCCTTGGAGAAGGAGGTCAATGCCTAATAGATATACTGGAGCCTTAATGGGTGAGGAGGGTTTCTGGGGAGGGTGGCTGGTGGCAGTATGTAGGTTTTCCATAAGTAGTTTTACACACACACACACACACACACACACACACACACACACGCATGAATTTGATCTCAGTTGTCTGTTCATTGAGATGGCCTGGGGACAGGGACACCCCACCTGAATGAACACATCCAGGACCCAAATCTTTGTCTCTAAAAACATTCTCCACTGGGCGCCTAGGTGGCTCAATCGGTTAAGTGTCTGCCTTCAGCTCAGGTCATGATCCCAAGGTCCTGGAATCGAGTCATGCATCAGGCTCCCTGCTCAGTGGGGTATCTGCTTCTCCCTCTTCCTCTGCTGCTGTTCTCTCTCTCTCTCTCTGTGTCAAATAAATAAATAAAATCTTTAAAAATAAATAAATAATAAAAACATTCTCCACTAAAATCAACCTAAGATCCTTAGAGAAATATCTGATTTCAGGATTGTGAAAGCGAAAGTTCAAGATAAGCCTGACACAGCTTGGTGTGCCAGAAATAATGTAAATGCAAAGAATACTGTGGACATGTAAAAAGGACACAGAAACCAGCCAGAAGGACCTCCCACTGGAATAAGCTAGGCATTAAATTAAACAGAGATGATACTGGATTATAACTCACTAAATAAATAAGCACCCATGAGTCCATTCTAATACAAAAAAATAAATGGGAAGAATAAAACACCTTTCCTTCCACTAGAATGCCACCTAATAAACGGAGAAGGAACAACAGCAATAGAAAAATCACCATTTGGCAGTCAGAGGAATAATTAATTTCTCCAACTAACATTAATGGATGCTGAAGCCAGTGGGTGAACATAAGGAATAGAATATTTGCCTAGTCTCAAAATAACTCCCTTATTATACTTATTATGGAAGTAATTTTACAGTGGAAAAACTCTATAGACACGACCTAAATCAGGTGATCAAAGATAACATCACCAGGAGTTGGACAAATCAAAATAGTGTATCATTTGATAGGATTTTACGAGAAGAAGACAAAATCACAATTTTTATGTTGTTGCCAAAAATCTATAATCAAAATCTGATCATGACGAAATATCAAATCCAAATTGAATGACACTCTATAAATGTAAAATTATCAGCCTGTGATATTCAAAAGCATCAGGGTCATTAAAGATAAGGAAAAGCTGAGGAACTAGTGTTGACTGAAAGCTACTAAAAATTTACGACAATTAAATGTGACACATGATTCCGGATTAGCCGTTTTTGCTTTATAGGACATTTATGGAAATTAAAGATACATAGATAGGGTTTGTGAAATTAGTAATATGTCAGTGTTTTTTTTTTAATTCTGGCAGTTGTTTTATGGTTATGTTAGAGAATGTCCATGTTCATAGGACTTATAAACACTAAATGTTTAGGGAGATGGAACATAATGTCCATAATTCACTCTCAAGTGCTTCAGGGAGGAAAAAGTCTTTGCACTATCGTTGCAAATTTCTGTAAGTTTGAGAAGACTTCAAAATTGAACAAAAAATAGAGGAAAAGTCACACAGAAACTCTCTAGTAATATCAATTACATATCCTTCCAAGTTAACTAGAGCATTACCTGATGACATCTGGTTACAGAATGGAGGCCGCATGCAACTGACTAGCTTTTCTAGGTTATCCACATGCATACGCTGATTCACGTGCACAAGATACTCTGGTAATTTGTCTGATTTTACCTAAATATGTGCCATGCTATAAATGTACTGGGTGCACAGGTTATTTAATAGAGAAAAAAACATCATTCAGTTTGCCTACTGTGTGTCAGAAATGGGGTTATGGTTACCACTTCAAATATTTTAAGTACTTTTTGATGTAAGAGTGTTGTATTTCTTTTCATAGGCACAGAAGAAAGACAACCGACAGAAGACTGAGGTTTCCGGTTTTGATTCAAGAAGAGATGACCTTATAAGTGAATGCTGCTGAGGAAAGGTACTGCCTTGTGAGATATTCATATTGAGATCTGACCAAACCAAATCTGTGTGATGACCTGTTTGGGAAGTGGAAGAACAGGCAAATGACATAGGGAGAAAGGTGAGCTGCCCAATTTCTAAATCAGATGTGTCCGAGGAGGTAGAGTCTTAAATATGGATATTTTTACTCTTACTTCCAAACATACCAAAGATGTTCTGATTCTAAGATATAAGGATTAAAAATGTCAATTTTTTCCCCTATAGATTCAATAACCATCTCATGTTGATGGGTCTGGCTTCAAGGGGAAGGAAAAAAAAAAAGTCCTTCTGTAATGTCAACATAACAAAAATAATGAGATTATAGAAGAACACTGACTGATCGGCACTTCATAATTGAAAGATGGGCCTATTAAGGGGACACAGCAGGCCTGAAGGAATTGTGTGATCATTTGCACAAATGCTAATTTTGATATGTGGTTCTTCATCTCCATAAGCATAATGTGGCTGGGCCGGCAGGATGAACATGCATTCATCCCCAGGAGGCCCATGCCTCAGTGAATCAATGCCAGAAGAGCCATTTGCTGGGGGTGGACAACGGGGTATTTGTTCTCTCTTCTTGTTATACTCGTGGACACAGTGGATCTGAATTGCCAGGATGCTGTGTTTATAGGGACAGCCATCTTCTTTCCTAGAGAAGCCCTCTTTCTCTGGACTGTGTAATTTTATAGATGAAGCCTGGGGCAAATCACCTCTCTTCTCTGACCTTAATTTCCTCACAGAAAATATAAAGAATTTGGGCTAGACAAGCTAACATCTCTGAAATGACTCTGCCTGGCAGGTAGTGTGATGGGAGAGAAAGAACTTGGGCTTTTAAGTCAGAGAGACCTGGATTCCAATACCGCCTCAGCTACTTGTCAATTCTTGAGCAAGTTTATTGAGCTCTATGGGCATCATTTCCCCCAAGTGGAAATAAGTGAGAAGAATTATACCTTATTTTCAGGGTGTTGAGAATGCTAGTTGGTATAGAGCCCTTGATAAGTATTTGCTGCAACGCTGAATTTTATAAATGTTAATTTTCTGTACACAAATATGCGTTTAATCAAATAATCAGATATTTACATAGATGCACATATAGTCCCACAAAACCCAAAGAAGATACAAAACATAGTCAAGTGATAAAGATCTGCCATGGATTTAGGTTAGTATGAATTCTCGGCTCTAAGCCTACAACGCCCCATCAACATGAGTAGGCACTTAGTAAATGTTTGTCACATGAATTAGAAAAAAAAAAATAGCACATGGCAACCCCTATCCTCATAAGTGCAAATCCATAGTTTTAATGCAAATTGTAGAGAAACAGAATTTTCAACAAAGATTCTAACTTGCCATCTGCTTCATATGTACCCTGCCTTTTCTTCCCTTTTTCTTAATTCTATCTGGTTTGTTATGGTAGCTTAGTGGAAGGGACATTTCTCACGGAATGTTCTGAGATCAGTTCCATTTAACCTCATATGGAAAGGCCCACAGGTCTAACATAGTGGTTTTTTTTTTTAATAAGAATTCACTGAAATAAGTTATTCAGGGCCTGTCCCCAGTCACATGTGAGAAAGCCTCCATTTAGTCCAATGGAGAGTATAAATGTAGTGGTGGACCCTGAAAATATATGTATTTTATACAACTCTTCTCAGATGCTTTTGGGAAAGATAATGAACTATTATAATATTAGGGAATATTCCAATTTTCTCAAGCAGGAAAAAAGGAGAATTAGATGAGTTGGAAAAAATGGACTTTAAAAAAAACGGTGCAGTATTTGATGTTTAAAAAATCAAATAAAAGGCCACAAATTGAATGGAATAGCTTTTGTTAATGCTGAAACTTGCAGGGCCAGTTAGAGCTCATTAAGAGGTGATGGGAACTATGCAGATGAGATCAAGTTTGGTAATTGGCTGGTTCTGAATCCATTAAAAAGGTTATAGGGTTGTTTGGGTGGGTTAGGTTTTATAAATGAATGATTAGAAGTATATTAATGGGCCAATGGGTTATAAGGCTGGGATTGGTTTGGTGATATAATGTCTAGAATAGCACTAAGCTGGGGACAAGGTTATGTGGATATGATGAAATTTGGGGAATAGGTCAGCTATGATAATATTAGGTGGGTTACAGGGTTATAAAAAGTGTCCTGTGTTTGAAGGCAATGAGAAAATGAGATTCTAGTTAGACCTCACTTGCATCCTTAGCACTGCTAATGTTCTAATGTCTTTATATGTAGAAACTGCTTTCTGGAATTTATATGGTTCTGGACCAAGACCCCCAGAGAACTCAGATATCAATCAAAACCCCTAATTCCCAGAAGAGTTTTAAAATTTTCACTGGTGTGTTACCAAGATTAAAAAAAAAAAATGCACACTGGGGAAAGGGAAGGGCTGAAGTAAGTGTTGTAAAATTTTCTTAGAAATTTCTCTCAAGAGAAAGGGACATCTGAGCAGAGTCATGGAAAGTTGAATATACACTTGTCACTGAGGTGGGGATTGCAGGTTGAAAGGTAGTCTAGGAGGAGGTTGCATTTCTGTGAAAACATTTGGGCATGTTAAACAGATCCATGTCTTCAAGGAATTCAGAGGTCCTATGTGTGTCTATGTTGGAGAGGGCTGGGAGTAATGGATGTGTGTATTTGTATAGGTAGTAAAGGATTAGACAAGAGAAGTTGGCAGGGGCTGGAGTTTGAGGGAAGAGTGGGTATAGGCTGTGCTCATATATGTGGCTTGATCTTTTCTGCTAGTCTGTCCCAAAATGTATTCCAGAGCAAATAAATGTTTTAAGTACACAAAATGATTTTTTAAAAAGGATTTTGTGGACTCAAATATGTTTGCTAATGCTACATTTTAAATTTTCAGCCTCTGCCTCATCTACAGACATTCAATTCACTTTAGAATTTTAGATGTTCTGAGAAATTCTGCTATGACACAAATGTGAATCCTTACTCCACCCTGTTTAAAGCTTTCTTTATCACAGACACATTTTTACCCACTTAACCTCAAAAAGAATGGTTATTAATACCCATTTGAGTAAATAGTTTAAGGAACATACTTTGGGAAAATATTGCTCTAGAGAAAGAGAAGCCCTTATAACAAAGACTAAGAAAGCAGACACAAGGATGCACAATTTTATCATTTTATAAGGGAGATATAATGATGCTAGAAGGCTAAGATACAGCAAAGAAAATAAAAAAAAATGTTGATGTTGAATCTGAACAGTCAATGTGAATTATCTATGACCTTGAGAAAACTTCTTCTCAGGTTACTTAAGTATACGATTAGGACAAAAAAGGAATTTGAACTATTAAATAAGGTAATGCAAGTAATGATGAGCACCGTGACTTGCACATAAGAGCTTGACTGATGTTAACAGTTGCAATAATTCTAAACTTCCCCACTGTCTCAGGTACTCTGCCATGCTTGGCTCAACTTCCTGGTCCCTGAATTCAAGTGTGGGAGCTCTCCCCCATATCTGTCCAGAGTTTCCCCTTAATCTGTTGTCATCTTTGGGGGCATTATAGGGAAACATCTTTATAAGATCAGATTAAGGTGGCAGAATAAAGCTTATGGACTGGTATCATTTTCCTTCTTGGCTGTTAGGTAGTAAGGATGACTGATGTTAATTGAATGAGGTGTTCATAGGAAAAGACCAAATATATAACTAAAAAAGAAGTAGGTTTTTGAGTGGCAAACATCCTAGTCTCATGAGAAAGGAGCAACAAGCTGACAAGAATGTTGAGCCAATAGAGATGCTAAGCTCAAATCATGGGTAGACTTTTCAGAGATTTTTGTCCCAGCATCCATGCTCATTTCTTCGTGGGCAGCCATCCTTGAAGCTGGGAAACTGACAGTTGAGAAAATAGACAGCTGGAGTCTATTTTCTCCATTCTGAACACTTGCCTGGTATTTAGACTTTTTACATGTCCCTCCTTAGCCTCACAAGTCTTCTTGAATATACCACTTTTATTAATTTAAAACCCTTATTCTTATCTTAAAAATGTTTCTCAAAATTGCCCTTGGTGGCACAGCAGAAATTTCCTGGATATAAATCAAGTTCAAATAATTAGTAACAGCTAACATAGTTTCTCCCTTCTTTTAGGGTTTGGCAGGGTTACACTTAAGGAAATAAAGAAGTCTGATCTCTGTTTCTTGGGGACAGTGAAAGGGGAAAACTGAATTCTGTCCTGGTCAAGTTCCTTGCCCATTTTCACTCCATCATGACTTCTATTTCACAGCAGTAAAGGAATAGTTAAATTTCTTTATCAAAACAGGCTGAAGATTTAAATCCTTCCTTACCATTATTATTATGAATAGTTTTTAGTTTTTCTTCTTTTGGGATGCCCATCAGTGCCAGTCCCTCACTTTCCTCTCTAACATGTTCACAATATTTTAGACACATTCTGTGCCTGGGTTTTGTATGTTTTTCTTTGTTTTTGTTTTTTTTCCATGGATGTAATGATTAAATTTGTGTCCCTCCAAATTTTAAGCTACTCCAAGATAACAACTTTGCCTTACTTTGCATTCAATCTGCCCCTTTCCTGGCCCAGTGCCCAGAGCTAAGTAACTGTTCAATAAAAATACAATATATTGTATATACAATATACAAATGACTGTTTAATAAATGACTGTTGGTTGAATATACAGATGAGTGAAAGCATTTTCTAAAATCTCAGTAGTGCACCTAACTGTACCCAATTTTTTTAACAAGAGAGCTGAAGCAGTTGATTGCTATTCTCTAATCCTGTGAAGACACAAAGTGGTCAATATAAAACAAACAAAAAAAACATAAATAATCTTTAGCTGAACTAATTTGGTAACCTGCTCTTATTTCCTTGTGAATGTGTATCTGATCGATTTTTTTTTTTTTTTAATGTTTGAAAATAAAAGTTGGTTTTAGGCTGAGTCTGGAGCTGGAATGAATTTCTTTCATTTGTGTTAGAAACCTGTGAAAACAAGGGGTTTGGATGAGGACAACTGACAGACCCTTAACTACGAAATCACAAATGGGCACCACCATAATAATCAGGTGTATTTATAAATCAGGAACAACTTCCCAGCAAGACTGCCTTCCCTCACCTCCCACTGCATTATTGCTCCCTGCCAAAGCTGTCAGCTTGCGCTCGCATTGCTAATTAACTGCACCACTCAAAGCAGGTGGATGGCCAAAGGAAACAACCCACAATTTTCCCTGTAATCATTTGTGTTTCAGGTCCCTGGACTCTGGGACCCGTTCTGCTTGACTTGCTCCCCACTCTCCACACTGAGCACACACACATGCTCACACCTGGGGGGGAAAGGAGAAGTGGCCTCTCCAGAGGGGAGAAAGAGAGAGAACCATCTGTGAAGCTTGCAAGAGAAAAACCTTTGGGCTGATTCAGGAGCTGGACTGAGTGTGAAAGAGACAAAGCAGGAAAGTTGATAAATAAGCTCCAAAGCTTCCTAAAGAAAACATCCCCTTTGTATTCCCAGCCTGAATATTTTCACATTAGGTGATATTTTCCCTTGAGAATTTTACAGATCCATGCTATTCTTCATCCATACCAGCAAGGCAATTTTATCAGACATCCACTTTTTCTCTATGTCCAACACCAACCCTCCAGATTAAATCACCATTATCTTTTACCTAATTCCTGTAATAGCTTCCTTTTCCATTATGCAGCCACAAAATATGATTTATAGAAATCCACTCCTGTTTTGAATTCCCGTTTCACCCCTGCTGCTTAAAACTCTACCTTCTTTCCATTAACCTGAGGATCAAATCCTAAATTAATAATGGCTCACAGTACCCTACATGACCTTGCCTGTACCTAAGTTCCAACTCCCTTCCAAGCTACTTTGTACCTCAGTTTCTGGGTACCAGCTCTTTGCATAAACCACACTTTCTCATGCTTTAGGGCCTCTATGGGTTATTCCTTCTGCCTGAAACCTTCCTCCAATCCCTTACCTGTCCTCCTACTCATCCTATAGGACAAAGCCCAACTATCATTTTATTATCAGTAATCTCTCATCCATTGACAACCTGTACCCACTAATTTTAACCAGTCTTCCCATTTGCCTTCTAACATTTCAGCTTATACTTTTTTCCATAGCATTGATGACTACTTGTAATTACATGTGCATCTGCATACATAGCAACACCTGTCTCTCACTAGCCCAGTGGTTATCAACCAGAGGTGATTTTGCCCTCCAGGGGATGTTTGGAAAAGTCTGAAGATACTTTTGGTTGTAAAAAATGAGAAGGGGGAGGCATATTACAGGCATCTAGTGTGTAGAGGCCAGAGATGCTGTCAAATATCCTACAATGCACAAGATAGCCCCCCGCAATGAAGAATTCTCCAGCTCCAAATGACAATAGCGTCAATAGTTAGGAAACCCCAGCGTAAGTTATGAGCTCCATGATAGGCAGAAACTATGTCTGTCTTAAACATTCCTATTTCTCTAGGACTTAGGGTTTGCTTAACATATAGTGTATTTAATAGATGTTGATTAAATGAATGTTTGGATAATCACCCTGTATTGCAAACATGGGCCATCCACTCACTGACTAATCATTTACTGAGCATAATGGCACAGGTAGCCATGTGTTTATCAGGAACCTTAGAATCTAGAAGAGGGATAATAATTTAAGTAATAAGTTAAAATTGAAGTAAATTTCAATGCATCACACATTATAAGAAACTATTTTGGGGCACCTGGGTGGCTCAGTCGGTTAAGCATCTGCCTTTGGCTCAGGTCATGATCCCAGGGTTCCATCAGGCTCCCTGCTCGGCGGGGAGCCTACTTGTCCCTCTCCATCTGACCCCCACTCATGCCTGCTCTCTCTCTAGTGTTCTCTCTCTCTCTCAAATAATATTGAAAATAAAGAAATTATTTCACCAGTTGAATAGCATAGAAGATGTTCAAAGGAAAAGGGAACATGGATCCTTCATTCATTTAGTAAATATTCACTGAGAATAAGATGACAGGAATGCAGCAGTGAATAAGACAGACAAGACTCCTGCCCTAATGGATCTTACATTAAAGGGGAAGACAGAAGTAAAAAATAAAAGATAAAAATAAAGGGAAAGACATACATTAAAAGGTATACTATAAATCAGTAAGATCATTATAACTGATCTATGTTCTATGAAAACAAGAAGACACGATGAGATAAAGCATAACAGGGAGAGCCCACTTTAAATAGAATGATCAGCTAAATCCTCTCTGATGTGGCAATTTATGAGGTTTGAGTATAACTATATAGTTCATATAATCGTAAGCCATTATGAAAACTTGGCAGATATACCAAAAAAGTGGATAAGGTAACTTTACAAACAAATGAAACATCATATTCAATGTCTCTGATGTAGGAGAGACCTTTAATGTCAGAGGGAGAGAAAGGACATTAATGAGTCTAGGATCCAATGAGATTCAGGGAAAATGGTATCAAATGAAGCTGGAGATGACATAGAAGCAAATTATGAATATTCTCTAAGTCATGATAAAATGTATGGGTTTTTTATTCTAGAAATAATGAGAAAATATGGGTAAACTTCCTAAATTTATATTTTAAGGGATCACTCTGGCTATTTCATGGACAGAAGTGGAGAGAGTGAAAGCAGAGAAATCTGTTAGTAAGCCCCTGAAGTGGTCCAGGTGAGAGGTGGTGATGACTTTAGTATGGTGGTAGAAGTGGAAAACAAAAGTAAACAGAGACATTTTTCTGAGTAATAGACAGGAATTGTGACAAATTAGATATTAGATGGGAGGAAAAATGAAAAATCAAGATAATGTCTAAATTTGGCCAGAGAAATTGAGTGTAGGAAGTACTGTTTACGTTAAAAATAAATAAATAAATAAATAAAAGCCCGGGGTGGGGGAAAGATGCTTGTGTTTGTTTTGGGGGATGGCCAAGTACAACTGCAAGGTTAAACATGAAAATAGCATAAGTAGTAACACTATATAACACTCATTATTTGTCAGACCCTCTTCTATGCATTTTACAGATCTCAGCTGTTTTCATCTTCAGAACAATGGGTCACAGTAGAGATGTGACCAATATCCCCATTTGACAAATGAGGAAACAAAGAGAATTGGAATAACCTATCTTAGGTCAAACAGCAAGTCTCATGGAAGTGGATATATGGATAAGACAGTTATGTAGCTGCATCTGTAATTCAGAGTATACATCGAGGGTGTGGATGTCAATTTCTAAGCCATCAGAGTTAAGACAGGAGATTTTAAGAAAGAGAGCGTAAGCAGGAGAAAAAAAAGCCTTAAAGCTTTGGTAATTTGATTAAACAATGTAAAAAAGATGGAAATAAATGAATAAGCAAACCTTTTTTCTATGGAAAGTTTATAATCTGTAATATTGGAACAATTGAGAAATATAGAGAATCTTGTTTTTTCAGAGCTCTGAACGCCAGGTTAAGTATCTTTGTTTTCTACAAATATTCTGGGATATCTGAGTGTCTTCATGAGAAAAAAAAAAATGCCAGCATAAAGTAGTGCTTAGAGATGGCAGATCAAGCAGTGGTAGGTAGAACAGTTAAGAGTCGGTAGTGAATAAAAGTTTTGAAATCATTTAAAAGGCAAGCACAATACCAAATTTCCTCCCAGGGACAAGGAATAAAAGAACAGAGTAAACAATACATGGTGTTAGCAAGGGGGCATCACAAGGGGCTGATAAATTCATTTTAGCAGAACAGTCCAATTTCCCTGGGGATTCTGTCTCTCAAAATGATATTTCTCCTTCATGCCTCCAATGCATTCCTTTTCTTTCACTTTCCTTGAAGACAGATGATTTAAGAGCTGTTGGGGTTTTGTCAAAGGAAACATTCTTAGGGTTTCAGGTTCTCAACAAATGGAGCTTGGATGAGAAATTTCAGTCTTGCGTAGATATGATATAGTGTGTATAAATCTCTGCACATAGACCTGAAGATCTAAAATATGCACATCTAAAATCTTTAGACACTTAAAATCTATTCTTCAGTGTCTAAATAGTTGCTGCTAGCTCCTTTTCTCTTTTTGAATAATCCTTATGTGAAGTCACCCTGAAAAATACAGAAAGAAAGATAACTAATATTTATGACTGCTTTCTATATTTTAGGCTCTGTGTTAGGCATAATACCACACAACTATATCAAAAGGCAATTTGTTTATTTATCTAGCACAACTGAGTTCTCTACTTGTGTGAATTTCTCATTAGACCATAAAACTTGTAAAACAGTGATATAGTTGAGAACATGGACCCCACAGCCACATTTTTCTTTATTTAAGTCCTAGCTTCCATCCTTTATGTAGGTATACAAACTTGGATAGGCAATTTAACCAATTTTGGTTTACTTTCTTTATTTAAAAAAACAGAAATATTAATAGATATCATGATAGGGATTAAGAATTAATAGACATAATGGGGCACCTGGGTGGCTCAGTTGTTAAGCATCTGCCTTCAGCTCAGGGTGCGATCCCGGTATTCTGGGATCGAGCCCCGCATCAGGCTCCTCTGGGGAGAGCCCGCTTCTTCCTCTCCCACTCTCCCTGCTTGTGTTCCCTCTCTCACTGGCTGTCTCTCTCTCTGTCAAATACATATAAAATCTTAAAAAAAAAAGAATTAATAGACATAAGGGGCTTAGTACAGTATCTATCATATTGTATCAATAAATGCTATTATTACATCTCCTGTGCAGAATTATAGATCAATAAATATTTGATGTTGATATTGTTGGATAACTATATTCTAATGTGGGTTACTTAAGAAAGTGACTTTGAAAGGCTGTTGATTTGAGGAGATTGAGGAATGTTGAGTGTAGTATGGTTGTACTGGTGATTTAGCTCAGAATAACGGTGAGGGGTTGAGTTCAGAGGAAGACAAAAATCTAGGTCCTAAATGGTGTGTGCAATGAAATAGTGTTCAACATATGACATTAATGAGTAGTAAAGAAGGCTTAAAATCCAGGAATTCTAGCAGTTACTATGAGACTTATATATTTATAACTAGGAAATCAAGTACTGTTATAAAAACATTTGTACATTTTGGGGAGGAATGGGTCAGTTACTTATATAAGATACTATAAGGGGGCCATGAATCAATAAAATGTACAGTTGGAGATTGTGAGAGCCAAAGAAGAGCTTTTTATAAGAGAACACAAGAGAGATTGGTATTAGAAGCAAAGACAAGCTAGAGAATGGTGACATCACCTCAGAGACTATAAGGTGAGAAATAATAAACAGGCTTCAGAGAAGAAGTGTTGTCAGGGGAGAGTTGGTTTCAGAAACAAAAGAAGGTGAGGGAATATTCTGTGAGAAGGTTTCTGATACAAAGGGGGAATCTTATAATGGAGTTGAGGTTATAATTGGCATAGAAGTAAGAGCCAAGAGAAACTTTAGAAAGCAGGAAGCATAGGTTATTATAAACAAAAATACATGATAAGATATGTAACTGTATGTGTGTTTGTGTGTGGTGGGGTAAGAGCAGGTTAGAGGGCTTGAATTTTGATGGTAGACAAGGATGCCTGTGATGAAAGAACACTACCTTGATTGTGGGGTGCCTGGTTGGCTTAGCTGGTTGAGCAACTGACTCTTGATTTTGGCTCAAGTCATGATCTCAGCATCGTGGGATCAAGCCCAGTGAAGGGCTCCATGCTCAGCACAGAGTCTGCTCGTCCCTCTCCCTCTGCTCCTCCCTTGACTTATCTCTCTCTCATAAATAAATAAAATCTTAAAAAAAAAAAAACCTGCACTGTTGTCCTTTAGAATTCACCAAAACTGAACTGAGATTCCAAGTGGTTTTGGAAGCAATGAAGTGGCTTTCCAAACTTCTGAAGAAATGAGAAGTTGATGTGACAAAAAATTGTTTATACATAATGATAAAGTAAGGGTTCAAAGTTCCTTGCATTAAAAGGGATACGCAGGATGGATGTAAGCAGTAAATAGTTAAAATGTAGAGGCTTTTTAAGAGATTAAAGTAACCTTTCCAAAAGGTTTAGAACCCTGGTGAAGAGTGTGGACTGTCTGGTTTCCAATCGCAATTTCATCATTTTGTAAATGTATGATTTCAGGTAAATGTGTATTTTTAACTTTAGGAAAGTTCCATTTCCACATCTACAAAATGGATATAATAACGATACTAACAAAATAATTCCTTTAATTTTTATAAATGGTATAAAACAATCCTTGGCCAATCGTAACTATGACAAAAGTCTCTGTTAAAATACACAAAAACACATACACATGTAACAACTGTTTGACTTTGGACACATTATGTAAGCCATCCAAGTCTCAATTCTCACGTCTGTAACTCACAGAAAAAAATATGTATATGCCCCACAAAGTCTGATGATTAAATAAAAATTTAATGAGATAAACCAAGGAAAGCACATAGTACTATATCTTGCACATGAGTCAAACAATATTTACTATTTTTTTTGTTATTATCACTATTAGAATTACTCTTTATAAAATCACATTACTTTGAATTTAAGGTTTTTAGACTTCATGAAAAGCACAAACTATCTGAAAGAAATTACTAAACTAAAAAAAATGTTTTAATTTACAGTATTTTAATAAAATGAGCTGCTGCCTCAATTGATAATATTTTTCTAATAATCTGTTGTCATGTATTAACATCATAACTAAAAGAAACAGGTAAACACCTATTAAAAATTAAACAATAATAAACATATATTACTGCAAAAAGCAGTAATTTCTCTAAGAGAAAATCTGTTTTTATGGGGATCAGGATTTTTAATCATGTACCCATTTGTTCATGTGTATAATATCAATGTTTGTCTTTGAAGGTCTTTACATACTTTCTGGGATGTCAAGTTTTGTATCCTATAAAAGTATTTAAGGTTTCCCTGTCTGCTTTTAGTCCCTTTCCTTAATTTTAAAATAGCTTGTTAAAATTCAAGATGTCTTGTAACAACCCCTCCTATAATTAAGAGACAGACGTGTGTCTGGATGTTTTAGCAGGGGGAAAAAATTTCAGGAAACAGCTGTAGTTCAGAAAGGAGCAGTTCTGCTCTGTCCGTGGTGCTGAATATGATTTTCTATGGGTATGGCAAAGCATTAATTGCTTGTCCAAGAATCCAAACAGAATTTGATTTCTACAAACATGTGAACCAGTCTGGAATATATAACAGCCAGCTGAAAGCATACAGAGATTAAAAGTAGAGGGTATGTCATTTTATAGCATTAAATGACTGTGACAGTTTTATTCATTTTTCCCCCCCTCCAAAACTGGAAATGTTTTAGGTAATGCAAACAGATATAATATTTGATTTCCATCATTTGGGCTAAATGTTTCTTCATGATTATTGTATGTTCAAGCTTTTCTCCATTAATTAACTCCAAGCTTAGTTTCTGAGCTTGTGAGACTTCCTAGTCAAAGAAAGTATATATTCAAATACATTATTTATGGCAAAGGTGTTTGTTGAGAATGTACTATTTGTAACATTTTATACCATGTACTTTGGGGACACATATTTCAAAGTTTCAGTAAATGTCAATATTATTTTTTAAAAAAAACTTTTGTGGAGAAAGCATATGACTACAAAATCTTTAGCTTTATATACAACTACTTAGGCATTAATGAATAAGGGGATATGGGATTCTGAATGTAGGGATAATTAGGTTCTGACTTGAGACATTGATGCAGACTATGAAAGGGCCTATTTTAAAACTTGTGCTTGTGCTTTACCCAATGCTAGATAATCCTACCAGTATCTAGGGACAGGAGAAAGGCAGAACAGAAAGAAAGATATAAATCCAATTGAATGCATGGAATTTGTCTGCAAAAAGGCAGATATGGCATGTGGATGCTCCAGTGAGATCAAATGGCTTAAGGAATGTTCAATGACTGCTGCTGCATTACCCATGGGTTCTTTCACTTTGAATTATTTCACTATGAAATACTCATCTGCTGACTGCAGAGAGAATGACAGAGAGAAAAGAAACATCTTTGCCTTGTCTAAACTTTGTGGAGAGGCTCTTGCACATAGGTCGGGCTTGTCTCCTTTCATTTATGTTAACAGGCCCTAAATCACTCTTTCATTCACTGCCTCTCACCATGGAGACCACAGCACTTTGCTCCTCCATGACACCACAGTAACAGTAGGCACCCATAATATGTTTCCATAGGTGCATTTCTAAGGATTTGAATAAGCTCTCCTTCCTTCCAGCCATCACAATAACCTTTAATTTCTGGACACACACACAAATATACATACACTCCACCAAACTACCAAAACCTAAAGTAATATTGCTAGTAACAGTCTTATCAAAATCATAATGTGCTAATTAACAGCTACCCCAGTGTTAATGTGTGGGGGTTGAACTTTGTAAACTTTACAATTAATATCTCTAGCAAAGAGGTACTCTGCATTCAAATTTTCTTTGGACTTCATAGCCTGATCTTTTCTTTTGTCTTCTGGGCTCCTTTTCATAAGTACTAGTCCCTAAATATCCTGTATGCAATTATTAGCCTGTCTGAGTTGCAAATATAAAGTCACATATAGTGTGGGTGAGTTTAGAAATAAAGAAATCCAGTACAAAGTCCTGTCCGGATATTTAGATAGATGTGGTTATAATTTTTTTGTTGTTGTTCATTAAATGTGTACGATAAAATCAGTTCCACCTAAAGTCAGGGTTATTAGGCTCTTTAGTTTGGTTTATGTATGTGAGGGAAACACCATGAAATTTAAAGAACTATTACAAATAAAAATGTGTTAATTGATTTGATAAATTCTTAGAGTGTATACTAAAAGCATAGTATAGTTTTCTGTTGTTTTCTTTCATTTCCTTTATTATTCCAAATTTAATCTCACAAATTGGCTAATACCTCTTCTAAGCTGCTTCCTCAAACCAGTTGCTACCAGAAGTCATTGGGAAGAAAGAACTACTTCATAATGGATCTGAAAGGAGCTTACGCTATCAAGTTCTTAACAGACAGTTGTGCAGCCCTAGGCATGATCGGAACAACTGGTGGGTGCTCTCTGGAGATCCCCCAAGGATTCAATAAATGGGATAAATGGGCAATGGAGAATGAAGTGAATTGGAAAAGCGCCTGGTTGACTTCATAAATACTAGAAGAGAAAGACAGGGCAGGATTTATCATCCAGGAATAAATCGTTTTTACTTGGACTGTATATACATATATGCATGCGTTTGTGCATACACGCACATGTACACACTTTCCCACACCTTAATTTGTCTTCTGCTTTAAATTTATCAAGATTTCTTGTGCTTCATTCTGACAGTAAGTTGACCCACCTGGACTTTAAGTATAGTTAAGGAAAACACGACCTTATCCAGAGCATAATTTGTCTCTATTATCTGTTACCATGAGAGGCTGTATCTTTGGGGTTTGACAGTCACCCAAAGAGAGAGAAGACAGCCTAAGGGTCTCAGGCTGAAATTGCTTTTACTTACAACTATTTATCAATGTGCTTACTCGACTTTCTCAGCGTTTTCCTTCAGTGGCTTACTTTTGTAATGCAAATACCTTCAAGCTACCCTGAGAAATCTGAACGTCTAAATTTGATGCCTCCTCTACTAACCTGGTACTCAGTATCCTTCAATAGTACGTAATTAGAATAACCAATATTTATTGAACAACTATTTGATGCTAAATACTTAACAGACATGACCTTATTTAATTTTTATAACAAAACCGTGAGGTAAATATTAGTATCATTTTCATTTTACATTTGAAAATACTGAGAGCCACACAAGTCAGTAATGATAATAAAGTCTCAGTCATCATAAAGGTAGGAACTGAGACTTGAACCCAATTTCTCTTGGCTGAAAAATATCCCAGCTTTTTTAGAATTTAAGTTCCAAACGGCCTTTCTCCTCTCTTATTCCTACATGAGTTTTTATATTATATTAATGCACAGCAACAAGAGAATAAAAAATTAACAAATGGGACTACATCAAATTTTAAAAAAGATTCTGTACAACAGAAGAAGCAATCATCAGAATGAAATAACATCCTACAAAATGGGAAGAAAATGTTTGCAAATTATATATTTGATAAAGGGTTGATATGCAAAATAGAAAAAGAAATCATAAAATTGAATAGTAAAAAAAAAGTCTGATTTTAGAAATGGGCACAGGAACTAAACAGACATTTTTCCAAAAAAGACATACAATGGCCAACAGATATAAGAAACAGTGCTTGATATCACTAATAATTAAGGAGATGTGAATCAAAACCACAATTGCACATGACACCCATTAGAATGGCTATTATAAAAAAGACAAAAGGTGAGGATGTGGAGAAAAGGGAACACTTATGCACTGTTGGTGGGAATGTAAATTGATACAAACACTATGGGAAATAGTATGGTGGTTCCTCAAAAAATTAAAAATACAACTACCATATGATCCAGCAATATTACTTCTGGTATATATCCAAAGGAAGTAGAAACAGGATCTCAAAAGAGATATATGCACTCCCATGTTCACTGCAGCATTATTTACAATTGCCAAAATATGAAAACAACCTAAGTGTCCATTGACAAATGAATGGATAAAGAAGATGTGGTATATATACAATGGAATACTATTCAGCCATAAGAAAGAAAGACACTTTGCCATTTGGGACAACACAGATGGTCCTTGATGGCATTATACTAAGTGAAATAAGTCACACAGAAAAAGACAAATAGTGCATGTTTTTATTTATATATGGGAACCAAAAAAAAAAAACCCAAAACAAATGAACAAACAAAACAAAACAGAAACACTCAGATACAGGAAACAAAATGTTGGTTCCAGAGGCTGGGGGATGGAGGAAATGGGAAAATACTGGTCAAAGGTAGACAGTTCCAGTTATAAGATGAATAACTTCTGGGAATCTAATGTACAGCGTGGTGATTATGGTTAATAGTATGGTACTATATACTTGAACGTTGCTAAAACAATAGATCTTAAATGTTCTCACCACAAAAAAGAAAAGGTAATTTGTGACAGGATAGAGGTGTTATTTAAGGCTACAAGTGACAATTATTTTGTAATATATAAGTATATCAAATCAACAGTTTGTACACCTTAAAATTATACATGGTTACCTGAAAAGATGCTCAACATCACTCATCATCAGGGAAATACAAATCAAAAGTACAGTGAGACAGCACCTCACGTCTGTCACAATGGCTAAAATTAACAACACTGGAAGACAACAGATATTGGTGAGGATGCAGAGAAAGGGAAACCCTCTTACGCTGTTGGTAGGAATGCAAACTGGTGTAGCCACTCTGGAAAACAGTACTGAGGTTTCTAAAAAGTTAGAAATAGGGCTACCCTACAATCCAGCAATTGCACTATTAGGCAGTTACCCAAAGGACACAAAATTACTGATTTGAAGGGACACATGCACCCCAATATTTATCACAGCATTATCAGTAATAGCCAAATTATGGAAAGAACCCAAATGTCCATCAACTGATGAATGGATAAAGAAGTTGTGGCATGCACATATATATGTGTATATATATATTACATTGGAATATATACAAACATATATATATATGTTTGTGTGTGTGTGTGTATATATATATATATATATATATAACACTTTACAATGGAGTGTTACTCAGCCATAAAAAAGAATGGACTCTTGTCATTTGCAATGATGTGGATGGAGCTAGAGTGTATTATGCTAAGCAAAGTAAGTCAGAGGAAGACAAATACCATATGATTTCACTCATATGTGGAATTTAAGAAACAACACAGATGAACATAGGGGGAAAAAGGAGAACTAAACCATAAAACAGACTCTTAACTATAGAGAACAAACTGACGGTTGCTGTAGGGGAGGTGGGAAGGGAAATGGGTTAAATGGGTGATGGGTATTAAGGAGGGCACTTGTGATGAGCTCTGCATGTTATATGTAAATGATGAATCACTAAATTCTACTCCTTAAATTAATATTACACTATGTTAACTAACTGGAATTTAAGTAAAAACTTGAGACTAAAAGAAATTCTTAAAGCAATTCCTAAAGTTAGAAATAAACCACGAATTTAAAAACAAAAATGCATAAAGTGAGTCTTGCTTTGTCTTTGTGGAAAAAATTATATAGTGTTATATGTCAATTATAGCTCAGTAAAGCTTGAAATAAATCAGAACCATGTATAATGCATTAAGAATATAATGGGTGAAGAGAAGAGCCATATGCACCCCAATGTTCATAGCAGCATTGTCCACAATAGCTAAATTCTGGAAGGAGCCAAGATGCCCTTCAACAGATGACTGGATTAAGAAAATGTGGTCCATATATACAATGGAATATGACTCAGCCATCAGAAAGAATGATTACCCAACATTTGCAGCAACATGGACAGGACTGGAGGATATTATGCTAAGTGAAATAAGTCAAGCAGAGAAAGACAATTATCATATGGTTTCACTCATTTAGGGAACATAAGAAATAGCAGGAAGATCGGTAGGAGAAGGAAGGGAAGGTTGAAGGGGGAGTAAACAGAAGGGGGAATGAACCACGACAGACTATGGACTCTGGGAAACAAACTGAGGGCTTCAGAGGGGAGGGAGGTGGGGGATTGGGATAGGCCGGTGATGGGTATTAAGGAGGGCACATATTGCATGGAGCACTGGGTGTTACATGCAAACAATGAATCATGGAACACTACATTAAAAACTAAGGATGTACTGTATGGTGACTAACTTAACATAATAAAAATTTTTTAAAAAAGAATATAATGGGTCAACATTTAATACTTTTTGTTCACTGCAGCCAATTTTGTAAAATCGCCTGTCTGGAAAGTAAAATACTTTTAATAATTATATATTTATGGAAACTTTTAAATCATGCCCTTTGACTGAATATCAGATTCTTATCTGGGTCTAATCTAACTACATGTGTCCTTAAAAGTACAAAATATTTCCTGACTGTGGTAAGAAAAAGCTATGTCTATGGAAAGATGGTCAGAGAGATGCAACATTGTTGACTTTGAAGACAGAAGAAGGGGGCCATGAAACAAGACTATAGGTGACCTCAAAACAGATGCTCTCCTAGAGCATCCAGGAAGGAAGGTAGCTTTATTGACACCTTAATTTTAACCCAGTGAGACCCCATGTCAGACTTCTGACTTATAAAACTATAGGAGAAAATAATACATTTTTGTTGTTTTAACCCACCAAATTTGAGGTAATTTTTGTAGCAGTTATGCAAATCTAATAAATGGTTAGACATTTGGACTAATCAAGGCCTATAATTGATCCCTCCATCTAGACCTTCACTAGATGTCTTTATCTTTATCCTTTGATGGGCATCACCTACAGAACTAGATACACTTCAGTTTATGAACCAAACATGTTTGAAGAATGATCCTGCAGCCTTGGCTCTATAGTCTGGTGAGGTTGTGGTTCAAAGTCTTGAATTTAAATGTTGAACTCTCTACATCCCAGACACCCTTTGGCCCATATATCCAAGATTGGCCCAAGGTGTAAGATCATATTCCTTAGTTCATTCAACAAATATTTTTTTATTCCTACTATGTGCCATTTCTGTTCTGCTTACTGAAATCCAGTGGTGAACAACTTGGACAAAGTCCCAACTCATATGGAGCTTATATTCCAGGGCAAGAATCAAGAAACCATGCCCATGGATCAAATCCAGTCCACTACCCGTTTCTATAAATGAAGATTTATTGGAACACAGACATGACCATTCATCTGCGTATCATTAATGCTCCTTCTGCACTATACAGTAGAATGGAGTAGTAACAATGGGGAACCTATATCCCACAAAGCCTATAATATACACTTCTGGTTCTTTAAAGAAAAGTCTAGTCAACCCTTACTCTAAAGAGAAGACAGGCAATGAAACAAATATGTACAAATATTAAGAATGTCATGATGACGAAGTATAGGGTGCTCTGGAAGTGTCTTAGAGTATGGGGATAACATTTAACTAATTTGGTATAACCAAAAAATAAAAAAATAAAAAGTGTAAGAGTTAGCTATAGAGAAAGTGTGAGAAGTCAGGAAAAAGTGTCCCAGGTCTGAGGAAGATTATGCATAAATGCCTAAAGGTGAGAAAGGCCATGACACATTGACACCAAGCTGCTGAGAGAATAACTGGAAGAACAGCCCCAAATGATGTCAACCCATGTAACATACTAGAGGCCACCTTAAGAATGTTGGATTCCATGCAAAAGACAATGGGAACTCAATGACTAGTCTTAAGCTGGGTTTGCCTGCCCAGTGCTTGATTACCTCCTTGACTTAAAATCCTGTCCTGATTTGCTGCAATCACATGGCTGTATTTCCTTATCTGCCTAGCTCCTGGAGGCTCTTCTAGAAACCTTGATGTCACCTCCTTGATAACAATACTAGATAGGTTCTTGCTGACTTTCCAGCCAAGTCCCACATTCTTTCTGTATTTTACCTATCTTCTTGTATCTAGAGCCGACTCAGACTTCCTAATATGGGCCTTTCTCTGTCACTCCCTGTGTCACAGACTATTGGGATGCCATGGTATTCCTTACTTCTATGGGTCTCTGCCCCACTCTGTTGGAGTCTAGTTCCTATGATGTAATGAAAACAGACAAACCAACACAAGCAAACTGACAGGAGTTATCTTGACTTTAAGTCCTAGCTAACTTCGTAGCTTTGAAATTTTGAATAAGATGTGACATTAAATAGCTCCTAAGCTTCTTCATTTTTAAAATGGTCATTGAATTCTTATGGGAATTAGATGGAAAAGTATGTTATGGTAGATTGACTACATTGATGGACCCTGCCAAAGACATCCCTGTATCCATACCCTTTGCTGTCCCCTCCCACTCTGACTTTTGACTTGACCATGTGGCTTTCTTTGGTTAATAAAGAAATAACAAATGTGACACAAACAGAGACTCTAAAATGTGCTCAAGTGTTTAGCTTCCTTTCTTATCTTCAGCCTTCCCAATGAGAATGTATCTGGCCTAGTCTGTTAGAGAATGAGACAAATAGAACAGAGTTGAATCAGTCTGTTTACCCCAGTGAAGGCCCCAGACATGTAAGAAAGTCCTCCTAAGATCTGTAGAGTTGCCTAGCCAACACACTGCTAATTACAGACACTTCAGTGAGCCCTACCATGTTTGGTTTAGAACAGCAAAATTGACCAACTGACTCCATACTTACAAAAAAAAAATTAGTACTTATTTTGTGTATCTCTGAGGTTTTGTGGTTGTTTCATAACACTTTTTTTTTTGTCGCAGCTGCTAACTGATACACATACACGGGATATGTAAGTAAGTGGGATAACAGTATGCCAAGCATGCACTCAGTGCTCAATAAATGGTAGCCCCTCCCCACCACTGCAACTGATGTAAATATCAGCAGGTGTCAATTCAGAGCACAAATTGACAATTGTCAATTCTCTCATTATTACACTGGTTGGGTGGTGGTTCACTTCTGCTAGGTTTCCAGACAGCATGCTTATAGACACACACATACGAACATTTGCCACTAAATAAACTGTGGCCCCACCATCTGCACTCTTAAATAAGCACCTACCTGTTATAGTCCAAGGGATTCTCACCAAACTCACCCCAAATCCCATGTCCTTTCTGTTTAGGAGAAAGGGCTGTGCCCACCACAGCTCCCACATACTCCTTTTCCCAGCAAAACTGAACAAGCTACATCATGTTAGGGTCAGCACAGCCTGGCTTTTGAAGTAGGTCTGGAGACGGTTTCCAAAGAGACATGTTATTAAAGAAACAATGCCTTTGTCTCGGCAGCAGGGCTAAGTGCTGTTTATTTCCAGATGCTTTCCTGGAACACAGGGGAGGGAGTGCAGCTGCACGTCATTCATGGAGTGGCTGAGACAGGATGGAGGCAGCACTGAGAGGAAATGACCAAGCTCATTTAGGGCTGGGGACATGATGCAATTTTCTGTCCCTGACAAAAAAGAATTCAGTTTCCTTCTTCATTGACCTGCACCTGCTCCAAACCTCAACATTCTTGTTTATGTGAATGACACCTTCTGTTTCTCCTTTACCTGATCATCCAAGCTTTACACAGTTTTTGATTTCTCCATATAAATGTCTTTCTTGGTCCGCTTTCTCACCCTCACCCTGTTCTTTCTGATTGAGATAAGTACAGCCAAGTAGCTCAGACCACAGGCTGTGGAAAAAACAAAACAAAACAACTGTTTTGGCTAGCATCCTGTTTTGAACATTTATTCTCTATTTGTCCTTGGACAATTCAAGACCCACTTGTGTTATAATAATACCGCATTAAAAATAGTAGCTACGTTATAGGTGTGTTTTATGAAATAACTCACCATTAAGTGTTCATCTCAGTGTTTGCAAAGTACTTGTTATTATTCTATCATCATCATCATCATCCTTTTTTGTTTTGATTATTATTCTGATTGAGTCCTGGTATTTGTCTAACTAAACATCTCACATCTATTCTGCTCATCTGTCCCAATCTGCCTTCTTACTTCTCCCCATGTGAATCACCACAGAAGCCTCCCAACTACCTTTGCCAGCTCTTTCTCTTTCTAATTCTTTCCACTGGTCCACCATCTCTCCTAGGATAACTCCCATTCTTTTAATATGGTGTACTCATTTCCTAGGGCTACCATAGCAAAGTACCAAAAACTGAGTGGCTTGAACAACATAAATTAATTTTCTCACAGTGCAGGAAGCCAAACATCTGAAATCAAGATATTGGCAGGGTGGCCATGCTATCCTCTAAAACCTGTAGAATCCTCCCTTGCCCCTTCCTAGATTCTGGTGACTCTCCAGCAATCTTTGGTGTAGATGCATCACTCCAACTCCCCACAACTGCGTGGTATTCTTGCTGTGTCTCTGTCTCCACATAGCTGTCTTCTTTTAATGATAAGAGACATTGGTTTAGAAACCCACACTACTGCAGTATGACTTCATCTAAACTAATTGTATCTGCAATAATCCTCCTTCCATATAAAGACACATTCTGAGGTACTAGAGATTAAGACTTCAACACAAATAAAGGCATAGATATAGATATTTTGGAGGGGGTACAAAGAATTCAACCCATAAAACATGGCTCTGCACAATCTGCCTCCATTTATATCTCCATCCCTATCTCTTACCACTTTCCACACCACCCTCCCTGGCCCTAAGAAACTTCTGTTTCTTAATGAGTTGATCATACATTGTCTTCTCTGCTGTCTCATGGCCTTCCATAGGCTGTGCACTCTGGCAGGAACACTCCCATTGCCCTCCCCATTTGCTTTCTAGCTGAGGTTCACTTACTCTTAAAATCTCAACTTAGTCATCACCTATTATAAGAAACCTCAGCTGAAGCTTACTTCACACACACCCATTAGGATGACTGTTATCCAAAAAAGAAAAAAAATTAAGTATTGGTGAGGATGTTGGTGAGAAGAAATTGGAAACTTTGTGTGGTGCTATGCAGCCACTGTGGAAGACAGTGAGGCAGTTCCTCAAAAAATTAAACATAGAATTACCTTAGGATCCAATGATTCCACTTTGGGTGTACTTCCAAGACAACTGAAAGCAGGGACTGAAACAGACATTTGTACAACAAGATGCACAGTAGAATTACTCCAATGGCCAAAAGGTGGAAACAACACAGGTGCCCACTGATGGGTGAAGGGATAAACACACTGTGCTGTATATACACAGTGGAATAGGATTCAGACTTTTCAAGGAATGAAATTCTGGCACCTGCTACAACATGGATGAACCTTGAAATATTATGCTAAACGAAGTAAGACAGACACAAAAGGACAAATGCTATGTGATTCCACTTATGAGGTACTTGGAAGATTTAAATTCCTAGAGAAAGAAAGAAATCAAATAGAATAGAGGCTATCAGGGACTGGGGCCTGATATAATAGGGGTGGGGAGAAAGAAGAGTTATTGTTTAGTATATACAGAGTTTCACTTTGTAATGATGAAAAAGTTCTTCAAATGGATGGTGGTGACGGTTGAGAACAATGCCAATGCACTCAGTGCCACTGAACCATATACTTAAAATGGTTAAAGTAAGTTGTATGTCATATATATTTTTACCACACACACACACACACACACACACACACACACACACACACACACACAAAAACGCAACTACCTTTAACACCCTCCCCCAAAGCAAAACAGAAACAAGTGAATGGATTCTACTTATGTATCCAGAGGTTTGTGCATAAATCTTTTTTTTTAATTTAAACAATACATAGATAATGTATCTATATATGTCGGTCACTGCCCTCAGCACTATGTAAATACTAACTCAATCTATCATTATGATACCTTATGATATAGGTAATATTGTTATACCTATTTTACAGGTGATTATACTGAAATACAGAGCGAGAAAGCAATTTTTCTAAGGTCAGAGTTTTGTATGTGGCAGAGCGGGATTAGAGAGAACGTGTCTGGCGCTAGACTCTGCCCTCTTAACTCTCATAGCTGAGATCATGCTCATCACTTCCACAAGCAAGACCTTCAGAGATTATGTGCACCATAAAGCCAATGCCACTTTGTTTTTCATGATCATTCTCAAAACAATCCCACCTACTTTTATTCCTATAACATTATTTATTCCTATAATGTTCTTTCATGTTCCTTACTGAAATGAAAGGGTCTCTCCCTTATATTCTGGACTTTCTGAAATTTTCCTATTTACGTGATTTTGCCCCCATTATCTGTCCTGGTTATCTATTTCTATGTAACAAACTACTTTCTAACTTTATGGACTACAACATAATCATTGGGCATTACTCAAGATTTTGTGGGTCAGAAATGTGAAAAGGCTCAGTTGGGCAGCTGCTCTCTGGATCCATGTGGTCTCCACTGGGATAGCTGAGGCTGCAAGGTACTTTCAAGATGACAGCTTCTTAATGCACATGCTTGGCACATGTCCGACACCTCAGTGCTACTTGGCATTCTCTGTCTCTCCCTCTCTCCCTCACTCTTCTTCTCTCTCCCTACACATGGCATCTCAGTATTCTAACACAAGAGGACTCCACTGGCTTGGGCTACTCAAAGCAAGGTGATCTCAGGGTAGTCACACTTTTTACATGGTGACTGACTTTCAAGTGGCAGGAAGAAAAAGCTGCCAAAAAAGTTAAAGGCTTTCCCTAGAACTGAAACAGTATCATTTCCACCATATTCTATTTGTCAAAACAATCACCCATAGTCAAGTGGGTGAAGGATAAGCTCCATCTCTTGATGGAGTAATTGCAAAGTTACACTGCAGAAAAGCATGTGGAATGAGAGATATTGTGACCACCTTGGTGTCATGCAAATTCTTAGTATCTATTGCTTGTCTAGTTGGAATCAGATACATAGCTACATGGGTTTATGTTTATATTAGATAATACTCTGTCACAGTTAATCCTGTATACATCAGAAACCCAACCTTAACTAAAGATGGGAACAGTATGTATCGGTTCACTTACCGAAGTACAGAACAGGAAGGGCAGAGTTCGTTTGTTTCAAATAGAAGTCCAGGAAATCAGATACCTTAGAACTTTCTTTCCTCCTCTCTCTCTCTCTCTGTTGGCTTCAGTATTTCTCCAGAACTGGAAAGAAGCATTAACCGTACTGGCAATGCATAACTGAGGCTTAAGGAGAGATACCAGAGATGGAGATGAATAACTGCGTATTATCTACACACAAATAGATAATCGCTGCAGGTGTGGAAGTGGGTGAGTTCTTTAAAGAAGATAACAGAGCCAAATGGGAGAAAAAACAAACCCAAGTCACAAAGTAAGAACTTGATTTTCAGGGTGCATTTTTTGTGTGTGTGTGTGTGGTATATGCATGAGTGTGCATGTATGTGTATCTGGTCAGGAAAAGATTTAAGTCCTTTAATTTTAGTAACTAGTAGTTACTAGTGGCAACTATTAGTAAACACTCCCTGTTTTACCTATGTCAAAATAAAGTTGTAACCCTAAAAAACAAATGAAGTAACACATTGTTTAGTGGGAAAAGATGTTGGAATTGGACTTAAGGACACTTCTCTAATTCTCCATTTTCCACAGATGGAAAAGGTGGCCTGGCACAAGTTTTCTAACCCTTTCAGGTTATTTCTTAAAGATATAAAATGAGGAAATTGAAAAAAAAAATAAAATAAAATCAGGAGATTTAACTATAGGAATGTTAAAGGCCCTTTTAATTCTACAAGTCTGTACACTACAAAAATGCTTTTCCCAAGTGTATAAAATGCTACCAAAACAACATTTTATGAGTTTTAAAGGTTGATTCATTCAGTGTCTATGTGTGTTGATCAATTTCATCTATAAATGTCAACCATTCCATTTTATTTGCATTGATGGACCCAACCATCAGGGTTCCCACTGCACTCTGACCAGGTCCATGGGGTCACAGTCAACTGGAAACCCACATTAAGTGTGGATGGGGAAACTACAGATGAGTCCTCTTCATGTAGCTTCTGTGCTCATGACAAGCTTTTGGTTAGTGAAAATTCTGTAAATTTAGTTGCTTCTTAACTGCATTAGAAACACTTGCTATTTAAAAGAACCCCAGGGTGGCTTTTTCCTAAAGAGCAAGTACCTTTTGTAATATGAATCCAAATGGCGTAATTAGTGTTTTGCAAACTCAGATTTTGATATCTCCAGCGTTCTTAACACTCAGCCTACCCTTATTGCATAGTCAAATATTTCTATTTTATTTCCTCCATGGAATAATTTGATATGCAGATTGATATATACCAAACAGATCAGTCAGACATATTTTTTCAAGTGAAATTTTTACCTCAATTGTCTAAATTGGTGTTTCTACTTTTCAAGTTCATTAGATAATTGCCTCCAAATCAGCTGGACTTTGACAGCCAGGTCTTTTCCTACTTCTTTTCCCTGCTTCTTTCTAGTCAAGTCATGTTATCAGTTTCTGCCTAGTTTAATTATTCCTTAACAATTTCCTTTATTTTAGCTAAATTTGCATGTGCATGTTTTGTTGATTATAAATGAAATGAATTCTTGCTATAAAATATTCACAAATCCCCACCATGTATAAAGTAAAATAAAAATTTTTTCATTCTGTTACTACTTAAGCCCTTAAGGCAGTCAGTGTTCATAGTTTGGCATGTATTCTTTCAAAATTTAATTCTGAGTCTTAAAATTCAATATATCATATTCATCATTATATAAAATGCACATATAGCCACATTATTTTCTAATATTATGTAGCATCCCACTGAATGTTTTGAAATCATTTATTAATAACCCAATTTTAAATATACTGCATTTATTTTTTTCTCATTTCAGACAATGTTGTCTTGAATATACTTATCCATTGGTCTACCAATCATTTTATTGTAATTTCTTAGAATTAAAATTCTTGATTTGAATAATATGCACATTTAATGTTAATCTTTATTGCTCTAGAAAAAAAGTATATGAGGATGCTTGTTTAACCATACCCTTGGCTAAAACTGGTCTTATGAAAATTTTGATAAATATTTTTTTCTTTCTTTCTTTCTTTCTTTTTTGTTTCCTTCCTTTCTTTCGTCTCTTCCTTCCTTCCTTCCTTCCTACCTTTCTCCTTTCTTAATAGCATGAATAAATATATTTTCATATTTTTGGTTATTTATAATGTACTCTTGAATATATAATACCTTTATGCTTCCTCATCTTGATGCATTCTAACTTCTAAACATAAAATTCAAAGGCATTGGGATCAAATCTTCTGAAGTCATCTCATAATGAAAAAGAATCAAGTTCAATGTCCTGGGTCTCACATTTGAGACTCTCTTGAGATGGGCCCCACTTGATTTTCCAAACTTACTTCCTGCTTTTATCTATTCCAGTTTTAAGGTCACACCGCTCCCCCATCTTTACCAAACATTATGCTCATCAGTGCCATTAGATATTCACTTAATTTATACTCTGAAGGCTCATCTTCCCCATAAAGTTTTCTTCCTGTCCCCAGCCTAAGCTGAGCTCCTCCATCACTACCTCTCATAGCACTTACAGATGATACCATTCCCTTCAGGATCCAAATTTGTAGCAGTTGCTTTCCCTCTCCTGTTACCTCCAAAGACAAATAATTCCTTTTGGGCTAAGATGACACTTAGTTAATTTGCATATTATTTCAATTCATACAATGGAGTTGAGAACACAGTAAGGACTTAAAACATCTTTGAATGGCCCACCCATTTCTAATCCTCTGCCATCACCTACCCTCTTAAATGCTAACTCATTCTTGTTAACTTCAGTTTGTAGCTATTTGTAGTAACCAATATTTTCAGATGCCAGCATGCTTCTCTGTGTCTTTTCTTTGCTCATGGATTACATGCTCTCAGGTCATAAGAGTGATCATGTGACACAGGTCTAATGAAAACAAGTGAATAAATGAATGAATGAATATTCTATCTTTCTGACCACCATAATTATTTCGGGAATGCTTACATGAACCAAACATAGTCTTGGTTCCCGGGGACTTTTCTGCTGGAAATACCATCTCTTTCCTTGGTTGTCATGGTACCAAAGAATGCAAATCAGGCTGGCAGTTGCATTCTCCAGGGCTCCATAGATGGAACCCATTTAAAAATATAGAAGAGCCAAAACACAGAGAAAGAACAATTGTAAAAATGAGCATATTGGACAAATCATTTGAGCCCTAGATCAAGACACGTTTGCTCCTCAGTTCCCTCTGGATTTCTATTTACAAGAATCCTAAGAACTGGTTTAATGTGTTTGAATTCCTCTACATGCTATGGAACTATTCCTAATA
Organism: Ursus arctos; assembly: GCF_023065955.2. Classification (NCBI taxonomy): domain Eukaryota; kingdom Metazoa; phylum Chordata; class Mammalia; order Carnivora; family Ursidae; genus Ursus; species Ursus arctos. The sequence continues at coordinate 45,497,631 of NW_026622852.1, read as the reverse complement.
AGAAACATTATTACTTTATACTTCTCTGCCTGCTACCAATCTGAATTGTTCCTTTTAGCTCTTCCTTCTTAATTTATGAATTTCTGAAACCTAGGTTAAGATTCCCCCATTCCTACTATGTAATTTCCCAAGCTTGCCGACCACTGTTTCTCTAAGTGTTTGGGGAGGGGGGTGTTTCCATGAAGCACTGTGCATTTGATTGGAAGAGAGACTGGAATGCAAGACAGTATAAAGGAGCAAGAAAAGTTTAGGAAACGTGCAGGAAAAAAAAAGACTAACGGTTACAAAAAATATAGCACATTTGTTCTTTGGCTATTATCTGTGTATTTAATAATGAAAAATACTATATAATAACAGAAGAAATGCTTATGAGACATTTCAGCAAAATAGGGCATGGTGTTGCATATACCATAATTATGATGTAAAATAATGATGTAAAAAATAAACACAAAAAACGACATAAAAAATAAAACTAGCAAGAAAGATAGAAAAACCAATCTCTTGGTTTATTGTGGTAGGATTAGAGGTGAGGTTTTTTTTTCTTCTGTAAATACTTACTTTTACAGATTAAATAAATAGAAGTTTTTCTCTCTACTTTCCCAATTTTCTACAGTGTGTGTGTGTCTGTGCATGCATGTGCCTGTGCATGTATCACAGATGAGACCGTAGGCAGATGTGGACACACTGTCTCAACTCCTCTACTTACCATGGCATCTTAGCAAGATTCTATCATCCACAGTCTTAGTTTCACCATCTGTAAAACGATGGTGAATAAAGCTGATCCAAGATTCCAAATGCAAACGCCTGCTTTTCTTAATTTAAAGAAATTATGTGCATTGAGTGCTCACTTACTAAACTTTTAGGACCATTCTTTATTCCACAAAGAATATATCTGCTTCCACATTCTTGATATACATGAGCCACTCATTTTACCCTAACTCTTTTCATAGAGAAACATATTTCTGCCAAAAGGATAATAACAGGGCAAATTTACTGCATTGTGATTAGACTGAGCTTCAGTGTTGAGGAGACACAATACTGAATAGTTGAGACTATGGTGACTGGAGCATGTGTCTTTGGCTAAAGAAGAAAGCAAATATTCATCTCTAGCTGATAACTGCCAAGCCAGTATGTTGGCTCAGAGGTGTTTCATCTTCCAGTTTCTCAGGAATAATTATAAAAATATAATTTTTTTCTTTTTTTATATTTTAGATGCTATATATTAACTCATATTACAATACAAAGTATTTATCTGAAGAAAATGAAAACACAAATTGGAAGAGATAAATGCTGTGTTCACTGCAGCATTATTACAATAGCCAAGATATGGAAGCAACCCAAGTGTCACCAATAGATGAATGGATAAAGAAAATATGGTATATATATAATGGAACATTACTAAGCCATAAAAAATGAGATCTTGCTAATTGCAGTAACACGGATGGACACAGAGGGTATTATGCTGAGTGAAATATGTCAGAGAGAGAAAGACAAATTCTACATGATTTCACTTATGTGTGAAATCGAATAAAACAAATGAGCAAACAAAACAGAAAGAGATTCATAGATACAAGAAATAAACTGTTGATTACTGGGGGTAGGGGCGGGGGTGGGTGATGAGCAAAATAGGTAAAGGGAATTATAACTTCCAGTTATAAAATAAATAATTCATGGGATGCAATACACAGCATAGGGAATATAGTCAATAAAATCGTAATAACTTCATATGGTGACAGATGGTAACTAGACTTATCATGGGGATCATTTTGCAATCTATCAAAAATATCAAATTACTATGATGTACACCTGAAACTAATAGGATATTGTATGTCAATTATACTTGAATAAAAAGTAATTACAATATAAAATAACCTTTGCAAGTCTTAGAAACCACATCTTTGGGATAAATCCTATCCTTCGACCATGAATTTACTTACTACCTCTCGGCTAGATGAGATGTAAATACTCTTTTAGCTCTATGATTTTGGTTTTAAATTAATTGGTCTTTATTTCCTTGAGGTTAATTAGAAGGGTAGGTGCATTGGTCATAGTTTGTTTTTATTATCCAGCATCCATTCACTTTCCTTTTGTTAAAAAAAAAAAAAAAATCCCAGATTGGAAACAAACATCTTTCCTCCACTTTGAGTCTATTTGTTCCTTTGAAGATGAGTTCATGTGTATATCTAAGGGCAGCTTATGGAAATCAAATGCTGTATTCCTGTGGCAAGACTGTTTCAGGCATAGATACAGGGTCCAAGCCAAGTCAGAGACAAAGGGATTTGGGATTTTTTCTCGGAACTTTTCTTAAGGTATTAAGAAACCTACTCCTCCCTTTGCCAGACTGGAACTAAGAAAGCAGTAGCCCCAGATGATATTGAAACCACAGGGCAACAAAAACTCTAAGAGTAGAGATTTAAAATAGAGGAAGCAGAGATAACACAACTGAGAGAGAAATAATGGATCCTCATTGCAGTATCCATGGTCCTATATCCAGCACTGCCTGAAGCTAGTAACCTTGGATTTTCTATCATGGGATCCTTTAAATCTTCTTTTTAACCTAAGCTAGTTTGCATCTGGGTTTCTGTTAATGAGAACCAAAGTCCACGCTGCTACACAGAGGGGATGAGGTGAGATGGGAGAACTCTCCATAGCCCCAAATTTCCTCATTACATACAAAGTAAAACCAAAACAAACAAACACAAAAAAATACATTTCTTTACCCTCTCAGAAGCTGGATGTCTTTACTGAAGCATAGCTAGGCATAATGTCACCATGTCCCAGCACCATTTCCAGATGTTACTCTTTTGAATAAACATTGTCAGCACCTTCTCTTTGCACAGTGGAGAAAGGAGTGCTATTTTTCTTTCATCCCTGTTGCCATATTCCCCTGCAGAACCATTTCAATTTAGTGAAGTACAGAGGGACCCAGCAGTTTGCATCTTCTGTTATGAATGTGGTGCTTGAAATGCCAGAGTCAATGACATGAGACGCAGGGCTTCATTACTCGTCAGCTCACCCAGACTCAGGCTTCCCAGGACCCAATGATAGTTTGCTGCCAGAAAGACACATTTGAATTTCAATGTGCCAAGTCTCTCTTGTTGTATTTTCCATGTTGCAGGCTACAAACGGCTTTTAGAAATCTTTTGAACAACTCAGTGACTCAGCTCTTTACCTTCTACCACTGCCCAACACTAAATTGGATATATTTATTTCCAAGTTGTAATAAATGAAGGAGTAAGTGGTCAAAGGAAGAGCATGCATCTGCAATGACAAAACTTCCAATAAGTAGCAACCTCTCAACATGACCATTCCTGCTTCACATGAGGCAATTTGGAGGAGGTGAAGAGCAGAGCATTTGGCCTCTGAAGGCCAGGTTTAAGTCTCTAACCTTTCCCAAATAAGTAAATTTGGTGAAACTGCCAAACCTTTTTCTACCCTCAGTGTCCTCATAAAATAGGAATAATAACGATGTCTATCTTTATAAAATTGTGATCTCTGTATTTCATTAAATTGGGAACTAATTAAATTAATCCCAACTATTCTGTAATGAAGAATTAGAACTAAGAAAGGGAAAATATATTCATTCATCCAACATTTAGGATGGATTTTTTTTTTTTTTAATGAACCTTAACAGTTGAAAAAAGTGCAGCATCCGGACTCAGAATGTCTGGGTTCCAATTCTTAGCCTGGTCATTATTAACCAAATGACCCAGGGCTTAATTTCTTGTACCTCCCTTCTTTTTCATAAGAGGCTCCACCCCATAAGGTTGGAGTAAAGATTCATCAGATTAAAATTCAGGACTGTGGCAGCCACATAGTGGGCACTTAATCAGGGCTTTATGTTATTACTGTTACTGCTACTGCTGCTGTTCAGGAGCTGGTGCACTCCACAATGTCTCACACACACTGATCACGAAGACAGCACACTGTGGCTGCTGTGAGTTGAAGTTCTGAATTTATACTGGACAACCTGATTTTTCTGTTCTTTGACCCTGGGTCTTTGGGCAAATCCCTTTGCCTTTCAATGCCTTGGTTTTCTCACTTCCAAAACTGGAATATTAACAGCACACAGTTTATAGGGCAGATGTGAGGACTACAAAAGAGTTATTCCATGTAAATCACTTAGTAGAACACTTAAGATACAATACATAATACTTATTGTTACTATTATTACCATTATTAACAACAGTGGCTCTTTTCGAGGTCATATAGGAAATCAGAGGCACAAACTGGAGTTTGTTTATATTACTACATAAAAAGCTGTTGATCAACTAGGCCTCAACTGATGTCTGACTCCAAAATCCACATTGTGACATTATACCATATCATCTCTTTTTAAGAAGATGAGCAGCACAGCAAACCCAAAGGCAATTTTAGATTTATTTTACTGTCATTTCAAAAACATCAGTGCAGGGTGCCATATCACTTTTGAAATGTATATATTTTTAAAAAGATACGAAAAGTAGCTATTATAACCACCAACTGCTTGCAAAGTAAATTGTGCTAACCCCTCTGCTCCCCATTTGCAAACATATTTGGATTACATCTGGAACAAAATCATTAGTGGCAGGAAGACAGATGTTCTTCAAAGTTCGGGTGTGCACGTAGACATGGAATATTGATGTTGATGTTATTTACTCATTTGAGTCTTTACTCTTTTCCAAAAAGATGGATTTTGAGCTTTTTCAAGATTTATTTCTTCTTTCTTTGGTTCCCAAGGTGACAAATCAAAGTTCACCCCAGGAACCTATAAACTATGTCATGGTGGGAGAAATCCGTCAGACGTGGAATAATATCAATAACTAGTATTGTGCAGTTGTCAATCAGCATAAAGTCTTTTCTCAGAAATAACTTAAAGATCTTCTTCAAACCAAAGCAGTATGTATGTGGCAATGAAAGAATAATGCACAGTGCTGTTAACAGATTGACCAATACGGCAAATTTTACTCTCGATTTTAAGTTTAAATATAATTTATTAAAGTAAAATTATCATTTCACTGGGTTCATTTGAAGATATATACTTAAGGGAGAGAATGCATGCAATGCAACAGTCTATTAAAGAAAGCACATAGTGTGCCATGGATGATACAAACAAGAGATTTGATGAGGGTGGGAACAGAAGAATATGAGGCAATGCCCTTGAGCTGTATCTATTTAGCCTGCTATAAAATCTCATATTTATTTAATGAAATACATTAGAATTTGTTTTACCCTAAGACAGTTGACTACTGAAAGTGAAAAAGGTTTTCCTATCAACAGGGACGTAATAGTTATATTGCTTGGTAGAGCCCATTTTCAGAATACCGTATACATTTATTTGTAGACACGAATCAGTGAATGTGCTCTCCATGTCCTCTCTGCTTCTGCAGAGAACAACTGAACTCCAACTCATATAATAAGATGCTTTGAAATCCAGGGAGGAAAGAATATGGGTAATTTCAGTAGACTGTTTATGCAACCCAAAATTCATGATGAAGTCCTAACTTTCAACACAATAATATTCAGAGGTGAGGCTCTGGGGGCATAAATAAGTCATGAGGTTGGAGCCTTCATGAATGGAAAGAGTGCCCTTATAAAAGAGACTTCTTGTTCTCTTTCCACATGAGGGTACAGCTGGAAGACAACTGTCTGGAAACTAGGAAGACGGCTCTTACCAGACACTGAATCTGGTAACCTTGATCTTGGACTTTCCAAACTCTGTAACTGTGAGAAATAAATATTTGTTGTTTAAACCACCAAGTCTATGGTATTCTTTATATGGTATATGCTATGTTGTAGCATCCCAGGCTAAGACATAAGCCAAACCAAAGTATATTTTTCTCATTGTGCATTACATGTTTCCCTTTGTACATTTTTTCATGCAGTCACTCAATGTGGAGCACATTTTCCAACACTTATTTCTGCATATCTAATGTGTGCCAATTTTAACATTGTAGCCTGAACTGTACTCTGCCCATAGAGCTTTCTCTGAGATTCCTTTCTGAGTCAGAACTTCCTTCTTTGCTCTCAAAGAACTTTGTTTCTTCTATATTTTTAAGATTTAGTAAATTGAATATAAATTTGCTTACATGCTTTTCTTCCAAATTCATCTATAACTTCTACAAGAAAAGAGCCCATGACTTATTCATCTTGCTCAATATGGCACACAACACATAGTAAATATTCAACAAAACCTCACTGACAGAAAGAATACATGCCATTTTTGTTTCTTTATATTAAGCCTCTTACATCATCTAGCCAAATACCTAACAAATGACAGGAGCTAAATGAATGTTAGGTAAATATTGATATCTGAATGTTGACCAAAGTCAATTTCCACTGTTTCACAAACCTTATGGTTAGGGTAAGCCATTTTATTTTAGTTTATCATGATTCAATTCACAAAAATAGCCCCTTTGAAATCTTTCTGTCTTTGACCTTCTCACATCTATGTCCAAGAGATCTTTTGTTCCCCAGAAATATTTGTTATTCAGGGAAAATAATGCCCCAGGGTGACTAATTGTATAATAAATGAGAAGAACTCAACATGGTCTTTTCCCAGCCCCAATTTAGTGCCAAGTGTTTTCTCCTATAGCCCATTTGCTCAAAACACAAAATAGTTGTATTAACTGGGGACTTTTGGGGGATGATATTTTTTTTTTATTTAAAAGAAATGTTAATTTGCTATTAAATCTCTTGTTGAAAGACTAATAGCTTAATGAACGCATTAAACATGTGCAAATTAGGTGTTTTTTTTAATGCATTACTTAGTTTCAGATTGAAAGGGGGTGATACATCATCGTCATCTCTGCAGGAATTAATGAGGCATTAGGCCATCTCCTGTCATGGAGGCCAGACTTATGAACGATCTGCCAAATTGCACATGCGAACCTTGTCGTGCTCTCCCTTTGCACCCACCACATACATCTTTTCTGGGCCTCCTGCTTCTGCAGCCTGAGCTTTGGTATTTAAAATACAAATGTGGGTTCACCATCAGTTTGGAAGTGAAAAGTGGTCTATTTCAAGTGACAAATGTTGTTTACCGTTAGTAGAAAAGAGGGTGGAACAATGAATGCATATATTAACATCACAGGGGATGGGTTTGGTAGTCATTCAATTGCCATCTTGCCCTGTGAAGACACATAACCTCTCTCCATTTCTCTCAATCACCCACTCACTCTTAGACATCTACATTAAAATAAAGAGCCCAAGGCAAGGCAAGCTATCTTAACTATAATAAGTGGCAAGGTGTTCTCAACTCAACAGCTTTTGTCACCAGCTCTCCATCTTTCCTCATCACAAGCATGGCTTTTTCTGCCTGCATCTTTTGATATATTTGCCTTATTCTGCAGCTCCCAAATCAGCAGTTCCAAACCTCCATGAACAAGCAGCATTTAGAAGCTATCAGTTTAATTCTATGACATAAACTACCTCGTACCTGCATTTATTTTTATAATTAGCAGGTATGACATTTAATTCCGTTTCAAGAATCTTTGATAAATTTTTGGTGTATCTTGAGATAATTGAAGATGTCATGGCCTACTCAAAAATCATGGGTGGAGATCACTAGTATAGACATTGGATTAGGCGAAGAAATAACAGCTATGTGGGACATGGAAACATTATTACAATGTTAACTAATATTTTACACTTTAAAAAGCATTGCTTAGCTCTGCATTATTTAAGGTGTGTGTGTGTATATATATATATGTGTGTGTGTGTATGTATACATGTATATATATAATGTGCATGCGTGTATATTTGCAATGTGCATATATGTGTGTGTATATATTATATATAAGATGTGTGTGTATATCTAACATTGTTTTCCCCACAGAACATAACAATTTTCTCTATCTGCTGGCTAGATTCATGAAACTTCAGGCCCTAATATATCTATGTCTCTCACTAGTCACCAAATTTGCCTGTTGTCTTCCAAGCACATTTCAACTCATGATTCAGGCTTACTGCATAATGGTTCCTCTTTTACAACACAGCCCCCATAACAGCAATTCCCTCTCAGGAAATTCTGGATAATTCACCTTCAGATTCAGTATAAGTCTATTCTACTCAGCGTACTGTTTCCTAAAAGCAGATTTGGGACAAGTACATTCATGGCCATTATCAGTGACATAGTTAAGGATCTCACGCTCTTCATCCAACTGATGGCTTTTTTTTTTTTTTTTAAGATAGACACATACTTTGTTAACATTCTTTTCGTTGTAAGCAACAGAAACTGATTACTTAATCATGAGAATAAAAAGGAGGTTAATTTATTAGGAGGGAAATGGGGTAGTTCATAAAATGAATTTGGGTTGAACAATCAAGACTTGGGAGTGAGGAGTCAGGACAGATCCCAGGACCCCAGCAACTACACCTCATCAATCATCTTTTAGGACAGTACAATGCTATGACTACATTTCTTTTTTTTTTTTTTTTATAATGATTTTTATTATATTATGTTAGTCACCATACAGTACATCCCCGGTTTCCGGTGTAAGGCTCGATGATTCATTAGTTGTGTATAACACCCAGTGCACCATGCAATACGTGCCCTTACTACCCATCACCGGTCTATCCCATTCCCCCACCCCCCTCCCCTCTGAGGCCCTCAGTTTGTTTCTCATAGTCTATAGTCTCTCATGTTTCATTCCCCCTTCTGATTACCCCCCCTTTCTTTATCCCTTTCTTCCCCTACTGATCATCCTAGTTCTTATGTTCCATAGATGAGAGAAATCATATGATAGTTGTCTTTCTCTGCTTGACTTATTTCACTTAGCATATGTGTGACTACATTTCTGAGATACACAGAACCTGTGTCTTAAGAATTTTACTTGCATACAAGTCATCCCCAGACACCTTGATCAATAAGTGTGGCCAGGGCGGTGTGATCATTCAGTACAAACTAAGATTCTGGAGTCTAGGTCCTCCGTATTGACGACTTTGCAGCAGAAAAATATGAGTAGGACAGTACTAGAGCCACTTCCATTGGGAAAGTGTGTATGCAATGTTTCCTTTTAGTAGCCACAGAAGGCTCACACTTGAGCTAACCCTTTCTCCATTTCAGCCAACTCTCCCCACCATCATGGTGCCTTGACATGCCATGTTTTCTTCACTTCTGCCTTGAGTGTATAACAAGAGTAGATATTTCTAAAACTGGGAAGAATGAGCTGATTTGACTTAAAAAGTCCAATTTCTTACTAGGTTATCCCTCTCTCCCCAATTAAATAAAAAGACAGAGAAACATTAACATGTATCAAGTACTTTTCAAGGTGTTGTGTCCAGTCTTACAACTGAGACTCTGAAGTTGAAGGGAGGATCATTCTAGAGTACCCTTTCAGTGTCAGCCATTCTGGAGGTACGTTCACCTGAATGGTGAATATTGCTGATTGGATGGTAACAATGACAACACCTAAATATTGACTTCCCATGTTTCACTCATGTATTTTAGTGCTTCTACACTAATTATAAAAGTAATATATATTTAATGCAGAAGTATTAAGAGACCAAGATGCACAAAATATAAACATTTACTCACAACCCACTCTGTTCACACACTGGTATTGCCACTATGTTCTTCATACTTTGTGTACTGTTTTATAACCTTTGTTACTATCCTTTTTCTACTTAATGTGTTGTAGATCCCACACAATGATAATATTATTTTAAAACATTTATTATTATTATACCAGTGGTATATATGAATCATAGAGTAATTAGAAAATACAAAGAAGAGAAAGAAAAGTCACCAAGAATCTTAGCACCCATTAGTAGCTTCTTTAAAATGGTGCGGTATACATTCTTTCAGGTTTAGTATAAAATGACTTTCATGTCTGCAGACCATTCTACTGTATGAATGTATTTTAATTTACTCAATAATTCTCATTATGTAGCTTATTTTCAATTTCCTTATTATTAACACCACTACAATGATCTGTTTTATGCATATTCTGTATGTATCCTTCTAACAATTTTTTCAGTTAAATTCATAAAAGGTGGAATTGTTTGTTAATGATACATGCATTTTTAAGCCGCCTCTTGGTATGTGTTCTCATATTTGTTTTCAAATTTCTTTCAGATTTATGATATCATTTGATTCTCTCAACTGCACTGTGAGGGAGGCAAGTGAGACATCATTATCCTCTTTCACAAGTGGGAAGGCTGAGATTCAGAGAGCTCTGCCCAGATCACACAACCCTTAAGTGGCAAAGCCTGGCATCTATTCCAGGTCTTTTGTCTCCAATTCATATTTAAACACAGATGTGCTGCCTGTGACAGAGTAAAGATCCAGTTCTAATCCTCAAAGAAAAACATGGCATAATAAAATAGCTATGTTTATTGTCTACCTATTCTGAACCAGGCACTCTGTTGGATTATTTTAGATACGTGATCCCATAATCCTCACAGTAAACTTGTGTGATTGGCTTTATTGTCTCCTTTACAGATTACAGGACAGAGGACTAGTGAGGTTAAGTAACTCCTTCAAAGACACACAGCAAGGAGGTGAAGGGAGGATTCCAACTCTAATAGTGAAATCCATACTTTTCCCTATGCACCATGTTATGGTCCTTAATTGCAAGACTCGAGCCAAAATTGACTTCCTTCAGTGAGAGCCAATGTCTGAATGAGTCTTGCTTCCACTAAATTTGAGAGAAAGAAATAGAGGGACAGACAGACAGACATGTGTGTGTTTAAAGAGTCAGGGATAATTTAAAAAAAAATATGTGTGTTTACTTATTTATTTGAGAGAGAGACAGAGAGAGTGAGACAGAGAGCGTGAGGAGGGGTGAGGAGCAGAGGGAGAGAGACAAGCAGACTCTGTGGTGAGCATGGAGACAGACATGGAGCTCCATCCCAGGACCCTGAGATCATGACCTGAGCTGAAACCAAGAGTCGGATGCTTAATCAACTGAGCCACCCAGGCGCCACAGGGATAATTTTTTTTTTTTTTAAGGTCAGGCACAGAATCAGCCAAGGCTAAAGATGCAAGTCTAAATCCACAAGATCTTCTAGGCGCTTGTATCAAAGATCAAGAGAAAAGGAAATGGAGTTGAGGAGCACATGTACAAGGCACAGAAAATATTGGGATGGTAAGTGGTCAACAATCAGCTTCCTATTACGGGAGGTGGTGTCATCTGTAGTACAGCTGAGCCTTGAACAACACAGGGGTTATGGACATTGATACATGCACATATTCAGAAATCCGCATATATGGGACAGATTTCTCCTTCTCCCCTGGCCTCTCACTCCGCCCCTTCCCCTGCTCTTGCTCTCTCTCGCTATCTCTCTCTCTCAAATAAGTAAATAAAATCTTAAAAAAAAATCTACACATAACTTTTGACTCTCCCAAAACTTAACTACTAACAGCCAACTATTGACTGGAAGCCTTACTAGTAACATAAAAAGTTGATGAACACATAGCTTGTATGTTGTAGGTATTACATACTGTATTCCTACAATAAAGCTAGAAAAAAGAAAATGTTTATTAAGAAAATCATAAGGAAAAGAAAATACATTAACACAGGGCGCCTGGGTGGCTCAGTCATTAAGCGTCTGCCTTCGGCTCAGGGCGTGATCCCGGCGTTCTGGGATCGAGCCCCACATAAGGCTCCTCCGCTGGGAGCCTGCTTCTTCTTCTCCCACTCCCCCTGCTTGTGTTCACTCTCTTGCTGGCTGTCTCTATCTCTGTCAAATAAATAAATAAAATCTTTAAAAAAAAAAAAAGAAAAAAATGCATTTACAGTACTGTACTGTAAAAACATCTGTGTATAGGCGGACCTGTGCAGTTCAAACCTGTGTTGTTCAAGGGTCAACTGTACTTAGCAGTCTCGTAGGTATAAATACTCCCACACAAAGGCTGATTTCAACCTACCAACTGAGCTCGTAATCATCAAGAGTGATTCTGTTCAACTTTCATGACTGAAATTCTACTGGGTCTTAGAGATACAATTCCTGGAATATGATATTCATTACAATGAAATATTAAACAATTCTTGAACCCTTACTTTATATCAGAAAGTATGCTAAGCATTAGAAAAACAAAGTTAAACCAGACATGGCCCTGATTTAAAAAACAACCAAAAACCCCAAAAACCCCACCCAGGCTGGTAGTGGAAAAGACATGTAAACAGTTTAATGTGATATATGAGTAATAATAGAAGCATATCCTAGGAACAGTGATGATATATTAGCATATTAAAGTGACCAGCTCCACTCCAGCAGGCCATCTGATTCTTCCGCACTTACCATTCATAAATTTTGCCCTTTTTTGACATTATACTATACACAGCAATCTTGAAAAATACTGTAAATAATGTGCATTGAATAAGTGATCTACATATTTAAAGATATCTTCTATCACAAGTGATAGGGATCCCTCTATCTCTCCACTTCTACCAACAAACATGCAACATAATGACATTCTCGGTGGCTCCAACTGCATTAAGTTTGTAGAGGAAGACTGGAACTATTTTCAGAAACTTAAAAAAATTACCAAGGGAGGCACTTTCATCATTTATTCATATGCAGGCTCTTTATTTTTTATTTATTAATGAGGTTTAGAAAATGGTACTTGTAGAGCATCAAGTGGCTTTCTTATAAAAATAAAATATGACTAATTCAGGCTTCAGTAGTTCTGCCCCAACCTAGTGTTCACCTTTGGAATACACATTTCTCCTCCTGAGAATCACAAAATAAAATTACCATTTCTATGCTTCTGGGAACCAAGAGACTAAGCAAAGGCAACCAAGTAAGTTCACAAGACTAGGATAATTAGGCAGAGTCCTAAGTGTTTCATGTATTTGGAAAAAAAAATCAATTGATTGTATTTCTCATTCACTGAAGCTATTCAAGAACTCAGTAATAATTTGATAGGCATGTTTTAGAGAGGCTTTAAGCAGTGGGGGTTTAGGGGTTGGGTTGAACTAAATCAATGTTTCCCAAACTATTCTGGAAACTGGGGTAAAAAATTAAGAGGTGTGGCACAGAAAAAAAAAAAGAATATCATACAAGTAAGTTTAAGAAACACCATATTCTACAATGCCCTCACAGAGATTCACAATATATTTAAATGTAATAAAGGATCCGGAAAGTTCTACAATTAAGAAACAAGTTCAACTCTGATTTGCTTGGGATTTTCCACGTTGTTTAATTTCAGGAACTTTTTAAAAACGGGGCACTCTTAATTTATGACGTATCCCTGCATCACACAAAGCACCAGGTTTAGACAATTGCAACTACAATATTATTAAGGTTTATTAAATGCAAATGTTCCATCTTCAATAATTTCACATCCTATTTAAGACAATGGCTCAACCAATTTAAAGTCACCTGTTGCCAAAGAGAATTTGTTACGAAGGCTGGTCTGCCTTCTCCCCTCTTTGTACTTAGTTAGCCCAGGTCATTGTTGAAATCTCAGCATGACCACCACTTCTACACAGGAACAATTTTCAACCCACAGATCCTGCATAGCTCTCTCAGGATACCTATCATTAATTTGAATTATTATCTGATTAATATATTTCTCCCACTTGTAGGCTAAAAATGCCACAAGGAAATAGAGTTTATTTTTGCTAAAAGTTGCATTTACTGTCACCACTATGACGTCTGCTGCATAGTGCTGCTTAATAAATCTATCAAATGCTTAAAGACTAAAAATCCTCCTGGAAGTTTAAGATCCTTCCCCCTCTGAATGTATAAGTTCAATCTTGTGCAAAAAGATTTTGGGGGGCGCCTGGGTGGCTCAGTCGTTAAGTGTCTGCCTTCGGCTCAGGGCGTGATCCAGGCGTTCTGGGATCGAGCCCCGCATCGGGCTCTTCTGCTGGGAGCCTGCTTCTTCCTCTCCCACTCCCCCTGCTTGTGTTCCCTCTCTTGTTGGCTTTCTCTCTCTCTCTCATATAAATAAATAAAATCTTTAAAAAAAAAAAGATTTTGGTAACGACTTAGATGAAGGCTAGGAGATGTGTTTATCATTTTAGTAATTGGCACAAAGTTTAGAAAGTGGGTATGGAATGATCAACGAGGGAACAAAACAAGTCTCATCAGGCTGAGTCAATGGACTGAATCCCTAAATCTGGCCTTGGATAGGGACAAATGGTAGGTCTGAAAAAAATTCCACTGAACAATTACAGTGTGGGGAAGTTAGGGCATAAGGAATTCTCATATGAAATAAAGCACATGTGTGCACATGTCTACACACACACACACACACAGGAATATCATTTAGTTCAGCAGGCACAAGTGAGACATTGCTGACACAAATGCGTGTTGCCTCAGACTGCATTGCATGGGATAACACAAGATTTGGGGATTTAGGTTACACTATAACGCACAGGATCTCACAAGGTAGGCTTTCAGGCTTTGAATCTTAGTTCTGCCACTTAGCACTACACAACTTTAAGGAAGTTACTTGATCTTTCTGTGCCTTGGTTTCCTTATCTGTAAAATGAGAACCTCAAAATTACTCTGAAGATGAAGGGCTAACAGAGTAAAAGTACTGGAAGGTTAGCTCTCTATAAATCTTAGTGATTCTTATCAGTCATAAAGTTAAGATGAGTATTACTGTTGCAGTAATTCTGCTTTGAATCTTGCATAAGGAGTTTCAATCAAAGAGGGGAGGCAACATAGTATATTTGTCAGCAGTATGCACGCTGCATCAGGTAGAGCTGGACTGGATCACTATACACTCTTACAGCTGTAGGAGCTTACACAGGTTATTTGCCTGCCCTTACTTCCTTATCTTCTCTGGTAATTGAAAGAAGTGAATGAAGTGAATGAGTGTCGCCTGAGCATCACTCAGTTTTGCACCCACAGAAAGTGCCCGAGAACATGAAGAGTGACAATTTCAGAGGAAAACGACAGGATGGTTGCATAAGAGAAGCCCAGCAAGAAACCTAAGACAGGACTGACTCAGGACAATGTGCTCAGTGTTTTAAAATATTTGAGGGGCTCAGATAAAAGTAGTATAGAACTCTGGGTCTCACCAAATTGGTATAGGCTACAGGGAGACACATTTTAAGATCAGTATAAAAATAAAATAATATTTGAGCAGTTAGAGCGGTCCAAAATTGGGATGGGAGGCCTCAGAAGTTAGTAAATTGTTCACTCCAGGGGTCATTTAAGCTTCCATGGCACAACACTATATGAGTCGAACTAAATATTTTAAAGCTCCCTCCAACCCTCTGTGACTGTAGTTCTTAACATCCCATTACTACTCACATGCGAATGTTCCTTTGGGCAGAAATATGCTCCGACTCTGTCTTAATGTGAAAAGACAGAGGGGCAGGGAAGGAAGACCAGGGAAGCTGATTTTGTTGCCGTAAAAGGAGATCTCCGTTTCACCGTATGTCACTCATATACACCTGCACAGTAGAACTTCTGAATATCCCAACCCATGAAGAGGATATTCTGACTCAGTAGTAGTCTGGGATACTGACACCAGTTCATTACCACGAGTGCTGTATATTGCATTAGTGCTACAGAGCATCTTCCATTCTGAAAGTTTGCAAATCACATCAAAATGCCACATTCTTGATGCAAAGAGGGGCAGCTATGCTTAACAATATTAAATCTTCAGGGAGATTTCTTTGGTACTGAGGTAAAGACAGAAGAAACTAAGGAAACAAAATGCAAATGTCAAGCCACGGTTTGACCTTCTCACAGGGTGAGACACAGCATTCAAAGACAGAAATCAGTGGGCAGAACCTGGCAATGTTCTGCGTATGAGCTGGCTGATCATAATAATAAGCAAAATATAACAAAAATATTGTTCTCTTAAGAGGACATGCTAAGCGTTTCACCTGCGTTATTTTTTTTTTTTTATCATGAATGAAACACCTAAGATTGGTCAAAAGAGACATAAGATAATTCAGTAATTTGCAAGATGAGGATACTGAGGTTTAAAGAGAGGAAGTTGCCATAAATCAAAACGCTTGGACAGGGCACGGCCAGGGTTTGATCGCGGACAGATTTCAAAGTCCGGGTTTTCAACTTCATACCACACCACATCTTGCTCTTACATTGCCTTCTCAAATCCTCCCTCTTCCCACCAAACAAACATTCAACATGACTTTATTCTAAGTTATTCACACTCTCCTCTCCAGATCGTCCCAGAGCACCCTGTGCATATATGTACCACCAATACAGCTTTTAGGTTTGCTGTTACCATTATTTGAGATACTAGCTCCATCAATACTTTCTGCCCCAACCAAATGATCAACATTTATATATTCTCTGTGCAGTGTCTGTAGGCCAAACACATAGAAACAGTACTAGTACACAGAATAATACATAGAAATAATATCATTACTACTTATATAAGTAATAGCTAATATTTGTTGAGGAATTACCATGTGTCAGATCCTATTCTAAACACCTTTCATGCACTAACTCATTTAACATTATAAGATACCAGTGTGGTAGGTATAATTATCACATCCATTATGTAGAACATTTAAGTACCTTAGATACTTAATTACATGAACATGCCTTTTCTTATCATCATGAACTGCTATGATTTTAGTCTAAGTTTTGCTCACCTCTTGCCTTCTGCTGCTTCTAAATCACCACTTACAAGGCTCCTATAATTATCTTATAAAAGCTGAGGTCTGCATCAGTCTGTTCCCCTGGTAGTACCATTTTCTACAGAAAAGAGTCCAAATCCTGTAGTTTGTCAATTCAGCCCTTCCTAATCTGGCCTCAGTCTTTCCTGCATCTGTATTTTCTTCCCTCCTTCATTTTCCATATGCCCTAAATCATCGGGAACTTCACATCTCTGAGGCAGTTCAAATTATTTCCCTTATCCTACAATGTCCTTTCCTGAGCTTGCTCTGCAGAAAAAAGTAAATATTCCACTGAAGCCCTGATCACACCAGCCCAAGCTATCATCATCTTCCACCTCGATGAGTGGAATAGTCTCTTGCCTGGTATTTCTGCTTCTATTCATTTTTTTGTTTTAATTTCTTTTTTAAAATTATGTTCAATTAGCCAACATAGAGTACATCATTAGTATTTGATGTAGTGTTCAATGATTCTGCTTCTACTCTTGACCCTGCCCTCCCCAAAGGGTCTCCTAAAGCAGCCCAAGGGAGCTTTTGTAAAAAGGAAGTCAAATCATATACTGCCCGGCTCAAACTCTGGGACTGGCTTCTCATCATATTCAGAATACCTAACCTTGCTCTTTGAGACCCTACATGGTCTGGCTCATGTGCTCTGTTTGTCCTCCCCTTCCATGTGGTTCTTGTTCCTTCACTTCAGCTGTGCTGGCGTTCTTTCATGCTTCAAGACCATGAGCTCACTCACTGTTCATCCATCATTTCCTTAGCAGTCTTATTTGTTCCCTGTGATACTGCGATTTATAGTAAGTATATATTTGGTCCTCAACCCCTAATCTAGCACAGAGCTCCTACAACCCTGAAAATTCCTAAATGATAAGAGTGATCAAGGTATCTTTTGTAATGTTAATGAGACAACTCTTGGAAAGCACCTAAAGATGGGGGCTGGATGCCAGTGGAGCCAACTTTCAGTCTGACCCCTCAAACTCCTGGGAAGAGAGATGGGTTGGACGTTGAATCAACTGTCAATGGCCAATGATTTTATCAATTGTGCCCATATAATGAAGCCTCCCTAAACAAGAACTACAACAACAACAACAACAACAACAAAAACCTGAAAGGACTGACTTTGGAAAGCTTCCAGGTTGGTGAACATGGGGATAATTCCAAGGATGGCCCACCTGAAGAGGATATGGACAGCCTTCATGACCATTCCCCACACCTTGCCCTCTGTGTCTCTTCCATCTGGCTGTTCCTGAATTATATCCTTTTATAATAAACTGGTGATCTAGTAAGTAAAATGTTCCTCTGAGTTCTGTGAGCCACTCTAGCAAATCAACTGCATCCAAGGAGGGGTCACGGGAACCTCTGATTTATAGCCAATGGGTCAGAAGGTGATAACCTGGCTTTGTGACTGGTGTCTGAAGTGCAGAGCAGGGTAAAGAGACGGGCATTCTTGTAGGACTGACCTCTTAACCTGTGAGGTCTGACACTATCTCCTGGTAGATGCAAGTGTCAGAACTGAGTTGAATTGTAGGACCCCAGCTGGTGTTGGAGCATCCCTTCTTGACGGAGAGAACAATCTTCCCCATGTTGAAATTGGTACCAGAACCCATTTATTTCACAACCTGGATTTTCGGATGGGTCTCTCCCTGAGTTTATTTACATCTCTGTTCAAATGCCACCTTTCCAGGCAGACTTTCCTTGGCCTTATTTTGAGCTTCCCTTGCTCTTCTTTACACTCACTTAACTACTTACCTCATTTTTTTTTTCTTCATAGCATTTCTGACACATGATGTGTCAGTGTGTATTAATTTGTATACTTTACAATCTGCCTGCCCACTAAAAAAATCTAAGCACCATTAGGCTCAGGGATTTAGATTCTTTTGTTCTTTGTCTTTTCTTAGCAAATAATGTTAGGCACAAAAATAAATATTTGTTAAAAGAGTGAATGCTGTTCTGTGGTATTTTTCCTTTCACCCTAAGAAAAACTGTGTGTTCTTTATCACTCTTTTCCCCCCACAGCAGACAGGACTGGCTAATACATACTCCTCAGTTAATGACAATTTTTTATGATTTGTCTTTACAAGGACCTGCTCTTGTTTTATTTATTTTACTCCTGTGTATCCCCATTTCTTTCTCTACATCATAGACAATTAGTCTAATGTAGTTAGTACCCTTCCGTTTATATGAGTTTGTGTAAGTATGTTGTCATTCTGTGGTTAATATATATTTTAATGTATAAAAATGAAAGTTTGTTATATTCCTCATTCTGTTTCTTCTGTTTTCCACATCCACCCATATGGCTTTTGCACATCTAGTATGCTGTGTCTCATGACTTCTGATATCCCATGGTGTGCAGCTGCCACATCCTACCTGCCCTAGTGGGGCTCTTACACTCCTTCCACCTGAC
Source organism: Ursus arctos (assembly GCF_023065955.2). Taxonomy (NCBI): domain Eukaryota; kingdom Metazoa; phylum Chordata; class Mammalia; order Carnivora; family Ursidae; genus Ursus; species Ursus arctos. The sequence continues at coordinate 45,478,689 of NW_026622852.1, read as the reverse complement.
TTTGTAATGAAAACCCTCTTACTCATCCTTTAAGATACATGTAGGAAAATTCCTTTTGTATATATACCCAGCAAAGACTTGAGGAGCAAGACTAGTCCAACATTTAGTCGGACTAGGTATAACTGGAATGTTCTCCAGAATGCCTATACCCATCTATCCTACATCCAGTTGTGTGTGCCGGCTTCATATCCTCATATCCCTGGCAACAGCTGCCATTACTGAGCTTTTCCATTTTTTTCAATGCACTTTCCACATTACGGTATCTATGACACACAATACTCTATGCTATCAGGTCACCATTTCTGTCATTCTTTTTGGCCTGCACTTCCTAAGGGTGGAATTACATAGTTATTTTTGTACTCCACTCTAGTTGAGTGCCTATCACAATATACAAACTTGATAACAACGTGTTGAATAAAAAATAAGCTGTGTCCCATCATTTCAGTCCAGTTTCATTTAGAATATTTATTTACTTTAGAAATTCTGTGTGCTGACTGCTATTTTAGGTGATACAGACATATTTTCTAAAGTTCTTGGAGCAAGTGTTTTCATTCCTATTTACCTATGAGGAAATGGAGGCTGAACACATTTAAATAACTTAGCTGAGGTTTTTCAAGAGATATGTATCAAACATGGGGTTTGAACCTAGGTCTGAGTGACTCCAAAGATAAAGCCCTTCTTTGTTCTGTTTATTCCAGTTGACTCACGTGGTAATGAGATAAATGAATAACTGAATATTGTTTCTATACTATTTTATGAGTGTTCTACCCCTTCCCAGCAGGAAACACGATATTTTTTTTACTTAAATTTTACTCAGTTAACATACTAACACAGTATTTTAAATGTACCATAAACCATAGCTCAGAAACTCTATAAGATCATGATAACCCACATTCAGGACATTTATGTTGTTGTTGTTTTTTATGTTTTTGTTTTCAGGAAATGTTTAAATTTACCACCAGTTGGAATGATCTTTGGCATTTGGGAGTGTGTGGTGTGTGTGTGTGTGTGTGTGTATTTTTTTTCCTGGAGAGTTCTTAAGGGATGTTAAGTCAACTAGCTATTAATCTAAACACAAATTCCTTGCTTATCTACAAGACATTAGAGGATTTGTGAAATGCCTGGTTGAAATGTATTAAATCCATATATAAGTGTAATTTCTTACTCTGTGCTAGACACTGTGCTAAATTCTGACACATGATGATGAATAGGCCAAACATAGTCTGTTACTTTGGAACTCCGTGAAGGATATGAGTATGTAAAAAGACAGAGACAAAACAAATCGAGAAGTGACAGGGCAAAATGTGAAAACATTTTAGGGATACTTACCCCAGCCCTGGGGCAAGAGGGACTTTTGAAAGGAAATGATGGACATAAACAGCAGTAGGGTAAGGGCACAGGGAGAAGGAGGAGTGTGTTCAGAGAGGAGAGAAGAGAATGTGCAAAAGCCCAGAAGGGAAACCAGGCCTCGTGTATTCAAGGAAATCAGAGAAGTTGAACATCCTGGAGTACAGAGTGAAAGGTGGAAGGTAAGCTATTAGAAAGTAAATATTCTCAATTAGAGAATTGAGCAGGGGCCAGGTTATTCAGGCTCATTATAAGGTACCCGGGGTTTATATACAAGTGCATCGCAGAGCCATTAGATGGTTAGCAAAGCAGAAGGCTGACAAGATCAGATTTGCAGTTTGGAAGATTGTTCTGACTGCAGAAAGATCAGACATTACAGGGAGTAGGGTGGGGAATGGGAATTGGCAGCAGAGATAAACAACAACAACAACAACAACAACAACAACAACAACACTGGTTAGGAAGCATCTGCAGCAATCCAGGCAAGTGATAATGATGGTGTGGATAAGAACACAGAAGTTAAAGATGGAGAAAATGAAAGAAATTCAAATATTTTCAAAGTAGAACAGACCTAGGGACTGACTGGATGTGGAAGGTGGGAGTCAAGGATGACACCTAGGTCTCAACATTAATCTCCCAATAGGCCACGGCATGTAGGTGCCAGGCCCTTTGTCTCTGTAATGAGCATTTTGCAGCAGGCATTTCATCCAGGTTATGAAAAGCAAAGAACAGCACGAACCTAGGACTGGAAAGGTGACAAAATCCAATTTTCTCGTGTCTCAGCTTTCATTTAAATAATGTCTTAGTGCACATTAATGCCTGAACTTCTTGGTGTTTGGTCCTGGTTCCTATGTCCTTCCCACTCAGGCCAACAGAGCAAATGGTGAGTGAAGGTGGTCAACCCATATTGATGGCCGACCATTCAGAGTGTTTAGATCCCTCCACGGTGGGGCTTCCACTAGTAGCACCTTGTGACCTTTCACTCAGTCTCGCACCAGGTGGAATGCATTCTTTGAATGGTGAATTTGAAAGGAGAAACAGTATGTACGGTTGCGACATGCCTCTCAACTTCACAGCTTCTGTGCTACTTTGTAACAACATCTCCAAAATGCCACATAGGACTTCTCTAGATTAGAAAGTTCAGATTAGTTCACAAGCAGAACAAGGGTCTTTTTCAATGCTTATTTCTAAACATGTCATTACCTCTGCCTCCTTTCACCCTCTTTCATCCTTTTCCTCTGGTTCCATTCCATTTTTTAAACTCTTCTCTTTCTCCCTCCTATTTCTATTCCTTTCCCTCACTATTTTGTCTTACTAGTTCCTCCTTAGAGGTCTAATTTCTGTTTCAACCTAAAGGATATCGATTATTTGTGATGATTTAAAAACAGCCTTGTTCTTTAACTCTCTCTCTCTCTCTTCTGTTCTCTCAGAAGAGATCAGAACAATTTCAAATCTATTAATTAAACAAGTCTCACTTTGTCATTCTAAATTACTTTGAAACCAGTGTTAATTTCTAAATAACTATCTAGTTTTGTAAATATGATTAATTGGGAAATAGCATCCAAAATTCAAGGTCTTCCTTCACCTGCAATTATACATCTTTTATAAGTAATTTTTATTGCCTACATATTTAAATCTGCTAACCCTGCCCCATAGCCAAATCAGCCTGTAGGGAATCCAAGATTTTCTGGAATGTTTCCTGGAATTTCCTTTCATCTTCGGGTTGTTGTACATCCTTCACTACTTACAAGAAGGAACTCAACACACGTTTTCCAGAAAGCTGCCCTTTATCACTGCTCCCTTGATCATCTACATACTGCATCACTCACACATACACATTCTACACCAACACTTCACTGAACATTTCAGACTTTTCCTAAAAATCCCTCGAATCTTGAATTTGTATAATAAAATTACGAATTTTCCTCTTAGAAGACCTGCATCAGGAATCGTTAAACTCAAAGTCTGAGCCTTGAATGATGTGGGAATGATCACCTCTCCCCACAGTGCAGAGAAATACACGTGTTTGTTCTCATCAAGCCTGTCCTGGTTCTTCCATAGGTCATGTTATGCTCTTGACCTTGGTGGCTCTATATCGAATGTTTACTCTCCTAAGAACAGCATTTAGGAACCATTAGTTATCACAATTTCCTTTGGTCCCATCATTAGAAATGCTGCAGAATTACACTGACATATAATAAATCATTGTGTATTTGCATCTTCTTAAATTATAACCACCTCATTTTTGTTCTAAGAATGATTTCTGCTCCCATTGGTGTCTATACTTCTACAGGCACCATGTTTGTTATTTTCTTTGCATTTTCCAATACAAATTATCTGGCGTTCTGTACTCAGTAAGTGATCGATAAGTGCTTGTTAACAAAGTTGGCAGGAAATTGGGTCTTTGGCATCTGCCCTTGCAAAGGAGAGACATTTCCAGCCCAGAAAGTGTGAGAACAAGGAGTCCACAGAGAGGGGCCGTTTGGAACCTTGGCAACTCACATGCTGTCATATTGCCTCAGAGTCCTGGGCCCTAGGCTTAGGGGATGAGAAAGAAGAGGATCCAACCTCTGATCAAGGACACACAATTGCAGGGAATCCTTAGAGCAGCAGGCAGGAGAGAGGTGATGCTAGACAGAACTTTGATCTCCCGGGAAATCTCAGATACTGAAAGGTAACCTTATCCACTCCAACTCTGTCCAGAGCCACTGCCATGGGGAATTCAAATGTGAGAAGATACAACTTCAGAGCAACAGCTATCATAAATGATTATTTTTGCTATCACAGATGACTATTTCTGCTATAAGTCCCTATGGCTCCCAACTCATTATTTGTAATTAAAGTAGGGACTGATGAAAATTTTCATCATTGGAATTTCTATTACCCTATGATGTAATCCCTTGAGTCTTAGATGACAGGGTGAGGAACAAGATCCTGAGTTTTCTGACTGTTTGTCCTGGAGAGCCTACAAGTAACCACTTATCATTACCCACCACCATTCTATTATAATATACTGAGCTGCCTACCTCCCTACTCCTGCTTATGGTATTTCTTCTGCTTAATGAGCCCCTCATCACTCCATTTCTCATCTTTTAAGATCCACCTAAAAACAAAACAAAACAAAACAAAACAAAAACCCTCTTATTTGAACCCAGGCAGCAGAATATAATGATTTGCACTGTGAATCTAAGACATAGACTTCTGGGATTCATATTCCAGCTCTCTTATGCACTGGCAGTAGGACCTTAGGCAATTCACTTAATCTCTTCTTCCTTCAGCTTTCTAGAGGCAGGATATCGTATGGATACTAACTTACCTACCTGATGGATGGCGTAAGAAATAAATGACTGTGTGTCCACAAGTGCACTTGTGTATGTTTATGTACACATACACATACAATAACATAACACACAATATCCTTACATATTATATATTAATAACATATGTATACATTATGCATATTATTTTTATAATAAAATATAAAACATATATTTAGAATACTGCCTGGCACTTAGTAAATGCTGAGTGTTTGTTACTGTCAACACCCTTTTATTTTCTTACTTCTTTGAATTTCCATAGTTCTCTCTTTCTCCCCTCTTCCCTCTATCTCTCTGTACCTTTCTCTCATGTGCACTACTTCCCCTATGTGTTACACTGCAGTGTAGCCCTTAAGTCTGCAAAACTGATAAATGTCACCCAAGTAGTATTAAGACCCCACTCTCAAAATGGGTCCTCAAATGGGTGCCTTACATGTGCATACAGAGTAGTCCAGGAGACACCCTCACCCCCATAAGTTACCTTCCATAGTCTTCTTTCTTGTTCAGACTTCTGAGTTGTTTCTAATTCTACCTGCACTAAGACAAGCCTTGCCTTCTGCTGCTGTTTTCCACCAGAGCAGTGGCAATGTTCTTGTCAGGGGAGCGTCTCCACATGCTCCCAAACTTACCAACCTTTGTGTTGCTGACAGAATGTTGCTTTTCTTATGGCAATGAGTAAAGAATAGATATTGAAAAACAGGGGTAGTAGGATAAAGCCCTTCTTCCTAAGTTCTGTATAAAATTTTGGCTCCTGGTATCTTACTCTGTCCAGGCTGCCTCCGCCCTTAGAAATACAACAGACTGGGTGGCTTATCAACAACAGGAATGCTTGTTTGTTTGTTTGTAATAGTTCTGGAGGCTAGAAGTCCAAGATCAGGGTACCTTCTTCAGGGTGGCAGGATTCTCATTGTGTCCTCATACTATAGAAGGGGCTAGGAGCTCTGTGGAGTCTCTCTTATAAGAGCATCAGTCTCATTCACGAGGGCTCCATTCTTCTGATTTAAACCTCCCAAAGTTGCTATCTCCTGATGCCATCAAATCAGACATTAGTATCTCAGCATATGAATTCTGGGGGGACACAAACATTCAAACTATAGCACCTGTTATCCAAAGCTTTAATGCTTTGTGCTCAGGTTAGCTCAAATGCTGGAAGACACCCATCTTTCCATCACTTTCCATGGTTTTCTTCCCATGGATCTCTTCAGCTCCTTTCTTTGAATTCTTCTTTCATTTTTCATAACTACCAAATAATAGCCTTGGACATGTGAATAGTAGCTACAGATAATACACATGTGCGTGTGTGTGTGTGTATGTATCTGTGTGTGTGAATGCCGACCATTTATTATCAACATCATATGAAGTTTTGAAAATATAACAAAGACAAGAAAATAACCAATAAGTAGAACTAGCACTAAAAACCACAAAACATATTTAACTCTTCAAGGAATGTGTCAAGAATATTTCAAGGGTTTTATGTATGTGTCTATATGTACAGCTCATGCCAACACAATGATTCATAATTTCAAAGCAGCTCACATATTAAGTTATGCTCTTCATTACAAACTTGGGAAGTAGGCAAATTTATATTATTTTCTCTTTCATGAGGAAACTGGTGGTTAAGTTTCCTCATGGAAACTCTTCATGGTGGCCACATCTCCAGAATGATTAAATGGAAGGGCTTGGATATGAACTTGTTATCTGATCCAAAGTCTAAAATTTAACATCAAATATAGCAGCTCCAAACATAGCAATGGATCTCATTCTTATAGTCCTAAAATAATTTCCCATCTGTTTTATAATTTTATTTGTAACTCATAAAACTTGAATTTACATGATACAATCTTGCCATAGAATTGCATTCAAGGAAATTTAGTGCAGGGATAATAGATAATTATACAGTTTAAAATATTTCCTGGAGGACCTCAAAGAAGATCAAAGAGAATATTCTTTTTTCCAGCCTGCTTACATCTTATCTTTCTTACCCCTTTTCCTTCTGTTTTTTTTTAACCCCTGTCCTGGGTAAATTTTAATTCACTCTGATATAAATTCATCATAATACCAGGAAATAATGCCAGGATTAATACCAAGAAAAAGGCTGACAAAGACAAAATCTACCTCAGGGGGTGGAAATATGTAATAAATGAATGAGGTAAGAGATTTTTTTTTTTTTTTTTTTGGAGTTAGGGAAAGGAAGATGCTAAGCCTCTGCAATGTACTCTCTTATTTAAGCCCCACCAGATATCGCAACAACTTTGTTGTGAGACAAGTGTGTCTGGCATTATTACTGCTTCATTTTACAAAAGAGGAAATCAAGTCCTGAATGTAATAAGTGTAGGATATCTTCCTACTGCAAAAATATATAGACCTGGATACATGCAAATGTAGCTTTGCAGGCACACATCCCGTTACCCTTCATTTCTCGACTGATCCTCCAGCACTTGCATTTGATGTTCTATCAATTAAGGTTCAGAACATGTAGAGGAGGAAACAGACCCTCTGCTTATTTATCTACCTTGTGATGTACATGAAGTCCTAAAATTAGAGCTTCATCTTATGATTGTGCCAGCCTCCGATTCATGGTATTAATCAAAAGGTGGTTAAAAGACAGGCTGCAGTGGATGGAGAGGAACAGCTACACTCAGGTCACAGCCCCAGAATTGCCACCCCAGAGGTGAGATTCTGCTTTGTAATTAATGAACAGAGGGAGGAGGGTAATCAGAGGAAAGCCACTGCTTGGAAAACACCCTGGGACTCCCTCCAGCTGCCATCAGGAGCTCCAGCTTCAAGCCTGACCATAGACTGAACTGTAATTATTCTCATGATTTGTCAGTCATCTCTCTTTCCTATGGTTCAGATTTGTCATTCTTAAAATTCTAAAGCTGAATAAAACAAGAACAGGCATCTGATTCCAACAGGCACCTGACAGGAGTTTGCTTTTAGACAGCAGAGGATGCTGCAGCCTACCGTTCATATACTCCCCCTAGAACTACTGTCATCTGATATCATCTTCCCTCACTCCAACTCTGCTCCAGCTACAGCGGCTTTCTTACTGTCACTTGAGCATACCTTCTCAGGGCATTTACATTAGCTTTTCCCTATACCTGGACTATTTCTTCTGTAGACCTTTATCCAACATCCTTGTCATCATTTAGTATTTTTTAAATAACATGTCTCTTAGAGATCCACCTTAACTGAAAGGACCCTGAATTAGACTGAGTCCTCTAAGAAGCAAAGACCAAGCTAGAATTAAAGATGCAAAACAGTTATCAGGAGAAACGTTTGTGAGAGAAAATGGGGAATGATCATCCCAGGGAAAGCGGGGAGAGCTATCACAGTAAAGCAGGGACTCTGAATGAAGGGGAAGGAAGGAAAGAAGGCTGGGTAAAAGCATCTGAAGCTGTGCTACAATGGGAAGGGAAGTCTGACATGGCCGTAGGAGAGTCCCTGGGCCAAAGTTGTAAGTGAGCGAATTCAAACATCTCCCCGCTCTGGGAACTGACTGGGAACAGCCTCTGGGGAGGGCAGCCTTAATGGAAATGGGGTGATAACAGAGGGCAGGAATGCCCACATTTGGAGATCTGAGGAGTGCATTTTCATAGCTGCCATATACTCCCTCCCTTCATTATCGACTTTCATCCTATTCCTCTATTTATTTTCTTCCTAGAACTGTCTCCAATTATATATTTCATTATTTATTCTGTTATCATTTGTCTCCCTCACTAGGCTAAAAATTCTGTGAGAGCAGGAACATTTTCATCTTCATGCCTAAAAGTATGTATTAGGCACATATAGTAGGTAGTCAGTAAATATTTATGACTTGTTAAATGACTGATAAATAGGTATCACTGGACCTGTGAGCATGAAATATGCTCCTAACTGACCTTCTATGAGATATTTCTAGAAACCCTCTACTCACCTATCATGACATTGTAGCCTCATTCCTTAACAGCTATGGTTGTTCCTTTCTACCCACCTTCCAATCCAACACGAACTCTCAAACTCTTTAATTGGCCCTTTCACATATTATAGCTAAACTTAAACCTCAGCTAATACCAGCCAATGAGGCCAGCCTAATGATAAACTTTGGAAGAATTCTAACATTTATAAAATGCTTACTTCTAAATGAATAGCATTATAGATCACTCATTCTTAGTACTTAAGTGTGTAGTGGATAGTTTGAAGCCCAGTTAATGATCCAGTTCTTTCATTTTGTCCTGAGATTTCACATCCATCCAAACCTTTCTGACTATTTTAAAGATTGACATTACTCACCATTTAGACATTAACAGGGTACTCTTTGTCTCTGTAGGTTTCTAAGCCATTCTAGCCATGCAGGCAGTCTGTATCACTTACACTTCTTTCTCTCCCGTTCTTATTAATTATTTCTTTCCCATAAGATAAACACTTTATGAAGTAAGAGACTGGAGCCAGTGCTAAGTTCTACATTTACAGAATGCTGAATCAGTGCAAAGTGAATCCCAATGATCCCAAATATACATTGTACAACTACTACATGCAGAGCTTTTGATTTCCATCAAAATCTACCACTTCCGTTACGGATGCAACTCTCCAACGTTGCCACTGAGATGGTTCATTTGGGGGTTTTGAGACTTACTCTTAAACATTATCCTTGCGGGCACCTGGGTGGCTCAGTGGGTTGAGCCTCTGACTCTTGATTTCCGCTCAGATCATGATCTCAGGGCTGTGAGCTTGAGCCCTGCGTCAGGCTCCGCGCTGAGCATGGAGACGGCCTAAGATTCTCTCTCCCTCTGCCCCCATCCCCCCCTCAAAAAAAAAAAAAAAAGTATCCTTGAAGCTATTTCATTTTCCACTATTTGACTTATTTACGGATTTATTTATGTATTTTAAAAATATAATGAGATCAATAAATATTATGATCATCAGTGGCCCTTGTATTTGCTGCAGCCATAAAATTTCCCCCCAAAGACAAATTTAACCATGTCATTCCCTTCAATGACTCAACTGCCTCTGCCCTTAGAATAAATTCAGAGTCCATTATATAGCTTCATCTTACAGCTCCCTTCCACCTCTCTGAGCTCATTTATCTTAATTTATTTCTCAGCACACAATCGATGATCCCCACACTACATTTCTATTTCATCTCTAGCCTTTTCTTCTTGGAAGTTCCCCCAACCCCACCCTCATCCCCAATCAGGTTTGCTCCTGTCAATGCTTCAGGCTGGGGAAGCTGTCTCTGATTCCCTCTCAACTCAGGCTACCCTAGGTGCCCCTCCTCTGGGCTCCCATAAAAACCTTTACTTTCCCATCATTGGATATCTCACACTGTATTACAATTAATTGGGTGTATTTTACAAAAGGTCAGGAATCACATCCATTTTGTTATACTCTTGGGACTTGAAGTAGATATTTGTTGAAGAAAGGAGAAGTAGGAGGGAGGGAGGAATGAAGGGTTAAAAAACAAAATAAAACCACCACCGACCAAAATACGCTTACAGGGCGCCCAACCACACCAAACGGAGCCTTAATTACAGTTTTGGCCCTCTCAGAAATGGATCTCAAACCGGCCAATCAGGAATTGCGTCCTCTGAACCAGGTAGGTAATCCACCCCATAGACCCCTGCCCTCCCCTAAAGGAAAGTAACTTTGCAATAGCCAACCTGCTTTTTTTTTTTTTTTTCCTTTGAAGTACAGTTGGCGCGCAATGTTACATTAGTTTCATTGTTTTGCCTAATGAACTTCCTTCTTCCGGCTCCCTTCTGCCTATAAAAGTCTTTCATTTTGCACAGCTCCTCTCTATCTGCTGGACTGGATGCTGCCCCCATTTGAATCTACTTTCACTCAAACTCCTAAAATTTTTTATGTGCCTCAGTTTATCTTTTAACAGTTCTGGTGACAGAAGAAAGAACCAAAGGACACCGGAGCCCCAGGCCCCCCGGAGCAAGGAGCAACAAGGCGCAGGTACCTGTGGGGCTCCTGGAGCCGCTGCATCCTCGCTGTCTCGGCAGGCGGCCGGTAAGTCCCTCTCCCGGCCTGGATACCAGCTCCCCAGCTTTCCGTTCGGAGCTTTCAGACTTGACTCGAGCATTTCTTCTTCCAGACGGGGTCCAGAAGCCGGCAGGAGTCAGACTGGGTCTGACTTAGAAACCAGACCGGTCGTGCTTAGACTGGGTCTGGAAATTGCCTAAAATTGGAAGGGTCCGACTTAGAAACCTGACCGGGTCTAGGAACAGAGTGGTTCCGTCTCGGAAACCAGACCCTGTCCAGGAACAGACTGGTTCCGACTCGGAAACCAGACCCAGTCCAGGAACAGAGTGGTTCCGACTCAGAAACCAGATCCGGTCCAGGAACAGAGTGGTTCCGTCTCGGAAACCAGACCGGGTCCAGGAATAGAGTGGTTCCTACTTAGAAACCTGACCGGGCCTGGGTGGCACAGCGGTTAAGCGTCTGCCTTCGGCTCAGGGCGTGATCCCGGCGAGCTGGGATCGAGCCCCACATCAGGCTCCTCTGCTGTGAGCCTGCTTCTTCCTCTCCCACTCCCCCTGCTTGTGTTCCCTCTCTCGCTGGCTGTCTCTATCTCTGTCGAATGAATAAATAAATAAAAATCTAAAAAAAAAAAAAAAAAAAAAAAAAAACAAACCTGACCGGGTCTAGTAACAGAGTGGTTCCGTCTCAGAAACAAGACCGAGGCCGGGAATAGAGTGGTTCCGACTTGGAAACAAGACCAGTCAGGTTGTACTGGGTCCGACTTAAAAACTGGACTAGGTCCAGTATGAGGCCTCAGGTGAATAAAATTTTGATATAAGGCTGAATAAGTTAACCTTACCAAAGATAATCATGAATTATAGTGACCACAGCGGAGAACTTTTAACCATCTTAGTTAAGCTTCTCCATTTACAGATGCCCTAAAGATAAAGGTGTCTCAGCCAGGCACTCGCTATAAAGGTTGGAGGGAAAACTATTTTTCCTCTTTTACAGTTTCTGGTGTCCCGGTGAGAACTACTGGGACATCAACTCGCTCTGGAGCCTGCAGATGGGATCCTGGGAGAACTGGCAGAAGCCAGCTGAGACCAAGAATTCTTACGAAAGTCCCTTCGTCCAGATTTCTGTCTGCGGAGCCTGGTCAAGAGAGGAAGCTACGATTTCATGTCATCCCTTCCTTACCAAATCCACATTGGCAGGAAAAGAAAAAAAATGGGTAAGAATTAGATCTTTGAAATGGTGACTTAGAGTTGGCTTTCAGGTACCCATGGATTGTCCGTCTTTTCCCTTCCATGGATAGCCATTGCTTTCTTGTTTGTCTTATTTTTCTGTCCTGAGAACTTGGCTTGGCCACCGTCTGGTTGGGGCCCCGCCCAAATTATGGCCAGACAGAAAAGTAGGTTGTATTCCATTTGCAGCTAGGTCACCATTTCCAGATTTCAAAGGGATTGTCTAAGTCTTTGGTTATCTTTGGGAATGGCTCTGGATCCTGGGAGGGTAGTATCTTTTTTCACCCTCTTTGGGGATGCCCCTTGTGTCCATGAGATTGTTCCATACTGCCAGGAATACTTCTGATTATCCCAGCTCAAACCTAATACGAGTTTTTTGGTTGTTGTTTCCTTGTTTTGTTTTTAGTAGCCTCATGATCAGAAGTTGGTCGAATTGGAAGCTGAAATTTATTGCTTAAGAGGAATTTTTTTTTTTAGGCCTTTTCCCTAATCTAGAATGAAACTATGTACCTGAAGCCTTTGTGGAATGATTTACTAAAACATTTCAGAGACACACAGCTCTAAATCTAGAACATAGGAATTCTTTAATTTTCATCTTAGTTGAAGATCTTCTTCCTGATATAAAGAAACAAATGGAAGATAATATTGTTGGATGGATTTATCAGCCTCTTCGTATCATTCCGGTTACAACCCATTTCTTTGAGGAGTTCAAAACAACTGTCCTTGTCCTACAAATTGAGTCTTTATAAGAACAGGAATGTGACTCTAGAAACAATTCAAAGCCTACCTACTTTTTTTTTTTTTTTTTTTTTTTTTTACCAATACCAAAACTTCCCCTATTCATCCCAAAGGGCTTGCAGATATTATAAAAGATCTGGGCTTAGAGAACAAAAGTCCTTCTTGGGGGAACTTGCATTATTTCTCTGTGCCTTCTGAGGTCAAAGTGTTCTACCTCGTCTTCTCCAGGAACCAAGGTAATTCTTTTAAGAAGGGAAAAGGGAGGGGGGCTGTTTTGAAAACTAGGCCTTTAAAAAAAATCTTAAAAGTCTCTTCCACAAATATTAGTAAAAAGCTTCAGTCATCTGAGCAGAAAACCTTAACTTATTCCATCTGCCAGAAACACAACTTGGATGCAACTGTTCTGTTATAAACTAGTGAATTTTGAATTATTATATGTCACATGGCTAAAATTTTAAACCAAAAGCTATAACATCTTGATTTGTGTCTTGTACTCTCAGAAATACAAAACAAGGGCCGCCTGGGTGGCACAGCGGTTAAGCGTCTTCCTTCGGCTCAGGGCGTGATCCCGGCGTTCTGGGATCGAGTCCCACATCAGGCTCCTCCACTATGAGCCTGCTTCTTTCTCTCCCACTCCCCCTGCCTGTGTTCCCTCTCTCACTGGCTGTCTCTATCTCTGTCAAATAAATAAATAAAATCTTTAAAAAAAAAAATACAAAACAAGTAACCCAAATATCTTTCAAGTTCATGGGATCTAGGATAATCTTTGGTAAATAAAAACTAGTTTAAGTTTATTGATTTAATTAAAATAGGCATGTCTTTAGAGTTATCAGCATTAAATGTAATACTTTTATTCTCCCTGGGTTTACTAAAAGTCAAATAAGCTCATGTTATCTGTGTCACAGAATTTATCAGGTAGAAAGATAATTTAAGATGATTGTTAGCTGTTTACTGTCTCATAAAATTTTCATGACTAACCTAAACATAATTAAGAACAGTGAATTACATAGATATAACTAAGATAAAAATTTATAAGTGAGCTTTTTCAACAATTATGCTTTAAGGTATGTCTACTTAAAAATAGTTCCCACAATCTTTTTGGTAACTTGAAACCTTAAACATATACTGAAATAGGTGATCCGTTGGTCAGAAGCACGGGTAACAGACTGGACTTGGGACTGGCCTCTGAAGTAGAGAGGAATTTTGTGGGACAGAGAACTTCACCTGTGGACTGTGATGCTGTCTCCAGGTAGACAGTGTCAGAATCAAGTTGAATCATAGGACACCCAGCTGGTGTCAGACAATGACTTGGTGGTTTTAGGGGGAAAAGATGCACATTAGAATTGGAGTCAGAATTATAATGGCAAACTATGACAATTGTAAGGGAATTATACTTGTCCTTTTGGGGTTGCAATATCAAACAATTACCACATACTCACCAAAATCACCCTTTGGTGTCCCTTAATGCACTCAAAACAAGGGTGGAACACTACAGATAAAGAGAAAGACAAGCCCAGCAGTGCATTTTGCTACTGATGAATGCAGGCCTGACTTGAGTCACAGGCATATTCCTGATGTTATTTCTGTCCAACTACTTTCTCAAAGATAGTTTCTGGTATCCATCAAATCCACCAACCAGAAGAGCACTGGGCTGTGATTCAGGCATCACATACTTGCTGTGCAGTTTTGGGCTTCTCACCTCCCCTCTCTGGCTCTTGATTTTCATATAGTTCAGATTAATGAGTTTAAGTAGACATCATCTATGGCTCTCACACTCTGTTGTCTTGGGTTTCCAGTGCCCCATCTGCCCCGGGCAAAGGCATCTGTGTCCCTCTATAGCTGACTTGCCCCCTCTTCCTCTGCCCACATCCCTCCAGGACAGTGCATCATCTTGGACCCCAAAGTGGTATTAGGCAGCCAGACGATCTCATTTACTCACAACTATTTCCATCATCAGGACCCACTATATCCAGTGGCAATTTACCACACGTCGTTAATATGTTTGTTATATTTTGTTGGCGGAATATGAAAGTTCATCAGCAAGCCCGCACACAGGGAAAGCATATTGAAATGAGCATTACAGATCTGTCAGGCTGGAGTTTATGGCCTTTTCTCAGTACTACACTGTAAGTAAAACAAGCCCTGATTGAGTCAGCAGCCTCCTGGGTACTCATTTGCCAAAGTGCGGAAATGTTAATGCTACGTTTATCTGCCTGCATTAGGCAGGGAGGGTGGGGTGAGGAGGAGGTGGGCAGATTGCTTTGGCTTAGGGGTATTATAGACCAGCCTGCAAGTTCCACAGGCACCAGGAGGGAAGCTTTCGGTGCGTTTGGCCTCTTACCTTTTTATCATCTTAGAGATTTTGGAGATGTAGTGCCCTGCAGTTTTAATACTCAGTTTGCAAATCCTCCTTTTAAAACCAGTGCATTGAAATGCAATGGAAGAGAGAAAGAAAAGAAAAGATAAGAAAAGAAAAGAAAAGAAAAGAAAAAAGAAAAGAAAATCAAAGAAAAGAAAAGAAAAGAAAAAAGAAAAGAAAAGAAAAATATTCACTGAGGAATGGCACTGGGAAAAAAAAATGATGAAGGAAAAAGGGAGGGAGACAGTCGTTAAAATCCCAGTTACTGAGCATGATTGATGCCAATATCCCTACACCTTTTCTCCTTTGCAGGTGACTCCAGGAAGGGTTCAGGCACCCTCGCAGGGAAAACAGCGTTCTCTGAATAGGACGTGGTAGATGTCGATGCTGTGTAAAGGATTACAAAGCTTTGCAAGTCCAAATTAATGCACCGGGAAAATGAAAATTTTGGAAACAAGATTTCAGTTTCCTCTTTTAGGCAAAGCAAAGGAAACACAAAATGAGGGGAGCACATTTCTACCCATGGGAAGAGATCTGTTTCTCTGATTTGGGGAGGGTCAGATATTTTTCAGCAGGTGGTTCAAAGAAGCTGCCCTGACTCAGAGTCAGGTGTTAGTAGTATTAACAGATAGTTATCTCATAGTAGCTAAGTCAGTCACTACCATTTCTTCTTCCTCAGCAGGAAGGCTTATCCATTCCTTTTTCCTTGAGCAGGCATTTGGTATTCTAGGAGCCAGAATCTATTTCTCATTCCAGTGGCGTGCAGCTGTGGGTCACCTGGCTAATGTGGGGGCCATTCCACATTCCAGAGGCATGGAGCCCTGGTCATTTGGCATTCCAGAGGCATCCCGAAGCTGCAGGTCATTCATTATGCCAAGGTTAGTTTCTCGGCCTGCAGAGCCAAGAGCCTTATTCTTTGCTAGTTGAGATTGGAAACTGCAAGATGTAACTCCACTGGTGTCAGAAGGACAGAGATGCAAAGAAAGACAGAGAAAATAAAAATTAACTGCAAAGAATTCTCAACTCATTCTTAGAATAATGGGGATAGTATGTGGTGCACATGGATTGAAAGAGGAGATTTCTCTGAGGAGGAAGAAAAGTATAAATGCAAACTAGATTATAATTTATTGCTCTATCTCAATTCAGTGAGAAGCAAGACATAACATAGTAATGAGGCATACCAGTGCTAAAATCCATCAAAATTGGGTTCAAATCCTCCCTCTGCTCCCTACTAATTGTGTAACTTTGACTGATTTATTTAGCCTCTTTAAACATCAGTTTCATCCTCTATAAAGTGGGGACAATAAGACAACCTGCCATTTTAAGGTAATACTCTTAAAGGTGTTTAGCACAGTCCTTGCCTCAAAGGAAAGTCTATAAATTTTATTATTATTATTATCATTATTATTATTTTGTGTGTGAGATTTTTTTTTAAAAAAGATTTTATTTATTTATTTGACAGAGATAGAGACAGCTAGCGAGAGAGGGAACACAAGCAGGGGGAGTGGGAGAGGAAGAAGCAGGCGCATAGTGGAGGAGCCTGATGTGGGGCTCAATCCCACAATGCCGGGATCACGCCCTGAGCCGAAGGCAGACGCTTAACCACTGTGCCACCCAGGTGCCCCTGTGTGTGAGATTCTTGAGTTTCAAAGATGAAGATAATGATCTTGCTTTAATATTGATTAATACGCATTCACTCTTTCCATTATCTTCTATCATATGTCAGGCACTGTGTTAGGCACAGTTATTTTGTTAACTTTGGATAGATTAAACCTGGACTGTGTCTAATAACCACAGATTCAACTCAATAGGCTTCCAGTGAATATCCGCTATATACAATGCTCTTTTTTAATTCCTATAGTTGAAACAAAGATCAAGGGGATTTATTTATTTATTTTTTTTTGCCATTAAGGGCAGTATGACACACAGTTAGATAAACACAGGTGATGAGGAAGGGAAAAAAGCATATGGAATTCAGAGAATGATCAGAAAAGATTATTTTCAACATGCATATAGACTGGACACTTCTCAGGCAGTCCCAAACACAATCATGATGGTGGCAAGATGGCTGTACCATTTCCAGCATTGTGTCTTTGTAAGTTAAAATCCAAGAGGACAGGTGGATGACACCAGATAAGGAAGAACCTTCAGTTTCATGCTGGGAGTATGAACTTTATTCTGCAAGGGGTGATGAGAAAAAGGAAAAAAAAAAATACTTGGTTTGCTTTACTTTTGGTTGTTCTTGTTCCTACAGGTGAATGACATAATCTGTCCTTATGGATCTCCCAACTGAATTGCCAAATATTGGAGGAGAATATACGTGTGTAGGATCTCAAGATCGTCAACAGAGGACACGTTTGTGATCTATGAATTATGGCATAAAGGGGGCAAGCCAGACTCGGGATGGGGGCAGCGTGGCAATCAGAATGGAAGGGGGCAGTACCATGACTACAGGGCACTTCTATGTGACCTGCTTCACAGGATCTTGGAAGCCAGGACCTTAGGGATGTGCTACCCACAGCAAAGCTCTAACTGTGCCTGAGCCATAAGCTTGGATGAGAAGAAGAGGTTTCTGGGTGCGCATGGGGTGGCACGGAGGCTGCAGAGCCTGCTTGAGAGGGTCGCAGAGGATGGCTTATGAATGTGCTGGGGTGCTTGTTAAAAGTGGATTCTATAATCCTCACCAGGAACAGATCTCCTTGGAGCAATTCCCCATGGCCTCTAAGAAATAAAGGTCAAAGTTTCTATCATAGAGTTTTCAAAAGAAATAGCACATCAAGTTGAAAAAGGACTCTGAGAAAACATCTTGTGATGCTTGCAAACATTTGTTGATTCCCTCCCGGCTCTAAAATCTGGGAATATAGGCTTCAGGGAAAACACAGGTTGCCTGCCAGGGCAGACCCTACAAGGTATAGACTGTAAAATTGTGGGTCCCCCTTAAGAAATGAATACAGAAATAATGAATAAAAATTTAGATTTGAAAGTAAATCTTTACATTAGAAAATAATCCTAACAAATGACAGTGCTAATCTGCTGACAATGCTGAAATGCTAACATATATTTCACAAAAGCCAGAAAAACACGATTTTCCTCTATAACCAACATACCGTACCCTCCACAATGTTACCTACATTTTACCTGTATACTTCGATATTTTCATATGATGATGTGTTTATATTATTTTCTATAGAGAGATTAGGAAATTCAGTTATTTCCCCCCTCTGGTGCTATTTTTTTTTTCTTAACTGACACTTCGAAAAGTTCCCATTATTCTTCCCAATTCATTATTGACAATTAGTAGGTAAATATTTAGCATTGATGTCATTTTGGGAAAACTAATATCAAATTTCTTTACCATAGGAGAATTCAGATTTCAGAGACTTTCAAGTCTTCTCGTGCAGTAATGTGATTTAAAAATTCCTTGTGTTGACAATATTCATGAACCAGTTTGTGACAAGGTCCATATTGGATTCACATATTATGACTTTCATGCTAACTTTGTTGATGTCTATAGTTTATGCCAAATCATCAAGAAGTGAATGAGAACACACAAAGTCTCAATTGGGCCAGGTGGTTTTGACCAATGAAAATGGAGGGAAAAGGCAGTCTAATAGTCTTTTTTTTTTTTTTTTTTTTAAAGTAGGCTTCACACACAGCATGGGGCCCGATGCAGGGCTTGAACTCACAACCCTGAGATCAAGACCTGAACTGAGATCGAGAGTCAGGTGCTTAAACCAACTGAGCCACCCAGGCATCCTAATAGTCTAATAGAACCAAGAATTTAGTTCAAATAGAGGACAGTGCGCAAGCGGGACGACAATGGGTCCTGAGACTAGAACTATGTCTCACAGCGAGGAAGGCAGGTCTGGAATGAATGTTCAATATTGACAAGTGGCCAGATTTATATGATCATACTTCTAAATTTTGGAAGAAGATACCTGCTGATTTATCACTAAATTTACAAGAAGGCAATGACTCCACATGTGAAGATCACTGGTACTAAAAGAAGACAAGTATCCATTTGAATCAGAGCTCTGCCCCTTACCTGTGAGATCTTGCTAATGATAACTAGTCGCAGGAGGGACGACAAACCACAAATATACACCCCACCAAACCCCACCAAATATATACCCATTTAAAACTCCCTTTAGCTGGATGCAAAAAGGCCCACCACCGGACAAGATGCAAAGCATAATGAAGGGAGAGTCAGACTAAAATGAGACAGTAGTCTTGATCAATTATGTAATGCAATACTTTCCTTTTGAAAACTGTGAAAAAGAAAAAAGAAAACACACATAACCATGTGATCACATTGCTAATGCAAGTCCCGGAGTCCTAAAGCTTAAACTTCATTTGCCTCCTGGTACATCTGCCTCTCTTCCCTGTGGTTTCCATGGAGCTCACATTCGCGTTCGGGGAGACAGACAATAAACACATGAACAAAATAGTAAACAGACAATTTTGTATAGTTACTCTTCGATGAAGAAAAGTAAAAATAGTATGTGCAGTAAAGAGTTACTGCAGGCAGGGAAGAAGTGGCTCTTTGAGGGAGGGGTCGGAGAAGAGCCGGCTGAAGAAGCCAGGCTTGAGCTGAGATGTGCCTCAGGAGAAATCCAAACTTGCAAATCTGCAGACCTGGGACCCTGAGGCCCAGAGAGATGAGTAAGGAGTCCAAACTCTCCCAGCAAATCAGTGACAGAGTTAGGACGGTCGCTGAGACATCCTGGACTTCATGTAAACTTTCACTATAGATACTCTTGACATGTGGAAACTAAGACAACCCTTACTGCCTTCACCCAGCTCCTGGTAAAGGCAGTCACTTATTTATCTTTAAAATCACCAAAAAGCCAAAGCCTAGTACTCAATTCAGTAGTCAAACTGCCATTTCAGAGTTGTTTTTTTTCTAAAGATTTTTATTTATTTATTTGACACAGAGACAGCCAGCGAGAGACGGAACACAAGCAGGGGGAGTGGGAGAGGAAGAAGCTGTCTCCCAGCAGAAGAGCCCGATGTGGGGCTCAATCCCACAACACCAGGATCATGCCCTGAGCCGAAGGCAGATGCTTAATGACTGAGCCACCCAGGCGCCCCCCATTTCAGAGTTTTAAGATAATCACAATGATTAGAATAACTCATTTCAGGGCCATAAAATCATTAAGAAAAAAAGTAAAGCTATAAAAACTCAGATCAATCAGGCAAGTATTCTTTAGATTCTTTTAATTATGTTTGTATCAGAATATATCAATCAATGAAATAGTCAACCAATAAAAATACATATATATATATATATATATATATATATATATATATATATATATATATAAAGAGAGCGAGAGGGAGGGAGGATACACTTGCAATGTAGGCTTATTTATCTATTTACTTGCTATTTATATTATGTGCATTACAAAAACACACACAGGACACACACATTTAAAAAGCACCCTAGAAATAATTGAAAGTTCTAGAACCTTCTACGCTTATACCAGCAGATCACTGCGTATGCACTTTAAGAAAGTTTTGTCTCTCTGTGAAGACTTCTGATCTATCCCTTCCAGTTTAAGCACAGAGAAACTGAGGCCAGAGAGGAGAAGGGTGAAAGTAATATTGATGATTCCATTGTAAAAAGTATACTACGGTTCTTTAAGATAAACTCAGTGTCATACCTAAAGTCTTTTAAACCATCCCCGTTATTTGCTAAAATTGTAATTTCTCCTGTGCTTTCATTTAGTCTTTGCAAGGCCTTTCCTTACTTCCTAAGGATTTTTTGCTTTGCTCCTGATCTCCTCTCAATAGTGAGCAATCCGGGATCAGCAAACCTCTGTCACCAGACCCCAGCAAAGAGTAAACTCCCTCAAGTCCACAGGCTCAACCTGAACTCAATCCGTTTTCCTAAAGGATTCCCAGAACAGACACAGGCTCCCAGGCTGCTTAGGAATGCAGCACTGCACTTCTCAATAGCATTTTATGACACATTTCTCAAATCAAATTTAAAAGCATAACTGAGTGGAATTAAATTAATGCCGTCTGGTAATGTCAGCAGCACCAGAGCTGCAACAGGCTGGCTTAACTCTTAAACCTGCTAGAGCTCCATGATACATATTCAATCTCTAGTGTTATTGAGAGACTCTGTGTGCACCGTGTGTGTGCACGCACGCGCCTGTGTAAGTGTGCACCTGTGCACATGTGTGGTGGGGTGAGGGCTGGGTCGTGGTGGCTGAGTGGTCTTCAAGAGCATAAGAGGAGTTACAGAGGCTTAATGCTCACACAGGCCCCATGACCTTGCTGTTCTTGAGTTGACATTTGCATTTCCCTTCCTGTTCCACAGAGTATGTTTAACTTCGTTGTATCATTTGATCACGATAATCACCCTGGGAGGAAACCATTCATGTTTTTATCTCCTTCCTTTATTATGTCTTACTTGAACCCAAGTGCTGGGACTCCAAATTCAGCATTCTTTCCACTCATTAAGTTTAATAATAATGACAACATTACGTGTCTTTTCAAGGTTCCCTTAACCTCTCTGTTGCTAAAGCCAATATTCCATTTGTCATTTTCATCTTAATTGACTCAATAGCATCATTTTACTTACTTATCACTTCCTCATTGTCGGAACATGTTTTCTCCACTTAATTTCAAGATGCATGCCCTTTAATTTTCTTTGTACATCACCAAACACTCTCAGTGTCTTTTTCTGGGGACTCTTTCTCTTTCCTAAATGTTAGATTCTAGGGCTCCTTTTTCCTTCTGGCTAAACTACCCCCCTGGTAAAAAAAAAAAAAAGAAAAAAAAAAAATAAACTACCCCCCTGGTGATCTCATTCAGTCCATGGTTTTTTGTTTTTTTTTTTTTTTTTCTGTTTGTTTTGTTTTAAATAAGCTCTACCCCCAATGTGGGGCTTGAACCCATGACCCTGAGATCCAGAGTTGCATGCTCTACCAATTAAGCCAGCCAGCTGTGCCCTGTCCCTGGTTTTAAATGCCATTTATAACAATGGCTTTTGAATCTACATCTTCAGCTAAGATGTCTCTCCTGAGCTCCAGTGACTGTATCCAACACCAGGTATCTCCTCTCGGATGTCTTACAGGCCTATCAAATATCACCGATATCCCAACCTTGAGCCAGCAGACCTGCTCCCACAGTCTTACTCATGTCTGTAAATACAAACTCCATTTGTCCAGCAGCTAGGTCCTAATGCCTGTGCTATTGTTGAGCCCTGTCTTGTATCCTCCACACCTCATCTGTCAGCAAATCCTGTCTACTGTATCTTCAAAGTATGCATAGAACCCAAACACTCTGCACCTTAGGGCCTACCCCTGGATACCATCATCTTTTGAACTCCAGAGAGTTCCTTTCAAAAGGTAAATCCAATCATATCATGCCAATGGACGCCTATCTCACTCACAGTGTGAGGCAAAAGCCATACAGTAACTTACATACTGTTACTTCTTCCCTAACTTAATTTTGCTTCCAATACTGTCCCTCTGGCTTACTCTCGTTCAGCCAAAGGACTTCCTTTCTATTCTAGAACACCCTAGACACACTCTCACCTCAGGACATTTGAATGTGCTGTTTGTTTTATTTTATTTTACTTATTTATGTATTTATTTATTTATGTATTTATTTATTTATTTATTTTTAAAAGATTTTATTTATTTATTTGACAGAGAGAGAGACAGCGAGAGAGGGAACACAAGCAGAGGGAGTGGAAGAGGGAGAAGCAGGCTTCCCGCTGAGCAGGGAGCCCCATGCAGGGCTTGATCCCAGGACCCTGGAATCATGACCTGAGCTGAAGGCAGACGCTTAACAACTGAGCCACCCAGGCACCCCTTATTTTTTATTTTTTAAACCAGAAGATGATTCCCCATATATCTTTTTGTTGTTGTCACTGTTAAGGTCTCGTTGTTATAGCATGAATCACTTTCTAACACTATGCCATTTTTTGTTTGTTTATAGTATATCTGCTCTCCACAGATTATGAACTCCAGTAGGGTAGGCAATGTCTAAGCCCTATGTCCCTGGTTCTTCCAATGGTGTCTGGCTCATAGAAAGTGTGCGAAACAGATTTTTGATCGCATGAATAAATATTTTACTTGCGTGTCATGAGTTATCTTTCCAAAGTTCTTTCACATGCATTATCCTGTGTTGAGCCTCAAAAAGATCGTAAGGAAGTAAACAAGGTAGACATTTTCCCATTTAAAAAAAATGAGACAAGTAGACTCAGTGAATTAATTGATTTGGCCAAATTCACTCAGGAACTAAAGGAAGAATCCAAGAGTAAACTATCCACTTTCACATTCATAGGCTGTTCCCCTTTACCATTTAATGAGTTCTGTCTCAGGGAGTGTGGGCGTACATGACAATATGGAGAAAGAATACAAACTTAGCATACGAACTTTGGTGTCTGACTGCTTGGGCTCAATTTCTAGTTCTACCTATTCCTACTGTGGTTAAGTTACTTAGCTTCCATCTCCCCTTCTATGGAAGAGTTAAAATCATAATGTCTTCCATAATGGGTCATAACAGGTTAAATGACATAATACCTGTGAAAATGCTACACAAAGTAAAACACTCAGAAAACATGTAATTATTGGCATACATTAATTGTTTGCAGGAGGAGAAATATGAGTTTGGAGATAATCAAATAGATTCATATGCAGATAGGACCCACATGAATTTGGAAATTCCACCCTATTTGAAGGGATGCATGGATGCTAAAAGCTTAGTTTCCTGTTCCTGATTGTTGAAATAACCAGATTGCCATCCAGAAAAACTTAATGCCAAGCTGCAGAGTTCGGATAAAGAGATCTGTGGCAATCCAAGAGGCTAGGGTACCTCACATAAGTCCAGAGAAGCATCCTGGAGCAGTGGAACTTGACAGGACTTAAATCTTCCAGGTCCTGACCGCTCTGCCATTGTCTCACAGAAGAGCCTGCATGTAGATGGCATTTAGGAATGTGTGCTGAATAAAAATAAATATTTGGGCAAATGAAAACCGGGGATGATAAAAAAGAACACAGTGCATGGAGAAAAGGGTAAAGAAGGTTGGAGATAGAGCAAGTGTATCAGTTACCTACTAGTACGTAACAAATTACCCCCAAACTTAGCAACTTAAAACAACAAACATTTATTAACTCTGGAGGGTGGCTGACATGACAGATGACTTTCAGTGGATACTTACATTAGAACTAGTTACAGATACCATGCCGATACTTAGACAAGTGGGTGCCCATATTTGTTTTAATAACAGCGAGCCGGGCAGTGTAGCAATATGGACATATGTTATCAAAATTCACCATCACAGAAATCCTAGCAATCATCCTATCTTATTAATTCATTACTTAATGTACTAATTTATTAAGCAACTACCTGTTAATCCTCTACAATATGCCAGACTCTGTGAATTTAGAAGCCAACAGTGCAGGTAAAAATTCCTGCCTACATGGAGCTTCTAACTAGAAGGGAAAGACAGATGTTGGTTGGTCGACTGGGCCGCTTCCATGGAGGACAAAGAGAAATCAAAGACAGAGGCATGCCGCTCCAGATTGATAGGTGGCAGTGGTAATAAGCAAGGGAAGTTACTTACAAGGTTGTCCTGGGGGCTCCAAGACAGGTAGGTTTCTGCACCCACCTGTCAAAACATTAAAAATTTATATAGAAACCTGAAGTGGATTCAGTCATATACGCTGTCCGGATGGTCTCAAGGCTGTGCTCCTGGAACCGCTCCCATTGTGGCAACCATAGGAAGAGCATACTTCCTGGGATGGGGGAGTGGGGGACGAGGGAGGAGTCTGATTGCCTGGGTCCAGCTTGTGGGTAAACCAACGGTCACACCCTCTTGCTTATTCACCTTCTTCAACGATGGACACTCACTATATAAATAGGTATACAGTACAATGCATGTTATGTCAGGGGGTGAAGTGTGTTCTCAGGACAATAAAGCAGGGAAGGAGAAAGGAGGCACTCCAAACAGAGAGAAATAAAGTTACTGTCCAGCACTGCACCGGCGGCAAGGGGGGAGACAATATTCCATTTTGAATCTGACCTCACAGGGTGTGCTAATGACCACACACTCTATTACAGTAACAAGAAATTCAGGTCTTCTTTAGGGTGCCTTATCAGTTAGGCTCACTCAAGCAAATAGTTAGAGAAAACCCTAACTCACACGGTAAATTGCTTCACAAACCATGAAACCCAGTGGTTCCAGTTCTGGAATGCCAAAAACCATTTTCCTTCTGGAAATACGGCAGCTGCAAATTCAGCTTTCCATCCAGATACTCCAACATCCACTAGAAGTAAATAAACATCTTTTTTTTTTTTTAAATAAACATCTTTTTGGTAAAGAAACCTTTCCCAGAAGGTCTGAGTAGACCTCCCCTCATTGCACAGAGCATGACCCAAGATCCCCACTAGACACATTCCTGGCAGGCAATCTGCACCCTTAGTATTCTCGATGGACAGTAGCCCGCCTGACCTGTGACTTCACTTTCTGTGGTTTCAGTTACGTGTGGTCATCCTCGGTCTAGAAGCACATGATCCTCCTTCTGACATATTGGCAGAAGGTCAAGAGTAGCCTCACACTACGTCACAATGCCTACGTCATTCACCTCACTCCATCTCATTACGTGGGCATTTATCATCTCACATCATCACAAAAAGAAGGGTGAGTACAGAGAGAGAGAGAGACCACATTCATATAACTTTTATTACAGCCTGTTGTCATAATTGTTCCATTTAATTATTAATTATTGCTGTTAATCTCTTACTCTGTCTACTTGATAAATTTAATTTCATCATAAGTATGCACTTATAGGAAAAAAACATAGTATATGTAGGGTTTGATACTGTCCACAGTTTCAGGCATCCCCTGGGGTTCTTGGAACATATCCCTTGGAGGAAAGAGGGCACTCCTATATTCCTGGAGTCTAGGATGGGATTATCTTCCCCTGTGTAATGGGAGGCAGCAATGGTACACAATGGGTCAACCAGCGGTCACATCCTCTTGCTTATTTACCTCCTTCAATGACGGACATTCACAGATTCAAGAAAATCTGTCGACAGGAAGAGTGGAAAGTAGCAACCACCGGCATTTGCCATTAATATGGACAAGGCCTTATGTGTCATCTAGTGATCAGCAAAGGACACATAAAAGAAATTTCTTAAGTAGTTATAAATTTGGATTAGAGTAAGAAATAGAAAGACATTATAAGGGATAAGGAAGGGAGAGGGAAGTTTGGAGTAGAATCATTTAATATTATTTATTTATTTATTTATTAAGATTTTATTCATTTATTTGACAGAGAGAGACAGCCAGCGAGAGAGGCAACACAAGCAGGGGGAGTGGGAGAGGAAGAAGCAGGCTCCCAGTGGAGGAGCCTGATGCGGGGCTCGAACCCAGAACGCCGGGATCACACCCTGAGCCGAAGGCAGATGCTTAACGACTGCGCCACCCAGGCGCCCCTGGAGTAGAATCATTTTAATCTTAACGTAAAGAAGAGAGCTTACAACAGTCTGAGCTGAGAGGGAAAGACTTGTTTCCTCATCAATGCCCAGCCATTCAAAAGCTGTGTGACTTGGGGTTGATCACCTAACCTTTCTGTGACTCAGTTTCATGACCAGAAGCTCTAATCTAATAATGCTAATTAGTCACATTTTATGAACAGCAAAAGATTGAATAAGACGCCTGTGTTCAGTGAAAAGAAAGAAATATGTGACATTCCAGTTGAAAGTGGGTGTGTTCTCCACTTACAGATAGAGAACGAATTGGAAAGAGGGTGTCTACAACACAAGATAGAGTTAGTCAAGCAGATGACTCAAAGAGGGCAATACACAAACAGAGACACGTCCACGTGTGCATACACAAACACACACACACATCCCTACAATCTTTCCTCGTTAAAAAAATATACTATTGTTTATTGTTCTTTGAGCAATTATTGTTCACCAGGCACTAGCTAAATAATTTACGAGCGCTGTCTCATTTAATTTCACAACAACCCATGAGTTAGGTAGTACTATAAAATGGTTTTCTGTTTGAGTTATCTGGGATGGATTTTTCAAACTTCCACTCCATTTTACATACACACACTTCCTCTTCATCATGAAATGGATGCCATTTCAGTGAATGACTATGGTCTTCAGGTTATTTCTCCTAAATTTAAATACAGTATTTCAGTCATTTTCCTTGCACCAATGAACCATTCTAAAGTGCTTTGAGCTGATCAAAATCATGCAGGGAAATTTAACACCAGCCTGTTACTAAATGCTGAGTTGGCTCTGGTTATTTCTTGACCGCCCTGCCTTTGCTTCTCCAGTCCCAACACCAGAACTTGGTGCCCATCAGTCACTCACAACACGTCCCTCTCAGCAATTGCTCAACAGAAACCTTGACTGAGGAGTCGTATCGACGACAGCAAGCTAGTATTTCACATTGGATCCCTCTTCAAAGCACTTTACTCAGATGATGTGCATAAGTGATAGGAGACAGAAAAACAAGGTCAGAAAGAGAGTCAGAGAGAAAGAGCGATTTGGCAGGTTTCCCATGAGAGCTCCAGGGGAAGGTCCAGGGCTCAGCCAAGAGCACCAGGTACGGAGTCGGGAGAGGGGGAGATTCAGTGAGTCTCTGCCAACACCATGCTGCGTGTTTTTGGGCAATTCTTTTTAAATCTCCCAGCATCGATATTCCCAGCTGTAAACGTGGTGGGAGAGAACCAAGTTAGGGTTGGAAGGTACCTGGCAGAAGTGCCCGTTGCAGACATGGCGAATCAATCATGGCACTTTTTCCCACTGAGCCTGCGATAGGTCCCCATGTTCTTCTCAGCACACACTCCAGGTAGCCTAGAACAATTAGAGTCAGCACATCATTTAGACTATATCTGTCATTCCTGGATGAAATAATTT
Organism: Ursus arctos; assembly: GCF_023065955.2. Lineage (NCBI taxonomy): Eukaryota > Metazoa > Chordata > Mammalia > Carnivora > Ursidae > Ursus > Ursus arctos. The sequence goes on along the minus strand of NW_026622852.1, from coordinate 45,450,841 downwards.
CTAACATTCATTTTGGATCTAATATTTCAGGAATATATTGCTGCTGTGGAAAGAATCATGAAGTCGGGATCAGAGGGCCAGGTTTAAATTCTGGTTCTGACATTTATTACTGCTGTGACCTTAAGCAAATCAACTCATGGCTTTGATTTGTTTTGGTTTTTTTTTTTAATCTGCAAAATGGGAATAAAATATCAATGTCTTATGGTCAGAGCGAAGATCAAATGAGATATATGAGAACACACCCAAAAGCATCCAGCATATCCTGGCAAACTGTAGGCATTCAATCACCCATTAAAATAAATATTTTAAAGGTGACACCTGGTGAGACGAATGCATATGTGATTAAATTGCTAAGCGTGCTGGAAGCCAAGAGGAAAGGGAGAGAGGAAAGGAGGGTCATTCCTCTCTGGAGGTTTTGGCTCTTCCCTTTGTCCACCACTGCTGCTGCTGGCTTTCGCAGTCCTTATTCTGGCTTTGCCATCAGGAGCTCACCCATACCTCATGTCCTCAACCCAATCAAGAGACCCAATCAAGGGTCTTCCTCTTCAGCTCTAGATATCTGACTCACAAATCTATTTCTGAAACACATGTCCAGGAACTACCCGTATTGTTTGATTCCTCTCTGCTTTTGCCCTTCTCGACGGCTCCCTCCCCACCCACAAAGGGATAGAGATTCCACCAGTGTATTAACCCAGCGGGATGCTTCGGCTTGGTTCATTTATACTCAGCCTTAATGGTGTGTGTTGGGGGAAAAGGGTGACCAGAGGTCAGGGAATGATGTTAGGGTTTTTCCTTCTCCCAAATCATCAGCACAACCCCAAGTGTCAAAGGCCTTCGGCCCTGTTTCTCAAGTTGGTAATCATCCTGCTGTTAAAAGATGGCTGTCCATGTAGGATACTTACGATGGAGGTGTTAAAATATCAGCGCCCAAGCAGCAGCCAGTTGGTCACTATCAGATTTACTGATGGCAATTACACGGATTCCTCCATTGTTCCTCTGCACAGGTGGGCGTGGTGCTCACAACTGGAATAGATTTGGGATGGCCCTTAGTGCACACATATTCCCACACTCGTGGCAGGTGTTCCACGCTCAGGCAAAACAGAGAAATCTTCCTGATGACGGCACTTCAGTCCTCCTCCTCTCTCCTCTTGCCCCATTCTATGGGATCTCCTCTAGTCCAGGATGATTGTGCATGTGTGTATGTGGGGGGGGGGTTCTCATTATGCATACATGCATCTTACCTTTTTTCTTGGGTCTGAGTCCATTTATGCCTTTGTATCCTGTAAATGTAACATCACCCAGTGCAGGGGCGGGCTTATACTCAGGAGTGTATCCTGTGTGAAGGACTGGCTCAGGGACCAAGGAAAGAAATTTGATGAGTCCCTAGGTAGGTAAAAACACATATTAATTCACACTTTTAAATATTTTCCAGTCTCATTTTTACTGGAATATCTTTTACTCTAGTATAATCAATGATAATAATTCTTCTATCTATCATGTGATTTAGAAGTTCCTGAAGGCATCTGGGAGAAATGGGGTCTGGACGAGACATGAGGAAGAAATGATAAGGGAGGAAATGGTGTGAGGCTTTGGATACTTTGCAGGATGAAGTAGCCATGAATCATCCCCAGCTGAGAGTCAAAGGGACTTTTATAACCACGGATATCTAATACTCAGTTTGGGGTTGTGTGCATTCTTGTGATGCAAAACTCTTAGCTCTCAAAATTTTTCCCTAAAATTTTCTGTACATAGAAGTGGATATATATGAGTTGTGTGTGTGTGTGTGTGTGTGTATGTGCACGTGTGTGTGTGTGAATGAATAAAAGGAAGGGCAAAGATACATGTCCTAGTGGACACAGCTCAGAGCAGTCTCCAGGTCGGGGCACCATGCATGTAATGCTGAGATAACTCATAAAGGGGGAAGCCATGAGTTCAAACTACAAAAGTTCAGTTCTGCCCAGATATCTGCAGAAACATCATGAGAGGTGGGTTTCTTGTTTGTTTGTTTTTTAACTTCTAAAGAGCACAAAATTTGAAAACCAAACCAGTCTTTTCCGTATCTAAAGGATCAGGAAGGCTCAGTGAACATTTGGGTTGGACACTCCCCATAACTCAGATCAACTGCCTCTTCTATGGAATCTTCTTCAAACACCATCCAAGAAAAAATAATTACTTCTTAAGGTTCTTACATCACTTTGCTGACATAAAACTTGTCATCATGCATTTTGATGTTAGTGCCTTTCACCCTAATCTGTTCCTTAATGCTATGCTTATTTGTTCATATATCTTTAGAAATTACTCCCTTGTTTTGTGCAATGAATTAAAACAACTATTTTTTTAACAATTTTCCTTTACCTCCTTATAAAAGGCTACATAACCTCTGCATTGATTCAGGACTGGGAAAATTAGGAAAGTAACGGAATTAGTTCAGGACTGGGAAACCCAGCTAGAATGGTAAAAACTGACACTATGTGCAGAAATCTCCAATCTCTGCAGGAAAAAGAAAAAAAAAAAGTAAAAGGCAAAACAAAATTTGGCAAACCCTAAAGATGAACTTAGGGAGTTTACTGGCAGGAAGCTGTGCTCTCCATAAAAAGCCGTCTGCATCCAAACAGTAGCGTCTTCCCTCTCCTCTTTTCTACCTGTTTCCTCCTCTGACCCCATCCTACTGGATCTTCGACAAAAGCTAAAGGCTCCATCCCTAGTAGCCCAGAGTGGGGTGAGACCCACTTCTATGATGATGAGATAGTCAGTGTGTGGCCCCATGAGCCACTGCAGTGGGGAGACAGTGTCTCTTTGGAGACCCAGGCTGGGCCTTGTATCTCCTCAATGATTTTGTCTGATAAACTATGGCTAAGATCAAGTATACTTTATGCCCTCCATGGGTTCAATAGGTTTTGGAGAATTAGAGCTGGGAGCCCAAAACACAATGAAGAATACCGGTTCCATGTTGAACATAATTGCTAAGTTTTAAATAACCAACTTACAAACAAACTTTTGGCATAGACTCTATTGATCCTTTAGCTTGCTGCTTTTCAGAAACAGAGCTTAAATCATTAATAGCCCGTCACTCCCATTCCCAAACCTAGGGAGCTTCTATACCTCCCTCTGTATTCATTGGACCTAATTTTACATAATTTTAAACATTGGAATGTTTATGGAACACTCTGTGGCCCTCCCTATTCTAATTTGGCCACGGGAAGATGTTCAAATTGATTGTTCAAAATCAATTTAAGGGACCATTAGTCATCCAGAGGCTAATTGCTGTTATTATCTTATTATTCATTATAATCCCAATAACATAAGAATAATGCAAAATTGAAAAGGTAAATCCAATTTGCTATGCAGTCATCGGAAAAGATTGTAGCGATTTCTAAACACAGCCCTTGGGAAGGAGTTTCAGTGCTCTTTGCTCCAGTCAGTCTGGCAAACAGCTACCAGGCCCTAAATTTGCTACTGAGATGTGTACAAGGCCCTAAATTTGCTACTGAGATGGAGGCTATGGGGTGGGGGAAGGAGGCATTGTGGTGTTGTGGGAAGATTCAACAATAAAAAGCGTATGGCCCCTGATTTGATGGAGCTTTCTGTCTACACAAGGTGTTGTGTTTATTCACTATTACGAGAAAGACAGACACTAATAAGTACAATATAATTCACCAATTATTATGGGTGCACCCTGTAGGGAATGGTTTTGATTTTTAGGGTTTTAGGAAGACTTCACAGAAGAGGTGGCTTTGAAGCCAAGTCTTGAATGATACTTAGTATTCCATTGTTCCAACAAAGAAAAAAGTCATTCTGTGTCACCTGATACTGTCTGAGTATTAAGTTAGACAGCAGATTAACAAGTATCTCTTTTATGATTTTACTTCTTAACTTAGATAAATATTTCAAATATTACATTCCTCCCTAAACAATAAGAAAGCGATTGAACAAAATATCCTTCTCTTCCTTGACTTCTTCTTATCTCAGTATTCCAAATTATTCAAGAGAAGTGTTTCTGCTTGTTTTTCTGTTGTTGTTGTTGTTGCTGTTTGTTTTGAACTGCACAATTTGGAGACACAAAGTATTTAAGATAGCTACCATCTCATCTCTGGCCCTTTAAATGAAGCCAATTCTTCCACACATCTCGTGAGAATCACGCAGAGAATATAATTACGGGCAAAAAGGGTTCCTGTGCCCCACTTACATGCTCAACCCCTTGTTTCCCATCCCAGTTCAGACTTCTGATTCCTGGACCCTGACTTTTCACATTTGCTTCTATAACATGTACAATAAAGACATTGAAGGGCTCCCTTGTGCCAGGCAAGCAGATGAAGCATCTTACAAGATATAACTTATTGAATTCTTGGAACAATCTTATGAAACATTACAATCTTGAATTTTCAGATTAGAATTCTAGTGATAATATGACTTGCCTAGGTAGATAAGTAAGTGGTGAGTCATGGTGCCTGGCTTTGAACCCAGGTAATCTGAGTCCCAAGCCTATGTTTGTAACCACTTTGATCAATGTCTCTGTCTGATTAGCATTGCAGTATCCCCTCCCTTTGCCCTTGTCATTTTCATGGAAAGCCATGCTACCTACCAGCTCACTGATAAATCAGTCTAGATTCTCGTGGAAGGGGGAGATGGTTCAGATAACATCCGCCAAAAAAAAAAATGAACATAATATTTACACTGACCTATCCCAGATTTTCAAATCCATTTACTGGACAGATCATGATGATATACACTAGCAGAGAGACTGAGAAAGGAAAATAAGATGATCTGGGCCATGATGTGGGCCAGGGGATGAGGGGAGCTTAGGGAAGCAGAAGGGGAAGAGTCCTTATAATAGTATTCACATGAACAATGTGATCTTGGTCTCTGCTGAAGCTGGCATTCATCTCTGATGAGGTAAATTATGAAGAGTCTTGGCAAGAGAGAATGGAAGCATCCAAATTCTGGGGAGTCTGAGCCTCCTGAAATAGACTCAGCTGTGACTCCTTGTATTAGGAGATGAGAAAAGAGAACCAGGTTCATTAAGAACAAACAGAAGTCACTGATTAAGCCAAGCCAGCTGGAGTTCATGGTTAATGTCCAATCCTGTGATCAAGAGCATGGACTCCAGAGGCAGACAGCTTAGTTCACGGGTTGAACTCACAACTCCCTAATCAATGCCTCCCTCACTAGCTTAAATGTTAAACCAAATAATGTAGTTCAAAGCTTCATGGAGTGATTGGTACACGGTGTTTACTATTTAGTAGGTTAAAGAGAAGGAAATAATGGATATTTGAACTCAGAGAAGATTCTAGGCTTTGGGAAATATTATTTTATTATTTTTTAAAAGATATATTTATTTGAGAGAGAGAGAGAGAGAGAGATAAAGGGAGAAAGAGCACCCAAATGGGGGTGGAGAGGCAGGGGCAGAGAGAAATAATCCCCAAGCAGACTCCCCACTGAGCACGGAGCCCCATGTGGGGCTCCATCTCATGACTCACGAGATCATGACCTGAACCAAAACCAAGAGTCAGATGCTTAACTGACTGAGCCACCCAGGTGCCCCGAAATATCATTATTTTAAAGCCCACTTTCTTGGGGCGGATTTCAAGGTCCACACTCCTTATCTTTACTTGTTTAGGACTTATCCTACCTTCCCTGGCTCTCGGGGCAAAACCATTGGTTGAAAGTACATCAAGGTCCTTACTCCTAAATGGGGCTGACCAGGTGCAAATAGCAGTCAGAATTAGAAAGTCTCACCAAAAAGAACACAATGAGGGTTGTGCTGCTCTCAAGCCTGAGGTATGATGGCTGTTTTTGTTTATTTAGTTGACAAATCTGGTGGAAATACCTCCTGGAGCTTGGTGGACTGAACGCTTCAAAGTTTATAAGGGGGGGTTATGTTTCCCTTTAACTCCACTGATTACCTTTGGTCCAATGTTTTTAGGCAAGTTAGGATAAATTAGTGCTAGCAGGAATCTTATTACTTGAGTCCACATTCAGTGTATCCTGAAAGAATCAGGATACCTGAAGAATCTGGATAATAGAAAAAATACTGATCAGAGAGGGCAAGTCCTAGAATATGGTCACTCCTGTTTAATGCTTTTGTTATATGTAATACTTTGGCTCCTTCCACTAGGAGTTGGGAAGTCAGAGAAGCACTGCCATAATTTCAACCTTCTTGACTGTGATCATTGCTACAACAATTGCAATGTAATAAGAACTAACAAAGGGGAAGAACTAACTGTGACTGAAGAGAGTGGAAGACTTCATGGAAGAAGTGACTTTTAAGCTGAGATATAGAGGAAGGATGACTCCAAACAGATTTAGTCAATTGAGAGCCTTGCAAATAAAGCCAACAACTTTGAATTTTATTCTCCAAGGCAGAGGCAACATACTTCCTGGAAAAACAAAACAACTGAGCAGGTCAGGAAATCCAGAATCCTGATCATCTGTGTGATCTTGGGCAAGCCGTTTACATTTTCTGATATACAGAGGAAAGATGAGACAGTCCAGGGCAATTTTTTATTCAGAAGGTTTTCGGAAAGACATGTTTTATAGGTACCAATGTGTATGTGCTCATGAGATAGGTAGCTACTCTTCCCTTTAAGCCATAAATCATCCGTTTAATTACTGATCAGCTGTCCATCATGGCCAGAAGGGTGCTCTTGCCTATCAGGTGTCTGTTTCATCCCTGTGTAATTGACTCCTGAGTGTTTCAATATATTGGCAGCCATGACCCTGCTAGGAACTGACAGAAAGGTAGGAGTGAGGGGGACCAGTAAAATGGCACCTTCAGACGATAAAAAGGAAATAAAGATATTTATCTTTCCCTAGCTCTGTGGCTCTTTCAAAAATTAAGGTAGCAAATTAAGTATTCTTTGGAGGTAATGTTAGAAGAGGGCACATGAATCGGTAAGGTGTCAGAATCACAGGCAGGATGACATAAACAATTACCTGATTACACCCCTGAAGCAAAAAAGCACCTAAAACCCTGAAGAGACAGTAAGGTGTAGGAAAAGAGCCGTGGTCTTGGGATCAGAAGATCTGTATTTGAGTCCCAGGTTTGCTCCAACATCCTGTGTGACTCTGATAAGTAAGTTATCCTCATGGAGATTCTGCTACTTGTAAAATGCTCGTAACAATGTCTATGATGCAAAATATCTAGGAAGAGTTGATGAGATAACATATGCAAAGATACTAAATAAAGAATTGGGCATATAAAAAGGAATCAATGATGTTGAGAAAGGTTGGTTTGAGCTCTTTGAATATAAGGAACAAAGACTGAATTTAAGGCACATAGTTGAGGCAAATGACAGATTTCAAGAGTAACTATGAAGTAAGCTTAGATCTTAATGACAAGCCAGGATAGGAGACCATCACTGAAATTTGAGTATAAGATGGTCTGTGGACCTTACAAGCAAGAAGTTGTGATTCCTCCTCCAGTATGTGTAATTCCTCTAGGTTTTGCACCCACTTCCTTATTCTGTACTTTAGAACTCTTCTCTACACCTATAACTTCTGCCTTCTAGATTCTATTTACTCAACTCTGTAGCTCGATAATAACCTCCTATCGTTATTTTGCTTCCAGATGGCACATTTCATTCATTTATTCATTAACCTACTCAACCAATATTCGACAAATATTTATTATGCTACAATGTCTGCCATGCTGGTAATACAGTGGTGTCACAGACGATAATCCCTATCTTCAGAGATTTTGTGCTTTAATTAGGATAGGCAGATAGTAAATATCCTACTAGATTAGAAGATAATCCACACAATGAAGAAAAACCATACAGAGACAGGGAATGAGAAGTTACCGGGGTGGGAGTGTTTGCAATCTAACAGTGTGGTCACAGTGGCCACTGAGAAAGTGAAATTTCATCAATGACCTTTAAGAGGTGAGGGAATGACATGTTGAGATCTGCAAGAAGAATGTGATAGAGAGAAGAGCTAGTGTGAAGGCTGTTGCATGGAAGTAGATGTTGGGAATACCAAGGAACAAAAAGGAGGGCAAGTGTTTGGAGTGAAGAATAGGAAAGGCAGCAGTAGTAGGGAATGAACTTAAAGACGTAAGGCAGAGACCCTAGTTGTATAGGGCCTTGCAGACTATGTTAAAAACTGCTTTAATTTAAGTGGGATAGGAAGCTATTAAACAGAGGAGTGATGTTCTTGCTGTTAGGTTAAAAATAGATCTATATAAGGCAAAGGCAAAAGACAATGGAATAATTCAAATGAGAGATGCTGATGGCTATAATGAAAGTAGTAGCAGAAGGGGTGGTAGGAAGCTGGCAGATCTGGAGTCTACTTTGAAGTAAGGGCTGCCAGCTTTTGGTGAATTGACTGTGGGCTGATAGAGAAAAATCAAGAAAAACTAAGTTGCCTTGTTTAATCTGAACTCCCGGTACACATTTCCAAAAACAGGGGTTGGATTCTCTGAGTAGAGCATTTCCTACCATGCCACTGGATGGTATATGGCTTTGTCACTCCATCCAGAGCAACTGTGGCAGCCAAGCTTGAGGGTGGGGTGTGCGAGAGGTTCCATGCTGGAAGTCAAGGCTACCTGGGGCTCTCCTTTCAGCAGGGGGTGTGGATGGGGAGTGTTTTCCATAGAAGGGTCTGGGAGCATTCTTATAAAATGAAATATGTTGTCATCATTATTGGCACGCCTTGTTACTAACTTGCAAGACTTCTCATCTGCCTCATTTTTCAGATTGGAATATGATAATTAGAATGGTTACATAATGAACTCAAGTTTATATGGCTATGACACAGTTTAAAATAAGACAAGAATCCAACCAAGCCCTCTGCCTCTTTATTTTATCTTTCTTCACTGCACTCCACTATTCACCTTTAAAGGTTGGTATTTTCTCCCATTGTGTTTACTTCCCAAATTACACAATCTCCAAATGAGAATATCTGTTCTTGACTTCTGGTCAATGCTTAGTACAGCACAATAGTTTTCAATGTGGCTTTGGTATCATACTGCTGGGAGCTGACCAAAAATCTTATCAATTGTCTATTCTTGGGCAGGTTGCTTCATTACTCTGAGCCCTTAGTTTAGGATTAATATTTGTGCACATTTCACAAGGCTATTGTTTAAAATAAACAAAATAATGCATGTGCAATGCTCAACATAGTACCTAGACCCACATTAAGTTCCAAAAAAATATTAACTTAATACTATTTATTAGTAGCAACATTAGTCGTATACATAGTTTGGATGGGTAGGTGAATGGACAGGCAAATTGATGGAGAGCTATCCTATGACATCTTTTTTACAAAAAGCTGCTTTCCTTTGATGAAGATTTCTTGTATTTTGATCTATTTTGGCAGCCTAGCTAAAAGGGTGGAGATTCCTGTTGTAAACTATACCCCTCAGGGTTATCTGAATAGAATGGTTGAAGCAGAGAAAATGGCCAATAATGTTAAGAACAGAGTCCATCTAACAGAAATGACTCCAGCTGCAAGATCACCAGCCCCATAAATTATTTACGCTATTGTTGATCTAGAATCCGCTGCTACAATTTTAAAATTAATTTAGTCTAATTACCCCCACTTAATAAGATAACTTGTCAGTTATCACCACTCCCATAATCTCCTGCATTTCCGTCTCTTTTTAGCCTAAATTATCCTCTTCTAAACTTGTTTTTAATGTATTGCAAAAAAAAAAAAATCCTTGGAGGTATAATTAACTTTTTCATTCAGAATCCTAATTTCCTCTCCAGCTCTGTTGCTGCAGTATTTAAACTATTTATTATGCAAACTTGCAGAACTTAAACTATGAATTATGTACAAATCTCTGGATGCAAGCTCTGCCCTAATCATGGCATCTTGGTGCCTTTCTAGTTTGAGGTAAGCAAAATGTGGGCGAAATGAATGTTGCAATTTACAAATGGGCTTACATTTGTGACTAGGCTTTTGAAGGGTTATTCTCTATGCCAGTTATTATTTTTAAAATCATCTTTAAGCCTATAATTCCTTAACTCTTTTTTATCTATTTTATTTGTTGTTGCTGCAAATGATGGAGATTTTGGTGCAGATGTTCTTATGCAAGTCTAATGAGTACCAATAGATTTTCATTCATTCATTCACTCACTCATTCTTTCATTCATTGAATATTCATAGAACAACTCAGTGGCAAGTGAACTAGGCATAGAATTGAAACAGTAAGTGCAATGGCTCTGTCTCAACTCCTAAGGAGCTCCTACTTTAGCAGAAGATAGATGCCTAGACACTTACAATTCAGCTTGATAGGTGCTATGATGATGGGACATAAAGCAATGTAGAAAGACAGAGCTGGGTACCTAAACACGGTGAGGGTGGTGGGGACAAGTAGGTATCCAAGAGCATTTGATGTTAAAGTTGAGAATAAGCTGTAGGAATTCGTTGGGAAAATGAAGGTGGGGTGCATTATATCTGTGCATGTGTGTACGCATGTGTGGGTGTGTGTATGTGTGTGTATGGTCTGTGTGTGTCTAGAAGGGTGAGCAGAAAGCACGCATGTGTACAAGTTAGAAGGTCAGATAGAACATGGCCTATTCAAGGATTGGAGAAGAAAAAAAAATCAGTATGACTAAAATTTGAATAGTGAGGAGAGGCAAGAAAGGAATTAATAGCCATATGTTTACATCTCTTACATATTAGAAAATCCATTTAACCCAACCTGACTTTCTAGAGGCAATATGGTAAAAGATCAGTAGACTGCTCGAATCTAGAGTTGGTAGTTTTTTTTAAAAGGTTTTATTTATTTAACAGAGAGAGAGAGAGCCCAAGCAGGGGGAGCAGCAGAGGGAGAGGGAGAAAGAGGCTCCCAGGACCCTGGGATCATGACCTGAGCTGAAGGCAGATGCTTAACCAACTGAGCCACCCAGTTGCTTCTAGAGTTGGTAAATTTTTTTTTTATTATTTGGTGAAACACATATAAATCAAGTGGGTTATATGTGTGTATATCCAGCAGCAGAAAACCTAAAAACAAAAACAAAACCTCTGAATCTTCTTATCTGTGTATCCTATGCAAGTCATATAGCTTCTCTGAGCTTTAACTTCCTCATCCATTTAAGAGTATAGGTAATGGTACTAGCATCCTGTGAATAGTTAGTAAATAAAGTTATTTAATTTTGGTCTTAAAGGTCATATGGGACATCTAACTCCCTAAATACAGGCTTATTACTATCTTCTACCAGTTTTCCTCTGAAGTGAAGGAAAGCAAAGCATAGAATGAATAATAGATTATCCTTACAATGTTCACATGCTCAAAGCATTCTTCTGAATGGTTTACATCTATCAGATCATTTAAACTTTAAAACACACCATGAGGCAGGCACTCTTTTTTTGACCCCTTAGAGATGAGGAATGGAAGCGTGGGGAATTTTAAGTAATTTCTCTAAAATTAGTGGTGTATAGGTAAATTGAACTCAGGGTCTGCAGCACTCCTGTTAACCACCATAGACTGCATCTCATTGGAGTAGAAATAAACATACAAAAGACAGTTCTTCATGGTCTATGCGAAATGGACAGTGATTGCATTTTTTTTCCAGCTCTATTGAGACAATTGTCATATACCACTGTGTAAGTTTAAGGTGTATAATGTAATGATTTGAATTTAAGGTGAATATTGTGATGATTTGATACACTTCTATATTATGAAATGATTACCATAATAGGGTTGGTTAATGTCTCCATCACCCCACATAATTACCATTTCTTTTTTATGGTAAAAACATTTAAAGTCTATCCTCTTGGGAACTTTCAAGGATATAATGCAGTATTATTAACTATAATCACCATCGCATACATTAGATTCCCAGAACTTATTCATCTTATACCTGGAAATTTATATCCTTTGATCAACATCTCCCCATTTCCACCACCTCCTACCCCTGGTAGTCACCATGCTACTCCTGTTTCTATGAGTTTGACTCTTAGATTTCACATATAAGCGATATCCCACAGTATTTGTCTGTCTGACTTATTTCACTTAGTATAATGCCCTCAAGGTACTGTCACAAATGGCAGGATGTCCCACTTTCTCGTGGATGAATAATACTCCATTGCACATACTTACTACAACTTCTTTAACCATTCATCTGTTGATGGAAACATAGGTTGTTTCCATGTCTTGGCTATTATGAATAATGCTATAACGAATGTGGAAGTACAGGTATCTCTTTGAGATCTTGCTTTCATTTGCTTTGGGTATATACCCAGAAGTGGGATTGCTGGGTCATATGGTACTTCTATTTTTCATTTTTTGAGGACCCGTCATGCCATTTTCCACAGTGTCTGTATCAATTTACATTACCACCAACAGTGCACATGGGTTTCCTTGTTTCCACATCCTGGCCAACATGCGTTATCTCTTGTAGTGGGGTTTTGTTTTGTTTTGTTTTGATAATAGCCATCTAAGGGTGAGGTGATCTCTCATTGCGTTTTTGACTTGCATTTCCCTGACAATCGGCGATGTTGAGCATCTTTCCATGTACCTGATGGTACATCTTTTTTTGAAAAATGTCTATTCAATTCCTCTGTCCATGTTTAATCAGTTTGTTTGTTTTTCTGTTGATTTGTATGAGTTCCTTATGTATTTTGAATATTAATCTTTTATCAGATATATGATTTGCAAATATTTTCTCGCATTTTGTGGGTTGCCTTTTCACTTTGTTAACTATTTCTTTTGCCGTGCAGGAACTTTTTTAGTTTGATGTAATTCCACTTATTACTATTGCTTTTTTTAAAAAAAAGATTCATTTATTCAGCTGAGAAAAAGAGAGAGAGACTGTATGCGTATGCACGCATGAGTGGGGGCAGGGGCAGAGGGAGAGGGAATCTCAAGCAGACTCCCCACTGAGCATGGAGCCCAATGCAGGGCTTGATCTAAGGACCATGAGATCATGACCTGAGCTGAAATCAAGAGTTGGATGCTTAACCAACAAAGCTACCCAAACGCCCCAATTTCTGCTTTTTTTTGCTTGTGCTGTTGGTGTCATATCCAAAAACAACTTTGCCAGGACTAATGTCAAGGAGGTGTCTCTTTATTTTTCTTCTAGGGGTTTTATGGTTTCCGGTCTAATGTTTAAGTGTTTAATCCATTTTGAGTTAACTTTTGTGAGTGGTATAAGATAGAGATCCAATTTCATTCTCTGCATGTGATTACCCAGTTTTCCAAGCACCATTTATTTGGAAAGATTATCCTTTCTCCATTGAGTATTTTTGGTTTCCTTGTCAAATATTAGTTGGTTATATATGTGAGGGTTTATTTCTGGTTCTCAGTGTCTCTCCATTGGCCTATATGTCTATTTATGTCTATTTTTATGCAGTACCAAACTGTTTTTATTCCTATAGCTTCATGATATAGTTTGAAATCAGATAGTGTGAGGCCTCCAGGTTTGTTCTTTCTCAGAATTATTGCTTTGGCTACTTGGGGATTTTGTGGTTTTTTTTTTTTTTTAAAGATTTTATTTATTTATTTGACAGAGATAGAGACAGCCAGCGAGAGAGGGAACACAAGCAGGGGGAGTGGGAGAGGAAGAAGCAGGCTCACAGTGGAGGAGCCTGACGTGGGGCTCGATCCCATAATGCCGGGATCACGCCCTGAGCCGAAGGCAGACGCTTAACCGCTGTGCCACCCAGGCGCCCTGGGGATTTTGTGGTTCTATGTGAATTCTAGCCTCCTTTTGTTATCCCCAAAATGGAGCTAAAGCTGAAGTCTGTAGTCTCTTCCTGGTTTGCAGATCGGGGCTGGTTTTGCACATGCTCACTAGCCATCTGCCAGTGCTCAACTCACGCTGCCATTGGAATTGCACACAAAGAGCCTGCCATAGTCGGTGGAGGAGTGTAGGTGAAGTGTGTGGAGGGCTGTGGTTGCCCTGTTGGGGGCATCCGTGGGTGAGGTCTCCCCAGTGGCTTTGCGAGGTTTCTTGATGGAATCCACAGTGCAGTTATTATGATCCACATCCCTTTAACTGTCTTCCCCGGAGTCTTATCTGCTATGCTCCTAGCTTCTTCCTGCCTCCCAGTTATGCAGCTCTTGACTCAGTACTCTGAATGGCAGGAGAGAAAAATGGGCCTTTTTGGCAACGTTCCACACAGCTGGAGAAGCTGGATGCTCGCTCACATACTCTCACTTTCCCCTGCAGAAGAAATCACAGGTTGAGAAGATTTCACTTGACACCTGACTGTTCTGCCTTTGGGGAGGGGTGAAGTGAGTAAAGTCAAAATGTTCCTTACACTTTCCAATGCATCCAAGCTTGTGTTTGTGTGTTTGTTTATTGTTTTAAAATTTTTCCAGCAACGATGTAGTGCAGATTGTCCTCTCAAAACCTAGACTTCCACAAAGGCTTGCTTGTCTATGTCAAAGGTCTCCAGGGCTCTAGGACTGCAGTAGGAGGGACGAGAGTCACGGTAGTGCCATGAGGTGTCCACAGTTGGGCCAAGGTCCCTATGCCTCACACCTAATGTTTGGCTGGGCAAGACTTCTTCTTGGGTCCCTTGGTGTATGGTACTGAATCCCACAGCTCTCACAAAGGTACTTCTGTCCTTGATGGAGACGAAATTGTTGCTGAGAGGAAGATGTAACTAAGAATATCTTATTAGCCATGTTGCTGATGTCACTTCAAGTTCTTGTACTTTCCTGTGGTTTTTCATGATTTCAGAAGAGAGAGCCCAACCTGACTTTAATGGTGCAGGAATCTGAATACTTTTTGAAAGGAAAACAATATGAATGAAGGTATAAAAGGTAAAGAGGAGAACCCCTGTGAGGCAGAAAACCAGGTCAACTGAAAGTCATGTGACATGTGTCTTTAAATTTTAACTAGTGATTAGGTGCCCTGGGACCTTTGGAAAGTTAGTTCCTTTGTCTAGAAACTTAGTTTGCGCCATCCAATAACAAACAGATTATTAGAACTGACCACTCAAGTAACTGTCAGGGTGAATATTTTGCTCTAAAATCTCAGAATAAGTAGTCCAACTCTACCGGTACATTCTTTCCTTTTCAAAGTGATATTCTTCAGATATAACTTGATATGGAGGAAACATCTCTTGGCAACTTGCCTAATAACATTGAAGGCAATTAAAACGAAAGTATTTTTTTTCTTGAAATCACATTTTATTGCACCAGCTGTGGAGTTTATTTGTTTGCTCCAGTTCGCCCTGTTGGAGTTAATATCTCTTTCCTTCATATCCCTATTGCACTTTCTCAGTCCCTTTGTTATAACACTTATAACATTCTAGCTAATATTAAGATTGCTTGTGTACATGCCTGTCTCTCCCAATGAGTTAGAGCCCCCAAAGGCAGTGACTGCTCTTATGATCTCTTTCTCTCCCACTATTCCTAGCATTGTGCCCAGCATGTCATAAGGACTCAGTGAATATTCATTGACTCAAATGAACTCACATTTCTGAAACTTGACTCCATTAAAATTTTGGAAATTATTTCAATTGCTTTTCTATTAACATATTCTTTACAATAGCAGAAATCAGCTTGCATTTTATAAAAGCTTTGCCACTGAATTTACTTTTGCTTAGTTGTTAAAATCTATATAAAAATAGAATAAAATTCAAAGTGAAATCAAAAGGTAATGGCCATAATTAGGCTAATCTAATTACGCAGCAATAACAACAATTTTAAAAAGTAGGTTATACTGCAAATTACATAAAAAAACATGTATGTGAATCTCGGGCTTACCCATTGCTAAGTGAAACAGTATTGTAATATCTTCAAATGGGTCTATATGATTGCATACTGCTCAGTTTCTACAATGGGACCAATTATATTAGTTACATATCATAACCTGGAAAGAAACACATACTTAAAATGAGAAGATATGATTTCTGGTTTCTGTTTCACTTTTGCTAAGTGGCCATGAGCAAGCAAGTCAACATATTCCACGAGTTTCCTATCAGTAAATATAAATGGTTACATCGACCCAAATGATTACATGGTATTTAAGAGTATACACTTTACAATTAGATTTTAAGGGTGCAAATTCCCAGTTTCACCCCTGATTAGGTACACCTTTACAGTTGGACTACTCAATTTGAGATTTTATAGTAAAATATAATCTTATATTTTATTTTTTACATCTATAAGATGTAGATAATGACAGTATGTTCTCCAAACAGTTAGTGTAAAGTCTAAATGTGGAAAGTTTTATATAATGTCTACCAAGTAATAATTAATATTGCAATAATGTATTCCATGAATAACTATATATATTTTTTTAAAAATTATAACTTACTGGATTATGATGAGATTCAAACAAGATAATTTATGTGAGGAATCTTAGAAGTGATAAACATGTTTTAAAATGCAAAGAAGAGGAATTATTGTTAATGACAGACATACATGCTATAAACAATTCACCATTTTATTCTCTCAACAAAATCTCTCTCATGAATGGGTTGGAAAATGTCCATAAGGATATGTGTAACTTTGGGAAAAAGAGAAAGGTGCTTTCAAATACAAATAACAATTTGATGATAAGCATTTGAACACTTAGCAGTAATAAATTTGAGCAGTGTCTCATGATACCCAAAGATTAATGTCTCATGACTAGGCAAAGATGAAATACTCTAGATGAGATAAAATACTCAAACATGAGATGAGGTACCTATTTCCAAAACTGGTCTGGTTTACATCATACCTTACTGTGCCTTGAACACGCTATTGTGTTGAGCAGAGCTGGGGCAAGCAGATATGCAGAATATGGAGAGTGTTGTAAACCTCAGCTTCCGTCATAGTTATAATGGGATGGAATGTGAAGAACAGCTTCCCCTTTCAGTTAAAAAAGACTGGGGATTAGTTGAAATCCTGGTGGACAGCTCACCCATCAAAACATGTAGCCCTTAGAGAAAGTTTATTTGGGTTACATTAAGTGTGCCCTATATCCTGACATACATGGGAGGGGGGACTAGAAGTGGGAAGACAGGAGGATACCAGGGAATAGAGGAGTTGTGACCTATTGTCTCATAAGGGCATAGACTACCAAATGCAACTATGTGCTAGATATTCCTTATGAGACTGTCATACTCAAGGTTTTTCTGGAAGCTTGACTGAAAGGCCAGGGATCAAAGGAACATAAAAAGACACCCAGTAGGGCTTGTAGCTACATACAGAGTAAGAACAGAGAAGCAAATAGAGAATTAAAGGAGAAATAAATCTATCTAAACAACTAAAACAGTTATAATATGTGTATATATGTGTGTATATATGTATATACAATGTATATGTATGTATATATATAATATTTTAAGATTGTAGTCTTTATAATCTTTTAATGTTGTGAACCATTTATAATCTTATTGAAAGATATAAAATAAACCTGCCAGAGTAAAGACATACCCTTGGATGGGAACACTTAGTACTATAAAAGGTCAGTTTTCCAGTAATTAGTATAAAAGGGAGAAGAAGAGGAAGAGAAATGGATGGAGAGGGGAGAGGGAGAGAGAGGGAGAGATCAAATAGAAAAAAGTGTCTCAAAGTACACAGATAATACATGAAGTAATGGATATCAAGAATGAAGTTATAAGTAACAAAAATACAGAAGATCTACTATTCAAACCATAGAAGTCTCAGAAAGAGAAAAAGGAATGGATAGAGAAGAAGAACAATGAAAAAATAATAGAAGAAACTTTGGAAAACCATTACCAAGTAGGATTTGTTCTTTGAATATAAGGTTCATTCGAACATATCAACATAATTTTCTACATTACCATAATTGGGGGGGGATTAGTTGACTCAGAAGACATTTAATAAATGTGAAAACAATTCTTAAGAAAATACAGTGCAGGGGCGCCTGGGTGGCACAGCGGTTAAGCATCTGCCTTCAGCTCAGGGCGTGATCCCGGCGTTGTGGGATCGAGCCCCACATCAGGCTCCTCCGCTATGAGCCTGCTTCTTCCTCTCCCACTCCCCCTGCTTGTGTTCCCTCTCTCGCTGGCTGTCTCTATCTCTGTCAAATAAATAAAAAATCTTAAAAAAAAAAAAAAAGAAAATACAGTGCAAATAAGAATTGAATTAAACTAATACAATAAATATCAGGAAATGGGAAGAAATGACTGCTATCCATATTAGTATTCAAAAATGTCTTAGATGTCCTGGCAAGTATCCCCAAGCAGGAGAACTGAATAACTTTTGCTACATATTTGATGAGAAGAAATTTTAAACTATCCTTTCTTTAGCAAGGTTATTTATAGAAAGAATTCAATGTTTCTGGGAGAAGACACAGAAATAACAGACTTTGGGAGGTGGCTGGATATAAAATAAATGTACAATATATACATATTTTTCTCTATTCTAGTAATAAGCAATTGAAAAGAGAATAGAAATATCATCAAAATAGCCACAAAATTAAAAATTATTAAAAATAAAATTATCATCAAAGAGATAGGACCCACATAATGCTATACAATATTATTGAAAAACACAAAATAAAACCTGCCAAAGGCAGTAGCATGCCCTTGGGTAGAAAGATTTAATACCAAAAAGGATCAAATTTCCAGTAATTAAAATAAAAATTAGTTCAAATCCAATTAGAATAATCACATGCAAGTTTTATCTACCTAAATTTCTATCTAAACATCTCTCTCTCTCTCTCTCTCTCTGTATTTGTGTGTGTGTACGTGTGTGAATGTATGTATGTATGTATGTATAGATAGATAGATAGATAGATCGATCGATCTCCACTATTTGCTTTGTTGAGGAAAGAAGACAATTTAATAAAATGATCTTAATATCATTTAAAATCCTAAATTATATCCAAGAAAAGTGTCAAAGATAGAATAATGAAGGTTGACAGGCCTTACTGATATTTGAACATGCTATAATAGCCCTCTGTTCAACTCACTGTAGTATTGGAATAAGAAGATAAAATACATCTGTCTCTAAGGAAACTGATAATAGCTTGACTGTTCTGACACATTAGCCAACCACATTAGTTTTGATATTTTTCAGAGACAGCACACTCCTTTTTAAGGTCCTTGCCTTTGCTGTTTCCTCTACTTCAAATGCTTTGCTATTAGATATACAAATAGATTACACTCTAGAATCGTTCAGGTTCTGTTCAAATGTCAAATTTATTAAGGACAAAATCTCCGGATCCTCTTTCTAAAAGGGCATCCTTCCTCACTCTCTATCCCCTGCTTTACTCTATTACCATCAAATACTGATTGATCAATTGATTTAGTTACTCAGTTTTTTTTCCTGCTTTCCTCTACTAGAACATAAACTTCAGGAAAATGGGGACTTTGTTTTATTCCACACTGTAACTCCAGGACTTAGACAATTGCATGGCAGAAAGTATATACTCATAATCCAAAAAGAGGTCACAATATTTATAGAAGAATTTAAAATGTAACAAAAGTAGCATTTCAATATGGGGGAAAAGGATGATTAAACTAAATAGAGCTGGCACAACTGGCTACCCATCTGGAAGAAAATTAAGTTGGAGCCCGTCTCACATGATAGAAAAAATAAATTCCAGATGGTTTAGAAGCTTAAATACAAAAATAAATGATTAAATAAATAAAACAAAAGTATCACAAGACATTCTAAGCATAGGAGTAAACTTCATAACCAAGAAAAGAAAGATAGTGGGGCGCCTGGGTGGCTCAGTTAGTTAAACGTCTGCCTTTGGCTCAGGTCATGATCTCAGGGTCCTGGGATGGAGCCCTGCATCTCATGGGGCTCCCTGCTCAGGGGGGAGTCTGCTTCTTCCTCTCCCTCTGCCCCTCCCCCTGCTTGTGCTCTCTCTGTCTCTCAAAAGAATAAATAAAATCTTTTAAAAAAAGAAAAAATAAAAGAGGGGAGCCTGGGTGGCTCAGTCCTTAAGCATCTGCCTTTGGCTCAGGGCGTGATTCCGGAGTTCTGGGATAGAGCCGCATGTCAGGCTCTTCCACTGGGAGCCTGCTTCTTCCTCTCCCACTCCCCCTGCTTGTGTTCCCTCTCTCGCTGGCTGTCTCTCTCTGTCAAATAAATAAATAAACTCTAAAAAAAAAAAAAAAGAAAGAAAAAGAAAAGAAAAGAAAAAATAAAAGAAAGATAGGAAATTAAAAGAAATATGTATCTCTATGAAATTGGAATATATGTATCCTAATCTACGTGTGTGTATACATACGTATATACACACGAGTGATTAGCAAACAATGAACTAGGGAAATATAGAATATTTTCCAACCTGAAGACAAAAAAAAAAAAAAAAAACAGAAAAAAAACAGGTTTGACATATTTTTACAAATTTAAGGAAAAAACTGTAAGAAAAATGTAAACAACTATATCCAGTCTAAATAGTGAATTAAAATATGAAGAACTATTCCTGTGAAGGAAGTAAAATTCTCAAGGGTAATGAGGCATACTTTTATATCCATCATATTGGCAAAAGTTAATGACTGATCATTCCTTTTGTAGTGAAGATGCAAGATAAAAACACTCTCATGTATTGTTTGTATAAATTTGCCTTGCTAGAGGACTATCACAGAGGAATTAGGCAATATCTATTATAATTGAATATATCCGTACTCTATGTATCAATCAGCTTTTGTTGCGAAGACAAAGAATTCTCCCAAACACAGCTACCTAGAACAACAAACACATATTTACTATATCTATGGATTACCTATGGTTCTTCAAAATTTGGATAGTTTTTTTCTTTCTTTCTTTCTGGGAGCCAGGCTCAAAAAGCAAACACTACTGAGGGTCTATTCTCATAATGGAGGAAAAAACTCAAGAAAATATCTGGAACTTAATCCTTCAAAAGTCACATTCTTTTGATCATAGCAAGTCCAAAGTCAGTGAGGTGGAAAAATACACTCAAAGCTAAGGTGTGGTGAGGAAGAGAATGAATATTTATTTGCTGAGCAATAAGATAATCCACCACATTATTCAACCCAGAATTCCCACTCCAGTGAATCTGTCCTTCGAAAATTAAATATGAGTATATATGTAGGAGACTGAATAATAGCCATGGCCAAAGATGCCCATGTCCTAGTCCTCAAAACCTGTGACTATGTTATCTTACATGATATTAGGGACTTTACAAAGGTGATTAAATTAAGGGTCTTGAGATGGGGAGGTTATTTTGGATTTTCTGGGTGGGGGGAATGTATTCATAAGAAGGAAGCAGAAGGATCAGTTAGTAGTAGGAGATGTAACAGTAGAAGGGAGGGGCTGGAGTTATGTGAGGAAGGGGCTAGAAGCCAAGCAACAGAGGCAAGCTCTAGAAGATGAAAAAGACAAGGGATTTGAATTATTTTTTCTCTTGGAGTCTCCAGAATTAACCGCTAACCCATTTCTGGAGACTTCTCCAGAATCATAAGAGAAAAAACATTTTTTAAACCAAGTGTGGGGTAAATTGTTATCGTGGTAATAGGAAACATTTTCTCTCTCCCAGTCTCCATGTGTGTGTGCGTGTGTTTACACAATATATATCCCACACACAGTGTGCTTGTTACAACACTGTTGACAATGTCAAAGACTAGAAACAAAGCAGATTCCATTCATTATGAGACGGGGTGGGTGAGTGATCATCGCCCACACTACAGAATACATTCAAACCTTAGAATCTCACGTAGCAATTCAAACATGAATGACAACATTTGACTTGGAGGATACTCTGAGTGGTATTGCTGAAAAAACAAGATGTTAAAAATGTATTTATTGCGATTCTATTTTTATAATCGACGAGAGTGGTAGTATTCATTTTTAACAAACAGAATCATATTGTTATTATATTACTTTGTATCTGCATTTTTTTCTTTTGACACGTTTGTGTATATATTCATATAATCATATATATTCTTTCTGATGCGTCTGTATATATATGATAAATATGGCAAAAAACATAATAATACACTGAAGGTGCAACCACGATTACTCAGTATGGAGAGCCACTGATGAAGAGTTGATTTGTGGGGAAAGAAGAGAGGAAGAAGAAATTTAAGAAAAAAAGATTTCTTGAAAAAAGAAATTGCATGATATGATTCTCATAATGTCAAATTTTACAAGGTATTTATTTATTTATATATTTTTTAAGATTTTTATTTATTCATTTATTTGTCAGAGAGAGAGCACACAAGCAGGAGGAGCAGCAGAGGGAGAGGGAGAAGCAGACTCCACGCTGATCAGACAGCCTGACGTGGGGCTGGATCCCAGGACCCTGGTATCATGACCTGAGCCAAAGGCAGACGCTTAACCAACTGAGCCACCCAGGTGTCCCTACAGGATATTTATAAATACATATATAATATTAAAAATTAGAGGGTAAAGAATTATAAACATGTGTTGCCATGTAGGACTGCCTATGATTTATTTTTAAGTGGTGAAAAAAGAAAAAAGAGGGAGAAATGCAGGATAATCTAGATAATACAATTGTAGTTGTTAAAAAATTAATAAACATACATACCATATGATTATTTATATAACATTCTCAAATGAAAACGTTAGAGATGGTAAGAGATTTGTGTTTAGCGGGGTTGTGGGGGCAAAGAGGATGGTTATCACTACAAAAGGGTAGCTGAGGGACCTTTGTAGTGATACAACAGTTCTGCGTCCTGATTATGGTTCTGATCACATGAATTTATACATGTGATTACACACATAGAACTACACATGCACATCCATGCATACAAAAACCTTTATTGATAACTGATATATAAAAAATTGCACAGATTTAATGGATACCCTTTCATGGGTTTGAGCATATGTATACACCCATGAAACTATCACCGCAGTCAAGATAATAAGCACACCCATCACCTCCAAAAGTTTCCAATTGTGCCCCCCTCTCTTTGTAAGAACACTCAACCTGACGTCTACTCTCTTAAAAAAAATCAAGTGCACAACACAGTGTTGTTAATTATAGGCATTATGTTTTACAGCAGAGCTTCAGAATGTATTCTTCTTGCACAACTGAAACTTTATACCTATAGAACAGCATCTCCCCATCCCCTGCTCCCATCAGTCCCTGGCAACCACCATTCAACCCTATGCTTTTATGAGTTTGACTATTTTAAATACTTCATGTAGGTGGAGTCATGCAGTATTTGTCCTGTGACTGTCTTTTTCCACTTAGCCTAATTTCAAAATTGATTACATTATAAAATTATTCAGTTTCACCAGTATGTATTGGATATCCACTAACACGGGGCCAGGGCTGGTGATGCATGGGTCGGCACGCTACTGGCCTGCATCTTGAGTTAATCTTTGCTCTATTGTTATAGATGAAATTTGTTCACAAGTTTTCATTGTGAATAAGGTAGTGGTAAACATGTTAGTGCATAAAACTTTCTCTGAGTTTAAGATTATTATCTCAGGATATATTCCCAGAAGTAAAATTATTGGGTCAAAGGGAAAATAAAAATTTTTAAGACCTTTGATACCTATTGCCAAACAAAATGAGATGAACAAGTTTACAAGTCCATTCTGAAAGGTTGCCAACTTTCAAGACACAATCAATCATTGTGACCTTGATGCGAAATATATTCAATAAAAAAAGGCTGGCAACAACAAGTAGGCATTCTTTCTCTAATAGAAGCTTGCCCCATAGATGCGACCCAAGCAAAGCTGTCTTGTCAAAAGGGGGAGAAATTTAATATTTATTTATTTGGGGTTTACTACGTGTCAAATACTACTTTACATCTGCTCTTCAATTTATCACACATAGAAGAGCTTCAACAAATCAATACTTGACTGATAAACTTTTGCATGTATAAAAGGCTATAGTTTATTCAGTGTTTTCTTTTACATGATTTCATTTATGACTAACACATCTCGTCAATCTAAGAACGTGTTTCCGTTTGTCTGTTTTTCCCTCATGTTCTTAGTGAATTAAACTTGCGAATGATTTTTCAGAAAAATATTTTAAAATCCCTTTAAAATGTGATTTACATTTTAAAAAGGATGGAAGTGAAGAAAGTCAGTGATCATGTTTTAAGGGAACTTTATGAAAGCATTTGAAGCTTTGAAAGGTGATTTTCCCTCCTCCTCAACAATTTCCAACAAAAGCTCAATTTGATACTCTTCTTCATGCTCGTGTCCCTTTAATTTTACAGGACCTTAGCTGCCTTCTTTTCTGATATGCTAATGAAAGGGCGATCCATGCACTAGAACGACACCGATCTGAAACGCTTCCTTCTCTTATTCTCCTCCCTCTTCCTCCTCACTAGATAGCCACCCCCAGCAACACCATTCTTTCTGATGATGGAATTCCATTATTGCAGGTAATCCTGGCAGCTATTCTATAGGGACAAATGTGTACAATGTAACAATTCTTTCATTTAAAAGATCCATTCAAAGAACATAGACTTAAAAGAAGAAAGAAAGAAAACTGCATCTTAAGGATAAATAGCAGTCAACTTCTGTCCAGCCTAATGGCAGTCAAATGTAAATAAAGATCAGTCAATTAAATCATTGAAATGCTTCCCCAGGATGTAGAAATAATGTCAGTGGGTTGTTCAGGCTGTGAGGCTGATCAGAAGAGACTGCAAATCTGGTTAGTAGCCAGATGTTTGGTGCGACGGAGATAGAAGGTATCTAGTGATCACAGCATAATTATAGTTTCCTACTTTGTAAGAAACATGCCACCTTGCTGGCTTTAAAGGGCATCCATAAACAAAACCCCATTTAGGTCTCACAAAAACCTTGTAGGGTAAGGAAGTCATCCTGCAGATGAGCAAACTCTGAGGAGTTTGCTTGCTCAGAATGACCCGGTTAGTTAGCACTGGAGCCTGAAGTTGTTCTAGGTTTTGTAAATCCAAAGTCTTTTTTTTTTTTTCTCTTCACCACAGCCCCGTTAAATTTTTTTTGTTTTTTTAGGGAGAATAGTATTTACACAGGCCTCCATTCCCCACGAACTATTCACTATGATCTCTGCTGAATCAAGGAGAATGCAGCAGAAAATACAGAGAGGGATGGAAGATTAGAGGCAAACCTATGTCCTTATTATTTTTAAAACATGGAAATAAGTTGGGTTGGGCCAAATACAGACCAATGATTTGGATATGTGCCCGAAGGACAATTCTAGAATAATAAATTGACGGAAAGGTCTGGAGGTCCCGGAAAGAGCTGGCATGTCTCACCTATCTTGTTATCTTCAGTTACCTGGGGCCTGGCTAGGGAATGATGAAAGGGAAAGCAGAGATCCCAAGAGCTGAGCCTCGTTTCACCCGGCAAAACTCCTGGGGGTGAAGTGTGTCTTAGGGGTGCCCTGGATAGGCCTTAGCTTCTCAGCTTTCTCATGACCTTCATCAGTCTCCTCTAGTTATTACTTACATGGAGAAATATAGGCTACTTGCTCTGCAAATACCGTTAGGAGAGTCTCTAGCACCTGCCCTCCAAATTAACCACTACCTTCCATAGAGAAATTTTTGAGCTGCCACTGTGTTAAACTAACCTCATTTTCTCCTATACTAAGTTTACGAGGCCGGAGAAAGTTAGTAGATAAGATCTTTCTGGACTTGAGGAAGACATTTGTCAAACGTCTCTCCCTATATCCATATGGGAATAGTTAGTATAACTAGAACTAGAGTGACTGGTTGAATAGTTTTACCCAAATGAATTCATATGAATCTAGGGTGGAGTTTCTAGTTGGGTGCTTTAGGAGAGAAAAGGGAGTAAATGTCTATTTCTCTTTCCAGTTTTTAACTTCAAAATGGTGAAGATGATTTTAATGGATATTAGTTTTTGTTTTCTGTTTGTTTGTTTGTTTTAACCACAAAAGAACTTTTTTTTTATTTCTTTCAGTAAGTTCCATGGGATTCTGGGAGCATAGTGAATCAGGTTATTCTCACTCTCTGGCTACCAGCATGGGCCTAGGATTCAGGCTGGCCAATTAGAAGAAACTGGAATCCCTGGCCAAACGAATTAGCAAGAACTTGTATTACATTACTTGGTATCTTCTTAATCCAGTAAAGTCAAGGATTATTCTCTACTGTACAGAGAACATAACTGGGGGCACAGAGCTCTTCACATTTACTGAAGGCCACACATTTGAAGTTCCTGAGGACGGATTCATACCCTGTCACATTTTGT
The DNA here is from genome assembly GCF_023065955.2 of Ursus arctos. Taxonomy (NCBI): domain Eukaryota; kingdom Metazoa; phylum Chordata; class Mammalia; order Carnivora; family Ursidae; genus Ursus; species Ursus arctos. The sequence continues at coordinate 45,424,839 of NW_026622852.1, read as the reverse complement.
TTTCCAAGCTCTTCATTCATGGTCAATGCTTCTATTGGGACAAGAGGGCATAGTGCCTAGGGCCTGTGATACTTTTAGGGAACGATAAAAAAGTTTTGATTTTGATTTATTTTAAAATCGAAGAAAAATTAAATATAATAAAAGTGAATGCATAATAATGAATTTAACCTGGATTTTATCCACCTTTATATCAACACAGTCATAAAATATATTTTTTAAAAATTTTTTTATGGGGAAAGGGGCCCATCATGACAAAGTACCTAGGGCCCCCAAAAGGCACAGTGCAGCCCTGTCTCCATGCCAACTCTGCTCCCCTGCTTCCCTCGAACCATGCAAGGTAGAGGAGGAAGCGTGTGTTTGATGTGGGGTGGGTGGACATCAGAGGCAAAGACTTGAGTGGTATGAAATATACTGGGATACATTAATGAAGAACAAAAGAGTCTTGTGCCAAGCAGGAGGTGCGGCAGGGGCTAACTCATAGTGTGTGTTTACCTTGCTAAAACATTTGATGTCTCTGTGTCCTGATGAATGTAATGGAGGAACTTCTATCTTCCCTTATTCCCACATAGGCACATGTGGGGCTTTCACAAATTTGCTTCGAAAATGATCAGAAATGTCTCAGGCTTCTGGAGCCACAGTAGATGAACTTTTCTCTTTTAAATACCCAGGCTGTCTGAATATATCACCAATAGCAACGACAACTGACATTTGTGTAATACTTTGTAGTCAAAATTATAGGCTTTGGATTCCAATAAACCTTTGTCCAAATCCTAGCCCCACCCTCTCCCAGCTGATTCACAGACTAATTATATCTGTCTTTATGCCAATGCACTCTTAAAATATACTTTTCTTTCTTTTTTTCTTTCTTTCTTTCTTTCTTTCTTTCTTTCTTTCTTTCTTTCTTTCTTTCTTTCTTTCTTTCTTTCTTCTTTCTTTTTGAGGCAAGGAAGTTACTTAAGCTCCCTAGGTCTGAGTGTCCACAGCAAAGAAAGAGATACAAAGAGATACAGAGTAACTACCTCAGAGTTAGGAAATGTTAAGAGTTCTTCAGTACGTGGCAGCTACTGTCTCTATTTGTAGCCCCAATTTACAGATGAGAAAGCAGATTCAGATAGCAGAAATAAATTATTCAAGGTTACATTCAAAGAGAAGCAGGGCTCAGTTCCATTATAGAACCAATTCTCCTGCTTTTCTTTGTATCCACATCCAAATTCTTAGAGTATGTGTCAAAGTCACTGAAATGAGAACTCCTTCTTTGAAGACAGGACCATCAGCAGGTACATCAAAGGGTTTCAGGGAGGAGCAAGGATTAATGTCAGTTTAAGAGAATTTTCTGCTACCTCCAGTTCCATTCTCATCTCTGCTGTTCCTCCTAAGCCCTCAACATGTCACCCCAAGCTTCCGATATGTCTCGTTTTTGTTACTGGTTTTATCCTAGAAATTTCAGACTTAGGTTCTTGCTTCATTAGGGAATTTTCAGGGAGACCGTGGTCATTTTCTTTTAATTCAAGTATCTCTCATCTATCATTGTCACTCAAAAATTCATGGAGTTAAGAATTATAGTTATTTAAAGCACAGGAGACTTTAGATATTTATGATGTAGTCATAATAACTATAATATTCATAAAAATAATACTCAACCTTGATCTGCCCATAGGACTATACAGTTTTCAAAAGGAATTTAAATGTAATCTCATCGAATATTGTGAAATAGCCAGGCCAGGTGCTATGATCCCCAGTTTACAAATGAGAAAGTTGAGGCCCAGAAAGGTGATCTGATATATCCCTGACCTGAGTCTCCTCTACAGGAATTCTGGTTCCATATCCTTTTGCATAGGATGGTAAATTTTTAAACAGTTTCTCCAGCCATTCCCCCAAATAATCCAGATATGGATGCCACATTTTTTAGATCTGATGTCTGGAAGAATTCAGGTAGCATCTATGCTCACAATTTAACTCAATTCAACCAATGTTGAATAGGAAATTATTCTATGCCAAACAAGCTGTGAGGTTCCACTGGAAGAAAGAGGAGTGGTCGAAACATAGATCTTGCCCAGGAGGACTAGACAATCTAGAGGAAGAGGTAGATATCATGACAGTCAATCACAAATAAAAGCATGCTGGAGCAGAAGCTATAACACATACAGGCAGCAAACACTGGAAAGGAGAGAGAAGCAATCTTCCTATGGGAAGACTGGTGAAAGATTTATAAAGCGACCACACTGTCATGCTTGAGGATGAGAGAAATGGTGGTGGTCAAAGAAATAAGAAGGAGAACAGACTAGAGGAACTGCCATGAGCAAATTTATGCAAGGACCTGATATGTTTGCAGACGGGCAAATATTAACTCTCATATGGTACACGGGACAACGTGGGTGCAGAAGGTTTTCACCAGCATTCCTAAAGTCGTGGCCCCTGGAAGCATTAGAAGTAATCTGATTCTCCTTTTGATGTTCTTCCCACAACTTTGACCTGTCTTCATTCAGGGCTCATCTACGGAATTTCCAGATGTCTCCCCCACTCTTTCTCAAAGGATATTGTCTTCCCTCAGCAGGGAGACAGTGGTTCACATTGCTTTGCAGCCAGTAGCCACTTCCCATTTTAAACCATCTGTTCACATTAGTGAGGGAAAGGAAGCTGCACCTTACTTCTGTTTGCTCCTACGTATCCCTATTACCAAGATCCCACAGAGCAAATGGCCTTGTTACGTGGTAGTCATAGGCAATGAAAATACCTTGGGTTTGTTACTTAGAGTACTTTACAACTAAAAACTCCCAAGTTGTTTTTATAATATCCACCATGTTTAACAATGATTTTTTTTAATCACTGAGTCAACGTGTGGGTGAGAACACTGAACTGGACGGTAAGGAGAACAGGGTCCTGGCCACAGTTGTGCTGCGTGATCTTCACAAGTCCTTCCTCTATGGGCCTCAGGTGCCCATCCTTTAAAAAAGGAAAAGAAAGAGGCCCAAAGCCCCTGGGCATTAACACTCTGTGTTGATTGTCTAAAGAAAGAAATTGCAAGGGCATCAATACAAAAATTTGGTCACACTTCAGATACCCTTGGTAGGCTCAGAATAATTGATCAATCTCTTCAAAAAAAAAAAAAAAAAAAGAGTCATTTTGCCTTTTTGTCCCAGTGAGCCTTTGGGGAAAAGTGCTAAGTGTTTGGGGAGCAGAGACAAAGAAAACTATCTTTGAGGTATTTTGTTCCCATGAAAGTAAGACCAAAAGAGTCATTTATATATCTGAGCTCTCTCTCTTTCTCTCCCCCTGTCTTCCTCATCATTATGAGGCTGTTGTAATATATTGAATAATTCTGGATGTTGAAGCCAGACAGCCAAAAAGCCATAGGATTTCATCTATCCTTTGTCGTACTTCCATAGGACCTTGCCGGAATTTGCCTCTTTCTAAGACTTGATTTTCTTTTCAATTAAATGAGAACAATAAGACTCATTTATAGAGTTGTTGTATGGGTTAAATAGGATGAAGTCTTTAAAGAGTTAATATATTCTCTAGCAAAAGAAGTTCAATAAAAGCTACAATGAGAAAATTTGGTTACCGATCTTTACCTTTCTCTTATTGGAGGCAATCATCAGACTAACTAAAAGTGGAGTCAGAGAGACCAGGCTTCAAATCATGGCTGTGGCACATACTTAGCACTGCTATACCTGGGTTCCCTCATCGGTAAGATGTGGATCAGTCTTTCTTGTGGGGCTTTAGTGAGTGTAAAATGAGATAATAACACTTTGTATTAGCCATATATGTAAATCCTTGATAAATGTTAGACATTATCATTGTCATTGATCATTCATTCATTAACTCATTCGTGATCTCCATCATCAATATTGCTGTCCTACAAATATTTCCTGAGCACCTAATAAGTGCTAGGCTCTGGGCTGTGTGCTGGGAACATATTGACAACAATGTTCCATTTGCTTTCCCAGAGTTAGCTTACAGTCTAGAAACATTTTTTTTAAAAAAGGCATATGTATTTCTAATCCAGTATCTTATTGTATGCCTATAATGCTGTGGAATGTCGGAGAAAATTTTTAACTTGGCTGAGGAATAGGCTCAGAGATGGTTTCATCAAGGAGATGATGTGAGGGTTGAACCAAGAAGGATCAAGAACTATGGGTAGGTCAAAGGAGATTAAGAAGAGGTAGGTGTGTTCTAGGAAGATGACTATCACAGAATAGCGTTTCTCAAATTGTGTCCCTTTAGAATCATCTGGGGAGCTTTGAAAGCCATGCATGCTTGGGTCCCTTCCCACACCAACTGAAACACAGGATCCCTGGGGGTAGAACTCAGGCATCAGTGTTTCTGAACCTCCCCCAGGTGATTTCAGTGTGCACCCAAGTGAAGAACCACTGGCACAGAGTATGACAGCAGAATTAGTGTTGGGGACGGAAAAGGTGCCCGCCTGGAATAAGTCGGGCCCAGTGAGGATGGGCCCAAATGATAGGACCAAATGGCTTATATGTGGTGATTAGCCACTGGGGAATTTAAAAGGGGCAGAACAGAGTGGTCATACCTGCATTTTGGAAGGATCTTTTTGGACACAGAACAGTATTGAATTCCAGAAGGAAAATAAATAAATAAATGATAAATGAATAAATGTGATGCACAATCTTCACAAAGCATATAACCTATAGACTAGTCCTGGCAGAGTGTTCTCTGTATATGGTTTAATAACTCGTAGAATTTATCAATATACTGATGCCTGGGGCTCTCCTCAGATATCTAGGAAAAGTTCTTGGGATATGGGACTTTGGCATTTGCGCTTTTATTAAGTTCTCCTAGAAGGAGTAAAGACACCTGCCAAAGGGCTTAAATAACCATATTACAAAGGATATTCAGTCATCGAGGCAACAGAATTTCATCACTTATGTGTAGATCAGGCTGGGTTAGTAACAAGGCCGGTTCTTGGACAGAAGACTGCTAGATCTCCTAGCCTTCCCATCCTTCGTTTTTCTATCTTTGGCCAATTTCTCTCCTCGCCCTGTAACATACTAGGCGCCTACAACACCACCTGTCCTTATTTCTATCAAAATCAGCACTCCCATGAAAAACCGAAAATGTGCCACTGACTCTTCCCCGAGGCCGGAATCATGTATATCTGCATCTAAAACAAACTCTTAACTGTGGAATGGAAGGGTCTGTCTGTTGTGAAGAGAGCGGTGAGGCTCCGTAAGTCCTGGGTGTGAGGGGAGATCTCTTTTGTCTGCTGGTGGGGGTGATCCCTTGCTGAGCTGGTACGTAAGAGCAGACCCCTGTTGTAGGACTGTCAGGTGATTCAAGGACACATCAGCTCATTAAGCAGCAGCTGAGGCAGCTAAGGCCCACACTGACAGGGGCACATCTGACCCGCTACGTCGCAAGGGGAAGCAGGGAGAGGGATAATCTATCTTGACCCTAATGAAGAGATGCTAACAAGAACGGGACTGGCAGCCACCCCAAAGAAGCAGCTCCCAGCTTCTTTAAGGAACCAGACTTCGATAAGCAAGCAGATAGCTGCATTCATATGACTCAACAGTGACACCCAGTGACTCTCTCTGTCACTCCCAGGTGGCTGCTCCCGGAGGATCTTTGAGGGAATACATTTCAGCCTCCATTACCTAGCACCGAAGCAGCGGCAGCAATCGCATCAAATTCAGTCCCGAATAAGACAAACATAAATCCCAGTTTGTATTAGCATAATCATCTAACTGTTGAAGCATATTCCTCTCCCCTGTTGGGCCATGTCTGATGTCAAACATAATACTGCCATGCAGTATTAGACCTGCTTGACTTTGGAGTCACATGCATGTGGTTTTCTCCATTACATCCTCTATCCAAGTTTCATGAGCCCTTATTTTCTGTCATTTTCACACACACACACACACACACACACACACACACACACACGTATCTTTAGGTTCAAGGAGATTTAGACTGTAGTAATGGAAATAAGACTCCAGGGACAGGGATATAATTGACCCACATCGTGATACATTGGGCCAGCTGAGTCTGGAAATGAGAGAGACATAATAATTTGTGGTGTAACCAGAGGGAAGTGATCAGCATAGGCACCGGATTCCAATCCACAACATATAAATAACAAGAGGAACTGGGGATATTTAGCTCAGGAAACAAAACTTTATGGAGTAGAGAGAACAGTAAGGTTGGTTTCCTTCTCTACTGGATGGGCAGGCATATAAAGAAGAGATTATACTGGTTTTATTTGCTCCCAAAGGGCAGGCACAGAACCAATGAGTGGCAGTTTTGAGGAAACTGCTTTCAGCTCAGCATAAAAAAAAACAAAAAACAAAAAAATACCCCACTTTATAACAATTGGATCTACTGGGAAATGAAAGAATTTCAGGAGGCAGAGAATTTCATGTTATCAAAAACACAGCCCAGATACATCTGTCATGATAATTTGCATTTAAAAAAACAAAATCGAGAGGGGGGTGGATACAGAAAACTCCAGAAGCAACACTAATAAGAAAAAGGACAGAGATGTAGGTGGTGAAGAGTATAGGGTTGTATTTGGGGATAGGGTACAGGAGGCTGATTGAAATCTTTCCCAACTATCACTATTTTTTTCTAATTAAAATGTTTCCTTCCTTGTTCTCATCACATCAACAATCTTTGTTTGGTGTTTGCTCCCTTGACCTATGTGCTCTTATTTACCACATGAAAATGACACTTCCTCACCCCTGCCTTACTTCTTCCCAGCCTCCCTTCTCCCCATTGTTTCTTTCCCAAGGGAGGCTTAGCAAGGATCATATCTGGCCTTGGTGCAGTCAAGTCCGTCTAGGGAGGAAGGAAATGCATTGTACACAGGTACCCTCTGGGGGAGGGACTGAGGAAGGTAAGCTATGATTTTCCAATGCACTGAATGATGGACTGTCAAGAAGCTGTCAAGAAGGGACAGGTACATTGAAGGAGGGAATGGGTACAGAGACAGACTGATATTTTCCCTTCAAATATCAGATTCCCTGATTTTCTGATTCTAAATCATGTTTAATATCGCTCCCAGTTTATTCCTGTCACTCTCTGCTATTCCCTTATCTTATTCTTTCAATAGATTATGGATAATGGGAAGGGAGTGTGTAAAGAGAAAGCTGAAATGACAGAAGAGACAATGCAATAGAAACACCATGGAATACGGAAGGATTAGTGTGGGGTTTTGATTCCATTATAGGCTGGCCTCCAATGAGAAAAAGTAGAAATCAAAAATTGTGAGGCTTCGGGTTCAAAACTGGGCTAATATTGATATCAGATATATCTTAACTGGCAGATAAGGTCAAGCGGCTGGGCTCTCTGACAAGTAACTAGGCAGAATATCAAGGCTCAAGCCAGGCAGGCTACAGTTTGAACGGAGTCTCCAGACCAGGCAGGAATGCAAAGCTAGAAAGGAGACATACACCTGATCCTGAGAGCCCACTGAGTTGGTTTCGAAACCAGGGAACAGCTTGTGCTTTAGAGATATATGGGGATTTGAATCCCAGTCGAACCCATCAATTATGTGAATGGAATTAAGCCATTTCCCATTTGTGAGCCTTAATGTCCTCATTTGTAAGATGGGAAAATCTGTACTAATTTAGGAGGATCGTGTTGATCTGAGGCTCAGAAGAAACAGTGTATGGAAAGTGCCCAACGCAGTGCCTGACGCATTGTAGATTTCTTTAATAAAAACTGTTAATATGATAGACCTAAGTGGAATTGGAAAGGGGATGGACAGTGGAGCTCACTCCACCAACCAGCCTGTGCATTTGTGGAAATGGGGGATATCCAGGTTTTTTCTTTTTTACTTAGTTCCAATACATGCAATGCCCTGGTAAAGCTGATTTAAAAAATTAAAATTTCTTGATATTGACACTTGGAAAACATTGAAGAATGCAATGGCTTGTGTGTCTATTTATTTTTCCGTCTCATATTCTCTCATCCCATCATTTTCTCTGGTCTTTGCTATAGCAACCAGCTGTACTCAGGTGTAGTCTAACAGCTCCTGATCTTAGCTGCACTGCGTATCTCTTATTTTTTTTCTCCCAAGCCTTATCTGCCTCAGTCACATGGAGCCCCTGTAGGAGCCTGATCAGCCATGGGGGTGCCCGCACAGAGTGGGAAATGTACAGGTGTTGGTGTCAACACTTCCTGGGTGACATTTGACCAGTGGGACAGGAGCCGTGGGTAAATATTCCCTCATTCTTAGTCTCAGACATTTCACAAGCACATTCCATACAGTTCCTCAGAACATTGCCAACAGGATTGAACTCTGTTTTCCCATAATAGTAACCAGCTCAGTCACCTGTGGATTGGCTGCTTTCCCTCTCTTTCTCCATTTCACAGTTCCTGCACCTTCCAAGCTTGGTTTTTCCCTCCTTTCCCGTTTCATTTTTTTCAGACCCTCCATGCACGTAACTACATGATCGAATGATTGAAACTACACCACCTCCACACAAGCCCTTGTCTCAGGCTCTGCCTTTTGAGGGGAAGGCAAGCAACATCACAATGAGAGCCGTAGCAAGAATTCCACAATTTTAGCACAAAGCTGGGTAAGACTTCGGGGATAATGTAGTCATTCCAATATTTTATGGATGGGTATGCGGAAGCAGAGTCAGTAACTTCTTGAAAGTCACACACCTAGGCAGCTTGGTGCAAAGGAGATGTGAAGAAGAACAACCGGGGGATGGGAAAAGGGGCTGAAGAGTAAAGAAAGACAAGGTCGCCTGGGTGACGAGACAGAGGAAAGTGCAAGCCATTAAAACGTCTTAGCACAGTGGGGATGACATGTATTGAATCCATGCTGTCAGCAGAGCAAGGCGCAGTACCCACCCTGATAAATGCCAGGTTCCCTTGCTGACACTTGATAAAGGTGCCATCTCTCAGCAGAGCAGCCTCCAAGAATGGGGTGATGGTACCGCTTGCTATTTTAACCCCCAGTACTCTCCTGAGCATGACATGGAATAGGTGCTAAATGAATGTTTGTGGAAGAAAGGGCAAATCAGTGAGCTGAGGGTTAAGTGTTCCCATCGTGAATGTGCACAGACCTAGCGTTGCTCTGTGCATTTGGGTATCTAACTATATACAAGTGCACCTCTTTCCCCCCTCTTTCTTCTTTGTTATTATTTTGTGTCTGTACATTAAAAAGGAGTTCTAGATTTTCATGTCTCAGTGAGCATAGCCACCCTTGAGTTCCTGTACATACCTTCTGGCTGCTCAAATCTTACACAGTCTGGTTACTCTAAATCACATGTCCACATATTGCCAAACTCCTTACCTTTCTTACACAGAGGATTAGGGGCTCTTTTTATGCTCATTTGTATAAACACGCTTCTCTTCTTTCCCTAGTCTCGCGTAACTTTTTTTTGATCATATCAATGCTGTTTTCACAAGTTGAAAATTCTCAAAATAACTTTTTATTTATTTGGAGAATAAAAGAAATAGAAACAAACAGAAATAGATACAAACACACAGAGGCAACTTACTAAGTACCATGTGCCAGGCATGTTGCTGTTTATTAGAGCTAAACAGATGGAGACAAGTGTTGCCCGGGCTTGGTAAGATCAAAGACTATTATGGCAGAAATTTGTCTTCATACTTGACCCCATCTCCAGAGAGTGAACACCTTGACTTATTAGGGTAGGCATTAACCTGAATTGATTTTCATCCTGAGTACTTCCAGGAATCCTGCTGGTCAAGTGTTCCTTAGTGACAAAGTGCTATACTTTGTCTTAGGGAGAAAAAAGTCTAGCATTGAATTTAAAATTCTTCTGGTTAAAATTGTTCCTACCTTCTTCTGGTAGGCTTTACTAGATACAGAGGTGTGCCTAATTTTTATTGTGATTTGCAGATATTGCACTTTTTACGAATTGAAGGTTTGTGGCAATCTTGTATTGAGCAAGTCTGTGGGTGCCATTTTTCCAATGGCATTTGCCCATTGTCTCTGTGTGACATTTTGGTGATTCTTGCAATGTTTCAAACTTTTTCATTATTACTATATTTGAATTGTTGCAATCTCATGATAAAACTTTAATGGATGAAGAGTTGCTCCTTAGGGATGGACAAAGAGAGTGGTTTCTTGAGATGGAATCTGCTCCTGGTAAAGATGCTATGAAGATGGTTGAAATGACCACAAAGGATTTGGAATATTACATCAACTTAGTGGACAAAACAGCAGCAGGGTTTGAGAGGATCGACTCCAATTCTGAAAGAAGTTCTACTGTGGGTAAAATGCTATCAAAAAGCATCACGTGCTACAGAGAAATCGTTTGTGAAAGGAAGAACCAATCGATGTAGCAAACTTCACTGTTGTCTTATTTTAAGAAATTGCCACAGCCACCCCGAGCGTCAGCAGCCACTACCCTGATCAGCAGCCGTCAACATCAAGGCAAGAACCTCCACCAGCAGAAAGATTACTACTCGCTGCAAGTTCAGATGACAGCATTTTTTAGCATTAAAGTACTTTTAAATTAAGGTATGTGTGTTGTTCTTTTTAAGACATAAAGCTATTGTACACTCCATAGACTACAGTATAGTGCAGACATAACTTTTATATGTACTAGGAAACAAACAAAAAACATTCATTTGACTCACTTTATTGTCATACTCACTTTAATGCTGTAGTCTTTAACCAAACCCACGTGTCTCTAAGGTATGCCTGTTTGGTGCCTGGCACCAAAAAAAAAAAAAAAAAAAAAAAAAAAAAAAAAAAAAAAAAATCATCTTTTTTTATAGCTCTTACCACATTTTAAATTACCTGGCCAATGGTTTATCTTTACTGCGAGCTACAGGAATATGAGGAGCGTGTCTGCTTCTTTTGCAACCATACCCTTACCACTTGACATGGACCTAAGAGATTTGTTTCGGACTCTATGTAATATTCTACTGATTTCTTCATTAAGTGAATGGATATATTATACATTGTGAATATGTTTCCCAATACTACATACATATACATTGCTCATCATAAATAGTGGAGGAATGATATAGCCTATTGACCAATGCTTCTCTAATTAAGGGTCTCTCTGAATATGACTTTGAGGTTACTACTGTTTGTAAAACAGAGATAAGAACCCTATGTCCTCTTCATCCTGCCATCTCCATTTTTATCTATTGATAAATTGAGTCTGGGTAATATTTTGTTGAAGAAATAAAAGCGATAGGTTATGAAGAAAATAACGAAAAAGACTAACTCCAACAACCTCGTTACACATGGGAAAACAAGGCTGGGTAGCACAGAGTAACTTGCCTAAAACTCACTGCTTATCAGTTGGAAGTCTAGGTCTCCAACCAAACCCCCTGATTTTTTTTTGGGGGGGGTGTTCTTTTGATAACAGGTTGCTATCCCTTCTATCCAATTTCTTGTTTTCTTGGTCACCGGATAACCAATGTGAAAAGCCTAATATATTAATTATTTTCATCTAGGGTTTTGAGCATTGTTATGTACTCTTCTTTCTTTTTGATTAATTTTTCCCTATTTCTATCTCAACAAGTTTTTCCCACATAGGCCCTTCATCATAAGCAACATTAAATCCTTTCTGGATGCAGTCTGAGACACAGATAATAACTCAGTTATAAATAAATTCTACTCACTCAACCTTTCCACACAAAAAGTTCCCTTGTTTTCCTTTATATAGTTATCTACTTTCAGTAGTTCTCTCTCCTTTTTTTTTTTCTTTCTCCATACTCTCAGGCTTGACCTGTTGACAACTATTAGGAATCTCCAAGTTTGCTCTCGTCAAGTGCCATCCTAAGGACTCAGAGAAGTATGTGCCCAAAACAGAATGAGACTGAACAGAAACCCACAAAAGAACCACTGTGATCCCTAAGTTACCAGGGGAAACCAAAGAACAAAATCACTGTGAAGATCTGGCCACACTGAAGATCCATGGAATGACTGTGCCCCCAGTCGGATGACTGACACAAAACCACGGCAAATATTTATTGAGTGTTTACAGTATACCGAGCGTTAAGTAGAACACTGGATCCTGAATCTTCACAGGAGGCGGATAATATCACGAGTCCTGTTTTACAGGTATGGAAAATGAGGGTCAGAAAGGCCCCTTGGCTAATAATGGTGAAGACTGCAATTGGAATCCAGGATTTTCCGATCCCATGAACTTATGCTCTGAAGAGGCTGCTTTTGCGGAGGCTGGCTCATTAGCAGCACAGAATCCAAAGTGCGGGTGAGGCTTTTTTGTCAAAACTCTTAAAAGAGGGAAATAAAAGAGGGAAGCATGGGTGAAGCTGCTGTGCACTCTCCTAGCAACCTTGAACTAAAGTCCCCACAAGCCAGTCTTGAGAAAAGAACACTATGCCTCTTGCTGGACAAATGAGGAAGCAGCGTCAGCTTGGAGTGACCTACAGTCACCTGGCTAGGAAGTGTCAGGGTCACGATCCGAAGCATGATTGGACTTCAAGTCCACCACCACGGCTTTTTGTTGTTGTTCAACCACATTTGACCCACTTGTCCGCTATAGGCTTAATTATCATTGTCCTAGAAACAGGTTGCCCTTGCCTTATTTGACCTCCTTGAAAACACTCACTCCTTCAAATGATGTTTACTAAGCAATTACTCTATACCAAAAATGAGGCTAAGCATTTTCATGAACACAGAGATGAAGACAATGTAGATTCTTTTCCAGAGTCTGTGTGTTACCTAAGTAAAGGAGATAAAGTGTAAAAACACAGGCAAAGGTAAAAATCATATTGGTGATGTGCGATAACAGTGTTTAGTATGTATCAGACACTTTTCTGAGATTGAATATGCAGTATTTCAGATAATCTTTATTTCAGACAACTGTTGATGCCCCACCCAGTATCACTTTGGACCTCTGCAATTGAAGTGAATGATTTCCATGATGCTACGCACTTCCTCCCTCAAGGGCCTACATCTCTCTGCTTTCTTGCCTGCCTTTAACCAAAACCACAGGAGTTTTGTCAGCCAGCAGCCAAGAGCATACCAGAGACGTCAAGGAGTTAATGTCCCCAGGGGCAACCCTTAACCAATGAGGCAATGAGGGATGGGGGCTGGTCGAAGAATACCCCAGCTTCCCCATCCCTTGGTGAGACAACGCCCAGGAACATTCCATAGTTACTCCGAGGACTCCAGTAGCCTGCAGGGGTAACCTAACCATTAAAGAATATTCTCTCTTTTCCCTCTCTCACTTCCCCACCCCTCCTGCGGGTTCTTTCTGGTATTATCTTGCAAATGAACTACCTGCTCCCAGTCACTATCTCAGGATCGGCTTCGGGGTACAGAAGCGTGTCTAGAAAATAACCCTCAGGATGGTATTCTGAAATTGAAACAACCACTGGTCAGACTAAATCCAGGGGCTGCTTGCTGCTTTGTAAGGTGGTGGCGACCATGCCGTGGTGTGGCATCCCAATTACTAGGTCATCCACCTGTGGCAAATTGAAATAAGATGCAGATGGAAGAGGAAGGGCTGGATAATACAACAGCTCTAGCACTTAGGATGGGGACAATTAAATTCCAAGAGTGTTGGGATTGGATATATTTTGGTAAATGCCCTAGAGGTGTAGAGGATAAAAAATGTAGTTTTAGTTTATCACTATTAGCACAGGGGGCCCTGTGAAAGCCAGGAAACCTCCATGGCAATATTTCTAATCTAGAAAAAGCCTGATTCATTATCAACACAGAAAGAAGTAGGGCTGATACTTTTCTCAAAAATCAAAATTCTCTTAAAAGAGAGTAATAAAGAAGGAAGTTAGCATGACTTGCTCATCTCCAGCAGCCAGAGGGCAGACCATCATGAAAATCAGACCTGATATTAGGGATACAGTGACTCTAAGGAACTACAAAGGAGATGGAACATTTAGTCCCATTAGATCTTTTATGTTAATTCAGTGCTCTGATAAATAGTGGAACTCAAACACTTGGAAAGTGGTTATCTGGGTAAATGTTCCTGAGAAAGAGAACAGTCTAGATTACCCTGCACTCTCCAGATTGGAGCACTTCATTCTTCTTGCTAAAGAACAGTAGATTCTCATTGCCTGGAAATATCACCCCCAAGTAGATACCTCTCAGAATAATGCTCTTCCTTCAGATTTTCCCCCATTGCCTCTTTACCAATAACTAGTTGTATCTTAGCATAGCCCAAAGGGGCATATGGGAGGGGTAGCTGGTTGAACAAAAAGAGCATCAGAACCTGGCTAATACATACTGAGAAGATTGGAGGGCAAATAGGGGAGTGAATCTTGAAGTGGGGATATAAGGCTGGGTAAGGGAGAGTTTGAGTTGTTATGGCCACTTTCCCATGACTCAAGATTTAACATCATGGGAAGGACACTTAGAGCCAGTCTTACTGAACTGCAAAGATGAATCCTTGAAGCTTAAACATCATCATAAGTTAAAAGGTGGATACGCCAGAGTTGCCTTAGCAAAGTACTGAGGAAGGAGTCAGAAAGCCCATGTAAGTGAACATATTAGCAAGGATATATTAGGTAAGAACAGAAAAACTACCAAGTGAACTACCAACTGTTCCTAAGGAGAGCCCAGGTGACACTTCTTTCAAGAAAGAGATGAGAAATATGCTAAAGGTGTGGTATGATAGCATCATTAAGAAACTCAATTTACTGTTTGTTTTTATTTGGGGTTGGCTGTGTTAGGAAATACCGTTATGGAACTGGGATTCATAGTCTCTCCATAGGTGATAGAATTTTAAGATAGAAAAGACCAAGTTTCAGCCCCACCAGACACAAGGTAGTTTGACCATAATTGGAAGCAGGGTCAAGTTGACATTCAGAAGGCATTTAACCATCTTGGATTTGTGGAAATGGCTAGTAAATCATGATGGCTCTAGGACTTATATAAATGGGAAGCTCACAAGCACATGTCATGATTATATAACCAAGAAATTTTAAGAGCTGGTCATCATAAAACTATGTCAGCTGCTGCAATGGGAAATCATGATCACTTATTCAGCTTTTGGTCTGAGGCCAACAAGAGAAGGGAAGATAGGATCATCTTGGTAAGGAAGCCTATAATACTCTGCAAATATATTTCCCCATTTTATTCTTCAAAGGGACTTAGAACCACTGCTGTACTGAAGCCAACCTGTGCTCCCATCAAAAGCAAATTGTGCATACCTCCTCTTAACTCTGGGTTCAGTAACATGATGCTGATAGCTTTAATTACGCATGAATGGGACTTTTTACATGATGGAAACTGGCAAATGCTATTCGTCAAGGTTTTATTGTTTTTATTTTTTCCTCAAAAATCTTAGTATTAAGCATTTGACAGACCACCACAGCTTAGGACCATACACTAGAGTAACTGTACAGGGGGGGAATAGAGACTATTCCAATTTTTTTAGAGATGTGGAATAGTGGTTAAGAGTTGACATTGAGATCAAGGGTTCCAAGACACCCACTGATACAATAGGTCAAATGGTAGAGAGGTGATAAATGGAGTTCTGGGTCTAGTTCACAATGGCTTCATTGGTCACAGGGACTTATCCTGTGGTAATGGAATGAAAACATATGTCTTCAAAAAAGTCTTGAATAAGAATGTTCACAGTAGCATTATTCATAATAGTGGAAAACTGGAAATAATCCAAATTCATCAATAGGTGATTGGAAAAACTATTGTGTACTAGTCATACAATGAAATGTCGTTCAGAAATTAAAAAAAAAAAAACTTTTGATAAAGGCAATGATATGGATAAATCTTAAAAACATTACATTGAATAAAAAAGTCAGATACACAAAAAAGCATAGCTTATGATTCCATTCATATGATTTTTTAGATCTGGTGAAACTGGGCTATGCTAAGGGAAATCAGATAAGTGATTCCTGGGGGAAGACGTAGATCTACTGAGGAGCATGAGAGAACTCTCTGAGGATATGAAAATATCTTGACTTGTGTGTTGGTTACACAGGGGTAAACATTTTCAAATTTCACCAAACTGTACACTCAAAGTATGTGCACTTTATTAAATTCAACTCAGTTAAATAATTTTACATGGCTTGGCTAATGATTATTTATTGATTGCACTTATTCTAAGTGCTTATATATCACTTGTTTCTTAGAGTCATTTTATAGGTATTCTTTCTCATTTTACAGAAGGAAAAACTGAGGCACTGGTAAATTAAGTCAAGGTCAGACAGCAAAGACATTTCGAGCTGAGTCAATTCCAGGCAGTCTGACACCACAGAAAAGCCTCTTAACATCTATGTTGTAATCAAACCCTCCCAAAAGTCCACACCCTTAAATATTGACACTCATCACAAAAAGATAAAGTTCACAATTTTTGCCTGCCATTTCTGAAGAGTCGTCATCATATAATGGTTGCTTGGAATGCTAACGGGCGCTAAGAGATGCCTGCAATGAATGGTGGGGAAAGATCTACAAGTTTAAATGGTGACTGGAGCCTCCAAACAGCATCCTTGAACTGCGGGTAGAGAGGCAGCCTGTCAAGAACCATCAAGGGGAGAAAGCTGCTCAGTGTGAGACTGATCAGACAGCACCTAGAATACTGTAAACAGTTCTGGGCATCTCAACACGAGAGAGCTGTCAAGAAATTGGAAGAGATTCAAAGAGCATCAGGGAACATGATTAAAGGACTGGAGGGACTGATTTATGAGAAAAGATTAAAAGAACTAAATACCGTCTGTATAGATCGAGCATAACTAAGGAGGGACATACTAACAACATAAATATTTGAAGGGCAGACACACAGGAGGAGAAAGATTGTTATGCTGCCCCACGGAGGTATAAATAGAAATTAGAGTATGGAACACAGAAATGAAAATGTTGTCCAAATATTAAGAAACATGTCCTGAAAATGAGGTCAATTAGACTTGAAGGAGCTTCCCAAAGGACAAGTAGAAATCCAGTGGCCAAGCCATTGACAATCAGTCCTGATGCAGAATAACAACTTCCTAAATACTCTTGGGTCTAGAAGCAGAAAAATGTGATTTTATGGAGACATTCTCCCTACCTCTTAAGTATATTGGGGGTAATTATGGTAAAGCTATTTGCAGTGCTTTAAATAATTTTACATTTAATACTTAACCGCAAATCTTTGTAGGAGATATTCCACCTCCTTTACAAATCGGGGATGCTCAGCGTTAGAGAAGTTTTGCAGATCTTGCAGATATTAAAGTACAAAGCTAGGAGTCCATTCCAGTTTTTAGAACTTCAAAGCACATATCTTTTCCATAAATAGATAGGAGCAAGTCTTGTATTGGCCATTTTGAACGTATTGCCAAAGAAGAGCCAGGGAGGATCAGTGTCTGACTTGCCCAAGAGAATATTCATCTGACACAAGACAATCTTCGGCATCAGCTGGATTTCAGGATCACCTACACATTTTCCAAGGAGATGTTAAGCTTCAACTATTCTGAGGAATGCATGCTGTCTCAGAAATGTTCACATTGTGAAATTGCAAGTACTCACAAAACATTATGCCTACTTTGACTCATTAATTTATTCATAATTTATTTGTACATTAAATATATATCGAGTGCTATATGTGTACTGGACATCGTGCTGAGACTATAGCTGTGGACAGTTCAAAGTCCCTGTCCTCAAAGGGTTTACAATCTAGTTGGGAAGAAAGATAATGGAGAAATACAGATTTAAGGATTGGTAGTGATAGGTGTAATTAATAAAGATAAAATAGAATGAGAAGGATGAAGAGACAAGTCAGAGACTGGCAGATAATATTTGCAGAAGACACATCTGATAAAGGACTGTTATCCAAAGTATAAAACGAAAATTTAAAACTCAACAACAAGTAAACAATCTGATTTAAAAATGGGCCAAAGACTAACAGACACTTTGTCAAAGAAGATACACGTATGGCAAATGAGCATATAAAAAGATGTCCCAAGGGGTGCCTGGGTAGCTCAGTTGGTTAAGTATCTGCCTTTGGCTTATGTCATGATCCCAGGGTCCTGGGATCCAGTCCTACGTTGGGCTCCCTACTTGTGGGGAGTCTGCTCCTCCCCCTCCCTCTGCCCCAGCCCCTGCTCGAGCTCACTCCCTTTCTCAAATAAATAAAATGTTAAAAAAAAAAAAGATGCCCCACACATCATTAAGGGAATGCAAATTAAAACAACAGTGAGATATCACTGTGTACCTATTAGAATGGCCAAAATTTGATATACTGACAACACCAAATGCTGGCAAGGATGTGGAAAAATAGAACTCTCATTCATTGCTGGTGGAAATGCAAAATGGCACAGCCATTTTGGAAGATGGTTGGGTGGTTTCTTATAAAACTAAACATACCCTTCCCATATGATACAAAAATCATGCAATCATATGTTCCTCTTGGTATTTAAAGAAACCGAAAAGTGATTTCCAGACAAACACCTGCATGCATATATTTACAGCAGCTTTATTCATAATTGCCCAAACTTGGAAGCAACCAAGATATCCTTCAGTAGGTGAATGTATAAATAGACCGTGGACAATGAAATATTATACAGTGCTAAAAAGAAATAAGCTATCAAGCCATGAAAAGACATGGGAGAACCTTAAATGTATATTACTAAGTGAAAGAAGCCAATCTGAAATGGCTACATGCTTGTAAGTCCAACAATATGACATTCTGAAAATGGCAAAATTATAGAGTCGTTAAAAAAAAAAAATTCAGTGGTTGCCAGGAGTTGGGGAGGCAGAGGAGAGGAATGCATTGGCAAAGCACAGAAGACTTTCGGGGCAGAGGAAATACACTGCATGGTACTATAATGATGGCTACATGTCATTGTGCTTTTGTTCAAGCATAACACCAATTGTTAACTGCCGTGTCAACTGTGGACTTTGGGTGACTATGATGTGTCAGTGTAGCTTCATCGATTGTAGCAAACGTACCACTCTGGTAGGAGGTGTTGATAAGGGAGGAGGCTATGTCTGTATGTGGGTAGGGGCATATGGGAAATCTGTACCTTCCTCTTAATTTTGCTGTGAATCTGAAACTGCTCCAAAAAATAGTTTTAACATGCACACATGCACGCACACACACACGGAGTGAGGAAGTAGACTCGGATGGGAGTTGTGATTAGCATGTTTATATCTGGAGGTCCTTGAAGCTATATTAGGAAAGTCATGCTTGAGCTGAGACCTGATTGAAGTGAAGGAGTGAGCTCCATCAAAATCATAGAAAGGGCATATCAGGTAGAGGATAGAGCAACATCAATTGCCAGGGGTGACATGAGTTGGTATGTCTGAGAAACAATAGTCAAGAGCTCACTGTGGCTGAGTGGAATGAGGGAGTATTAAGGGTTGAGATAGGAGATATGGTCAGGGGACAGATTCTAAAGGGTGTTATTGTGATTGTAAGCTCTTTTCCCTCTGAAGTCAGAGGCTATTGGAGGATTTTGCTCAGAGAAGTAACATGCTCTCTCTTATGTTTTAAAAGAATTCTGGGTACTGTGTTGAATACCGATTGCAGGGAAGTAAAGATAAAAACAAAAGACCAGTTAACAGGCTACTACTATAATCCAGGTAAGAGAATGACAGTTTGGACCTGACAGCAATGGAGGTAGATCCGATTTTGAAAATATAATCAATAAGATCAGCCAGTGAGTTAGGGACCTGAGATAAACAGATGTATCATCTTATCACATATTATGTCCCACTGCAACTATTTTCTCTCTGTCTTCCTTTCTATCTCGCAAATCCCTTAAAAACAGATATTAATCACTATATTTACAGCACTTAGAAATGCCTGGAATACATCATCAGGTCGAAAAATGTAAATCTGTTGAATCAAATGCTCGTCATATTCTAAGGCTACATAGCACAAAAAAGACCAAACTGAGAGATCTTGTTTATGCCACTTTGCAAAATGTGTCTCCGTTCTTCATGTGTATGTTGAGGAAGTTTGCTTAGATCGTTGGTTTTGCCAACTATTTTCAATTTAAGGTTATAAACTTTTCAGAAGGCTTGATTACACCATAGTCAATAAAAATCATCATTTGGGATTATGCTGCTTGGAATCAAATCTTAGCTCTGCAAATTTATTTGCTGTCTGACCTTAAGCAATTAATATAGTAGTGCCTCTACTTCTTCACCTGTAAAAGGAGGAATTCCCTGAAACCTCTGCAAAGGCTTTATAAATGGGGGCAAGTGGAGATGGACAAGATGCTGGGCTTTGATCCATTCCAGTTTCTTCTAGAACAGTTCTACTTTTATTGGTCTATGTATTTATTAACTATGTATTGTTTCACTACAGGAAATGGTTTTGTGGGTAAAATGTGAATGAGAAAGCACTGGATTAAATAATACCTACAGTCCCTCCTAATGTCATATCCATTGGGTCAGTCAGTAAAAGCTTGTGGAAAACCGTAATGAACCAGGCACAGTTTGGAGTGCTTCAAACATGACATTAAATCCCGTAGATAGAGCCTCTGCCCTCCCAGGGTTTGCAGTGTAGGACTGTGTTCTTATCTGGGAGGTCCCTGGACCCCTAGAGAGTTATACATTTTTTCAGAGAGCCATGGACTCTTTGATATTATGCACAATATTTTGTAAGCCTGTATGTGTATTTGATTTTCCTAGAGACAACATGTGCTGTTTTCATTAGAATATTTTTCTGTAAAAACAAAAACAAAAAATGAAAAGCCCTTTCCATTGAAATATAATTAATCAAATTCTTAAAACAAACTTTGATCTCCAAAAATTAAGAATGACTAGACATAGTGATTGAAATCTTTTCCAGTTTTGTTATTCTATATGTTTATTGTTTCCTCTGCAATTTTGCTAAGATCTACGTGTAAATAGAAATTGTTTATTCTTTTGTACCTATAAACATAAATTGACACAAATATATTTTTTTAAAGTGCAGGCAAACTATACTATAGACAAATCCAAATGTGAGAAAGCATCCCACACTTTCCCCATCTACACATACAAATTGACAAAAAATAAAGTAAAATGTGACTTATATCAGAAAATGTTCATTCAATTCTGTGTTTTCCCCCAATATTGATTTCCTTTTAACAAATAAGTTTGTTTAAAAATCATCTACTAGACAGAGGAATCTGGCTGGGAAGAGGGTCTGTTCAGGAAAGGGAAATATTTAGAAGTGTTCAGGGCCACTGCTATTGGAAATCAATCAGAAGTGAAGATAAAACATTTCTACCATTATAATGGAAGTTGGTGGAAAATAGGATTTCATTTATGCAACTGTGCAGCTTTTTTTTTTAATTTTCTTTTTTCTTATTCAAAGACCTAAAGTCTCTTCCCACCTCTACCACAAATTAGCTTTTTGAAAGAAAACAACATAGTTATTCTAAGCCTTGGTTTCCTCATCTGTAAATCCATCTTTAAGGTCCAATATCATTGGAAGTGTACCGAGAGTTTTCAAAACCACAATTCTAATATCTAGCACATAATAGGAACACAATAACTCCTTTTTTTAACAATAATTCTTCAATGAATGCATGAATGAATGAATAAATGAATGAGGGATTTACAAGTCACATGTTCTGGCGGAAAGAGCTCAAGTAATTAAAGGAAGTAAAAGATATGAATTGCTCCCCCTGGTTTCCACAGTTACCGTATGCGTGACACTGGGAAAGAGATTTTCAAATTTCAGACCTCAGTTTCCCCATATATGAAATGAGTCTCACTGAGATACGTGAAAATATGTGAAAAATATTTTACCAACAAGAAAGCACTGACACCATCCTCCCCATTTAATTGTGGTCTCTGACAGAGCTTCTGAGCTTTACTATTCTCTGACTAATGCCCTTCATTACGTTCAAGGACAACCCTAGTGATGTGCTGCACTCCCAGTTAGCTGCCACTAGAGAGTGAAATCTCAGACAATAAAATTCAGGACATACAGCTGGAAGGTATGGCTACTCCTGAAGCCCACGTGTTCTTCTCTATTCCCCCAGCCTTTGCTCATTCTACTGTCAGATCATATGTAACAAATACATTCTAAAGAAAAAAAAAATCCACACCAAAAAATCTGAACAAGTGGCAAATGTACCCAAATGATGTTTAAATATATTAAACATAATAAATGTGTATTGCCTTTTTCATGAAAGTTGCCAGAGCTATTTTGGGGCTTGATTCAAATCCAACCTCCCCCTGATACTTAAAGGTTTTTAACATGCAGTTTACAAGAGAAGAGAATTTGGTTTTATATAGTATACTTTGTATTTCACTTTTCCAAAAGAGCATCATAAAACAACGTGTTAGATCCCTGCCTTGTGGGAGGTGCAGCCAGATGCAAGAGCCATTGTGAATCTAGCGCTGAGTCATGCTGAGTTCTGATCAGCTGACTTGACTTTACAAGGTGGCAGTGGCATGTCTTCCTAGGGTTCAGAGTACAGAGAGAACCCAAAGGGGGCAGTCAATTCACAGGAGTAGTGCAACGTGGGGTTTTGAGATTAAATTAGCCAGAGACTAGAGGGAGAAGTTTGGAGATGAGAAATGGAAAATACACTAAAAATAGCAAAGGGAACTGACTCATCTCTGAGATTTCTACTGTTGCTCTGCACGGATAGACTAGAATCCATCAGCTCTTCAGATCCAGCTGTGACCCAAACAAGGCAGTTAATTCAACATAAACATTTGCTGAGCTCTTTCTCTGGTCCTGAACATTTAGTCAAGACCTTTTCTCACATAGGTTTGACATCAAGTTTCTTTCATTGGTCACCCCTCACTGATCCTACAGTTAATTCCCTTTCTCATACCTTTGGTGCTTCTTTCCTGAAGTATTTCACTGGTCCTTTTAATGGTCTCCTTGCTCCCAGATCCACAAAACACAAATCACCAGATTACATGAATCATGTATCTTCCAGTGTAGTCGATTATATCTTCCAACAATCCTATGGAAGAAGTATCATCATCCCCATTTTATGAATAAGGGACTCACTCATGAATTTTTACATGAAAATTTATTCTCTCTTTGGTATGCTCACACAGTATCTATTTCCACGATATTGCTCTTACCACAATGTTTTATCATCTATCCATCTGAATGTCCATCTTCTAAACTAGAACTTGGATTTTTTAGGGACTGAGATCTTATCTCATTCATCTTTATATCTCTGGTGCCTAGATCAGAATGAATGCTAGTTAAAGAGTTGAATGACCGTTTAAGTGCATTCATTCATGCATGAATGAATGTCTGCATGAACGAATGAATGAATATGAATAGTGTTGATGGTTCTATAGCTCTATAAAGGATGAAAGACTACATTATTTCCTGAAGCATGTTTTATAAAACTAGTTTAATGAGATCATCTATAGAAAACAAAAAGGGGGCACCTGGGTGGCTCAGTCGGTTAATCGTCTGCCTTCAGCTCAGGTCATGATCCCAGAGTCCTGGGATCGAGCCCCATGTTGGGCTCCCTGCTCAGCGGGGAGTCTGCTTCTCCCTCTCTCTCTCTGTCCCTCTGTATGCTCTCTCTCTCTCTCAAATAAATAAAATATTTTTTTTAAAAAACCAACAAGAAGTTCTTGGGTTCAAAACGATTATAAAATTTGAAGAATCTCATCCAGAATATTCTCAAAACAGACTGCAAAAATACACAAAGTACAGACATTTATAAGATTTTATCTAACACAGGGTTTTCCAAATGTATTTGACCACAAATGCTTCTTTCTCTTCTTCCTCTTCCACCTTGTCCTCCTCTACTTCATTCTCCTCCTCCTGTTCTTCTTCTTCTTTTGTGCATAAGAGGAATTAACAATTCCAAAACAATTACTATGCAAATATAAACTAAAAATCACAGGGCCAAAATAATATTTGTTCTGAGTCCTTTATGTATTGTCTATAGCAGAGACTGCTCCGGGAGGTATTCTCAAAACCCATGTTCCGTAGAACTAGTCAGAAGACACCACAGAGGTTCTGAGGTTTGATCCTGTGATAACCCTGCTCCAAATCATTTGTCATGTTCTTGAGAGTCTAATACAAGCTTTCAATAGTGTGCTTTTTGCAGCAGTTGGAAGATTCCAGAGAATGTTAAAAAAAGAAAAAAAACTGAGCTGAAGGATTGAGCATAGAGGTAAGGCACAGTCTCGGTACCTGCATCAAACACTGGGAACGTTTTATTAGAGAACAGAGAAAGGCACGAAGCTCTGCGCACTTTCCAGTCTGAACAGAGCTGAAGAAATCACAAGCCAGTTCTCAGCACTGACTCACAGTCCCTGAAATGGTGAGGATGGAAAATCACTGCTCTGAGTAGCAACAAAATGAAATATTTCTGAACACCTTTTCCTGACAGGTTTAAAAAAGCAAAGGAAGCAAAGGAAAGGGGGTTGCTGGCTGTGAAAGTCTTGGATGAATGTATTGAGAGCAGTTATTTTAGTGGTGCTGGTGATAAAAATTAAGTGGGGGCCTTATGGGAAATGTACATTTCCTCGGAATGTGTTGGGACAATTGCAGGTTTTTAGAGGCGATCGCAGGGGCTGGGGTGGGGGGTGGCGGTGACAAAGAATACAAAGTCAGAACAGGGACAGGGCAAGAGGGGGAGGGAGACCAAAAAAGACACACTTTGCAAAAGCAAAGGAGATAACATTTAGGGATATCTGGGGCAGCCTGTAAAATACTCAATTCTAGCAAAGCAAAGAAGGGAGAAGGAGAAAGACGAATCAAGGGAAGGAGATAGAGAAATAGGAAAGGCAAATTAGGAGGAGGGATAGAGAGGAAAGAATTCAGAAATAACATAAGGTAGAGAGGAGGGAGAGGAGAGAGGAAGGCATAAGTGTGTATCATTGCAAATTAATGAAACAGAGCTTAATAAAACTGCAAAGACCATGAGGGTCAGACTGATTTTTGCTAGGAATCCACCTCTGCAATCTGGTAGCTGTAGACCTTAAACAAATACATAAATTTTCAGAACACTTGTCTCTTT
The DNA here is from genome assembly GCF_023065955.2 of Ursus arctos. Classification (NCBI taxonomy): domain Eukaryota; kingdom Metazoa; phylum Chordata; class Mammalia; order Carnivora; family Ursidae; genus Ursus; species Ursus arctos. The sequence goes on along the minus strand of NW_026622852.1, from coordinate 45,400,005 downwards.
CTTTCTTTCTTTCCTTCTTTCCTTCTTTCTTTCTTTCTTTCTTTCTTTCTTTCTTTCTTTCTTTCTTTCTTTCTTCCTTTCTTTCTTTCTTTTCTTCTTCTTCTTCTTCTTCTTCTTCTGCTTCTTCTTCTCCTTCTCCTTCTCCTTCTCCTTCTCCTTCTCCTTCTTGAAACAAGGATAGGAATATCCATCTCACTGGGCCATTTTATTGTTTAAATAAATAATGTTCATGAAGGGTCTAGTACCAAACCTGATATATTGGTAGCATTCAAGTGTAATCACTTCTTACCAATTGCATAACATAAATACCTAAGCAAAAGTAGAGTAAAGTAATGTTCTTATATAATGAGTGGTAGGCACATATGTTAGCTTATATTATTAGTAGTAGCAGCAGAAATAGCAATGTCATCATTAGATAATCTTATGCCTTATGTTGATGCATATGATGTTCTGTAGAACATTGATCTTGTTGGTGGCTCATGAAGAGGGGAATGTATTGATTATATCATCTTTATCTAAATCTGGCTAGTGGTTTTAAGAAACAGAAAAAGTAGTCGTTAAGCATCTGCCTTCGGCTCAGGGCGTGATCCCAGCGTTATGGGATCGAGCCCTACATCAGGCTCTTCTGCTGGAAGCCTGCTTCTTCCTCTCCCACTCCCCCTGCTTGTGTTCCCTATCTGGCTGGCTGTCTCTCTGTCAAATAAATAAATAAAATCTTAAAAAAAAAAAAAAACAGAAAAATATGTGAACTTGCCCGGGCCAAGGGAATTATGGGTATAGTAGAGGGCTGGGCAGAAAACTCAAGCTCAAAAGGGGCTGCTCAGTCTGTCGGTGGTCCAGAACCAGGCACTAACGGGCACCTCCAGACAGAGCAGTTTTTCTCTAGGTGGACACAGTCTCTCACATCTGCTCTTGTTTATATACACCATACTTCCCTGACTCTAGATGCAGGCAAATTCAATTGTACTCCTCTGTCTTAGATGCACCCATAGATTACCAGCACCATTCAAGAAAAAGTCTCAATTTGGTTGAATCCCAATTTCCAACCATCGAGAGAGAAAATCTGATCTTCCCCTCATAAAGCAGGAAACTTGCATGGTCTAACAAACTGAGAGTGAAGAGCATAGGAAAAAAGCTTTTTGGAAAGCTTTTGTCTTTTTGGAAAGACAAAATTGTCTTTCCAATTGGAAAGACACCCAATTGTCTTTTTGGAAAGAGTCAGAAATATGAAAAAAAAATGTTTGTCCTGCATTTTTGGTGAGTCTTATGTATTGAAGACACCAAAACATCCACACAGAAAAAGAAATTTGTTCAGCTTCAACACAACTTTTATAAAACTTATTTTACCCTTTTATTAACATTAGAACATATGATGGATCTGTCTACGATTCACAGGACATGTGGGATTTTTAGAACCAAGGGGAGAGGAGGCAAAGAACCCTTAAACACAGGCAGACTGTAACAATCAGTGGTTCTACACAGTCCCATTTCACAAGCGAAGAGAATTGAGACTCCGAGAAATGAAAATATCTGAGGTCACATAGGTAGGTAGTGGCAGATTATGACCCAATTGTCTGAATTCCCAGCTTAATACCATTCTTTCACACTCTGTTGATTCCTAAGGGCTGCCACTGTTGAGGTATTACCAGATAGTCTATGAAGCTGGCTACCACCTGAACCCCTAACCCATTAAGCCCTTTGGGATTGGCATGTTGAGATTGGATTTTTAAAAGAGCCAATGAAAAAAATCACATTGAATTCACTTGGCTGGGACACAGCTATTCTATAAAGTAAAGGATGCTTGGAGAATGAACCCAGTATGATACTCGTGCTGACTACAAAGTCCTTCAGCTACTCTATTCATTAAAAGATTTCTAATTTTTGTGAGACAAGTTGGTAGCAATTATCAATCACCAGTGACCTTTCCTTGGACGGATGCAGTGATGGGCAAGTGAAAAGTACTAGAATGTGGCTGAACTCACAATCCAAACCACTCCCTTCTCCCAATCAGCCCACCCTCACATATAAACAATTCAATATCCTGGCTTCTGAATTTTGTATTGAGTTTGATTATAAATCTTTAAATAAATATGTTCCAAGATCAGCCAATAAAAGGCAATTAGATGTTTCATCTGCAGCCAAAGTATAGCTATTTTGTAGGATTTGGCTGTTTAGCAGGGGACATTTTGAGATATAAGTTTCAGATAACAATGAAACTAATCTTTACATGCTCAATTACTTCATGTGATGCCTTGCCTGGCTCCTGCTACCTTCAACTTTTCTTTACTCTGTTGAGTGATTTGGCTTTCAAAGATACATGCTTGGCCACATGCAGAGGACTGGGACCAATCCTGCCTCATTGCAGAAGAATCAGGAATGTTCATTCAGTCATTTGGAAGACTAAACATAAAGTTGGTTTTACTGGGATCTAGCTCTAATGTGTCTGGCTTTTAGTAAATGTGTTTGCTTTATTTTTCTGATTGGATATCCATCTTATATTTAAGTTTCAGTAAATCAGTTTCACATTTGCACGTACGTGCCTGAATCCCAGCTTGTGTAGCATGCCAGGTAGTGGCATGGTTCTGGCATTGGACTCAGACCTCTGCACTGAATCTCATACTAATACTTACTAGCTTTGTGACCTTGGGCAAATTACCTAACTTAACTTAGACACTAGTTTTCTTTTTTGAAAAATGGGGCTGATTATTTCTACCTTAGAAGAGCTCAAAATAGATATTGTATATAAAGCACCTGGTAGTCTATATATATATTTAAATGACAATTACTCATTTCAGTGCTATCCCAGGTCTTTCAAATTGGGTATTATTTATTCTCTTATCTTTCTTGTTCCTCCTCATCATAATCCACCTAGTGTTTCGTATACCTGTCTATCACCTCTATCTAGATCTCCTGGGTGCTAAAGGGCCACAGACTCCCTGAAGATGCATTTATTTATTCTTCATACTCATCAAGATTTGCATTCAACTTCCTTTCAGTGGGATGAGTGTGTGTCTGCTGACTCCACTGAGTATGTATGATTTTCCAATCTTAAAACCTCCCAATCTGGTCTCTATCAAGTACTTGGCTCCTATTCTTAGTCTGATGTTGGATATGTACCACACAAACCATATGCCATTGTCTGAGAATATAGAAGTTGGTTGTTTCATAGAACATACACCAAGATTTTAAGAAAATAGAATTGATTAATAGAATATTTATATTATCTGTGATCCATGTTCAGTTATATATTTAAATCAGGCAATTTATATCTTCTATTAAAGTTTCTCAGCAATTACATAATTTGGAAGATTCTCCTGTAATGGGATCAAGGGAGCAGATATGCAGGTTACTTCAGTAAGGCTTTGAAATAAATAATAAACAGTAAAAATATATAAGCCTAGGAAGTCCAAGATCAAGGTACTGATAGACACAGTGTCTAGCAAGAGCCAACTTCCTGGTTCATAAACAGCTGTCTTTTGCTGTAAACTTTCATGGCGGATGAGGGGGTGGGATCTATAGGGTCTCTATTATAAGGGCATTAATCTCATTTATGAGGGCTCTGCCTTAATGACATAGTCCCAAAGGCCTCATCACCTCCAAATTACCATCAAATTACTATTACATTGTTATATTTGGTTTCAACATAGGAATTGGGGGCCAGAGGGACACAAACATTCAACCTGTAGCAGTGTTGAAGTAGTTAATCACAAGGCTACAAATTAAAGTATTGCCATTTTGATGCAAAGGGGTTGCTTTTAAATAAAATCTTAATGGTGTGGTCAAGGAAAAAAAAAGATAAATGGTATGAAGATATCTCTTCGATCTCATACCAATGGGATTTGAGGAATGGTGGACTGTAATAAGATAATTATTAATTGATGACAGAATACAGGAAAGGAGACTGGCTCAATATTTTAACCCAGAAGCCTATGATGAGGAAATTAAGTTTATATGTGTGTTTGAAGACAATATCATAACTGTGAAGACATCGATCTCCAAAAGAAAACTGAAACACAATGGTGAGTGCCAGAAATATAAAGAGAAGTCAGTATTTGAGTGCATGTCCAGAAGCCCACAGGCTAATGAAAAAGATAAAAAGTCAACTGAAGTAGAAGTAAATGCAAAAGAATCATAGAGATAAGACAAATGTGCATTGGTAGTAAAGAGGAGAAAACATTTGGGGACATGGGGTGACATTTGGAAGAGCAGATGTCACTGAAGAAAGAGAATAAAGGATCAATAGTAGTCTTCATAAGACGGTGAGAGGATAGTCCAAGAACAAGGAACAAATTTATGGATAAAAGAAACTTCAGTGAACAAGACAAGAAACATATGTCCAATTTTCACTAATTTACAAAATGTTCCATTGTAACCAGAGCTTTATTCAAACTATATGAAACCAAACTTGAAGTCAATGCTATGGAAGCCATCTAACACATGGTATAGGTTGAAAATATAAATGCCTCAACAAATGCTGGGGGGGGGAGGGTAAAAATATAGGTTCTTAAAATAAACCAGATATATTTTGGAGGATGATCTACTCTTTTGAAATACACATCCAATAAAAGATGGACATACCATTTTATAAATTATTTCTCAATGTGCCTTGTGAATGACACACCCTGAAAGATTACACAAAGGTTGGGTGTCATCACACTATGGAGGTTGGTCTCCTTTCATTCTCGGAAGAACTGGTCACCTATGGCTTCTAACATGAATTCCTAATCATTGAGCTGAGACTGTACCCTATGAACCACTTGATATTATTATTCACCAATGCACTTCAAGTATTTAATCTGACATTGAGTAATTCTTGGTTGCAAGCCTGATGCCTGTGAGAATCTATTCTAAGATCTGGAGCCCTTAAAGAGTAATACAGCTTTGATCCTTACCACTGTCCTTAAAACTGTCTTCCAGAGTCACCCTGACCACCACTTTGATAAAATCAAGTGATTGAGACTGAAGCAAAACTGTTCACCCTGCCATGCTTGAAATATCAGCAAGATTTGACATTGGTGATCACTCCTCCTTGCTTGATACACTCTTTTCACTTCTCTTCCAGATCATGGTCTCATGGTTTCTTCCATGTTCACTGACTACTTACTCCTTCTCAGTCTTCTTCACTAGCTCCTCTTCATCTCACTGACCACTTAAATCCAATGTACTTCCAGGTTTAGTATTGAACTTCTTTTTGGTATCTCCTCACTCCCTTGATAATCTCACTCTATGGATTTGAATATCATGTATACTTCATGACTCCTAAAGTTTCCCATTTACTTCTAAATATCAGCTTCATGTACACATGCCTACTGAACTTTTTCCCTTGACTTTCTAGTAGGCACCACAAACATAAAAATCTAAAATTGAATTCTTCCTCCTCTACCTTACAAAACTATTCCACTTAGAGGCTTTCCTATTTCAGTTAATGGGAAATCACTTTCTCAGACCAAAAATCCTGGCATCATTTTGCCTCTTCTCTTTCTTTTGAACCCCTCTGCCAATTCGGTAGCTAATGCTGTTGGTCTTGCATTTGAAGTATATCTGGAATTTAATCCTTTCTCACCACCTCCACTGCTACCATTATGGTCCAAGTCACTACTATCTCTCACCTTGTCTATTAAGATAGCCTCCTAATTACTCTTGCTGCTTCAACCTTTACCACGCTTCTCCCCATCAATTCTAAACACAGAATCCAGATTAATCCTATTAAAAGACAATTGAGATAATGTCACTGCTTTGATCAAATCCTTCCAACAGTGGAGTCCTCAAGTCTCCAAGAGTGCAGTGGCCTACAAGACCCCATGTAACATTTGAGTTAAACCTCTGTGATCTCAACTCCTTTCCCCCACCAGCCACAATGGCTCCCTTGATGTTCAGTAAATATCCAAAAAGCTAGTCCTTTGAAATTGTTCCCTTTGACTAGCCTACTTTTTCCCTAGATATGTCACATTTACTTCCTTGATGTATTTGCTTAAATCTCATCCTCTCTTTGGTGCCTACATTGGCCACCATATTTTAAATTGTATTCCTTATTCCCTGAACTCCCCATTCTTATCCCCTACTCTATTCTTTCCATGGTATTTATTATCTTCTAATATATGCTCTAATTTATGCTTCTTATTACGGGCCTCCCCAATAAAACACAAATTCCATGAGGCCAAAGACTGTTTTTTTGTACTGTTTCATTTCCAATGCTTAAAAATAGCCTTATAACATTGATAGTAAGAGCTCAATAAATCTTTGTTGAATGAATGAATGAATGAATGAATGAATAGATCCTAAAATTATAAATTATAGAGTATGCTGGAGTCAAAAGTAATCTTAGGATAATCTAAGGTGGGGCGCCTGGGTGGCTCAGCCAGTTAAGTGTCTGCCTTCCATTCAGGTCATGATCCCTGGGTCCTGGGATCAAGCCCCCCACCTGGCTCCCTGCATGGTGAGGAGTCTGCTTCTCTCTCTGCCTCTGCCCCTGCTTGTGCTCTCTCTCTCTCTCTGACAAATAAATAAATAAGAACTTTAAAAAAAAAAGAATCATCTAAGGTAATTCATGTACTTTTTACAGATGAAGAATCTGAATCTTTGAAAAATAAACTGATTCATCTGTAATAGGAACATAGGTTTACTAATATATAGATCAGACTATTGTTTTTTTATTGCTGTACCTACAAGGACAAGTACAATATTTGGCTTGGAGCAAATGCTCAATGAGTAACTTTTGAAAGAATCTCTCAGTGTTCTTTCCATCACACCATACTGGCAGTCTTAACTTGTAATTTGCTGGAGCTCTGGGAAGTAGATGGGTGGAATAGATTACTTCCAAAGTTTATTTTGACTATAAATTTCTCTTGAGCAGGCATTCTAAATATCTTGCTAGTTATTACATAATCATACTTTCTTTTCTCCCCCATACTTTCCCTCATTCCCTTTCCAATGGTTCTGTAAAACTTCCTACCTCCTTCCCCCAGAAAAGAGTATTAGAAAACCTCTCTTTGATTTTTTAAAAGACTTATTTATTTGAGAGAGAGAGAGAGAGAGAGAGATTGTGCAGGAGTGGGGGGAAGGGGAGAGGGAGAAGGAAAGGGAGGGGCAGAGGGAGAGGGAGAGAATCCCAAGCAGACTTCGTGGGGAGCATAGAGCTGACTCAGGGTTTGATCTCACAACCTTGATATCATGACCTGAGCTGAAATCAAGAGTTGGTCACCCAACCAACTGAGCCACCTCGGTGCCCCAGAAAAACCTCTCTTTGGAGTGTGAAATAAATAACTGCTGAATAAAATATGAAGATTATGCATCCCTAGTTACCTGAATCAGGTTATTAGCCATGGTTGGCATGATTTGGTGACCATAACAGGGCTGGATTAGGAGCAAGGTTGTTAATGGAATTTAGAGTGAGTTTTAAGGATATTTGGGTTAGCTCACATTTACCAAAAATATTTTAATTCCTGAAGTCCAATATTTAACAAATCACATTCTCTTCTCTAGTGTTTAAATGCAAAAAAATAAGAAATTCATTAATTTTTCATTTAACATATATTTAAATATCTAATTGTCTTTATATGACAATGTTGAACACAACAGACATAACATTGTCCTCATGAAGTTTACAGCCCAGTGAGGGGCAGACGCCAATAAAATGACTACACAAGCACATAACTAATTTTAAACTGTGGTAAGTGAATTAATGAAAATGATTGCCATAAGGTTGCATAAGAATATATAACTGGTCCAGGGGTGGGGTGGGTCATGGAAAAGCCACAACTGAGCTAAGACATAAAAGATAAAGAAAATTATCTTGGAAGTTTTGGAGAGAAGAGATTTTTCCAGGTGGAGGTGAATGGATACCTATGCAAATATTCTGAGGGTGGGTAGTGGGGAGGTGACAGCTTGGCTCCTTGAGCAACTGAAGTGGACCCGTTTTGCTGGAATAAAGAGAACAAAGAGAAGACAAGTCCTCATATGTAAAAGGATCTACATTTTGAGTCTTTAAGAGTAACGGCGAGGTTTTGAGATCACATACCCCAAAGATTGGGTCCCCCTAAATTCAATAATGTACATGAGCATTTAGGGCATGTAAGTTTTTAGATAGAAAGACTTAAACAGAATGCATCGCTAATGGCTAAAATGAGAAACTGCTTTTGAACATTAATGTTGTCTAATTCCAAATTTCCCCAGATGTCATTCCAAGTCTGTACATACCTTGGTATTTGTTCATATCACCACCACATATGCACATATCTTAACTTATATTTTCTTTTCCTTTTAAAGAAACTCAGCTTAAACAGATTTCCCTGTCATTGTTTTCCATAAAGGTCTCCTAGTGTTTGAGTTTTAAAAAAATGAGTTCAATCTTAGTTCAGTTTCGGCTATAGTTCAAGTCAGGTCTCGATTCGCCTGAACCAGTTTCTCTTCCCTGGGCAATACCAGTCTTGCCTAGATTTGCTCTTTAGATGAAATAGAGTTGCTAGTTTCAATTTCACAAGAGCTCATATTAGAAGCTATTTCTCTTTTAAATAATAACAGAATTCTAGGCAAAGATGGTGAGGCAGGAAAGTTTCATAAAGCTGTGGACAATAGGCTGGTACTGGAATTGATTCAAATGTTTAATTATTTGTTGAGAGAAGGTTGTCTGGAGGCTTCACACAAGAAGAGACTTTATTGATTTTTATTATTCAGGGAAGGTAATAATTTTGATATAAAAAAAAAACTCAGACCAATTCCTCTGTTAAGCAATAATGACAAAATGTTTGTCAAAATAATGCTAGCCACTGAGAAAACGAAGGGTCCAAAGAGCCTTTCCTCTTTATTTCATGTCATCAATCTTGTGTTCTCCAAACCTGCAGGGACTGTCACAATAATGTAGGTTGCATTGAAGATATTTCTAAAGTTGAGAAAAGATACACCAATTTCTTTGTATTTATGTCAGTATCAGACTAACGTCTTTGACGGAGTGCACTGTAATAACAGGCCCAGTAGCTTCAGACATCAGCCAATATTGTTAAGGAGACTTGTGGTCATTTAGCATAGGTAGATAATGACCATATGAGGTCCAAGGTGACTGGGTCAGATGTTACAAAAAGATTAATATATTTCATATATTGTGAGTGAACAAAAGCAAATAGAATATACAGAGGGATTAAGAATAGGTAAAAGATGACACAATAATGTAACAAATAATCTGAAGTACTCAGAAGCAGCTCATGTGAAGAAAAGAGCATTTGCTGAGTTAAATTTAGAACATCTACATTTTAAGTCCACTACTGCTCCTAAATAGCAATATATTTTTGGGAAAATTACTTTGTCTTTTTGGGCTTCCGTTTCTGCAACTATAAAACAGAGCTAAAAGAAAAAAAAAATCTCTGAAGCCCTTCTTTTCCAGATTTTTGATTTTCTAAAGATCATTGAAAAACTGATAGGTGAGTTTGGGAACTATAAGTATAATCAACTAGAGGGAAATTGGAATAAGGAATAAAAAAGATAGCATAAGTATATTTCCCAGTAATATGGGGAGAAGTGGAACGAAGGAATCCAAAGGGCACATATGAAGATGGATGGAGTTTGTAGAGGAAGAACCAACTGGAAGGGAGAAGTACGTAAAGATATTGTTCCAACACCACAGCCATTTATGTTAGAATCCGGAATTCCAGGGGCGCCTGGGTGGCACAGCGGTTAAGCATCTGCCTTCGGCTCAGGGCGTGATCCCGGCGTTCTGGGATCGAGCCCCACTTCAGGCTCCTCGGCTATGAGCCTGCTTCTTCCTCTCCCACGCCCCCTGCTTGTGTTCCCTCTCTCACTGGCTGTCTCTCTCTGTCAAATAAATAAATAAAATCATTAAAAAAAAAAGAATTCAGAATTCCAGGATTACCCTAAGGTACGTACTCTAAAAATTAAATTTCAAAAGTGACCTTAGTTATGCAAGAATTTAGGTTGATTTATATGTTGGTGGAATATAGCTAGGAGTCTAAAGAAAACATATCAGCAGAATGGATGTCATCCTGCTTTTCCCTCAGGAGTCCTCATTATCTCTCAAAAAATTAATCAGATTTATAAACAATATATTTTACACACCCCCATATTTATGGAACATCCAGTACAGGAAAATATGCCAAGTCTTTATCTCATGTATGCTTGAACATAAGTACTAATGTCCTCACATTATACACAACTATGTGAAATGCTAAGGAATTGAGTTTGTGATAGAGCTGAAATGCCAATGCATATGGCATGAAATAAATCCATAGCTCTTTCCAGAACTAGGCAAGGACTACCTCCAAAGTGCTTTGTCCCTTCTTATTGATCTGTACCCATGAAAAAATGTTCTGGATCTTGTAGATTACTGGCTACTTCAGGCATGCAGTCAGGAAGTCTTCAGTGAAAGATACATGAACATGCATCTGAAAATAAGTGAGGTCATTGAGGAACATTTAGGAAACTATACCTTATACTGTCCAGATTGTTTGTTTGCTTTAAGATTTTCTTTATTTCAGAGAGAGAGGGCACAAGCAGAAGAGTGGCAGGCAGAGGGAGAAGCAGACTCCCCACTGAGCAGGGAGCCAGATGTGGGGCTCCATCCCAGGACCCTGGGATCATGACCTGAGCCAAAGCCAGACGCTTCACTGACTGAGCCACCCACCCAGACGTCCCTGGACAGATTGATTTCTTAAGTAATTTTTCCTAAGCTAACTCTTTTTTTCATCTGGAAGTGATAGTGAAAAACCATAAAGGAGTCTCTTCATAATAAAGAGAGGGCATGAGTTAATGGTCTTCAGTGTAGACATGATAGTGGGACTGGAGAAGAGGTAAGGTTTGGGGCATACAGGCTGAAGATGATGGAACTGAATTTAGGAGTTGATTGGATATGGGTAGATGAAGGAGTGGGAAAAATCTGCAAGGGTTTTGACTTGGAAACTGTGGCAGATAATATTTACAAATAAGAAAAAATATAGTGATGTACAGAGAAAGCCTTTCTTTTACTACCCATCCGGGCTTACTAAGGTATTGGTGCTTACGGCCTCCTTTGAGCCATCACATGATACATATGTCATTGCTTTTCACCTTTCTGAAAAAGCCTAGCATAGCCCCACTCCAGGACACATTCTTGGTTTGGCTTCCCTCACAGCCTCTTTGAACCCAAAGAGTTGCCCTGAAGCCTCATTTTCCTTTACTTGTATAATCAGGTGAGCAAAGGATATTATCTATTGATAGTTGGGCTGGGTCTGTACCTGTCACTGTGAAATAGAAATGGGTGGCTATCCCAGAGATGTCTTTGTAGGCATGTCTTAAAAAGTAGATCCTTAAGTTTTACTTAAGTAATTTGAAAAATACTTAGTAAGATAAGTATTTTTTATGTAAAAGTATTTTTTAAAAAGCACTTTTTTATAAGTAAAAAATACTTCAAAAAATAAGATTTTTGCTCGCATGATTTAAGTTTTTGTAGCCCATTTAAGAATGCATTTTCCCCTGTTCTTTAGTTTTCTACATGTTGTATGAGATTATGTCTTCTGTTAGGGCTTTCTCAGACTGACTTCCTCAGAATACCAGTCTTTAATCACTTGAGACTCAGCAAGTATGAACCGGTTTAATTATTTCTCCAAGGTTTCAGAGGATGTTCCCAGACCCTGTGGATTAGAATGCATCCTCACTTCCCTCTAAATTGACTAGTGTTCCCTTTAGTTAATATTGATTCATTACATGAGAAAAGCACCTGGTCCTGTTCACTCCTCATTATTCTAAAGAACGACGATGCCAAGAATTGAAAGAAAAAAAAAATTCAAAAAACCCCATTGTCATTGGACACTGATATGATATCAAAGCTTATAGTAGTAACGGTTTAAAAGCAGAAGTAAAGAAAATCATAATAATGCCAGTTCATGTGCTTTGGGAGAATGGAAAGAGTTTAAATTATTAAACTGTCAAGTTGTCAGGACAGAGACAAACTCAAGTCTGGAGCTGAATCCCTCTGTGGCCCTCACCCAGGCAGCTGAGAGCACAGAAGGAAGGGGGTGGAGGGAAGGGAGGTTTTAAAATTCAAATGCCTCCTGTCCTGAGTGTGCATTTCTATCGCATTCCCCAAGAGCCTGATAGCTAGTCTGTCTCTTTGAGTCATAGGTGTATTTACTTATTCTGAGAGCAATCCTTAGGGAGAAGAACTAAACAAGTTTAGAAGCATGTTCTGGAAGAGAAGAGGAAAGGAAGACATCATGGCAGGGTAGGATGGGCTTTTTTTAAGTTTTTTTTTTTTTTTTTTTTTTATCAGCTTCTACAGAATAAGAAAATAAGTATTTATTTGAGTGTATATGGGTTCATGACATAAAGCCCCAAAGTTATACTCCCACACCACATGTTATAAAATGCATTTTGCAAACTTTAGAAACTAAGACCTTGCCACAGCATGCGGCTTGTTTAAGGCCTCATAACATTCTGATATACGTAAATAGACAGATGATAGATAAGATATTCAGATCCTAATATATTTTATAATTGCACTCTCGGGGAACAGGACAGGGCTTTAGCCACTTACTTCTTCCATGACAGCCTTCCCTGCTGCAAAGTGTTTGTGATTCTGAAGACTTTCTGTGTGGTGGGGGTTGGAATACACATCCATTTAGAGCATCATCTTAACAGCTTGTGGAAAACTTTCTCCCTTCCAACAGAGAAAGAAAGAGGATGGGGAGGAGAAGTAAGTTGAGTTGACTCTCAGAGTGGTACCAAGATCTTGGCAATGCGGACTTTATGATATGTTTAAAGCATACTGAGAATGATTCTTTCTCTGAATCTTGTCATATTTTAACTCTTGGAATAACCTCACTTCTCCTTTTTGCCTGACCAATTGCTACACTCTCCTGAATGAATGAATGAATGAATGAATGAATGAATGAAGCAGTTAATGTGAAATTATTTGCCACATTTGTGGATCATGTCTCACATGACTAACGAAAAACAGCATATAAGCTAATCATCGGGCATTACACTTTGGGGTTTCTTTATGGAATCTGACAAAGCCGGTTCAGTAAAGATGGCACATCTCCTGTTCTGTTTTGTTTCTCCAGAGTGTGCCCCTGTGTTAACACGGAAAACGTGTGGGTACATCTCATTTTGTATCAACATCCAATGAACATGTGCATCTTGAGTCTTGAACCTGAAATAAGTATTGGTGAATTTATATTTATAGGTCTGATTTTCTATATTTCTCTTCACAGTTCCCTAGAAACAGATTTTTTACCAGATTTTTTACCCCTTTTTTATTCTTTGATTGCTGTATACAGCTTTTCATCCTTGTGTTGTCATTCATTGCTGGAATGTAATTACCTGTCTTATATTATTATCAAAATGTATTCAAGAAAGTTTGATTAAGAAAAAGGAGAATTCTGGGGTGCCTGGGTGGCACAGCGGTTAAGCGTCTGCCTTCGGCTCAGGGTGTGATCCTGGCGTTATGGGATCGAACCCCACATCAGGCTCCTCCGTTGGGAACCTGCTTCTTCCTCTCCCACTCCCCCTGCTTGTGTTCCCTCTCTCGCTGGCTGTCTCTATCTCTGTCAAATAAATAAATAAAATCTTTAAAAAAAAAAAAAAAAGAAAAAGGAGAATTCTACCTCAACCACTTTTACCATAAGTATAATGTTTTCCTATGAAAGTTAGTTGACTTTTCCTTTCTTTTCTAGCTTTATTGAGACTTAATCGACACATAGCCCTTTGAAAGTTTAGTTGTACAATGTAATGATTTGATATGTGTACATAACTGCAAATGAATATAACACATATTATATATTATTTAATTATATATTAATATATAATTAATATATTATATTTATCATAAATAATAAATATATATTAATTATATATTATATTATAGAATATATAATCTTACCACAATAAGGTTAGTTAACTCATATATCACCTCAAATACTTACAATTTTGTGTGTATGTGTGTGTCATGAGAACTTTTAAGGTCTTGGTAACTTTCTAATATATAATACAGTGTTGTTAACTATGGTCACCAGGTTGTACGTTATATCCCCAGAATTTATTCATCTTATAATGGGAAGTTTGTACCATTTGACCAGCATGTCCCCAAATCCTCCCACCCCTGGCAACAACCAATCTGCTCTCTGTTTCCATGAGTTTGCTTGTTTTAGCTTCCATATATAAGTAAGATCACATGGTATTTATGTTTCTCTAACTGACTTTTGGATGTAAGGTCCATCTATGCTATGCAAATTGCAAAGTTTTCTTTATTTTTAGGGCTGAATGCATGCACACACATTTTATCTGTTTATCCATCAATGCACACTTAGGTTTTTCCGTGTCTTGACTATTGTATATAATGCAGCGATGAACATGGGGTCACAGATATGTCTTCAGGATGGTGATTTCATTTTCTTCAGATATATACCCAGAAGTGGAATTGCTGGATCATATGGTAGCTTTTTAGTTTTTGTTTTTGTAATTTTTTGAGGAAACTCCATACTGTTTTTCAAAATGGTTGTACCGATTTATCTTCCTACCAACATTGAACCCGTTGTACAAGCGTTCCCTTACCTCCATGTCTTCACCAGCACTTATCTCTGGTCTTTTCAGGAACAGCCATTGTAATAGGTGTGAGGTGATGTCTCATTGTGATTTTGATTTGCATTTCCCTGATGGTGAGTGCTGCTGAGCACCTTTTCATATTCCCACTGGCCATTTGAATATCTTCTCTGGAAAAATGTCTATTCAGGTCCTTTGCCCATTTTTAAATCAGGTTATTATCATTATCATTATTATTGCTATTGGGTTGTATAAATTCCTTTGTTTGCATATTAACCTTTTATCACATGTATGCTTTGCAAATATCTCCCATTCTGTAGGTTGTCTTTTCATTTTATTGAGAAAGAGAGAGACAGAGACGAGAACGGTTCATTAGCATATGAATAAATGAATGAAATAATTCACCCAAATCCCAAATCCGTTCTTGAAGTAGGATGAGGGAAGGGATAAATATTGGTGAAGAAATGAACTATGAGGTAATAACAACGTTCATTTAACCACTGCCTTGATGCTGACAATCTCCTCTACACCAGATTATCACATGCCTGACATATCAGTAACAAGTCAAGGCATGGACAGTCTTTACTAGTTTCAAATGCATGATTGAAAAATGATAAGTAATTGAGCAACCTACGTTCTAAAATTGTTTGATTTGTAATTGAATAATTACACTGTATGTTTTACCCCTTTCAAAGTCTTGATGGAGTAAGGCCCAGGAAGATAATACTTTTTTTTAAAGATTTTATTTTATTTATTTGACAGAGAGAGAGACAGCCAGCGAGAGAGGGAACACAAGCAGGGGGAGTGCGAGGGGAAGAAGCAGGCTCCCAGCAGAAGAGCCTGAGGTGGGGCTCGATCCCAGAACTCCGGGATTACGCCCTGAGCCGAAGGCAGACGCTTAACGACTGAGCCACCCAGACGCCCCCCCAGGAAGATAATATTTATTTGGAATGGGAGAGAGAAATGAAAAACACGGGAAGCAAGAAAAAAAGGAATTAATACCTACTGAAATAATAAACCATTACACTTTGGAAAATTTTGCCTCTTTGTTTATGCCTTATGAAAGCCTTATGCAATTATCTTATTATTCCTGTTTTACTGAAAAGAAGGATAAATAAAGGCAAGTTTCCCTTCAGGGGCCTGGGGGAGTGGTAAGGATAAGCTGAGAAATAACATGAGAGAGTGTGGAAGGGGAAGGGAACTCAAAATAGGATATTGAAATCAAAATTTTTCATGCACATAGGCACCAGGATGTGTACCGCTGCAAAACTGAATAGAGAGAGCCATAAGAGAGGATTCCAATAATTAAAGCATCTGAAGTATATGTCAGAAGTTCCATTCCTTGACTACATGAATAACATGGCAGACAAAAATCAATTTTGTATAAATTAGAGCATGGATTGCAAATGGGTTGTCCACTAGCTGAATCCTGACCATTACGGCCTGTGTGCTGGTCTAAAAGTTGAGATGCTTCAAGTACAAACTTCAATTGCTGGGTTTCCTGCAGACTGGCAATATTGGGCCTGCTTTCTCATATGAAAACAAGCATGTGGATAAGAATATACCTGTTCCCTTCGGGGAGGGGAGAGCATGCACCTGCCTGTTTGTCAAAGTCCCCAGTCAGCCTAGGTCATGATTTATGTTGCTTCTGTGGCTCCTAGAAGATTCTGAGTTTGTAACCATTGGCTTTAAAAATACCTTTTAGGAACTAGGAGAATATTTAAATACCTGTGTATCACAGCCTGTGATAAATATGAGTGTGTGGGGGGTAAAAATGATTTAAGATACATGATTCTCTCATGAAATTTCAAGTCCAGCAGCATAGATTGTTGTTGTTATTGTTGTTGTTGTTGTTTTAAATAAAAATGAAATACAAGAATGCTATAACAAGAGGTAGTGGTAAGTGCTATGGAATCACAGAAAAGAGAGAAATTAGTTTCCTTTGGGGAAGAAGGAAAATATTAAAGACTTCAAGTATTGTTTGAACTAGATCTTAAAGAGGGAACAGGGGTTTAAAAGTTGTAGATTTGGAAAATGTTCCAAGGAGGAAATATCAAACACAAGACATATATAATAATACGTAGCAAATGTAGGAAAGTACATGGCATAGGTAGCATGTATTGGCATGAAAAAATAGAGCGTGTTGAGGGGGAAATGGTAAACGAGTGTGGCTATAACATTAAATAAAAATTGAGGGGGAGTAGTAATGATCAATGAGTCAATAAATGGAGACGAAACAGACTTTAAAGGTCCTTAATGGTCATACTAGGTCACATAGACATTATCCTGTAAGCAACAGTAGCCACTGGAAATTTTTGTTGTTGTTGTTGTTTGATTGATTTAAACAATGCACTGGAAGGATTTCATTTTTGGAAATGATAAAGGAAATAAGAGATAATCATGAGTTCTACCAAAGTTAGTGATGATGAAGACAGAGAATACAGATTTAAGAGTCATTTCTCAATTAATTTAACATAAATTAATTCAATTTAATATTAATCAATTCCGTATAACATTTGTTAACCAAACTCATGTGTCAAGAATCACGATGGATAGTGGAAGTAGAATTCTGAACAAGACCCAGGCCGTATCAACTATTATGCTACTGAGACTCTAGGATGAAACCTAATAGAATCAATGAGCACAGCTGAGAGTAAGAAATGAAAAAAGGTAAACAATAAACTTACTTAAAAATTAAAGTATATTGAGGTCCTTTTAAGCCCTCTAAAACCGTACCTCTATCTATCCACAGTGTTCTGGTCTGAGAAAAATTGAGGTCTGAGATAAAATTAATGAAACATTGTATATTTGGTTTAATGATCTCAAGTCTTGGCTGGAAATGCAATCTCAAATGTGCCCTGTGATTGGTCCCAGACCTTTTGTTCGATTCAACTTTTCTGCTACAATTTTCCTTGTTTCCAATTTTTGTTCCAAATAGACATGTGAATGTGAGATAGATATATATATATATATACGGCAATTTTCCTTTTATGTTGCATTTCATCATCTGGTCTTAGAGTAATGCAATGGTTTTTTTGTTTTTTTTCAAAAACTAATGTCTTAGCTCTGATAGCAGTGCCTTGCTGAGCTTTTAGAACTTTTGCTGTTTGTAGGAAGGCAATGTATAGGGAAATCAAGAAAGAAAAGAAAAGCAAGTTTTAATTTTTCACCAGTTATCACTTTTTGACCTGTATTTTCTTGTTTGTTTACCAGGCACATGTCACAGATCCCTGCCTTTGCAATGTCTTCCTTGCTATTTCTTTGCTCATGGAAGAAAAGCTTTAAGGAAATGAGGACTGAATATGTGAGATGAAAGCTTCTGCACTTTCAGCAAATTCTAATCCTTTTTTTGCCCAGAGCTTTGTGGATGGAAAATAACTGAAATGGTAGTGACTCATTATCACCTGGGTGTAGGGTGGATTGGGTGTCAGGAGCCCTGCATGCTTTCAGCTCTGTGATCCTAGCAAGCCACATTCTCTGTGTAGGTGGCAGTTGCCTGATCCGTAAATGGAGGGGGAAGCTAGACGATCTGTAAGGCAGCTCTGGGCTCATGTGTAAGGATAATTCCAGAGGTATATGGTGGTTAGATCCCTTTGCCCCATAGGATCAGAAATTCCCAAGCCATTGTTTAAACAGGAAGATCTTCCTCTCCAAAAGGTACAGTTAAGAAATCATTATCTGACTAATTAGGTTAAATTTACTTTTATCCCTACTTTATATTAATCAATTCTTCTTTTAAAATGTATGTATCTTTGGAATCATGGGGGGTGGTGGGCATTAGTTATCGTCACTTCAATTAAGTGTCTTTTAGATTAGTGTTGTAAAGCATAAGGATTTTTAGCTCCATAACTTTCTGTGCCTTAGTTTTCTTATTTGTAAAATGGAGATAATAATAGTATTTCTTGTGAAGATCGAATGGGTTAATATACAAAAAATGTCCAGAACATACTTGACACCATATAATTTTTTTGCTATTATAGCTATCATCCAAAAACATAAAATTGCAACAGAGTAGGTGTTTTAGAAAGTGCCAGTGATGATCAGTGATGGGGATGTGTATGAACTGAGAGATAAAATTGTGGGTGGCCAGACTAGGAGTTTGAAAGGTGATTCTTGGGGATAGTGGAGATCGGATAAAACAAACAGAGGGGATTCAGAGGATGAGGAGTGAAATATGATTAAATAACACCTTAATTTCAATTCAAAAGAACACTGTCTGTACTCAAGCTTCCGCAGCCCACACAGCTACTCCCAGGGGAGCATGACCACAGACTGAAGATAGACAATGGCTGGATGATCTAAGAGTCCTTTAAAGTTTAGCTGGAGGAATGCCTTTCTTAAGTGTTTTTGTTTTTTTTTAAGATATTTATTTATTTATTTATTTATTTATTTATTTATTTATTTATGTGACAGAGAGACAGCCAGCAAGAGAGGGAACCAGCAGGGGAGTGGGAGAGGAAGAAGCAGGCTCCCACTGGAAGAGCCCGATGTGGGACTCGATCCTGGAACACCAGGATCACGCCCTGAGCCAAAGGCAGATGCTTTAACGACTGCGCCACCCAGGCATCCCAGGAGGAATGCCTTTCTGACCTACCTTGAAAGGTTCTGCCTACTCAGAGTTTATGTCTTCTCCTAGATCAATTTTTATGTTCCTCTACTCTGTCATGCAAACTCCTGACTGCTTCAGACAACATGAATCTTTTTTTTTTCTTTTTAAAAATTTAAAGCACATTCAGTAGAACAAAATTCAGTACAAAGTACCATGTATTGCCATTGTCTTTTGTGCAAATGCTTTCTCCAGGGAAGAAGAGGTATAACCTAAGAACTGGATTCGGGTAGAGTGACATATTTATCAACGAAGCTACATAAACCTGCAGTAATTGGCCCATCTCATCTAACTGGTAAATTTTAGACCTTGGATTTAAATCCAGATGCTTGGTATAAAAATCCATGCTGCATTTTCAGATGTGTTTGTATTGCTTGCAAAAGTTGCCTGGATATTAGAATAAACTTAAGTATTGTTACTTAGAAACATAAACTCCTGACTTGGACCTAGTGAGTCAAAATTTTTTTAAGAGAGACCTGGTCATCTAGTCAGTGAAAAGCACATCTAGGTGGTTCTTATTATCAAAGAAGTTTGGTTGAAGGGATGGGGAAGGAAAGAATTTAAATCACCCATTCATTGGAGGGGAATTAGGCATACCTGATTTATCTGTATCATTTTCCAAATAAGCGAATTACGGACACCAAATCCGTCTAAATGATGGTGGAAAGTGTAAAGAAGCACTCCTGGGAGGAGGAAACAAGTCAGTCATACAGAGATGATAAAGCTCATATATACTAGAAGGTCTTGGAAGACTACATGCTCCGCAGACATTTGGGGTTTCCTGGATCTCTGTGGTACGATCAGCCAGCTCCAGGAGGCACAACTCCTCTCCGGGGAAGTACAAGGCTTTGGGCATCAGAGGTACAACTGAAATAATGCTTCCAGAGAAGAGAGTATAAAAAATGTGTCCCAGGGTAATTTTTCAAGCTGATGATGGGGTTGAAGAGAGGGAAGAAAGTCATTTTCAGGCCAATAATCCCCACTGCACAGCCGCTGTGAGCTGTGTGAATCACTGAGCACATTTCAAGGAATAGCTGTCATGTGTCACTAACGAATTCTCACTGCAGATGGGCTCCAGGGTACTCAGGATCTATTTTGGGGAGGCCACAAGCAGTGGAAGCCTGCTGGTGCCACTGGAAGAAAATCTCAGCCGCCCCTGAAAATACGGGGGGAATAAAACCTTAAGTTCAAGCACATTTTCCCCTTGTTATGATTCACACTGCCTATAGCTCTTCTCCTTCATTCTGCATTCTCACCCTCTCCTCTCTGTGCTCTTTTCTTAGGCAACACCATCATCTGTCGCTCTCCTAAGTCTGTGTGCAAAGCATGCTGCTTGGAGTGTTCCGGATACCCAGAAAGAAAAGAATGACATTAGAGTTAGCATACACATTGCGTGTTTTCTGCCAGTCCAGTGGCACAGAATCCTTCCATGTGCGATCACTTTACTTTTTCTCCATTTGCTGGATGTTGATACTTCAGGCTGCCTGAGAAACCTTCTATTTGAGGTTGGCAAGTCCTTTCTTAGGCATGACCCCTGTGGAAGGATGAATAATGGCACTTCCTTCCTCTTCCCGCAAAGACATGGGTGTTCTAATCCCTGGAGCCTGCAAATATGTTACCTTGCATGGCAAAGGGACATCACAGATATGATTAGACTGAGGGTCCTGAGATGAAAAGATGATCCTGGATTATCTGAGTGAGTCCACTGTAATCAGAAGGGTCCTTATAGAAGGAGGAAGGCTGAAGTAGAAGAAGATATGACAAAAGAAACAGAGACTGGAGTGAGGGATGTAGGTTCATGAGCCAAGGAACACAGACAGCCTCTGGAAACTAGCAAAGTCGGGGAAACACATTCTCCCCAAGAGTCCCTAGAAGGAATGCAGCCTTGTTGACTCATTTTAGACCTCTAACCTCCAGAACTGTAAGCTAACATATGTGTGTTGTTTGAAGACACCAAGTTTGTGATAATTTGTTACAGCACCAACAGAAAATTAATGCAATCCCACTAACCGGGAGCAGTCATAGCGGGACATTATGTGAGTAATAAAAAAACTCATATTGTGTTATTTCCAATGGAATGTCGGTGTATGCTTTTAAAAGTGGGTCATGTTGTTGTAAATATTATAGATCCTGGGGCGCCTGGGTGGTGCAGTCTTTAAGCGTCTGCCTTCGGCTCAGGGTGTGATCCTGGAATTCTGGGATCCCTCTGCTGGGAGCCTGCTTCTTCCTCTCCCACTCCCCCTGCTTGTGTTCCCTCTCTCGCTGGCTGTCTCTGTCAAAAAAATAAATAAAAAATCTTAAAAAAAAATAGTATAGATCCTAGACAATACAGTTCATGATGTCTTGAGAAGTTATGTGGTCACCAGGTTGGGTGTTACTCAACCCATCTCCATCCTCCTCTACCTTGATCCCCTATTTTCTTCTCACTTTCTCATAGTCTCAAGTTCAATTTACTTTGTGTCCTTTCCCAATGCCTTTTGTGACTACGTCAGGCTCAGAACGATAACTTTTCTCAAAGTCTTTAAACAGTTATGCATTTTTCCCATGCAAAATAAATAAAGTGGATAAATATGGCAAAACAAATGGAGCATCTCAACAAGGAATTACCAAAAAGACAATTTTAAAATGCAATTATCTGCAGTGCATCTGTTCAAACACCCTCACTACCATTTTTCTCTCTAAATTTCAACTTTTCCTTCTGGTGGCCCAATTTTATCAGGCTTTTGAATAGGTTTCATTGGAGAGTGGGTTGGAGTTTCGGGCAAGACAATTGAAATTGTTTATATGCCAATATCCTCTTTCTAGCATTTTTTGGTTCTTTATGAATATGGAGATAGATGGGCTCACTGCAAAAGCCAGGATACATTTTCAAAGGACTTCACAATTGTTCCTACCCAGACTTTCATGCCCTGTTTTTATCTTACCTTCTGTAGGTATCATGCTAGTGAAGGCAGGTTGAATCACTGAGGACCTGCTTGGAGTTGAGCTTCCTGATACAGACACTACATGCGAATATTTGTGTAAATGAGAACTAAACTTTCATTGTGTCGAGTGACCACATTTTGGAATTTTTTTTTAGTAGTTGGCTGGCTCTTCCCCACAAAGATGAGGAGAAAAGGCACAGAGAACTGTCTGTAAGGTCTAACTTTGTCAATGTAACATACAGGATGATCACAGTGAAGTGGTTTGCCCAAGGTCACATATAGAACACTGGCCAAGTCAAGAGTTCCCAAATCTCTTGACTCCATACAAGCACTTCACTCACATACCCAGTATTTGAACCCCTCACAGAATCATTTTCCAGTCCTTTACCTTCTCTATTTTTGGAGCAGGTACCAACCTCCCTGTCCTGAAGCAGCCAGGGAAATGTCTTCAAGCCCAGTTCATAGCACTCTCTGTTGCATTGATTTTCTACGAGATTTATGGCGTTGACCTGATCTCAATGAAGAAACTAAATCCAATTCACTAAGGAATTACAAGCCTGTCTGATCAATAATCTATTTATCTCCTTCACTTTGCCATCTTTAGACACTCCAAACTTGTCATGGGAAATTGAAAGCATTTAAAAAATATAATTATGCAGCCTCAGGAAAGGTCTCCAACATTTCTGAAGATTTCCAATTGCCTTTGAGGAAATGCTACCCTGGTTTGAGTAATAAAGATCACTGGTCACTATCCAAATATCTGGCCTGGGCTCATTAATAGAAATATAGTGTCAGGATAATAGGGCCTGTAATTGCAGCATTTTCCATACTGGCAAGATTTTATCTGGGATATTGGGTTCAGTTCTGGGAGCCTGATTTTAAAGTCACCTAATTGAATTGAAGCACATCCAAAGGAAAGCAACCCAAGTGATGAGGACTATAAAATGTTTTGAAATATGAGGAATATTTAAAGAAGTTGGATATTCTGTTGGTGTAGAAAAACCAGGGAAACTTGAAAGACAACCTTAAATAATCAAAGGCTGGTACATAGGAAAAGAAGCTTGTTCCATATAGATCCAGATGGCAGATACAGAATACACTCAGACAACTTAGCTAGGAGATTTGAGTTTGATTTAAAAACAACTCTTCTTATGATTTAACTCTCATAAAATGGAATTCTCTTCTCTATGCCATAGGAGAAATTTGAACCAATGATCACTCTCTTAGTAGTGGACTATGGATTTTAAATGGGAAGAAATGGGATTAGGGCAAGGACCTATCCTGCACATTGATGCAGGCATCTAATCCACAGGGCCTGTTGCTAGATTCTCATTTACATTGGCCCACTTCTCCTTGCTTTCTTCTTCCTGATTCTTGGATTTATGGCTACATACTATTGCTTTGAGACTGAGTTCTGACTCCTTAAGAGCACTGATGCTTGAGATCCCCCTTTACGGCTCTTTGGTCTGTGAAAGTTGGTTCTGTTTTCTCCAGTAGTTGTATGAGTGTGTCCATGTGTATCTTGACTTCTTGAGTAGAAATGTCTCTTTCCCCAAGTATAAAATCTGGGTATAGTGGTTGGTTCAAAAACTTGAAAAGAAATGTTGGATATTATTATATCTATTCCATAAAAGCTTTACCTTCATACTTACTTCCTATTGCACACCATTTTTGTTGGCCACTATTACCACTTTCTTGACTTGTAAGAGTATTTTTTTTATTGTTAAATTGATAGTCCTAAAACTAACTCGGATCAGTTAAGTTAGTTACTCAAAACTTCTTAAATGCGTAGCCTGTCTGACCTCAGTGTTTCCTGTTGCACTGTCACTACTCCTCTTGATATATTCATTCCTTAAAACTTACCATTCCTTGAGACTCGCCTGTAGTCTTCCATCTCTTATCTCTGTCTATGCAATTTTTCATCATCTCATTACAACTGGGTAACACAGTATCCATTTCCAAAGTTCTGCTCAAAAGCCACACTCTCTTTAAAACATCAATGACTCCTCTTTCTCTATGTTTCTTACTGGGTGCTTATCTCACCTACTTTTGAAGCAATTGTGTGTGTGTGTGTGTGTGTGTGTGTGTTTCCACATCTCTTACAGAGCCTAAATCAGTGGTTCTTACATTTAAGTAAGCATCAGATTCACATGGAAGGTTTTTTAAAACAGATTTCTGGGCTATCTCCTAGAGTTTCTGATTCAGCAGGTTTGGTATGGGGACTGAGAATTTACACTTCTAATGAGTTCCCTGTGGATGCCAAGGCTGTTGTTTTGGAGACCAAACTCTGAGAATCTATACTGGTCTAAACTATAAATGCCTGCTAAGTAGGGCCCATAATACCTCTTAGTAAGATTCCAATGTTAGTTAATAGCATTATTGTTTTGACCTATATGATTCTCTATTTGGGGGGGCCTGTCCTATGCAGTATACACAGTTTAGCAAGATCCCTGGTCTCTACTAGAGGTCTGTGGCACCCCTCCCCCTTCAGTTGTGATAACCAAAATGTCATCACACATTGTCAAATGCCACCCTTCCCCCAACTGATCCTTAATTGGATTAGGGATACAGAAATACTTGATCTTTTGTTGCCAATTAGTTTTGGTTCCAAGAGAGTTATACACGGAAAGACAAAAATCAAATGAGAAAGAGATTATTATTTTTTTTAGAGCAAGCATCCATGTCATATTGAACCCAATATGGGGCTTCTGTAGAACTAGGTTGAAGCTCACAGGGTTCCACCTCACTGTAAGCCAGTTGCTGGATCTTGAAATCTTACCTTGAAGGACTAGCTTCCTGGTATAGAACGCTATGCTATGGTCAGTCCACTTATGTGGTCTTGCTAAAAGCAGGCACAACCTGCCTGTCTGAACCTCCCCAAGGTCTTCTCTGTCCTTTTTAATTACACCAATAGTACAGATTTGGGAGGGCACAAGATAAGAGCCTGGAAAAGGAACATAACAGTTTAATACACAGTAATTCTATCCAGCTATTAAATATGGCCCTCTACGTCTCTTGCAATCTGAAGGATTTCTATTCCCTTGGGAAAGAATGAAAAACAGGTAGAAAAGGAAATTGTAAATCCTCTGTTCTCTGGTTTCCCCTTCCCCTATGCTTTTTACAGAATGAGCATTTTGTGTTTGTTGAAGAAATAACTGAGCAAACAGGAATGAATGAAAGCTATGAAGAAATCTTCAATAACATTAAGTGCTGCTCAAATTGAAAATTCTATTTTTCTATAAGCCTACTGCCTGACTTTTCAGAAATGGGTCACAAGTTACATATATTAGTAATATATGCCATGCTCTGCATTATCTTCTCATTTAGCCCTACAAAAGTTCTATGAAATTAGTAAGAATCCCTATATTTTACTGATGAGAAGAACAAGGCTCAAAGAGATGAAGTGACTTGCCCAAGGTCAGGCAACTGGTTAGCACCAGAAACAAATCTGAGCCAATATATTCTGATTCCATGTGATTGGTTCACCCACCATATAGTCCTCCATGATCAACACCCCTGAGTGATACACACTCCCCCACATGGCTGGGCTTCCTCTGCTCTAGCAACACGTTACTGAGTTAGCTCCAGCTCTGATGATAGCAGCATTTGTGCCTTTTGCTACAAGCTCAATTTCTTCAGGCTTAGATTGATGGTCCTTCTTTCCCTGTTAAAAATCTCTGGACAACACAGACATTGCCAGTGCCTCGAAACACATCAAAAGACATAAACCCCTAGACTCTCCTGGCTTGGAAGTTTCAGACTATGATTCACAATTGCACGTAAGAATAGCTGGGACTTATCTTTTGAGTACTCTCCACTCTCCAGGGACACTGCCACCATTTTTTATCAATAATCTCCTATGACCCTCAGGACAAGCCTGTAAGGTAGACCCTGTCATTATCCCTATTTTACAGACAAGGATACTACAGGTTTTTGTGGTGGTTCTACCTTCATTTTACAGAGGCTTGGGGTAGATGAGTCATTTATTCAAGGTCAGAGACAGAACTCAAACTCAAGTCTTTTGATAGCTACTCTTAAAACAATTTCCACCACTGTACAGTGATAAATCACAGGATCAGGCTATTTATTGACATTTGTGCCTTCCACCTCTCCTTTGGTGACATGATCTACCTATTTAAGGGTATACAGATGAGGTATACTGTGTGCTTTCATGGGTCAAAGAGACCTAAAGAGTGAAAGCTTCTAAGTCAGACAAATGGTTCTGGGCTCTGATTTGTTATCTATAAAACCTTCAGAAAGCCATTTCTGGTCATCAAGCCTCAGTTTCCTTATTTGAAATTTAAGGATGATAATTTCACCTCCTTCATCAAGTCACTATTAGAATTAAATCACATGCCCCATTGAACACACAGTAGGTGTTCAAAAAAATGGAATTGATCACTACTCTAGTAGCTGGGAAGATAATCCACATGTGAGCAAAGAGAACTGAAAATATACTTCAAAAAAAAGTTGTTATGAACGACTACATACTTTTAATTCTAAGAACTAAGAGGAGGGATGACTCATGATGAGCTTAAATATGATTAAAAGATTTTAGCTCAAAGGATGCGCTAGGGTAGCTATGCTGCCTCTTCCTTAGATAGGGAAACCAGAGCTCAGATACAGCAAATGACCTGCTTAAACTTTTATGACAAACTCATGACTTTAGGACTTTGAATTCTATCGTGTTTGCTTCCAGTT
This sequence comes from Ursus arctos, assembly GCF_023065955.2. Taxonomy (NCBI): domain Eukaryota; kingdom Metazoa; phylum Chordata; class Mammalia; order Carnivora; family Ursidae; genus Ursus; species Ursus arctos. Next base: position 45,373,251 of record NW_026622852.1, on the reverse strand, counting down.
TGGTGTATGTGTTATTGGTGAAGCCTTGTGGGTACTGAAAATATGAGAAGTCCCCTGAGCACAGGGATATATGACTCCCTATAAGGACAGACTCCATAAAGGACAGACCAAACATCGAGAGAGTTGCATTTAGTGTGTCTTTTTCTAATTTTCTTTCTATCCCCAACCTCTACATAGATGAAAAGACAATATCTTCTGCACAATCTATGCCAAAAGATTTATATGTATTGCATCATTTAACTCTCAAAACAGCACTGCAAGGCGGGTATTCTTTCCATTTTAAATATCAGGAAAGTGAGGCCCAGATATCTGGGCCCTCGCCAAGATTATACCATAAGTAACTTTAAGAGCCTGGGTTCTATTTCCCTCAGTTTCATGCCGTTTCTGATTATTATCTCCTTCACACTACAGAGTCTGCTGGAATGTTCCATGATACCTGCTTTTCTGGGCCAAATGCACTCTCTCTCTGTCTCTCTTTTTCTATCTACAGAGGTTCTTAGCTGTCATACTTTAATTTTGTAAAGAGGAGAAAGAAACCCTGAAGAATTGACCACTAGTCAGAGAGAGACTGGTCCTTTTTCACAAACAATTCCAACTCATTTTTCCTCTTTTTTTTTTTTTTAAAGATCTAATAATGTTTGCTATAGAGGCCCTTTCATTAGGTGGTTGTTATATGCAGCAGCACATATGGGAGAAACTAACTCTGCTGTGGAAGAAACAACTGGAAAATATATAATGGCATATTTGGAATTGCACAGAAAGACTGCAATTTATAACGTTCCATATGTCCCCCAGTACACTCCCCTGGATGTCTTTGCTGCTGGAGTATCAGTGCGGTACATGTCCCAGTTAAGATCAAACTGTTCATGAGTTAGAATTTTGTTGGGAAAGATAATATATGCTGTTCATGGGGCCAAACTGAGCTCCCTAAAATGTAATTTCTAATGTTCTTTCAGACACATACAAGGTACCTGTTGTAGTTCCTCTAGATACAAGTTTTGATGGGTCCCTGGTAACTAAAAGACAAAGAACACAGCTTTTTGGTATACCACTCAAAGTCTTCCAAATACTTGCTCTTTACATAACTCAGTGTTTTGGTTACTCTTGCCCAATGCCAAATCTCCTTCCTGTTTATCTAAACTCCTCCCATTTTTCTGGACTCAAACCATGCATCACTGAAGGTGAGAATGAGATGGGATTTAGACAAGCATTCTTTTTTTTATTTTATTTTATTTTATTTTTATTTTATTTATTCATTTGAGAGAGAAAGCACATGAGCAGGGGGAAGGGGCAAAGGGAAAGGGAAAAGGGGACTCCCTGCTGAATGCGGAACCCAATGCGGGGCTTGAACTCAGGACCCTGAGATCATGACCTGAGCTGAAGGCAGACACTTAACAGACTGAGCCACCCAGGTGCTCCCAGATGAGGATTCTTAATCTAGGTTCTGGTTGGGCTTGATAGGTTCCCAACCTTGGAAATATATATAAAACTACGAATCTGTACTTTTCCAAATTATAGTTATTTTCAGACTTTAAAAATATTGGTTACCACCAAAACATTAGAAACCACTGCAAGATTTACTAGTCTACTAACATGTTGATCTAGATTGATGGTGACTCTCTGAGATTATGCAGGACTTTCCCACAACTCATTTGATTATGAAACATTTGTATTAGTTGCCTAAGGCTGCCATAACAAATTACCAAAACCTCAGTGGCCTGAAATGACAGGAATGTATACTTTCACAGTTCCAGAGGGCAGAAGTCTGAAATCAAGATGGCAGCAGGGTTGGTTTCTCTAGAAGCTCTGGGGGAGAACCCATTCCATGCCTCTTTCCTAGCTTTCGGTGGCTGCTAGCAAACCTTGGCATTCCTTGGCTTATAGACACATTCACTCTAATCTCTGCCTCTGTCCTCATGTGGCTTTCTTTCCGCTGCCTGTGTCTCCATGTCTCAAGCTACCCTCCGTCTTCTCTTACTAGGACACTTGCCATTGGATTTTAGCCTAGCATAATGTCATCCCCAGATCCTTAAGCTGATCACATCTGCAAAAGCACTATGTCCAAATAAGTCCACTATCACTGATTCTGGTTGGAGATACCTTTTATTGGGGAAGGGGGCACCATTCAACTTACTATACCACTTATTAGGAATTATATGGAGAAGCTAAAATTTGGGGGGGAGGAGTAATAATTTTGGAAAAACTAGAGCAGATGCTCATAAAATGATGATTTATTGATTAAAACTCTCTTTAATGGCTTGGAAACAAATTCTTTCATTCTTTTAGGCCCAAATTTTATAATGTTGTGAAATTTTAATTAAGTTTTTTCCCTGATATTTTGTTTTATTTTCTTTTTTTATTTTCTTGATATTTAACAGCCAAGTTATTCTTCCATCCAATCAATATCTGAGTGCCTGTGCATAGTTTTAGGTCCTGGAGATAGAGTAGTTAAAAAAAAAAAAAAGAAAGAAAGAAAATGAGTCAAGTTTTCCCATCGAGCGGAATTTATAATAAATAGGCAACTAAATATATGCTTTAAAATAACAATTTTTTTAAAAATAAGAAAAAGTAAAATTATGAAATGAAAGGGAAGACCTGAGTACTATAACAGATAATATTGTGGGAAATGTAGGTAGGGAAAGACCTCTGTTATGCACACAACTGGGTCCCACAAAATTCGTAGGTTGACTCCTTAAGGCCACACAGGACCGTATTTGGAGCCAGTGCCTTGAAAGAGGTAAAATGAAAGGCCGTGGTAAGGAGAAGGCCCTAATCCAGTGGAGGCAGTGTCCTTACAAGAACTATCAGGGATGTACACACAGAGGAGGGGCTATGTGAGGACACCATGGGAAGGCAAGCTAAGGAGAGAAGCCTCAGGAGAACCCAGCCCTTGCCAGCACTTCAATCTCGAACTTCTGTACTCCAAAACTGTGTGAAAATAAATTTCTATTGCCGAAGGCACCTGGCCTGTGACATACCTGGTTTGTTATGGCAGCCTCAGCTGACTACAACCACCTCTGGGAAGATCAGAAAAGACATCTAGGAAGAGTGAGAGATACTGAAGCTGAGATTTGAAGAATGGATAGAATTTAGTCAAGTGAGGAGGGGAAAAGAGTACTGGAAATAAAGCAAAGAAGACGTGCAAAGGCACTGAGAACATTTTCTATTTTCCAGAAATAGAAGCAAAAGGAGCATGGATGGGGCATAGCATCATGAAGGAGGGCTGCAGTGTGGCCAGATCCCAGGTCAAGCAGTGCATAGTAGGTCACAGTGAGAAGTGGAGAATTTGTTCTAAATACAGTGGGAAACCACGGAGAATTTCTAAGAGAGTTGGCTTTCGTGATCTGACAGAGATGTCTTTAAAAAAATCTCTCTGGCTGCTTTTTTGTGGTGAATGGATTGAAAGAGGTAAGAATTGTAGAAGGGGAATCAGAAGTAGCCACGGAGAAAGTAGTGCAAGGACGGGGGATGTTTAATACGGTGTCTAGAATAAATATAGGCTCAATTCTAAAGAAACATACATAGGCATCATCGTGTAATGTGGGCTGAATTTAAACCACTAAGAGAATGGGCGCCAGGATCAAGATTCTCATCACAGAGGGGTCATCATGGGGAGCACAGAGAGAGCGGCTTGTTCCCACACTGTGGGGGGAAGTTGGCCTCTGCGCCCCAGGGAGATGCAGGCAGGCTTTGCTCAGGATTCGTCCTCTGCAATCACGGGGTACCCTCCAGGAGAGACATTGCTTAATAGGACTCCCTTCCTCTTATTGACGCCTGTTTGCGGTTCTGATTAAACAGCCTCCTGGCAGGAGGAAGTCCTTTCTGGGAAGGGCAGAGAGAGGTTTGCCATTTCCCAGAAAAACCTGGCAGTCATTAGGCCCCGCTAATAGTAGCTGATGAGTTAATTGTCCTCCCTAACAAGCCTTCCTCCAAGAGGCAGAAATAAACACTGGCAGGGGGTTGCATGAAAATAGCCAGGTGCTCAGATCCAGCCCTCCCAGGTCAGCAAGAGACATGCAATTTGCTGTTCCTGCTTAGGGTGAATGTGCTGGTCCAGGTCAGCAAGTTCAAGATGGTGAGGGGAACGATTTAAAAAGCAAATGAAAAGCCATAGTTTTGTCTCCACATGGTTCGAGTGCACCTTGGCTAGAACCACTCCTGCCCTGTCATTTAAGCGTCAGGCTTTCCCCCTCCCGGCCGCTCCTGGGAACTGGCAGCGACATCAGACAGCCGAAGCTGTGGGGTCCAGCTCAGTTCCTCTGACCCATTTGCTGAGCCTGGTTTCTACTGCCCCCTTTTGGCAAACACACACTGCAGGTTCTCTCCTCAAGCCCTAAACCCTAACTTAACTGTAGGTTTCCTACACAGCCTGACAAAGATCTCCCTTCGGATATCAACACCACATTATTTATTTCCAGTTTGCTTTTAGGTCTTTCTTGACTCAAAAACCAGCCAAATACTATTTACTTTCTGATTTTGTGGGTCTAAGAGCCCCTTTATCTGAGAGGAATTATGCTCCTTCATAAAATGATAAAATGTTAGATTTGGGAATTTCCTTACTGTTTGTCTGGTCCAAAAATTTCAGGTATACAAGCTTTGTATATATCATCTTTGTCTCCTTCTGTGCCAATGAAAAGCATTTCTAATTAATCACACTATACTTTCTTGCTGATCCCCAGACACGGTCTCAGTTCTTTTGTTTTCATCATTAATCTTTTGGATTGGATCAAAGATAAAACCTATATATTGCTTAGTTACTACCTTCATTTTATAGATAAGAAGAAGAGACCAAGAGAAGAGATAAGAATCTGATAAGAAAGTGCTCCCATGGGGCGCCTGGGTGGCACAGCGGTTAAGCGTCTGCCTTCAGCTCAGGGCGTGATCCCAGCGTTATGGGATCGAGTCCCACATCAGGCTCCTCTGCTAGGAGCCTGCTTCTTCCTCTCCCACTCCCCCTGCTTGTGTTCCCTCTCTCGCTGGCTGTCTCTATCTCTGTCTAATAAATAAATAAAATCTTAAAAAAAAAAAGTGCTCCCATGATAGAGCTCTTTCCTTTGAAAATCACTGTATTCTCTAGAAAAGGGAATCCTTTCAGGGTATTTTTTTTATGGCCCATACTCTAAGGCCATATTTGCAACTATCATGGCTCACAGTGATTATGGATTGACTACTGTCCCTCCTTCCCCATTCATATGTTGAAGCCCTTACCCCTTCCGTGAGTGACTGTATTTGAAGATAAGACCTGTAAGGAGGTAACAGAGGTTAATTAACATAGTTAAGGATGGAATACTAATTCAATAGGACTGGCGTCTTTGTGAGAAGAGCAATGTGTGTGTACACAAAGGACCTATGTCTAGACGTGAGAACAGAGCTAGAAGATGGGTAATCTGCAAGCCAGGAAGAGAGCTCTCACCAGAAACCAACCATGACAGCACTTCCATCTTGGACTTCTAGCCTCCAGAACTATGAGGAAATAGTCTGCTGTGTGATATTTTGCTATGGCAGCCAGAGCTGTGTAATACAGGTGGTCATTCATTTACTCAGACATTTATTCTTTATCTAGCATAGGGCTGGGCACCCTGCAAGGTGGAATCCTCAAACAGGAAAACGTTTTTCTAAATTTCTCCAAATGGAGTAACTTCTGAATTAAAAGACCATGCTAGGTGTGGGCTGACAGCATTGACAGTTGTTCTGAAGGAAACTATTGGTAATGTAGACTATTGGGAGCAGAGGGGAACCCTGAGATCATGTAGTTCAGCCCTCTTACCCTTTAGATGAAACCTCAGAGATTTTTCCATAGCTAGATAATCATCGGGAGTGGAAATGAGGCCACAACTCAGTTGCCTGATTGAGTACAGAAAAAAACACTGTTATCCCATGCTGTCGTGATCAGATAGGGCAAATCAAATAGGTGAGTTTATTGGTCACTTAAAGTCATCTACTGTATTCAGTGCTTTACAACCATCATCTCAAAGCACCACTAAAAGCTTGTGACAAAACTATCATTCTCCTTTGCCAATAAGGAAAGGGAGACCAAGAGTTTGTATAACCGTCCAAGGTGATGATGGCGGACGTTACTAGTACTCATTTATATGCAGCCCCCTCCCCTTCCTGGGCACAGGGAAGACTTGTCAGCTTCTTTGTTCTTTGGCAGGGTCATTCCACTAATTTTGAACAATGAACTATGAACAGAAGTGGCATGCCTAGGCTGCGACAGTGAAGACACATGCGAGAACTTTGAGTTCTCTCTTCTCTTTGCAACAGTCATTATGGAAACCTCTTGCTGCCACGAGACAGACTCTGCTGCGATCACCAGTCACTTCTTATAAGGAAGCTTCCTTGGGTCACTGCTGGACCCACTAGTTTGTTGAGCCATTGATATATAGGGTTTGTTTATTACCACAGCATTGCTTATTCTATCCTGACTACTATCAACTACAAGGTAAGGATAGCAGTTTAAAAACAATGTCTTGCTGGGTTATTTTCTTTCCACTACCTTGAAATTACATCTTACCTCCGCCAATTAGACAACTTCTAAATAAACATGGAGCCTCGTTTTCCTCAGTTGTGAAAGTTATAGTGCCACCTCCTTAAGACAGTTGTTGGAAGAATTGAGAAAATGCGTATGAAGTAAGTGCAACACAGGAGATGCTCAAATTTTCGTTTGCTCTTTCCCCAGCTCCATCACCCCGTTGAAATGAACCCTGAAATGAACCTCATTCCCTGGACACATTACACTCTTGTCAGGAGTCACTATTTCAGGGGTCACAGGATCAAATGCACAGAGTGACCAGTTAGTTATGATAAACCACTAATTTAAGCTGGATTTGGTGAACTAGAGACTTCTTAAACCTTGTAGAAGGGACAACTACTGCTCACCTGTAGGCTGATGGTCGCTAGGTAAGATGCGAACGCCATGTAAGTGAGATACCAGAAATCCTGAATTTCTTATGAGATCTATTTTTATTTTTATTTAGGGAAATACTGATTTTTTTCTTTAGATTAATAAAGGTTGCATCAGAGCTCAAATTAAATACACGTATCTATAGGACAAGTAGGTTTACTGGCCACGAGTTTGTAATCTCTGGATCTGATTTCTAATGCTAACCTTCTATACCTAGCATGAATTGTGTCCTCGTGAATGCCCGGCTTCCCAACTAGACAGTAAGGCCCTAGAGGAAATGGACTTCTTCCTTCCATGTCTACGCCCTCCCACAGTCCAATAACAAACCTGAAACAAAAGAGCACAGAATGGCATTAAATTAATAGTGTCTTATGAATGGCAGACTTTCATGGATGTGAGAGATTGGATTTAAGCAATTTAAAAGTAATCTTCTCCGTATCAAGGAAGTAGTTGTCTCAGGTTGTTCATCCCAACACAAGGCTAAGAATTACCTGGACTGCAGTTTCAATTAACCTGCACCCCATCCCTTTCCCCATTCTGATGTCAGAGGGCAGATGAGCCTCCTGCCTTATAATGAACACAAATTCAAAGGGACATTGGAGAGCTAGTCCAACGTTCTCAACTAAAAAAGCAGTTTCCCTGAGGCATGTAAGAGAATTCTCAAGGAGAGTGTAGGGCTCTGGAAGGTTTATAAGCATGCCCTCTAAAACGTCTATTACCTAAAATTATTTTCAGACACAATCATTATTTTAAAATATAAGGTAACGTTAAAGGAAGATGTTGAATTTGAATGCAGGTGTTCTAATAATAGTGAAGAATACATGCTTCCATTTATCGAATGCTCCCATGTGCCAAGCACAATTCAAAATGCTTGACCTGCATTATTTCACTTAACCCGTAGTGCCTTCTGAGGTTGGTGATGATACTTTAACCATTTTAAGATGAGAAAACTGAGGCTCAGATAGGTTAAATAAATCTTGTAAATCACTCAGCAGAAGTATTAGCTCAACCCAGTTCTAAAGGCCGTGATTTAATCAAAACAGTATTCCTTCTGCTATAAAGGGACCTATATCTTCACCCATCACCTCTAGAACGATCTCTCAGTAGGAGTCTAATGAGAGAGACTGACGAAAATCATTCTCTTTGCAGTGAGACTTTACAGACAACTCTTAGCGGTATATCCTCAGGTTGCTATAACATTTTCCCTCCTAAAGTTCTTGAATCCCTGGTAGCATTAATAATATTACAGTTTTATATAATTACCCCATTTTTAGCTGCCAGATTCAAGTACAGGGCATGTAAGTATCTTATCTATGATCTACTTCATTAAGTGTTACAAAAAATTAAAATCTAGGACCATATTCCATGGAATATGCTATGGATGCTTTTGGGCAAGTTAATTAATTACTTAAGTAGTATTCACGACTGTTTCCTTAGCGTATGCCCTCTGTCATAAGATTATTTTAATGATTAAATGAAATAAGAAAAGCAAAAACAGATTAATAGATGCTATTGGCAATTGGTATGTACTAGGTACCCAACAAATGTTAGTTTTTATTATCAATATCATTGTTACCTAAGTATTTTTGCCTCTATTACTAAATGCTAGCAATTCTAAAATATTAATATGTATCTAACAAACATCAGAGATGATGATCAATGGAGTCAGTTATGGAGAAGAAAAGGATATTACTGGTCCTTAGAGTGTAGTGTTGTGCAATGAGAATACCACATTTTGAGTTTAAGAAAATAACGTGAAATATTTTGTGAGATGCTCATCCATCAGGGTTATCTCTGCCTTTTATTGTCTTTGAGTAATTTTATAACCCTGCAAGTTGCAGTAGAACAAATAATTGTTATTTATGTAAGTGCAAAGTATATCCATGGAATGCAACAGATTATCACTCTATGGATATTGAACAGTTTTGCAAATTTGAAATTTCTGCATTCCTTATCTGACTATAATGTATGAAACTTTTGAGTTTTCCTGTGAACCAGTTGTAACATCTTTTTTGTTCCTTATTAATTATTGAGTTAAATAAAATAAATAATGTGTTCGTGTTACATTTGTATGAGAGGCATAATTTTACCTTTGTGAAAAATATCTTCTAACAAGAGTCATAAACTATGAGTTCAAGGACAGGCTTCATCATTCATTGTAGTACAACCTTAAGCAAGCACTTAACTTATCACCCTGTGGGTTTCTTCTTTAAAAAATCTACATCCATATCACTTACAGGTCCATATCACTGCTTTCCTCATAGGTTGATTCTGAGATTCCAATGAAAAACTGGATATGAAAATGATTTGAAGTTGTAGATTTCTATACAAATGCCAAGGATCGGAGTTACTATGATTATTGTATTTGGTGGGTGGTAAAGTAGAAGCAAAGACAGGTTAAGTGGTCATAGTCAGCAATTTGTTTGTGGAGATAGAAATACAGGCAGGTTGATTGCTATTTAGTCTAGTATCCCTACTAGATCACTATGTTTTCCCATAAAGATCAGAGCATGTTGGCCTGAAACAAGAGGAAACTGGTAGCAAAGTGATTGTGTGTGTTATCAACAAGATAATAAGCTCAATAAAGAGTCCATTAGGAGAGAGCCTGCAAGGCAAGTGGAAATAATCCCTCACAGCCTCAAAGGCAACCATTTCCTTCTGCCCAGCTCTAGCCCACTGCGAGCCCCGATAGAAGAGCCAATTCCTGCCAAAAGAATGAAGATGCTGAATCCAGAGCTTCATACATGCAATTTTCAAGTTTTCAAAAAGCTCACCTTATCTTCCATTTCTTCTCAACTTACCAGCTTGGAGCTGCTAAATTTAGTGAGACAACTATCCCAGAATACTGAGCCCTAGGCATCAGAAGAAATTTTAAAATCATAATACTCAGCCTTTCCTGAATGCATAACTCCATTCAACCCTTCACCTTCATTAGTTCAGCTCTAATCTGAGACAATGTTTACATCAGATGTTTCTTATTTCTTTTCTTCTTCCTTTTTTTTTTTCCAGATACATAATATTGCAGATTCACCTTGAGCTAATGTGGGTTAGGGATCTTGGTTCCTAAACCAGAAGAGGTGTTATGCAGGGTCACAATTAGATGTCAGCATCTCAATCACTGAGAAAGCGAACTCATCTAACTCCATGCTTCCTATGTAATCCTGACTTAATTTGATTTTATAGTTTTATTTATCGAACATCTGTAATCTTTCACCAGCAATGAAGTCATGAAAGAGAGACAGAAAAAGGAGTGGGAAAAGAGGGATGAAGGAAGGAAGGAAGAAAAGAAATACATCATTTGACCGAAGGAGCTCACCTGAGATAACTAGCTGGAAGTATCCTGGGAAGTCATGATGCCTCCTGGGGCTATAGTTTCCCCACTGAATGGAAAGATGCCTCAGAAGTATGCCTCCGAAGTTCTAATCTAGAACATGAAATGACTGTTGCTCACAGGAATGCACTTCACAGAGTATCAAAATGCAGAGGCACTCTCCGCAAGTACCATCCGAAGAGGGATATTTACTACCTCTGGGTGTGGGAAGAGACCAAAGCTCTACAGAACTCACCAAATGCTAAATGGCTTACTGAAGCTCCTTGTAGACCTTTTTCCTGGCTGCTAATTTATCAGCTCCGAATTACCCTTTACATTACATGACTATGTGCATAAACCAAAATGCTATGTGGTGTGAAAAATAGAGCTGCATTTAGGGAGCCTTTTTACAGTAGTGTTAAAGGGCTGCGATGTATCTATTTCAGGAAAAAATATTCAAAGTCCCAGGGGACCTCTACCTCTACTTCCACTGTATTCAGTCTTGTAAATTCTTTGGAGACATAAGATTGACAAGTCAGAATAAGGCTCAAGGCTCAATACCCAAAGGGTAAGACTAGAAGTGCTATCATTGTCATCATCATCATCTTCCATTCCTTTCCCTCAGCTTTTCAACATTTGCCAATGGTATTAGCGCTCCAGGCAACCACCAGGCTAACAATGAACTCAACCCCACCCCTCCATCACTTCATTTACAACAATGCTGTGGATTATTGTCTTCTGATGCTCTTCCTTTCCACGCGCACGTTTTCATTCCCAAAGCTCACCTAACTTCCACATACCCTACGAGATAGGCACTAACACTATGCCTTTTTTTCTGAATAAATCATTTCAATACCTTGCTCAAGTTCCTCTAGCTTAGTCCAGTTCTGTCCCATCCAAGTGTCTTGATCGACACATCATTCTGCTGCAATCTGCTGTGGGGTCTTCGTTAATCATGCTGGTCAAAACCAATTCCTCCTTCCTCCACTCCTTTTTACTCTGTTTCAGATTTTTCAAATGTTAATGTGACTACAAACCTCCTGAAAATCTTATTAAAGTATAAATTGTGACTCAGAAGGTTTGGGGAGCAACCTGCATATCTGCATTTCTAACAACCACTCAGGTCCTGCTGATGCAGCTGCTCCAGTGGTACTGACTTCGTAGACATTGTATGACTTCCACTGTTGTAGGGAAACAATCAGGGTTCATTTCATTGGAATGTGAAACTATTAATTATCATATATACAGGACAATTACCACATACTGATTTTTTATTACAGGTATTTAAATATTAATTATCGCTCACCAAATATATTTATTGAGCCCAGAAAGTAGTGTTCTATAATCTCGCATCCCCAAAAATATCTTGTATAGGATTTTCTATATTTTAGTCACCCAGGAAACTTTGAATAAAATAGAAAGTTAGGTTAGACAGGGGCTGCTAGTGACAGGGAGGTGATGAGGTTTTAGAGATGGCCTTAGCACATATCCTGGTCTTCATGATCTGTCCTCTCAAGGAAATGGCAGATCTCTTCTAAAACATGAGCAATTAAGTGGGGGGCGGGGGGAGTCCCAAATCCCAGGGAAGCAGAGAGACAGGGTGTTGAAATGGAAAAGATGTATGATTAAGATCCTAGTGACCTGACATGTGGTCTTGGCCATGCTTTCAATTCCCCGTATGATTAGCAGAGCATCACTTAACCTCCTGACGCCTCCTTTTCCCTATCTGGTAAAGGATGAGTTTGAACTGCATTAGGTCTCATCCAGCTCAAACCATCAGTGAGACAACAACGTCCCTTGTTGTGGGAGCAAGAAGGATAGGAACACAGGGGCGGAGCACGTTATGGTGGTTCATTCCATCTCTTTCATTCTCAAAAAAGGTAAAAAGGGCATCCTGTGCTCTGGGCATCAAAGGCGGCTGCAATTGCTGTGCTCTTTTTGGACTTAATCTGTCACAGCTGCCTGTAAACTGCAGCTGAGTGGTGGGTGATGGGGGCTGCTCGAATGAGCTCCATCAGCGATCAATTTACTATCCTACAGCTATTCAAGATTGCACCTCATTTACTCAAAGAGTGAACTGTTGCAAGATAAAAATCTTTGCTGACATGACTGAAGTAGGTCATGTTTCTAGTGTTACTTAAGCAGCAGGTATTGTTGGATTCCCAGGAACTACAAGGGCTGTGCTAGAGGAGCCGGTGTGGATGATTCATGGTACTTGCTGCCCAGGGAAATTATTCCAGACTCTCAGCAGGGCCTGATTTGGATAAAGAGACTCTTGATCATGGCTAAATGAGGGTCAATGATATATAGTCAAAGGATTCCTAAATGTTATAACTAAATGCTATCATTATCTGCAAATTGAGGAAACAATCTCCTTTCTATTTTTCTCAAGACACATAGCAGTGCTAAGTACACAAAGAGTGTGTGTTGAATGAGTGAATGTATTTACCTGGCAAATATTTACTAAGCCCTGAACTAGGAACTTTGTATACAAATATTTAGTTAACAAACCACCCCAAAACTAGGTGGTTTAAGATAACCATTTTATTATCTCTCACAACTATGGGTTGAATGGGTTCAGCTGAATGGTTCTTCTGTCAGTGGAGTCTGGTCATCGGGAGACTTAGCAGAGCTGTAATGTCTAACATAGCTCACTCACATGGTGCTGGCTGTTGACTGGCTGAGAATTCACCAGTGGTCGTCAACCAGTGTCTTAACTCTCCACAATATGACTTCTAATGTGGGCTGGGCTTCTAACAGCATAGCACACGAATCCTTAGTTTCAGGGAGTGGAAGCTGTCAATCATCTTAAATCTTGGTCTCAGAACTCCCAGGATATCATTTCTGCTACATTTCACTGGCTAATCAAAATGCCAGCCTGGATTAAAGAGGAGAAGAAATAAAATGTATCTCTTGATAGAACAGCATGTACAAGTAGGGAGAGGAAGGATGGTTGAAGACATCTCCAGAAACTTGATCGATTTTTTTATCACCTAAGCTAGCCCCTTGAATTTACATAAAGTGCTAGAATTAAAGGCACAAAGAAAGACATCAGCTAAAATGTAAAAAGACTGACACTAGAAGGTGTTAACTAATTTGTGGAGCAACTAGAACTCTCACGCATGGTGATAGGAAAGTAAAATGGTGCAATCTCCTCAGAAAACAGTTTGGCAGCTCCTTAGAAATACAAACAAAGAAATCCACATCTAAGTTATAGAGTGGTGGTGGTTACATGGATGTATCCATTTACTAAGAATCATCAACTTTACACTTAAAATGGGTGTATTTAATTGAATGTAAATTATACCTCAATAAAAATGATTTTAAAAACAAGGTTCTAGATCTCTCCTGGGTGTCTTTTCAATGTGACTGATGGGATTGGGGAAGAGAGGCTTATCTGTTTCCCAAATCAATCTGGCTTTACCAAATTTACCTGACTCTGCTTTCTTTTACCTGCCATAGCTCCTACTATTGCTCTCCCCTGGGCTGCTCTTGCTGTATGTGACACGATTTACTTTACTTCTTCAAGGCAGCGATACTACATGGTTGTTGTGTTGGGAAGACCTTTTTCTGAAAGGCTTGTGTGGCAGAACACTGATAGCAGTAGATACATCACAGCGTAAGATATGACTAAAATCTAAAATTTGAAGACCGCTTTTCCTGAAGTTTCTTTCTCAGTTACCACAGGGAACAGCACTGAATAATTCTCACCCAGGCCACACCTGCTAGCATATTTCCACGGCACCTTCTAAAATTTCTCTAATAAATTACATCCATAATACCCCTATAATCATTCATATACTTTTTGAAGTATCACATATTTAAACATATCTACTGCAGTGTCAACTTTTTCCTCTTCAAAACAGTAATTTCTAGAAAGAGGGATCATGACTACTAATTTTTTTAAAGATTAATTAATTTATTTTAAAGAGATGGGGGAGGGGCAGAGGGAGAGAGAGAATCCCAAGTAGACTCCCCGCCAAGTGTGGAGCCCCAAGTGGGGCTTGATCGCATGACCTTGAGATAATGACCCAAGCTGAAATCAACAGTTGGGTGCTCAATCGACTGAGCCACCTAGGCACTACAAGGGATCATGACTTATTCTTAAATCAACTTATTCTTAAATTCAAATTTAAGGCAGCTTGTGCTCCTCCTTCCCCCAACACATACATGGATACAAAGTACTCCAAGCATGCAAGGGCCTCACAGTGTAGAGGGATAGAGAGTAACAAAGTAACGTGGCTCTGTGCAATAGCATATATTGCTATTTTAATACAAGTTGCTAGAGAGCAAGGATGAAATGCACATAACCAGAACAGGTGATGAGGAAGGTGATGAGGTGATGAGAGAAGGGTTTCTAGAAGGGAGGAAGGGAACGTCTAAATTAAAGTCTTAAGGGATTATTCAGCATAAGCTATACAAAATAAAAAAAAAAAAAAAGGCGGGGGAGAGGAGTGGAAAGGGTATAGAATATTTTAGGCAGAAAAATTGCAACAAGGAAATGGAACTATTGACCATGCATAAAAAACCAATATATTGACTTATGGAGGAAAATCCAATGATTTATATAGAAGAGTAGGTAGATGGAATTGACTTTACATGTAGATTACTCCAGTGGATCACTATTTTCTTCTTTACCCATTGGCTTCTCCTTTAAGCAGATCCTCCCACAGTAGCGACAGTGACTGCTGCAGCTCCACACGCATCTCCTCATTCTGAGTGACCCAAAGCAGTACTTTACAGTGACAGCTGTGCCGACGGTGAATCACCTACAGATCTTTTACGTAAAAAGCTCATACGCTAGAAGATATGCATGCGCATGTGCTCTCTCTCACGCACACACAAATACACACACACACACCAATTCTAATGCACATGCACAGTTTAGAACCACTGAAATAGAGGAAAAATATGGAAGAATCTGTGTAATGATATTCGCCTTCACTCACAATTAGAGGTGTGCAAATTGGAACCATTTCTTACCTATCGGGTTGATGAAATGTGTGATAACACATTGTATTAGCCAGGCTATGGGCAAGCTGATACTCTCATACTGTGGATCTGAATGCAGATTGGTACGACGATTTTGGATGAGCATTTTGCAATATCTAATAAATATTCATTTACCTTTTGACCCAGTAATCCCACATATAGAAGTTTATCCCGATTTTTATCCTTCAGATATGCAAAAAAGTGTATACACAAGTTTATTTATTGAAGCCTTGCTTGTAATTTTAAAATATTGTAAACAATAATGTAAAAGGCCATATAGCAGAGTGGTTGAATGATTTGGAACGGTATAAAACAAGAGCAGTGCTATAGGATGCAGCTGGGAAAGAATGAAGAAGCCCTCTGTGGACTGATAAGAGATTTCCAGGTTATTTTGTCATTTTAAGAAAGACAAATGCAAAAAAAAAAAAGTATCTATAGGAGCTACCTTTTGTGTAAGACAGAAGAAATATGAAAATACACATTTCTGCTCAGTTGTACATCAAGAATCAGAGGAAGGAGAACCCAAAGACTAACAACATTGGTCACTAATGGACTTGAGTGGGAGTTTGGTGAACAGAATGTGGGTGTAGGAGCACTTTCCTAGGGATAGCTTGTATATAGTTCCACCCTTGGTACCAGATTGATGCATCACATAATCAAAAAATAGTAACTAAAATGAGGAAGAAAGATGAAATAAAATACAAACAGAAACAAATGTCCCTTGCTGAATTTCAAATGAATATAATAGCCTCATTGAGGGGGAAAAGGCAACTAACCCAATTAGTCTTGAACATGATGGTTTAAGACAATCAAGGGATTTTAATATACAGGTAGGGCTGTGAGCCCTGACTCAGGAAAAAATAATGTGTCTTCTAATAATTTCCACACAAAAATGTATGTTTATTTTTTTAAATTCAGCCTCTTTCCTGCTCCCAGCATCTCTTTGCTCTCATTGACTGGATCAGATCAGTGGCCATCTGAGCCACTGGCTATGGCCAGGAGATGGCACATATTCATCTATTTAAGCTATTCAGGATTATCTCAGAAGCCAAAGGTGCGGTCAAACCCTACCCAAGAGAAATGGGTGTTAATTGGGCAAAGATGGTCATCCCCAATATTATAGGGAAAAGACAGAGGAGAAATATAGTCACAGATGAAAAGAGGATCAGAGTGACACATCCAGCCAGAAATCGTGCTCACTGAAATGCAGGGATGGAATGAAGTCTGGTCTGGGAGGCAACATATGCCATTTTAATTCATTCGTTTGTTCGTTCGTTGGTTTATTTTTTAGAGAGGGAGGGGCAGAGGTCAGCATGGAGCCCAACTCAGGGTTTGATCTCACAACCCTGTGATCATGACCTGAGCTGAAATCAACAGTTGGATGTTTAACCAACTGAGCTACCCAGTGTCCCAACACATGCCATTTGTTACAAATGACAACAAAGGACAGAATTTAGAAGAACAGTCAGCTCTGAAGCTTCCAACTTTGAGGATGGGAGATGCTTGATAATTAGATAGAGCACAAAATGAAAACAAAGGAGATTTTCAGAGATCCAGACAAATGAAAACAGTCCCACTAATCTCATGGAAGGGATGGGATGTCCTGTAAGTTCCTAAGAGACCGTAGTCCTGGAATAGGACAGGAATGTAAGATTGTCATGTACCCCAGGACAAACTGTGTACTTGTGGCACTGAAGGTTTTTGAGCTCTACCACACAAATCCAGTAGGACGGGTGAGTGCCAGAGATCTGATTTTAAACAGTCTTCTAAGGAGATTCAGGTATACCTGGTCTGACCACCATGTATATATACTGGAGAAATCACTATCCTGGAAAAGAATAATGGCAGTTACCTAGTCAGTTTCAAGAACTGAATAGAAAATAAGAATCCAACGGACAGAATTCAGATATAAACTTGACCACTGGTCTGGCCAATATTATCTATCCTAATGTTAGATATAGCATAAAAAAACGCACCCATTACTGTACATTTTCTATGCATTACATTATTTAAATCTCACATCAAGTCTAGGAGGCAACAGCAGTATAACTTGCTTAGTGTTATCTCAGTAAGTGGAACTGGCAGGAGTTCTGCCTGCCTATGAAAACTGAGTTTCACCACAATGCTATATACCACCTCCTTGAGAAATAAGGTCTAGGGGTAGCAGAACTGAAAGTAACTCAAGCCTAAAAAATTGGTGAGTGAGGAGCTTCACAGAAACCATAACTGGGATTAGTTTTAGACTTACAGGTGAGTGGAAATATGGATGATGGTAAGGACTAATCTCACATGTTAAAAAATAAGATAAGATAAGATGAGATGATAAGATAAGATAAATAAAATAAGCAATCACAAGAATAGAGTCTCAGATAAGATACCAAAGCACCGGTAACAGAAGCTAAATTAAATAAGCAGGACTGCATCAAACTAAAGGGCTTTTGCACAGCAAAGGAAACAATCAATAAATTAAAAAGGCAACCTACAGAATAGGAACAAATATTTCTAAAACATATATCTGATAAGGTATTAGTACCCAAAATACAGAAAGAACTTATGTAACTCAATAGCAGAAAAAGCAAATAATCCAATCAGAGAATGGGCAAAAGACCTGAATAGACATATTTCTGAACAGAACATACAAATGGCCAGTAGACATATGAAAAGATGCTCAACATCACACATCATCACGGAAATGCAAATCAAAACCAGAATTAATCACAATAATAAAAATAAATAAATAAATAAAAATTCCCCCCCAAACCCCTGAATGAATCAGTATCTTTATAAGATGGGTATTATCAAAAAGACAAGAGGTAACAATATTAGCAAGGATGTAAAGAAAAGGGAACTAATACACTATTGGTGGGAATGTAAAATAGTATAGCCATTACGGAAACCCGTGTAGAGGTTCCTCAAAAATTTAAAAGTTGAACCACCATATGATCCAGAAAGCCCACTCCTGTATATCTATCTGAAGGAATTGAAATCAGTTTCTTGAAGAGCTATCTGCACACATGTGTTCATGCAGCATTATTCACAATAGCCAAGATATGGAAACAACCTAAATGCCCTTTGACAGATGAACAGAAAGAAAATATTGCATCTATGACATATATACATGACAAAGAAAATACGATATATATATGACATATCATATATATTATATAGCACATACAATGAAATGTTATTTAGCCATAAAAAAGAAGGAAATTTTGCCATGTGCAACAACATGGATGAATTATGGGCATTACGTTACGTGACATAAACCAGACAAAGACAAATTCTCTACAACATCACTTATATGTGGAATCTGAAAAAACAAAGCAAAGCAAAACAAAACAAAACAAAACTGATTTTATAGATAAAATAGAGAATAGAATGGTGTTTGCCAGGGCCAAAGGGTACACATTTTCAGTTATAAGGGTAAGTACTGAGGATCTAATATATGACATGGCGGCTACAGTTAATAACAGTATTATATACTTGAAAGTTGCTCAGAGTAGATCTAAGCATCCTCACCCCCCACACACAAACACACAAGCTAACAAATGTTAACTGTGTGAGGTGATTGGTGCATTAATTGTCATGATCTTGGCATCATTCTACAATGTATATGCATATCAAATTATTATGTTGTGCACTTTAAATATATATGATTATATTTGTCAAGTATTCCCCAACAAAATGAAAATGAGAGAAGAGTAAAATAATCCCAAAGCATTTTTTGAGGGGTGGGTGCTGGTGAGGTGGCTATAGTCATTTTCAAGCAAAGAATGGGGCTAGGATTCTAGTTTCATCACAGATATTTCATGATATTGAGGATGCTGACTGATATTTCTGTTTCTCAGACTCTTCCCCTTATGAAATAAGAGTGCCAGCCTATATACTTCATAGAGGAAATGGAGAAATAGGAGACAGGAAACCAACTCTATGTTTTTTAAAAGAAAACAGAATTAAAGCCACCCAAGATAGAATCCCATCAATTCAATTCACAATCCTACTGGATTAGGACATCCCTGAAGTAATAATTTCAAGTAAATTATGACATTCTTGTGATTTATAAATAAAAGTTATTTTTCAAAACATGAAACATGTTTAATGTGCAATATAATCAAAGGGAGAGCATCTTTTTAGTATAAGACACTATACACAAAACTTGCAAACCACCTATTTGAAAATGTTTACATTCTGTCACTTCATTTCAAAATAAAAATGTGATCCAAAAATTGTTAATGAGAAATATTTTGAAAGTATGTCAGCAATGCTGACACTAGCCCATACCTGGTCAACCGCTTCTAATTGTCTTTTTGAACATCACCCAGAATGAGAAAGGACCTCATATGGTCTTTCCTTAGCATTACTAACCCTGTATCCCCTCTTGTCTATCATAATACAGTCAAGTCCTGAAGGGAGATGAGTAGAGTTGCAACCCAGATTCTTCAAACAAACAAGCAAGCAAACAACCATTAAGGGTACCCACTCCACCCTAAATCACTACCTCTTCCTACAGAAGATTCTGAAGGTCTAGCTAAATTTCTAAGTTGCAGAATAACAGAAGTCAGTATGCACAAATGTGCCCGTTGAAGTGACAGCAAACACCCCAGCTCCACTGACATCACCACCTGGTAGCAGTCACTTTATATACCTTATATATACTTCATAAATATTATTCTCTCTAACCCAGAATAGGATCTGTCTCTTGCTATTTTTCTGGTTTCTTTGGCTACCTCTTGGTAACCTATCCTTAGCTATGCAGCCGCTGATACCTAGAGAATTTCTGGCCCCATCACGCTATTGTTAGCCTCATATTCTTTGACCTTTGCCCTCAAAGAATTCAAAAGGGAAGAAAAAAAACCAGACACATTAATCAAATAGTGTGATGCACTTTGATAAGGGATACAGAAGGGGAAGATTCAGTGTATTACAGAAAAACAGGGGAAGTTGCAACTCAATCTACAAATTAGAAGGACCTCACAGAGGAAAAGGTTACAAGGAATGACTTCTGTCCAAAAATACTTTCTCCCCTGATGCCTGAAATCCCAGCATCATTCACTAAGCTGTGCACAGCAGCATGGCAGGGGTTTTAAGCAGGAGATGTTTAGTGGGGACCTCCTATCACCCTCCCTCCCTTCCCACCTCCCCATCTCAACCACTTTTCAGACTTAGCAGAAACCAGTATCCACTCACCACATTTCCAGCGCCAGTAACAGTTCCATTTTACCGATAAGTATAATATAGTTTTCTGAGGATGATAAGACAATCACATATCACGCTGGTTGTGACAGGGGCCCCCACTTAAGCTACCAGTGAGAAAATTTGGGACCATTCCATTATTGAGTCATTGCTTTGGAATTCAATTTCTCCTCTGGACATCTATTTTCACTAAGGAGAGGGAAGTTATTTGAGAAATACAGAAGGGCTTCGGCCATTCTTTTCTCCTCTATCTCCGTCCTCACCCCCCCACCCTTTTTTTGGCTGTTGTTTTTTTCCCAGGCAGAGGGTAATTTGTATAGTAGCTGAAATAAAAGCAGCTTAACAGATGAAATCCATGGTCAAAGCCTGTGGACATCATTGAGGAGTTAATGAAATTTCTGTGCCTGGAACAGATTATTAGGCAACAGCTGAGATTGGAAAAAGATTAAGCTACTGAATTGCTGGCAGAACCAAAGGAAGGCGTCTAAAGTCAGCATTCATCATGCCTCATAGAAGATGAACAATTCGGGAAATAGAATCGGGTGATTTGTTCTGAGCACTGAAGGCATTGTGCTTTGTCCTTCCTCGACCTAAACGGGTGGACATTGTTTCTCTTGGCCGGTGCATTCTGTCACTCCCTCTGCCCCCCAAACTCTCGGTAGCATCCTGGTGCTCATGCACTCATAACCTAGAATTCTAGAACCTTCTGGGCCCTCCCTGGAATTCCTTTCCACAATATATTTCATGGCTTCCCTACATAAATCATTTTGAGAGCATGAGGCTGTTTTCACACAGAATGCTTTGCACAGACTTTCACTATGTTTTACTCATTGATCTCTACTTCCACATGGCTGTTTACACAATTGCCCCATCTGGAAGAATTCCCTCCACCCTTTATATTTAGCTATAAGATAAATAGTAAAATTAGGATTTTACTTTCATTATAATGGGTAGAATTGTATGAGTAGTGCCTGCACACAGCACTGCACCTGCTTGTGTTGAAACAGTGAAGAATCAAAATGTTTTCTGCTCACAAGGAAACTAAAGTCCTAGAAGAACAACGGCATAATCAGAAGAAGTCATTTTCCAATAAATTCCTATAATGTCTTAGTAGCTTCCATTTATTGAGCGTTACGTTAAGAAAGGTTGAGTAACTTGCCCAAAGTCAGTAAATTGCTAAGCTGAGATGCAAAATGGAGTCTCCCTGACACCTAACTATGCATGTATTCTTTCCACCGTGTCATGCTGAAGACTGACTTAGCCTTTATGTGTAGAATGAACTAGAGAAGAGTAAGAATACAAAGGAATCCCCTGTAGTATTCTGAGTAAGAGTTAATGAGCATGTGGGTATATGAGTGGCAATCCGAATGGGGAAAAGTGACTAATAGGAAAAGATAGATCCTTTAAGGATTATTGTCTGCTTGGGTTCAGAGTGCCACAAGAGAGAGCTGTCAGAGGTAAGACTTAAGATCTAACCCTAGTTAATGAGGGTATATGCAGAGGGAAGAAAATCTCTTTGGAAACAATGGTTTCCCTATAATATAAACCCACTGGCTCAAACTTTCTTCTGGATAAAAGTCCTTCTAAGATACCAAAAGAGCAATAATACCCACAAGAGTGTTTAATTCTTCAGGTAATGATCATCATTGCAACGCTTGTTTGTCATGTGTCCGGACCCCATTCTCTTATTCCCAGAAGACTTCTGTTCCTTCTCTAAGGCAGAAGAAAGGATTAGAAGACATGGAGGGGGAATGGTTCCTCTTCCTTCAATTCCAGCCACCGTGGAATAAAGTCAATTGGCCTGTACTTGGTTTTTTATTGAACTTGTTTGTGCAGTAAAACGCTTTGGATGCAGATTAACTTTCCTCCGCTCAATACTGCCTAATTGATTCACCTACCTTGAAGCAGATGCTTGCAAGGCCTTTGATAAATAGATTGAAAGCCTTTCCTTGCTTCATAACTGCCTCCGTAAGCAATAGCTCAACCAGGACAGAGAATCCTGAGTATCCTCCGGTGACACAAAGCTCCAGGGTCAGGGTCAGGAGGAGTAAGTGTCTTCCTCCTCCACTAGAGGTACCCTCATTTTATTGCGTGGTCATAAAGGTTATGGCAAAGCTATTCCAGAGACATTGCAAGGGATCACTGTGTGTTGAGCACGGTGTGGGCTGGAAAGTGTGTTTGCAAAAACACACAACATCCTGTTTATCCATCAGGAAAATCTCACGAGGTAAGTATCGAAATTCATACTCTGGGGATATGGAAACTGATGGGCCAAGAGGTTAAGTAACTGGCCCGAGAGAGCACAGTTAGGAAACAGTGGAGCTAAAATCTAACCCAGATTTTTCTAATACTTAATATCATGCTCTTACCACACTGCCTCCCTCCTTGTCAACACAGAGCCCCAGTACATTCCTTCTCTAAAAAATGAAACCCAACAGTTGTTAAATCAGGGATTTTAAAATTGAGAATAAAGTCACAACAAATTGACAGGATGGGTGTCCAACAAGCACACTCAAGTGCTCCTTCTAAGCCAGGAAAGAGTATCAGCTTACAGTGGGGGCCACTCTCCAGGGTGTGGGACAAAAGTGGCACCAAGTGGGAATGTGGGATGGAAGGGGACTTTGATCACTGAACAAAGCAGTTGTTCTCACAAGAAAGGACACTGGAACAATCAGCCCTAGCCCCTGGCTCCAGGATCAGGCAGCAGCCTCAGGGCCTGTCTCCAGTACAAAGGCAGACACCAGGTTTCCTCTCCAAACCTGACTGTGTAGTTCCTATTTGATCACCAGATGGATGCACCTCCTACATAGAGAAAAGGCATCTTGTAGACTTTGCTCACAGTTGTTCTTATGGCTGCTGGTTCTCAGGCCTATCTGCCATCTTTTCCTGCCATGTTTCTTCCATAGTTGTATGTGCATTCAAATGCGTCTGGTATAGTCCCCTGGCCTACAGGCCATTATACATGTAAGAGATAGTGCATATTGAGCACATGCGTTGGCAATCTTCCCTTCGTTCCTTCTATTTATCAATACTCCTTTATCAGTACTACTGGATACCTGATGCACTATTATAGGCAAAATAAAACATGACCTTCACTTTCATGGAGCTCACAGACTAGTGAGAGACAGACGTGATAACACCAGCTATGATGCACTGTGGCATCATGATATGTAATATGGGAGATTCGTATGGTGTTTTGGGTGATCTAAAGAAGGAAAAACCACAATGAATGACAGAACTAGAAGAAAAAAAGAATTTTAATAACAATATTTATAGTGCACCTTATTCCTTCTAGGCATTGCTGTTGAGCTTTTCAGTCACTGACAATAGAGTACTGAACACATCAGACTGGACTACTGCTCTAACAGGGTGGGGAAGACACACGATAAATAAGTACTCAGATATATTAGATAATGTCAGATAGTAATTCAGGCCAGGAGGAAAATAAAACAGGGTAATGTGATATTGAGTTGCTCAGGAGTGAGCAACATTGAATGATGTGGTCAGAGAAAATTACCTGAAGAATTGATATTTGAGTTAAGATTTAAACAAGAATAAGGAACCAGTGTTAAGATTGAATATCACATAGGAAACATCATGAGAAAAGACCTTGGGCCAAAAATATCTCCTGTAACTGCTTTAAATCCCACTATTGTTCATTAGCCTGGTGTGGCAGACAGGAAAATGAAATTTTTAGATCTCTTTTTGGCAGGGGCATATCTGACTGATGTCCCCAGCTACTGCCCCATGGATCCACCATGCTTCCCATGGGCTGATTCCAGCCAATGGCTGAGTGCAATAAGGTCCACTGTAGTGAGACAAAGGAACTAAGTGGATGGATTACTTCAGCTCCAGGTCTTCTGGTTGGCCCAGCTGAATCTTTCCTGGAACTGTGTGATAGTCTGAAGCTCTACCCTTCAGTCTTTTTCTCCTTTCTCCCCCTTCACAGGTATCAGACCTGTATCACATCGTGAAGCCTGTCTTCTCCTGCCACTCCCCCAATAAACACCCCCCCCCAAAAAAAAACACAGCTATGAGCAGGAGTTACCCCTAGAGATCCTGCCTTGGGAGAAACAAATGGGAAAAATATAAGTTAAGTGTTAAAGACTGCAGTGTAATGTATAAAAATGAATGGTGATATGTATTTAGATGAAAATAATAAAAGTACCGTGGGAGGAGAATCGTGAAGCCTGTCTTCTCCTGCCACTCCCCCAATAAACACCCCCCCCCAAAAAAAAACACAGCTATGAGCAGGAGTTACCCCTAGAGATCCTGCCTTGGGAGAAACAAATGGGAAAAATATAAGTTAAGTGTTAAAGACTGCAGTGTAATGTATAAAAATGAATGGTGATATGTATTTAGATGAAAATAATAAAAGTACCATGGGAGGAGAATGATTATGAGACCAAAGACCAAAAAATAAAATCCAGAATCAGACAGCCCATAGTTAGGAACTAGGCAGAGGTCAAGACTTCATAATAGTTTCAAGCGCAGAAGACTCAGGTGCTGGAAATTGACTTTACCAAGGTCAACTTCTCTAAAGAATTGAAAGTGTTCCTCTGAATATGCTGTTTAAGCACATGAGAATTGGAATAAAATTCTGCCTAATCTTTCTTGTACTCTCATTTCTTCCACTGAAGTTCTCCTAAGAACTCTTTTAACCTACATTCTCTTATTTTTCAAGAAGTGAACTCAGTAAGATTCTAAATCTCTTTTAGTCTCCCTCAATTGAGGTGTGGGATTTAGGCAACTCTAATAGTTGGCTCATAGATTGATGCTCAATATAGAAGACATAAAGGATACCCTAGGTACTGACAGGTTGAGCAATGCCAAAATCTAGAAAACTATTAAAATTTAAAGGTATGCAGGTCATAATCTGAAGTCTCCAAAGTAAAAAGAAAGCCAAGATTGTGTTGACAAGCCTTCTTTTATAATACTTCTAATTAAATTAAGTTTCTTCAGATGTCGATTGTTTGGATAATGGTAGTACGGTAAAAGGTCAGTAAGAGGGAGCTATATGGGAGTAGTGCTTTATGATATACATAACACTCAGTCAAAATGTATTTTTGATTTGTATTTCCCTGATGCTGAGTGATGTCGAGCATTTTTTCATGTGTCTGTTGGCCATTTGTACATTTTCTTTGGAGAAATGTTTGTTCATGTCTTCTGCCCATTTCTTGACTGGATTATTTGTTTTTTGGATGTTGAGTTTGATAAGTTCTTTATAGATCTTGGATACTAGCCCTTTATCTGATATGTCATTTGCAAATATCTTCTCCCATTCCATAATTGCACTACAGGTATTTACCCCAAAGATACAAATGTAATGATCTGAAGAGGTACATGCATCCCAATGTTTACAGCAACAATGTCCACAATAGCAAAACCATGGAAAGAGCTGAGATGTCCATTGACAGATGAATGGGTAGAGAAGATGTGGTTCATATATACAATGGAATATTACTCAGCCATCAGAAAGGATACATACTTACCATTTTATACTGATGTGGATGGAACTGGAGGGTATTATGCTGAGCACAATAAGTCAGTTGGAGAAAGACAGTTATCATATGGTTTCACTCATATGTGGAATATAAGAAACAGCACTGAGGATCACAGGGGAAGGGAGGGAAAACTGAATGGAAAGAAATCAGAGAAGGAGACAAAGCATGAGAGACTCCAGGGTGGCTGGAGGGTAGGTGGATGGGGGGATGGGGTAACTGAGTGCTGGGCTTTAAGGAGGGCATGCGATATGATGAGCACTGGGAGTTGTATGCAACTAATGAATTATTGAACTCCACATCTGAAACTAATGATGTACTATATGTTGGCTAATTGCATTTAAATTAAAACAACAACAACAACAAAATGTATTTTTGGACCAAGCTGCAAGTTGTTCAGTATTTTCCATGATGTCACCATCGTACTAACATGAATAAAATAACCTAATATTCTGACAACCAGAATAGTTCTGTTTCTTCTGAATGATCTTCAAGAGACTATAAGCACAAGGGGGGTGGGGTGAGGTTCTGGCATCAGTTCTTCACATGACAGTAGGGAAGAGGAAAACAAAACAAAACAGCATACAACTGAGGACACAATGAAAACTCACCAGGCCAGCAGGTAAAAAGTGTTCTATGAAGGGTATGTTGAGAAGACACAGGCAGATAATTGAATTCAGAACCCAGTTAAGAAATAATGTAACATGGATCCGGGTAGCCAGACATGAGATATCTTTAGAAATCTATGTGATCTCTAAGCTGCAGAATCAAAAATGAGATTCTTAACTTCTGGCATAAGTCCTTTGAATGTGCTAGTATGTGATACACCTCTGAGATGTGATTACAATGACCATCTTAAACCTATTAGAGGTTACATGATAATAATTAAAGAAAAAAATTAAAACAAATATAAATTAATAAATAAAAAAGATATAAGAGAGCAAGAAAGAAGTGAAAGGGATAGAAATGCCACACACACATAAAAATTACTAGATAGCAACTAAATGAGAAACTTGAGTCTCAAAATTCCAAGTTAAGGCAACAGGTCATTAATAAAAAGACATCACTTATGCAATATCTCTAAAGTGCATACAAGCTTCATAACAATGAAGAATATTCAGTGATATGGAGCCTGGGTGAATATGGATGGAATAAATAAGGGTGGTCTAGTCTTTGCTAGCTCTTGGGACATTAAAAACATAAGACGGAAGTTTGTGCCATATTAACAGAGTAAGAGAGCAGGAGTTCTCATAGAAAACAGGCAGAGTGGTTGGAATGTATGGAGTCGGTGTGAGAAAAGGGTCAATAGCAGGCAGAGGGCAAAAGCTAGAAGAGCCTCCAACCCATGCTATTTCTTCCAGGGTGTTACTTAATTTTTACCTGTATGATGCCCTTTCTCACTGAAAACCAGTAGTTGGGAATATTTTTCTTGATGGGTATAATTATGCAACTCTGTTCTGGGAGGTTTCCTTATTTCTTTTTCATAGAAATACAGAAAAGAATGAGAATTTCCCCTCTATGGCTACAGTGTGGATGATTTTCTCGAGGATTTGTTCTTGTCTGTGAGGTCCCAAAGACTCTCTCTGAAGGACTGGCCTCTCTTAACCAGTCCAATCTCCCTTTGTGATTTATGGTGGGAGCTTTGTTTTCCTATAAAAATGGTACCCCAACAGCACACTGGTGTACTGCAAGCCCAGCTCAAGTGAATCACCAGATGTTGATTTCTATTTCCCTTTGGCTGTAGCTTCAAAGACATATCACAAAGGTGATGCTTGCCTGACGGAGCACTGTGCTGAGAAGTTTGTGTAATACTGACCTCTTGCTACCAGTAAGAGGTGCAGTAAAACATCAGGCCAGCAAAAAGAATGATTGGGCATTTACTAAACTATTTGAGTACTGAGTCTCATGAGATGGTAAGAAGTTGAATAGGGCAATAAAACCTCATCAAATGGCAAAACAGTGCCAAAGGATGACCAAGTGAATGGTTTAATAACCACAGATGAGTTTATAGAATTTGTGAGGCATTGTTATGCCATGGCAGTGATTATGTTCTAATTGTTACTGACTTTTTAGTACTGTTTTGAGTCTTTCCGTGCCTTCAAGTAGGAAAACAGAAATTCTAGTATTTGAATGTGTGCTGCCTGTGAATGTTTCTCATCACTGCTGTATGGACTTGGCCAGAGTTGTCTGTTCACCATGACCGTCATTCTTAGAAGCTGGAGGGTACACGCATGGGAGAGTGTCTGTGAATGACATTTTCTGACCGGGAAAACCTGAAAACTACAAAGCTCTGTTTGTTATTACCACTTATCATAATAAGTAAAGTGGGTAAAAGTAAGTGGGTAAAAAAAGTCCACTAGAGGCTTTGTGGGCTAAAGGCTGTAATAAATCATTTACATGAATTAAGAATAGAAAATAATTCTGAGAATATGCTCCAAATCACTGGGAAAGAGCCCAAGGATCAAATGGCAGTCTACTTTGGTGACAAGGTGGGGAGCTGTTGCATTTGTATTCTATGCTTACCAGGAATTAAATATTGCTAAGAGAACTTCCATTTATTCTGATATGTCTAAGACATTGCCACATATCTATATAATCAGGTGGTCATTAAATTAGATCGTTATAGTCATAGTACCACCATGAGAAACTGCAAATTTTACTCGACTGCATTCTGTAGTATATCCTCTCCTCAGTCTTGTTTCCAGACAACAGCTCAGCATGAGTTTTTGGTTCTAGCCAGGCTGACCTCCTTCACATCCATAATACCAGCTTCGATATACTCAAGGCATCATGCTGAGATAATGCATAAATCATCTCTGATCCTCAAAACAGCCACACTAGTACAGATGCTATTTTATTATCCCAACTTTATAAGTGAAGAAACTGAGACATGGAGAGGTTATATAATGTGCCAAAGTTCATATGGTTGATAAGTAGTCAAACTTGGATTTGAATTCAAAACTTCCTAGTCCAAAGCCTGTACCTCTTCCTTTTTACTAGCTTTTAAATCTCTCCTCCTGAAGATCTTATTTTCAAAAATATGCTAGTTCTGCTTGCATATTTTAATTTAATTTTGGATTCTTAATCATTATCCTTAGGAGTTAAGGATAAATATCATCATCCAGGTCTCAGGGATACAGAAGGCTAGGGTGATTGAGCAGTTTATGTAGTTTCCCTCTATAATGCAGAGACATAGTTACCGAAATTAGTATGAGGTTGAGGGTTAGTCAGTTACATGAAAGACTTCTAGGTAGAATAACTGATGCACATATTTGGGGAAATAATATCACAGCTGATATAGGGCAGAGCAACTACGTCGCATGGAGGGGGTGCCTCCTACTAATTCACGTATGTAATGTGAGAGCAACGGAAGTTTGCTAAGTTTGATCCATCAATCCTTTAAAAATATGCCAGACAAGCATATTTGGCATTTTGTCAAAAAACGTTTTGCAAACCTCAGACAAAGGTAGTGGTGATAAAGAGAACCATGTTGAGGGATGTTTCCTTGGAAAAAGAAAAAGATGGGAGAAGGAGATGTTGAGAAAGAGGAATTCAAATAGAAGTATCGTGACAATTGAGTCACTGCAAACATGGGAAGGCCAGAATAGCCCTCAAGGGGAAGATTCTGGAGCTTTTCCAACTCCATTCCTTTCTCTAGCCATCAAGTGATGGAGATTTGTTGAACATGACACCTGGCTGCTCTGCATTATGGATTTGAATGGAGAGACAAAAGAGAGAGCTAATTGTTTTCCATGCATTCAAGTTTAATTTGGTGCACTTTTAATTAGGGCTCTGATGGGACTAGGAATCAGTTCCTTCTGCACAGGCAGCTCCTGACAGCAGGTGACTATGTAGAGGAAAGGGATTATTACTGAAGCCACTCAGGTCACACTGGCATCAACATAGCAGTTACAGAGGATGTCCTGGGAACCATCAGCCCTAATGCCAAGGCTGATCCATTCAGGATCAAAAGCATTCAGCAGGACGTTATACATCAGGGCTTAGCCAACATGTAAACGGCAGCTAGATTCGGAATTGGTAGAAGGGGGTCACATAAAATCATCCCTAAGAAAGAAAAAAAGTAACACTTAGAGAGCAACTTCTGTGTGGTGCCATGGAGCATGGAGCCATAGACAAAAAGCTCTTTCTTTCAACACTCATAATTATCCTTCCTGCTCTACACCCTTTACAACTGTAGAAATTAAGGTTGAGTGGTGATAAGTGACTTATCCAAGTTTTACACAGCTAGTTATTACTAAAGCCAGACATCAAAGTCAATTTTGTCCTGCACCTGTGTTCATGTTTCATTCTGTCCTCCCAGGTCCCTACCCCAACCCCTAACATGGTCTATCCTTTGTGGCTTCTATGGAATTATAAAGATATTTTTCCATTCATATAGAAACATGAGTAAGTATGAATTTGATATGTAAATTATCGATGTCATTTATTTGTAGATATTAATTATTTTATCATAAATGTATTTTTTGCATTTTATTTTGGATTCAATGTATCAAGTATGTAGCAGCAGCACTGGCAAATAAGATGAGGTCCTTCTCTAGTAGCTAACAACGTATGATATGTGTTATATAAACGGCTTTGTGGAAGACCTGTAGACAACACCTTGTTACACCCTTTCCCCCCAAATAGAAATGCTCTCCCCAATATGAACCAATGTGTACTGGTGTAAAATAAATAAAATAATGTAGAAAAAGTTTTAGATGCAATTTGGCTATTATGACTCCCAAATGTCCTACTGAAGCAGTGCCCATGGAGGAAACTGGGTAAATATTAAAAATGTTTCCAGATTGTACATATTCATTTAAAAAAAGTAGCTATCTCACCAACATGTGCAGAATCCCCAGTGGCACCAATTTTGATGTGTCAATCAAGGAGTAAGGTATTTAGCTTGACGTCAGAAACCCCTATTGGCATATCTGTCTCCACATCCCTTTCAAGGTCTTGAGAGTTTTTCTACAAGGAAGAAGAACGTAGACCGAACAATTTCTCTCTTTCTCTGACGTGCAACAGGGGATCCCACTAAATTTCTTCTCCATCATCATGCCTGGACTACTCCAGGAGCTTCCTAACCTGATACCCTGTTTTTATTCTTGCTCCTCTTTAAGGAAGTATCCTTACGGAAGACCAACTATTGTACCTACATATTATTCATTGTAAAACAAACAGACACAAAAAACATAAAACAAATATAGATGTTAATGTATTATTATAGAGCAAACCACTTGAAACCACTACCCAAGACAAAAGTAGAACCTTGCCATCTACCTCTGAAGTGTCTAGCTTGTTCTAACTCAAGTATCTTCCTCAACCAAAAGGAACCACACTCCTGACTTTTAGAGTAATCTTTTGTTAATTAAAATTTTTAATTTTTTAATTAAAAAATTTTGCCACAGATTCCTTTGATTAGTCTTGCCTATATTTTTAACTTACGTTTATTATATCTCTTTTGATCTATAACCACCACCACTAACGCTTTCCTTTCTTTTTCTTAAAATTTATCTGTTGATTAGCCCAAGGGATTTGACTTGCGGAGTTTCCCACAGTCTGGCTTTTGTTGATTACATGTCCATAGGATAGCTCAACACATTCCTTCACCCTTCACATTAGCAGCTGGATCCAGAGCCTAATCATACTCATGGCCAATCGCTTCGGCAAGATTAGAAGTGGTGCTGTGGGTTTTCGTCAGGGGGCACATCAAGTCTGCTTGTCTCTCTTTTTAGAGAAGTTCTCAGGTCTTGCAGCCTAGGGTCCGGACCCATTACTTCACTAGGAGTTGCCAAATGTTGATATTCACATTATTTCATTTCTGTCTTTTTTATAGTTCTCCTGCTTTTGTAAAGAAATGCTTCCCTCATCTGCTGTGTGGTTAGCGGTTAGTGGTACTGTTCATACAGAAACTGTAGAGAAAGGTAAGATAAACATTTTAATTTTTTCTCATAATTACCAGTTTCCTAGAAAAATTGGTTCCCTGCCATCTTCTAAATGTGGCCAATTAATTTTTGTTGTTGTTTTGTTTTGTTTTAAGTTTCCTCAGGAACTCATAGATTGAAACATATTTGACATGTTTCAAACAATGGCAATTACTATTAATTTTGGAGTGTGATTGTCTTATCTTTGGCAATGAGAGCCTCCACACAATGACTTTTGAATCTATCTGACATGACTTTAGTGGTCTTTGATTGCTTCCCCAATGTCTGGATTGACTTAAACATTTCTTGCCCCCAGACCTGGTAGTAGCCATTTTTTTTTTCCAAGAAAATTTGCTATCTTGTTTTCTTTTTTCTGTAAGTGGAAATTGATATTTCAAGGCCACAATCAGTACACTATCTATGCTCATCACTACTGGTCTGGCCATTGATAATGTTTCTTCACTGGAAGAACTAGAAGAAAAAAAAAGATACAGGTGTAGATATAGACAGAGATATTGATGTGTACATATAGGGGGAAATTTATCTTACTGCTACTTCCTATTTAAACTTAAAACTATAGGAGTGTTTGTTTGTTTGCTTCTTTTTATTATCATTACTATTTTTTTTAAAGTCAGCTCTATAGCCAATGTGGGACTCAAACTCACAACTACAAGATCAAGAGTTGCACACTCCACTAACTGAGCCAGCCAGACACCCCTTTAAAAACCGACTTCTGTTTCACTTCCGCAACACTCCTCTTCCATAGCAAGAATCTTGGCCCTTGAGGATGCATGAAATAATAAAATTAAAATAGTCCATATACTTTTATATTCACTTGATCCCACATTATCTGTACAATGTTCTTAGAAAAAAAAAATACTGATACTTTTACCACTAAAAGCAGTTAAAAACAAAGTTATGTTTTGTTTCTCTGTCTCCCCTCTCAATTTTTATCATTGTACTCTCACTGTCTGAGCATATAGCTCAGACATATAGCTCATATATTACATACTCTGTTCCACTGTTTTAAACCTCATCCACTTTTAAGTCTACAAGTAACTATATGTTTTATGCTCTACACTACTTCTTGTGTCAATGTATCTCTAGTTATTTTGATTGTCAGAAGTTCATTCTCTAGGAGATTCCTTAGGAAGAGCTCATCAGAACAGAATTTTATTGGTTCTTGAATGTTGATAAGAGTTTGCACTCTTTTTATGTGAGAGTCACTTTTGCTGGATAACAACTCTGAATATTAAATATATGACTCCAACTTCTCTGGCATAAAATATAACTGTTAAAAAGTTTGAAGGTGAATTTTCTTTCTTTTTTTTTTTTTTAAAGATTTTATTTATTTGACAGAGAGAGACAGCCAATGAGAGAGAGAACACAAGCAGGGGGAATGGGAGAGGAAGAAGCAGGCTCCCAGCACAGGAGCCTGATGTGGGGCTCGATCCCAGAACGCTGGGATCATGCCCTGAGCCGAAGGCAGACGCTGAAGGACTGTGCCACCCAGGTGCCCCGAAAGTGAATTTTCTTTCTCTTATGTCACTTGATATCTTTGTCTGATGTCCCAAGGATTTTTCCTGTTGTTTTTAATCCTTTTTATTTTTAAATTTTATTTATTTATTTGAGGGAGAAAAAGCATGCACGAGAGAGCACAAGCAGGGAGAGCAGGGGGAGAGGGAGAAGCAGGCTTCCTGCTTGGCAAGGAGCCCAATGCGGAGCTTGATCCCAGGACCCTGGGATCATGACCTGAGCCGAAGGCAGACACTTAACCAACTGAGCTACCCAGGATTTTTCTTATTTAAAGTCTAGTAATTTTACAAGAATATGTCTTGGTATGGTATTCCTGGGTCAATATTGCCAAGTATATCGTACACTTTTGTAATATACCATTTTGAGTCTTTTTTATTTCAAGAAGTTTTTCTTGAATCACGACTTTCATTATTTATTCTGTTCCTATAATTTTTAATGACTCTACTATTGTGTAATAAGTCTTCTTTGTTTATCTTCAATGACTGTCAGTTTTCCTCATTTTTTAAAAAAAATTTCTTCATTTCTTTTTTTCTCCTTTCCTCTATTTCTCTTAAATCATTGTTATGTTTATTTATTTTGTGTGTTTCCTCTGGTTAAGATTTCATATATCAAATTACTTCTTTTTTCTTTTAATTTTTCCCCTTAGTTTTATGAACTCACGTTTTAGTTTTTTTCTAATTCTGACTTTCCTTTGTGTTTGAGTTCTTACATCACTTACAAATTTCTTTTATCTTGTAAGATAGTTTATAGTTTTGCCATGTTCTGTGTGCATATGTTTCCGGGAGGCTTTGAAGGACCAAAGAGATGCTACTGCCCCTTGCTCTATTTTGGCTTGTAATAATTTGGTATGGGATTTAAACTCAATACTTTTATGTTATTTATTTATACGTAAAATTAGTTTTCCTGAACTTTTAAATGGGGCTTTTATTGAGGGTGTTTTTTCTAACTTTTTCTGAGCTGTCTCTAGTGTTGTTATCACGTCATGTTCACGACTATGGTGGTTTATTACCTGTTATTTCTTGGCTTGTTTATCTGAACAACTTTTATCTGAAAATGAGCTTTCCTTTGTCTCTCCTGTCACTGTTCTGCACCATTTTGGTGTCATTCCCAGAAATTTCTCCTAAGTCTGGGCCCTGTCCTGCAAGGGAATGCTAGTGAATAGTTCAGTGCAGATTACCTGCTCAACCTCTGTTATTCCTTTTCAGGCCCCTGTCTTCCTCTGGCCCAGATCCCTTCAGCTCCTGTTACCAAAATGACAGGCTGTGTTTCTAATGCATATCTGTTGACTATTTTGAGTTTTGATTCTCTGTTCCTTATCTGTTTTCTGCCACACAGATGTTGATATCATGTCAGTCCTATGGATGTTGGCAATTTGCTTATAGTTTGGTATTGCTAGAAATACCTTGTTGACTAGGTTTGTTATAAATATAATCCAGTGTTTTTTGTTTTGCCTTGCTACCTAGTTTCTTTGTTTTAGGTGGTGATTGAGAGAGAATAAAAGACTATGTTACAGCTGCCATCTTCCTAGAATCCCCTGAAGTAATCTTTTTTAATGCAAAACAAATTATGTCACTTTCTTGTCTAACACCTGCTTTTGACTTCTCAATTCATTTATAATAAAATTATAATTTCTTACCCTAGTTTATAAATTCCTTGGCTATATATCCACTATTAATCCCTCCAACCTAATTTGTTTCACTCCCCTCTTCCCTTAGAAGGTTTTAGAAATTTCTCTTCTAGACCTGCATTTTCCCCCATGTGTTCTTCCTTCTGATTTTCGTGTCTCTCTCCCTCATTTTATTAAAATTTCAGCTTAAATTTCCAAGAGGTTCTCTCAATCCTTATGCCCTAAAGAAGATACCACCAAGTCACTGTCTGCTACATTACCTATATTAAATATTTACTTAGCACTTACCACTAACTAATACTGTTGTGCTTTATGTATTTATTTATGTGTTCATACAGGAGTGAGCAAACTATAGCCTAAAAGTCCAATCTGGCCAGTCACCTGTTTTGTAAATAAAGTTTTATTTGGAACCCAGACATTTCTTTAAGTATTATCTATGACTGATTTTGCACAGTGATGACAAAGTTGAATAGTTAGTTGCATGAGAGCTCATACGGCCCACAAAGCATAAAATATTTATTGTCTGGCCACTTACAGAAAAATATTTTTCCGACCTTCTCATTAGTTCATTGTTTATTTCCTCCCACTAGAACGTAAGCTCCATGGTAACTCAGGCTTTCTCTGTATTTTCACTACTTTATCCTCATAAAGATTGGTAGCTAGCATGTGGTAATCAATCTCTAAATATTTGTGAATCAATAAACCCAATCTTGAAATGTCAGCATCATTTTTAGGCTATCAGAGTCATAATTTTAAAAAAAGATGATTAGAATCTTAGTAATGTTTGTATTCAATTCACTCCCCAAATTACCAGATGACAAAATTAAAATTAGATTCTTAAACACAATGATTCTAAGAAAGAGCATTGGGAATTTATATTTTTGCAATAATTAGCAAATATATGAACATATACATGTTTGAGAGCATGTAAGCTCTGAAGAAAAAAATGATTAGACTTAAAACTCAGTTCTACTACTGGTAGTAGTCTTGTGTTACTTAATTCACTTTTCTATATCTCCATTTATTAATGTGTAAAATAATTTTAATGAGATATCTAAATTATAGGATTATAATGAGTATTAAATGGGAAAAGTGTTCAGCCCACAGTAAGACTTCCACATACTTTATGTGGTGATGTTAGACGATGACGGTAGTGAGGATGATGTTGACAATGACAACCATGGTGAGAAACAAAAGGGGGAAGATGGGGAAGACACAGGGACAGGAAGAAAACATAGGAGAAGAGAAAATGATAATGCTGGTAAAATAAACTTAGTAAGTTCAACTTATCAAGCTGTTACTGTGTTCTAGGCACCATGATCTGTGATTCCCATTGATCGTATTAATTAATTCCTACAAGAGCCCTGTGAGGAGGGCACATTAATATCCTGATATTACAGATGAGGAATACATAGTCTGTCTTAGGCTGAATTATGTAGAAAAGAACATATCTCAGACCTAAATTCAGACCTGTGTGTCTCCAAAGCCATAGTTTTTTTTTTTTTTTTTTTTAAGATTTTATTTATTTATTTGACAGAGATAGAGACAGCCAGCGAGAGAGGGAACACAAGCAGGGGGAGTGGGAGAGGAAGAAGCAGGCTCATAGCGGAGGAGCCTGATGTGGGGCTCGATCCCGGAACGCCGGGATCACGCCCTGAGCCAAAGGCAGACGCTTAACCGCTGTGCCACCCAGGCGCCCCCAAAGCCATAGTTCTTGACCTATATAGTTCTCTCCTTACCCATCTAAATATATCCCTAAAGATCTATCCACTTCCTCTTTAAAATGTGACATGCAAAGAGTTTTGCCTGCAGGAGTCTTCCACCTCATCTTCTTAAACACATTTTAAATATGCCCAGTTTTACATTTTGCCATCTTCAAATATTGCTTTGGATTCCAAAATCATCCTTGTCTCCCTCCCTGGAAATTCTCATTTAGTCTCCAGACCATAGCCAGCTGTCAAAAGAAATCAATTGGAGAGACTGATTTCCACCGAGGTGTTCACAATGAAACCTGTTTAATTGCTGTTAATTCTCTGCTCGGATATAAGCTCTTGTAAGTTTGGATTTTGTAAATTCAAGCTTGTTGGCATAGGAAAGGTGCCAACCTAGTGGCAGAAAACATCAATTTGGTTGCTTTGTAATAAAAAGAATATTGACTGCTCAGAGCCAGGAAGAGCTGCAACTTTCCAGCTCTCAGGTCTCCCAACTCCTGCCTTGCACCTGGTAAAGTGAGGAAGTACATAGGTAGTAATAGTAGTGGTATTAGTAGTGGTAATAGCAGTAGTAGTAGTAACATAAATCGACTATTTAAAGTGCCAGGAAGTGTGCTAAGCATGTTACAACACGATCTAATTACCCTCCCAAAAATGCTATCAAGATGTAACGAAACAATCCTATTCATAGATAGGAATATAGGAGCTAATGACTTGCCCAAGATCATACTGCTATTAAATCACATGGCCTCTTCCCGTATTAATTTTTTTTTTCAAATTCTGAAGCTTTTTTTCTTAACGACTATGCAAAATCTTCTCAGAAGTCTATGCATATAAATAGTCAGGACTAATCTGAAAAGTAGATAATTCATCCCCTTTTACAGATGGGAGAAATCAGATCCACCAAGGGTGAGAATTTTTCCCATTATTCATCAGTACCATATTTGCCTTATGCTATACCCCAGCATATGCGTGATATATATCAGAATGTCTATCCTTTGATCAAAGATCCCACAATAAGCTGTCACTTATGCACATGCACTCCCAAATCACTGATCAAATATGTTAAACAATGTGCTGGTAAATATTTAACAACTAGCTCCCTGGGATGAGGATGGAGTGAAATGTGCCCTGATTTCTCACATCTGCCAATTTCCATGTTGTAAATGCTCCCACCGTGGCTGATTTCAAGCTACTGATGTGACATGATCTGAACACAGAGTTGTGAAGAGATGCTAATGATAGGCTTATGCAAGTTGGTATAAGCAACATGTGTTCTCCTCCTCTACATCTACTCTCCTTTCTACCACACACTTATATTCTTAATATAAGAATCTTCAAAGGTAGGTTAAACATAGAACATACCTCAAACCCACACTGAAGTGAAGACACGAATGTGAAATATACTATATAAGGAGCACTTATATTGCATGTTTCTCATTTCCTAGATGCTATATATAATTTCTTTTAAATCTCAATATGAAAACTGGTAATTACACTTGTTAGGAATTGAATGTTTGTGTCCCCTGAAATTCATATACTGATGCCATAACCTCCAGCGGGGCTATCTTTGGAGAGGAGGCCTCTAAGGAAGTAATTGAAGTTAAATGAGGTCATGAAGTTGGAGCCCTCAGCTGACAGCATTAGTGTCTTTGTAAGATGGGACACCAGAGAGAGCTCTTTCTCTCCATGTGCATGCACCAAGGAAAAGCCAAGTGAGCATATAGCCAGGAAGAGAGCTCTTGCCAGGAATGGAATTTACGGGCATCTTGATCATGGACTTCCAGCTTCCACAACTGGGTGAAAATAAATGTCTGTGGCTTAAGCTTCCCAGTCTGTGGTATTTTGTTATGGCAGCTCTTGCAGGCAAATACAACATCTGATAATATCACTACGTGATCTTGAAGAAGTCTCTTATTTCCTCTGAGACACATGTCAAAGAAAGAACTGAACTAAAATATTTATAAGATGCCATCTTGATTTAATTTCCAAGATCTTGTGTTTCTAGGGCTGCCACTCGCCTTTTCTACTTAGAGTCTTTTTAGGAAATGTTGGACATCTAACACAAACACTCTACGTTGTCTTGAGTCCTAGTAATGACACAACAGAGTGATCATATTTAAGTTATGGTATATAGTGAAACATTTATAATAGAAAAAAATAACTTCCCGAGGGGATCATAACACCTAGTATCTGATAAAGGAAATTGGAGTTGGGATTTCCTTCATTGGTTGTGGACCTGTACCAGGGCAGGTGCATTAGAATCACTTGTGATGATTTGTTAAAATACAGATTCCATGATGAACTATGAGACTGTAAGACTAGAAAATGTGTAAGGCCATTTTTCTTTATTAGTGTGAAACAGCTATACAGTAGAACACACATAAAGTTGGGGACTAGTAGGTAGACATTTATAATAGACTGTAAGTTAGGTGAGCTATGTTATAGTTTGATCTTGCAACCAAATAGTTCATGATCTTGGGTAAGCCATTTCCTTTCTCTAGGTCTCAATTTCCCCCATTTGTAAAATCAATGGGCTGGGTTAGATGGTCTTTAATATACCATCTATCCAGAAACACTTTAACTACCTAGTGATTAATATTAGGATATTAGACACATTTTCAATGTTAAGGTGAGAAATAGTTTAGCAGGGCATGGATTGGTGGAGATGTTTCAAGCACAACAAATCATAGCATATTGACAATCCTGTCTTCTAGCTAATCTTACAGCTGGCCCTGGCTTAATACCCACTAAACTTTCTGCTCAAAGAAAATATTTGGTCTCATGCATTGTCTCTGTCCTGAGTCCTATAACGAGGTACCCTCTTATTTGTATGAGCAAAAAGTCAATTGAGAAGTCAAGAAGAGAGGTGATTTTCAATGTATGATCCAGCATCCCAAAGGACACCTCTTATTTCATGATAAAAGCCATTTAAAAAAATTTTTGGGTGTTTCCTATGCTTCTCAAGAGTTGCCAAAAGGTTAAGAAAAGTCTCTTTATTACCAGAACCCAGTATCATTACTGACAAATAGTAAGTAGTCAGTAGATTTTTATAAATATTATGAATGAATTTTTCTTGGTTGTTAATTTTCCTACTTCCAAAGAACTATATAATAGTTGGAATCATAAGGAAGGGCATGAATAGAATGGAAGTATCCACAGAATCTCCAGGTTTTTTTTTTTAAACTCATATAGGAAGATGATATTTTGCAAACTATAAAACCCTGGATAAATAAAACTCAGGTGATGTGGATATAACCCTTTTCCTCTGAAGATGTTCTCCTTTTTTTCCCTCAGTTTGCTATATTACCCTGACTTGACAATGGTCAGAATTTAGTACTCACAAATAGCTTGAAACATTGATTGCAATGCTGAACAATCGAATATTAGAAATTCAGCACCTTGAAAGAAGAGAATTAAGCAAACTTCCATCAAGGTGCAATGGTTTGAACCAGTCGAGCTCTAAAGATGTAAATCCAACTATGAAATAAATCCAAGCAATGTCAGAGTTAAATCAAGGCATCATAAGCAGAGAGCATAAGGACTTAACCTCAAATGATTCTTCATCCAGGATTGAGAGACTATATGTTGTGAGTCTAAGTGTGCATCTGTACATGCTCGCATGTTTGTGTGTGTGCGCGTATGTTTAAATTTTCCAATTGCATACATTGTTTTGATAGCTCTTTGAAATAAACATGCTGCTTACAGAGAAAGGAAAATACACTTCTGAGAATTTAATTTAGAATTAGGATTTCTTTATCATTACTTTTCAGGCATTGGAATTTGTTGCTATTATAGAAGGCTATACCATTGATTATTTATGTAAGGTAGTGGAAAATATGCATTGGCAATGTTGAGTAAACAGCATGTCTTGTGTTTTTGTGGTTAAATCTTTGATCACAGATGTATTCTTAATCATTAATTCATATACAAAATTAATTTAAAAACTAACAGTTTTCTTCAAAACCACTACCAAGGAGATAAAGACTCCTCAAGCTCTACTGGATCTTTGAGTCTCTTCATTCCTACTGAGTGTTGTGATTGGTGTTATTTCCAAAAGTTTCACTTACTTTCTTGAAATCATCTGGAGCCTAGTCATGATCCAATGTGGAATGTTGAGATAAACAGGAATCATAAGCCTTGCCATTTTTGTCATATAGCTGCATTAACTGAGGTAAGCCTGGGTCTCTTCTCAATGTGTTTTGTTATCTGAAAGTTGATTAGTTTGAATTAGATTAGAAGCTACAAGGACTGACTACAGCAAAACCATCTTTGAAGTTGTCCTTAAGATATAGAATCCACTCAGTGCGGTATGGTATACTAGATTGAATTCTAGAACAAAAAAGGAACATTAAAAGAAAACCCATTGAAATCTGAATAAAGTCAATAGTTTAGTTAATAGTAATATCCCTGTCTTAATTTTTTAGTTTTACAAAATGTACCATGGCTACGATGATGTTAAGATTAGGAGAAACTGAGGTAAATGGTATATAGGGTCTCACTAAACTGTACAAAGTTTTTTGTAAATCTAAAATTATGAGAAAGTAAGAAGTTCTTAAAAAATACAGAATCTATGGGCACCTGGGTGGCTCAGTCAGTTAAGCGTCTGACTCTTGGTTTCAGCTCAGGTCATGACCTCAGGGTCATAAGATGGAGCATCACTCAGGGGGCTTCGTGCTCAGTGTGGAGTCTGCTTGGGATGCCCTCTCTCCCTCTGCCCCTCCCCCCCCACTTGTGCTCTCTAAATAAATAAATAAACAAAATCTTAAGAAAAAATACAGAATCTATGTTCCTACATCAAAATGGACAAGAAGCCTAAGACTCTATTCCTGAAAAATTTAATGTGCACCCAGGGATAGGGTTCATGGTGCTAGAGAAGCCTTCCTACTCTAAAAAAGTACTATTAATTTACAAGTCACATGGATCCAGGTATTTGGATTATCTATACCAGTGGATGTCAACACTGGCTTTGCATGAGGATCATCGGGGGAAATTTTCCAACTCCAGAATCCATGACTCCCTAAATCTATTAAATCAGAATTCCAGGGGATGGCACCCTGGGGTCTGTATAGTTGTTGTTTCTAAATTTTCTATGAGTAATTGTGATGTATAACTGGAATTGAAAATCACTAAAATGCAAGTTTCAATTAAGGGGTAAACAGAAGGTTCAGACAATCGACTACTGTAATAATAGCAATGTCCATGAGTTTAAGTACATCAACAGCTGCAACTGGTAATTGCATAAAGTACAACTCAGTTTTATATTTCCTGAATATCTCTAATACTCTAGGACTCTGAGGAAACATTTTTATTTAATGTCTGTATAAAACGTCTCAAACTGTTGGAATTTCAGCATTTTTTCATCATTCACAACAGTACTTCCATGATTCATTTGGGGGACTGGTTGTGAGGAAATTCAGGATGCACTATGCTACAATCAGCTTCTTCAATGACAAGTTTTGACCTTCACTCTTTGCTTTTGCTTGTTCAAGGTCAAGATCAGAGAACCTGGGTAAATAATCGCAAGGGGCTTGATCTTTTTGTGTATAATCTAGATGAAGAAAAATCATCAAACTCTATTTCCTTTACGCTGATATACTGTCCTTACCCAGGTCTGCAAATGGGATTTCCCCTTGTACTTATGACTGTCTCTGTTCCTTCATGGGTGCTGATCACTTCATATATGCTAAAGGTAAATCCATCCTTCCCTTTTTAATCAGATGAAGACATTCCACCCATCCTCTAAAACCCTACTTTATCTATAAAGCATTT
The DNA here is from genome assembly GCF_023065955.2 of Ursus arctos. Taxonomy (NCBI): domain Eukaryota; kingdom Metazoa; phylum Chordata; class Mammalia; order Carnivora; family Ursidae; genus Ursus; species Ursus arctos. The sequence continues at coordinate 45,330,777 of NW_026622852.1, read as the reverse complement.
CCTGGCAGCACTCTTCTCCCACTTTTCTAAACTCCAATATTATATTTGGTACTATACAATTAAGTAATTAATTCTATTTTGACATATTATTGTTCTCTGTTCTTTCACATGTGCTAGGAGGCAGCAGGATATAGTAGAAGGAAGGAAATCATTATAGTCATTTAGAACCAGGTCAGATGCAATCTCCATCTAAGCCTTATGTTTTCCTCTTGATAATTAGGGATACTAACATCTATTTTGTAATGCTGTTGCTTAAAATAGTGAAGCATATTTAAAGAGCTTAGTGTATTATTGGCAGATAATAATTGTCAGTTTTTTCCTTAATTTCTTTCCTCATTTACATGTCTGCATTAAGTGATAAACTTATGATCGTATCTAATATCTTTAGAGAACTTTACAGTTCATAAACTCTTAAAACAATTGAGTGAAGTATGTTTCCAAGCCCTATTTTATAAATAAAAAAGGTGATGAGATCCTGAAAGGTTAAATACCTTCCACAAACCACAACCTTTAATGGAAAGCCTGCTAACATAGCCTGGCCCTTGCTGCTCCAATGCCAGGACTCCCTTCAGGATATTACAGCAAATATTTTGTAAATTGATTAAAATAATCCATTTATCCAAAAGTGAAGGATTACCTTATATGCGCCAAGCTCTTAGCGAAGCTTGTAGCATATAGTAATGAATGAGAAAGACTTCATTTGTGTCCTCATGGAACTTGGAGGCTGGCATTTGGGACAATGATTAGGCAAGGTTGAAGCAAATGGACCTGTTTATATTGATGCCAAATTCTTTCTTGCTAACTGTGGGGCTATGGAACATTACTAGAGGAGTGATGGCTTAATGACAATCAGCAACACTTCTCATATCCGTGACCCTTATGATCAGTATCACTCACTGACAGTACTGGTGGCAGGACTGACATGAATTTACCCCTGTGTCCATCAAGGCTGTAACCTCGTCCTCATTAGCACATGTCAGAAACTTCCAGAAGCTAAGCACTATAACAAGACAGATTGCTACAATTACTAGAAATAATAATCATTAGCTCTATCGTCTTCTTCATAAGAGAATGATGCTTTGGTGTACAGAAAGAAAGCCCTTCTCCCTCATATAGTAGTACTTTCCTTTGGGCTAAAGTTCATTCTGACCCAGAAATGTCTTCACTTGTGGTTGGTGTCTTGCCACAAAATGAGTCTAAGAGACCCACAGCAATGGGTGTCATAACAGCCTGTTCCTACTGCCACAGCATTAGATTACTGCTTGTATGTTGTGTTAAAAAGACTTTCAAATGGAGGTGAGGATCTGCCTCTCTTCAACCTTATGTGTGCCCCAAACTTGGGACGTTTGTTCTTCTGCTGAGGGCTATGGTTAATGTGGAGCCAGAAAGTCGGGTTTCTACCACTCTGCTGGCCCAGGATTCAGTAATCTTAATACAGGAGTTCTCTAGATACTTATCTTCAAGCACTTCTCACTTCTCCCATAGACCCATTTGTCTCAGCTTCCACCAACTTATAGATATATATGTATGTTTGGGGGAGCAGGGTGTTTGTGGAAATATTCCCTACCCTTAAAGAAACTAATGTTGCATCCAAATTTTATCCTATTTATAATCCAGCCTTTTTTTTTTCCTCTCTCTCTCTCTCTCCCTAAAGCAGGAGGGTCCCTCAGAACACTTAGTTTACCATGTTGTTGAAAGACGAGAGCCAGTATGGGGATTTAGATGATCTAGGTTCAATGATACTACTTAACATGCAAACTTGGGCAAATTACTTGCCCTTTTAGGGTCTCAGTGACCCCAAGAAGAAAACAATAGCATTTAACTAGTGTCCCTTATTTTTGAGATTATTTGACTAACAGTAACAATGTAAGAAATGATGTTGAAAGAGTAGTTTAGTAGTTATGGTAAGAAAATAAAATTGGATAATTTAGAAGTTGCCTCAGGGAATAAGAGATACCCCATAGCTCATTCTCAATTTTTGTGGTGTTGCTCTAATTAATTAAAAGACTTTAACATGTTTTGCTGTGTGTGATTTGACTCCTCTAAACTTTCTTCTCAATTTTAGTTTATGTGTAGCAGCTTGTCTGTGAATTAATCCTACAATTACCATATAAAAAGGAAAACAAATACACAAACAAGCAAAAATAGCTAGCAATGATTGTAATAGTGTACCAGGCTCAATTCTCATTTTTCAAGACTTGAATTCTTAAAATTTTTCATTCCCACTATTGTTTAGACCCTAAATACATATTTCCATGCCTGAGTACATGTATATGACTGATTTTGTAAGTTGGTCCCGTCTGACCAAATAGCTTAAGAGGGAAGAGATATTCAGATAGGCACGTGGTCCAATTCTTGAGCCTTATGGAATACTGGGAAGTTTGGGTCAGATTTGCCTTTAAGGGCATACTGACAGTGGAAGTTGTATACCCATCTGAAGCAGAAAGAAAACATAATCTAGGTTGACGCTGGAGAATATTCCTGAAACTAGTTATTACCAAGAGCAGATTAAGAACAATAGGGTGGGGCCATCACAAGGCACTAAGCGGCAATAAAACATGTTTACCCAGCTGAGTCAGCGCCATAGCAGAACAGAGCCCCTGGGGATCCATGAGCATGCAGTTTAATCAGCACCCTTGGAGACAGGGCACGTGAATGGACCCTGCACAGCTAGCGTGCTCAGCCCCATGCTGAGATGGAGCAAAGTAATCATTCTGTATACCACTTGGCAGTTCCCACCATCATTTCTCCATAACACTCCATCCTGGCCAGTGAGGCTCTAAGAACCAGGAGTCATGTGTGATACACAGAGGGATGGAGCCTCTGTCAATTGCCTTTAGGAAATCATAGGGGGATCATCAGGTGCCATGTATGGTACCATGCTGGTGGCCCAATCTGTACGAAAAATACAATTGGGACAGATGCTGAATAACTAAGATGATTTGTATTTCTAGCCCATTTTTTCACTTTTGACTTACGAACCTGCATCTACAAAAGCCTCCTAGGAGCTCATATTCAACATGAATAAAATTAAACTAATAATATTCTGTTCTATACTTCCTTTTTGCTCCTGTTTTCTCTGGCACAGCAAGTGATAGGCCGATTCACCTTGTTTAAAGTCTACACCTCACCCTTTTCTTCATTATGTAAGATTCAGGGGTAAAGGGACTCCACCTATTTTATTCACTATCTTATCTCAGGAAATCTAAGGAAATATTTGTGGAATGAAGGAACAACCAGAATACAAAAAAAAAATTTTAATGGACTGTAAGGGTCTGCTGTATGCAATATATAATTTCATTAAGAAAAAAAAAGTGGGAAAAAAAAGAAAAAAAATAGAATCAGAAAAGACAAAGGGAGCATGCAACACTTGATCTCGGGGTTGTGAGTTTGAGCCCCACGCTGGGTGTAGAGATGACTTAAAAATAAAATCTTTAAACAAAGAAAAAAGAAAAGACAAACACCTAGGTTTTACCTGATAGAACTTACTCAAACCAATGAGGAAATAAGTCTCCCCTACTGATGTGTTCATTTTCTATTGCAGCTATAACAAATTACCACAGATTTCATGGCCTAAAACACGTATTTTTTAATCTCATAGTCCTGGAGGTCACACGTCTGAAATGAGTCTCACTGGCTGAAGTTCAAAGTGCTGGCAGGACTGTGTTCATTTCTGGAGGCTCTAAGGGAAAATAGGTGCTCTTGTATGCCGGCTTCTAGAAGCTGTCCACTCTCTTGGCTTGTGTCATTCTTCCATCTCCAAAGCCAGCAGTGGCCTATGGAGTCTACCTCATGCTGCCATCTCTCTGGTGGTGACTCTTTCGACTCCTATTTCCCCCACTGAAGGACTCTGGTGACTACGGTGGGCCTATCTCAATAATCCAGGATAATCCTTTTACTTTGCGGTCAGCTGTCTAGCAACCTTAATTTCAACTGTCATCATAATTCCCCCTTGACAGGCAACATAACATGCAACATGCAACATTTTGAGGATCAGGACTGGAACATCTTTCAGGGCCATGATTGTGACTACGCCTGCAGGCTAGGCTGATAACCACAGATTTCAGACTGTCCTGTGGGGGAAATTACCCTGATCATGAGAGACTTGATGAAATCTGTGTCCTCCATAAGCCCTCTTCTCATCTTGGTTTGTTGAAGTAAAACTCATTCATCAACAGTTACCTTAAATACCACCTCCTCCGTGATTCCCTTTGTGATTGTCCTTGTGGCCCACTATGTCTTCTTCCTTGACTTTCCACAGAATTTTCATTACATAACAAGTCACATTAAATCTTGTATCATGGACAGATATACTTGCATAATGTGTTCTTTCCCTTTGAATGTAAGCTTCCTGAGGATTCGTTCCCAAACCAGTCTTAATATGCAATTTCTTCATAATACCTATATGACTTTGGGAAAATGTATTAGTTCCTGGGTTCTCAGTTTCCCCGTATATTTATCAAATTTTCTCCCAACAAATGCTAAGTGCAAGCACATTCCTGGCACATGGAGGCTGTTCAATGAATGTTATTTCTCTTCCCCACATATACCTGTGATAAATTTGCCTGTATTTGTGTGAGGGACTACTCTAGGACAAAGACTTGGCATCGATACCATTCTCCCTGAATGACTGTGAGCTCTGTGAAAGCAGGGACTCTGTCTTTCATGTTCATTGCCATGTTCCCGGTCCCAAAGTGCCTCTCAACAATAAATATTTACTGAACTAATGAATAATTCTTAGTGAAAAAGATAGGAATGTTTCTCTGTCTTCCAGTGGTGTGTTCTCCTAACTATATATCTTGTCACAGATTTTCCTGATTCATCTGGCACAGTCTGTATCCCTAAACCATTCACTCCCATATACAAAATAAACCCTGACAAAATTAAAAATCTTTGCGTAGCTAACGCTTCACACTCCTTCAATCTGCTCTCCTCCTGCTTCCACCTCCCCTCCTTGCAGACAACCACATTTTTCCCCTTATGGGAATGCAGACAAAAAAGAATCACGATTCCTAAAATGAATAATTGATATTTCTTCAGAGCGACCTACCCTATTCTACTTGTTCTCTTAATTTACTCAGTTTATACCAACTGATGACAGAAGCCCATTGTTTTGCTGAAACATTAACTTCACAAAGTCATTCCGCTCCCATCTGCAGCACTTAAATTAATGATTCCCTCTGCAACATCTGTTTAATTAACTATCGGCACCATAGAAGAGGCGTCCAAATACCCCAGCGACTAAATCAGGCTCAAATTAGGGAAATACGATGTTAAATTGTATCAGGGAGAAGCCGAGTTTATCCTTCCGAGCACTGGCATTCATTAGCTAGCAGCCAACCCATGCATCTTCATAATGAAGTAGTGTCAGCAGTGCTTGGCTGTAAAGTTCTCATTTAGGGGCTGCACGGGTCCCTCCAGTCGTGGTCACCATGGGGAGCTAGGAAGAGGCTTAGAGACCCCCAGAGGTAGCACATCCTTCCCTCATCTTTGTTCCTGGAAAGAGCAATGGAGCTTCAATTGGGCATGTGCAGGCTGAAGGATTCTGGGAAACAGCAGTGGTATGGGGAAAGTGACATTTGTGAGTCATTTCTATTACGAGTATTCCATCTTCTCTGAATCCTTTTAGTTATATTTGCATAATTATTTGCATTGATCTACATAAGCAGGAAACTGGTCTGGCCTCTTTGGATGCACTGGGAAATCTCTTTAGTTCATAAATTTGACAGCATTCATTTAACAAAGATCTGCAAAGAACGTGCTGTGTTCAAAGCATCATACTAGGCACAAGGGAAAGGCAAATTAGACACAAATCCTGCTCATTGATAATTTACATCAGATAGAGTACACTGTAAACATGATTCTAAACCTGTGTGTTCACCTTTGTGCACATGTACATATAACTCCAACTGGAAATATGGTGGCTGTTGGTATAATCCCTGTTCTCACGGTTTATGATCTAGGTTGTATACACACACACACACACACACATCAACTAGAGTACCACTTCTAATACAAGAAATAAAATAAGCAATATATTCACAGAAATAGAGATCAGCTTTCATAGGTGCTCAGAAGGGGAAGGCATCCTGTTAATCTGGGGAGTGGTGTAAAAGAAAGAGTTCAGGGAGTACCTGTCCCATTAGCTAGTTCTGGAGGATGGCGCACTCTGCAGCTGTATGGAGAAGGGGCAATTTAGAGGTAGGGACAGCAAGCGGGAAGAGTTGCAGAATCTGAGAGCAGTGAATCATGTAGTTTGTGGACATAAAGGATGCTTTCAGAGAAAGCCTCTACTTTCTCTTGATGTCCTCGTGTCTGGCACACAGTTGGTCTGAAATACTGAAGCTAGCCAGGCAATACAGAAGGAGACCCTTACTCACCTATATGTGCCTTCTCACTCTACACTTTGAGATTACCACCCTGTACTGACATGAATACCTGACTTCCTCCCTAAGCCTGGCATTTTGACTAATTCATCTATCTGGTTGGCCTTCTCTCTCAGACCATGGTCATCATGCATCTCTTATGTTCCATATCAGACTTAGACCGTCAAGCACAGATTTCCTAGTTGGATCCTGATACCCAGTCTCAGGACCCACCTGGTGTAACATTCATGTGTAATTCTCTCTTAAGTTAGAACATTCAGATGTGGATACAATTATCTCCATGCTGTTTGAACAACACAGCAGTCTATGATAAACACTATTTAACATTGGCGTTAATTCATTCTGGGTTCATTTTGTGCACCAGGAGGACCTACTGAAAACAGGACTTAAACCGTGGTAGGGGAAAAGGGTCTTCTTGGCCAGCCAGGGTCAGAGGAAAATAAGTTCAGTGAAGGAGGGATTGAGAAAGTCAGGCACTGAAGGTCAGGTTCAAAAGCCCTCAGGAAAACAAAAACAAAAGCAAAAACAGTCCATTGCACAGATTACCCAAGACGCTGTCATGTGTCTGACTGGACACCAGCAAGACACAAATCTGGTGACTGATTCAACAAATTTTCCACTTCGTAGGGTGTTTTTTTGTTGCTATGGTGACAAATGTGGTGTGAAATTGCAAGTTTGCAAACTGCATCATCACGGAGCTCCTAAAAGCAAGGGCCTGGCAAAGCCAAAGGATGTGAGGAGCCGAGGACACAGAACAGGTGCAGAACAGTCCAAGAAATCATCCAGCTTCCACACAGAAGCATCTTCACGCCCTTCCCCTCCACAAGTGCTGCTGAGTCTCCAGATCTAAACAGCCACAGGAGACACAATACTAGACGCCAGATGTACACATCTGTTAGTTAAGTCACACGCACGAAAGGAAGGATGCCACGGAAAGTTCTAAATTTATTTTCGAAAGAACTTCTGAAATCTGGCAACTTCTAGCAATGAAGAAAAGTCCTAATGTGCTAAGATCATTATGTTGCCTAGCTGTTGCTTACAGGAGATAAGAGATCTTTTTCCTCCCTCCTTTCTTGGCTCATTCTCTTGCCTTGCAAACCACTGCGGCTCAAGGAATCAATGTGAAGAAGATGTGTTTACAAATGGATTCTGCCACGGTTGGTCAAGAGGTCGGATGTGTTGGTGGGAAGGCAACAGGGCTCCCATATCATCAGGTGTGGACCTCAGTTCTAGTTCTGCTGCTTATTCACAGTATGAATTTGAGCAGTTGATCTCATATCTCTAAGCCTCAGGTTTTATTTGTTGGTTTTGTTCTGTCTTAATTGGAAAAATAGCAGTTAAAAAGTACAGGTTACTGTATTAAAGGAGACAAGGGTCATAAAGCAGTGCGTACGGTGTTTGTCATAGGACAAGCATTCAATAAACTTTAGTTATTAAGGTTAGTATCATCTAACTACTAGTACACTCTCTAAGGGGTGTGGTATTTACTTTTTTAAAGAGTGTGAAAATTCAGCCTCGTTGTGATTAACGAGAAAAAGGAGTAAAAAGGAAAAAAAAAGTTTCAAAGAGGTGTTTTTTTGTTTGTTTGTTTTACTTCCCATATATAAATGACAATGACCAACTGAAACTGTCAGGGGACTTATCCCCAAAGTTGGAATGTCCCCAGGAGCAGTGATTTGATCGATTTCACCAATGATGAAAGGAAGTCCAGGCTGGCAAACTAAAATAATCTCCAGCTAGCACAGTGATAGGAGACAGGGGGGCAATGTAGAAAAGATGTTATCACCAAGAAGTCCCAAGAGAGTATCTAGGCAAGGAAACAGATGGAGCACAACCTTATAGAACCCAGAAGGCTTCCTTAGAAATCCAGATATAGGGGCAAATACTTGACCTCAAGGCAATCTGTCTGCAAGCAAGTTTCACAGCAAGTTCAGGGCAGGGTTCTGAGCAAGTGTCTAGAATGCAGATACAGAAGTTACAAAAGGAAGGCACGGCTCCACCCTGAGAGTGACACCCAGGAGTCTTAGACTGGATGGTAGGCATAGGGGAAAGGCAGATTGCATCAAAATCCAAAAGGGAATAAAAATATCTAACTGTTCAGACTCCTGCGTGGCTCCGTTGGTTAAACGTCTGCCTTCGGCTCAGGTCATGATCCCAGGGTCCTGGGATCAAGTCCCACATCGGGCTCCCTGCTCAGTGGGCAGCCTGGTTCTTCCTCTGCCTGCCATTTCCTCTGCTTGTGGTCTCTCTCTCTCTCTGACAAATAAATAAAATCTTTAAAAAAAAAAATCTAACTGTTGGAAATATTCCAAAAATGTTGAAAATGCACTTGATCAGTTGCTTAAATGATTAAAGTCATAGTTCTATCATTGTGTGTCTGTGAAATACAAAAAATTAAACGAAGTAGAAAACCAAAATACAGAAAAACTATGAGTATAATCATTGCACTGTCTTAACATTTGTTTACCACATTCGAGTGCTGGTGTTTGTTTTCTTTCACACTGGGTGGTTCCTGTTTTTCTCTTTGTGAGAATTACAAAGCAATGACTATAATTTTGAGCATATGAAAGATGGGTCGCAAAAGCCCACATTTGGATCTTGTGAGTATGAGGTGTTTTGGTTTCATTGGTGATCCAGTCACTTGTGTTGTTTTCCTCTTAGGACAAGAAACAGTGTCCCAGAGAGGACCTTAATTACTAGCTTGTCAGTATTTTTGCAGGGAGTCTCGGGAGAGAAATGACAGAGAAATGTCACCGAGAAGTGGGAAGAACCAACGCGACCCAAATATTCCTACTACAGAGATTTTAGCCAGAAGTTGAGGAACGACGGGTCCTAATATCACATGAACTAAAGCACTGAACACAAGGAATAAACTTCAAAAAAGAAGCTAGTTCTCTTTGTAAGGCTTGATGTTGGTTTAGAAACAAGCATTTGAGTCATAGACCTTAATTATCTTGAGCTATTGCTACCAGGCAAGGTTTCCTGAGAAAAATCTGTAGCTAATATATCTACATTTTATTTAAAATATACTCATTCAATATTTGCTAATTCATCATGAATGGAAAATAAATGAATTTTCCTGTCTGCCTGCTCTTTAGACTTACTGCACATAAAGATACATTACAATCACTTCCTTATCTGTATCCTAAGTGCGGTTCTCAATCATTTCAGCAGGTGGAACTCCACGCAGAAAAAGATAGCTGTGCCAATGAGATTTTGCATCTCTTCTGTGATTGGAGAGAATTTTGGATACAGAAATGGTAAGGCATTTAGTGCGTGTCCAATACATTGGTCTCACATACAGTATTCCTTTTAATTTTCACTATTACTTAATTTGGTAAGCATTATTCCCTCCATTTTACAGATGGGAAAACAGAGGCACAGAGAATTAGCCCAAAGCTACTTGGCTACTAATTGGAAGTACCCAATTTATATTACTCCCAATTGGTCTGAAATAAGAAATTATTAAGTAAGTGAGATTATTAAATAACTGAACAGCCTTAAATTTGATACATTTTGTTTAAAAAAACTATTTAATAAAAATATTAGAATTTTCCAGCTCCAGCACTAGACTGGGAAATTTAAAACAAGCAGATGACTGCCAGAGGGGAAGGGAGTGGGGAAGGGGAGGGGTGAAATAGATAAAGGGGATTAAGAGTACACTTATGAACACTGAAAAATATATAGAAGCATTGAATCATATTGTATACATGAAACTAATATAACACTGTATGTTAATTATACTTGAATAAATAAATGGTTAAAAAATATGAGCCACCTTTGATAAATATAATAATCTCCACTGACCAAAGTTTCCCTGTAGGGATTTTATGACTCTCCTGGTATGTGCCAGGTTTATAATTCCCACCAAGAAGAAAAACATCCCCAATGGCTTAAACAAGACCAATAGCAATCTCTGAACAATCTCTGGTTCATAAGAAATAAGTACTGAGTGGAATTTGAGAAACATCTTTTGCACCTGCAGTAACTCTGAGTTGACTTTGAAGTCATTTTGTGTGGGTCATATAATAAAACAGTTTATGAGACCGTAGGTTGCTCACATTCTGGTATCTGAATCCCATCTGACTGGTTATTGAATTTTCCACACATCTGCATTTGTTGTCTTGCCATGACGTGAATATTCTTGAAGGTTAGACATCTGGTCAGCATTTCTCTGCTCTCTTATGGAATTTCAAAGTTATTATACAAATGCCTGCTCAGTGAAATTGATTCAATGAGACTGATGAATGGGCTGTTTTTAATGGAGTTCCATTAATAATTCTCTGTGTTCTAAAAACTACATTTAACACAATGAAATGGGTGCTACTGGAAAATCCAGACTCCAGGTATTCTAATTGTGTTAGTCTGTTTGGGCTGCTGTAACCATAGATGGTGCTTTAATATACCATAGATGGTGCCTTAAACTACAAACATTTATTTCTCACGGTTCTGGAACTGGGAAGTCCAAGATCAAGGTGCCGGCAAGTTCAAAGGGCCCATTTCCCATCACAGTGGTCTTCTCTCTGTGCCCTCAAATGGTGGAAGGGTCAAGGGAGCTCTCTGGAGTCTCTTTGATAAGGACACTAATTTCATTCCTGAAGGTGCCAACCTCATGACCTAATCACTTCCCAAAGGACCCACCTCCAAATGCCATCACACTGAAGATTAGAATAAGAATATGAATTTGAAAGAGACACAAATATTCAGCCTACAGCACCTTTCTACAGAGTGTATGAATCAGCAAGAACCATAAACTTGATTATATTCTTAATTACTCCAAAGATTATGGTTGTCAAACTGTGCTTGAGTTTGTCTATGTTGAGGATGACAAATAGGTATCACACTGGCCTCTACTCTCCCATGCGTGCCCACGGTGGTCATTCTTAGTGAATCATGGCACATACTCATTGTCACAGTTTTTAGACCTTAATAAAGAACCACAAGATTCTCACTCCCTATCCATTAGATATGGCACATAAATTGAAATGTACTTACTTTTCTTGGTCTAGTAGAAAAAAAAAAAATGAATAACCCACATTGGATCAGGGCCACAATATTGGACCAGAAACTTTTCTTTTATGGGGTACTTTCAATAAACATTAAGAATCACAGGCCATTGGGCTCTCATCTTTTCCAAAGAACTGTATGAAATATGGGCGAAGTCACAGTGAAGAATGTACAGGAGCTAGGTAGCTGTCCATAGCTTGATATTTGCTATTGGTCTCGTTTAAGCCATTGGGGACATTTTTCTTCCTGGTGGGAATTATAAACCTGGCACATACCAGAAGAGTCATAAAATCCCCTCTGGTATCTTTAATCAATCATGACTAGTATATCTACCATACATTCTCCAAGTTTAAAATAGAATAAAGTCACATAATAATCTTTCTCCCAGCAGCTAGACTGCCTTTCAGCACAATGACCCACACTCTATGGCTGTATTAACAGATACAATCTATTCTTTAATGGAGCTCAGCCATGGGGATTAGCTACCTGTAATGCAGTTTGGGCTGTCAAGCACTCTACCAAACTGCTAACACATTACAAGTTATAGGCATCAATTCTTTCTAAGTGAAAAGGCATTTCACATTCAAAACACTTCAAACCTAATAACGGGAAATTATCATGATGGATCCCCTTCAGCTGCCGAACGGTAAAGAGATGGAGAGAAAAAAGAGAGGCACCCAATCGAAAAATTCATATCAATTCTTTTTGATCTACCTGGGGCAGATTAAACCCCAGTAGTGGATAAGCTGTCAAAAAGATTGCAGGAGCTCAGCTGTGGATCAGAAGTGTTTCTGTTTGATGGCAGGAGGCAAATCCTAATAGAATAGGAATAAAGTCCAGCAGCTGGCAGAGTCCATTTTGCCTGGAATCAGAGTGGCATGAGCAGTCCAGGAAGGCCAGGTAACCTACATCATACTGGATTTCCCTGTTTAGTGTTACACCAGGATGGTGAAAATCCTCAGGGATTCTAGACTGGAACAGGATCCTGAAAAAAAATCTCCCACTAGGCAAGGGGAAGTTGGAATGTTCTGCTTTCTGGTCCTATTTCATATGGCCTTCCAACTGTGGTGAGAGCCTCAACTGACTCTGCAATAAGTCAGGGGACAGAGATGCTGATACTACCTGGCATTTTGGACTTCATGTCAAAATTAAGGGTAGAACTGTTGTTATTCCCATATGAATCAATTATATTCATTCATTCATTCACTGTTAATTTATTCAATTACGCATCCAAGTTTGGTTATATATTCATGGCTGTTCTAGACACTATGGGTTTAAGGGGCCTTCAGAAAAACCAGAGGGATGCAAAACACACCTGAAAAAAGCCAAACCATCATTTTTCTGATTCTACCACCACACTGATAGTATAATATTCATCATCGTTCACCATTAAAGACATCTTCCAGTTCTAATATATGCTAGGATTGGCCAACAGGTTTCAACTAGCTTTTGGAGAGTTGTAGTGAGAAGGACCAATCTGTGCCTAGTGGAAAAGTGTTAGGACTGAGTAAAAACATCGTCAGGGGGAAGAGAGAAGGGTGTAGAGTGCTCCTGCCAACTCTTTGCCAGCTCTAACCCGATTGCATTCCCATTCTCAGCTCTCCTCCTTTTAAACTTTTTTTTTTTTTTTTAAACACTGCTACCAATTTAACATCCCAGTATTTGATGATTTGATGGCTGGACGACCATAGCAGATGATTTAATGCATTTTAATATTAATTTTTCAGAATATTTTTCATTGAGTTATAGCCTAGTACCGTTAACAAAATAGTAATGCAGTGCCTTCCAAATAATTGCAGATCCAGGGAAGTAAGAACATGCTCAATAGAGAAAGTCCACACCCTCAGAAAGAGGGACTGAAGGCAGTCAAAGTAATCACACCTACATATAATTTCTTAACTTACGTTAGTGCTGCAAAAAACAAAAACACAATTTAAAAAAATCATACAGAAAAGGGACTCATTATTTTCTGGGGTGGACAAAGGGGGTGTCAAGAAAGATTTCCGGGAGCAATTGATGCCTACATGGTTGTGAAAAACACACAGACGTTAACTAGAGAAAGTTTAGTAAAGAGCACGTATAAAGGCCCTAAGATAGAAAGAAGAGTGACTTCAAGAAGGAAAGACAGGCATGGCTAGAGGTCAAAGACGAAAGGCAAGAGAGGTGGCATGAGGGGAGGAACTGGATTGTGTAGGACAGATTACGTCATGTGGTGGATTTTGCCGTTTTTTCTAGTAACAGTGAAAAAGCATTGAAGGATGGTAAGCAGGAGAGCGTTAGGATGAGAAGATCACTCCCACAATATTTTGGAGGTAATCGCAGGGGAAGGTCCAAAGAGGTAGCAGCAGGAAACTATTTCAAGTTTATTTGTTTGCTTGCTTTTCTCCAGTAGCGCGAGAGAGAAATAATGAGGTTATATCATTGTTGGGATTAGACCAAGGATGTGGCTGAAGGCTAAAAATTCGTAGGAAGATTGATGCCCAGGATTAGTCACAAAAGGATCAGGTCTATGATTTTAAAATATTGAAAAGAACTAATATTTATTCACTACTTATTCTGGGCATTGTATGATGCTATGCTATGAACTGTCCAAATGCTTAGTCTCACCTCATTCTTCCATGAGCCCTATCGCAGAGTCATTACCATAATCTCTAGTATATGAAAGAAAAAATACAGAGGGGGGAAAACAACCCTCTGGAGAGCAGAAACACAGACCTATAGTGCAAGAGATGGAATGAGTTAAACCCCCATCCACAGCTGAACCGTAACCTTGCTCCAGTCTCCTGACTCTGGAGGTTCCTCTCCACCCGGACACCCTGTAATGGCTCTCCCGTCCTTTATTAATGCCTGCATATCGTCTGAGGCCACTGTGTCTGCTTGGTACTTGAATTCCCATCCCGATTACCCCAGTTCAGCTTTTAGAAAGGAAGCAACAGTGCAGCTCAGGAGAGAGAGAGAGAGGGGTGAATGTAGTTTATTTTTCTTAGAACACATGTTCAGAAAACACCCATGATGGTAACCATGATTCTATTTACCTTCCTGACTCTGCCACAAGCCTGAAGGGGAGGACAGATTTTCATTCCTGTCATAAAGGGGCTGAGGAAACCATGCCTATTTGGTCTGGTTGGAAGATACAGTTTAGGAGACTCTGTTAAGACTGTCTCATTAGTCATATAGCATTTGCCCACTGATGACTGAAGGCAGAATATGACCTTAATTACATTACCATGCTAAACTTGATGTTTTCCTTGAGGGCCAGGGGATGAAGGGAGAGGGATGGAGTCAGCAGCTAGGGGCCAAGGATAGAAAACACCACAATATTATGTCACTGGTAATTATGAGTTAGGGGTGGGAGGAGGGCATGAAAAAGGAAAACAAATAACGTCTTGAGTATCTTTTGTTTCTCAGGAACTAAGCCATGTATTTGTACATATGTTATACAAAATAATTAGTAAGGATAGCAGTGAATCTATATTACAAATAACTCATAAAAATATAACAAAATAGGCTTATTCTAATGTTTTGGAGTTTGCAAAGCACTTCAAAATAGGAAGGCACTATAATGTTACTGTTTGAGGAGGCCAATCAACAGCACATTTTTCTTTCCCTTAAATTCAGAAGTAACTAAGGAAATAGTCCCAAAAGTTAAGACAGGTGGGATCAAAGTATAGGTTTATTATTGTTAAAGCAGTATTGCAGAACCTTCCCCCCAGATTTACCCTTACCCAACTCAGCATAGGCAGGGGACAGGAGAGTTAACTCAAAGGGGCACCTGGAGGCATGATGTTCCAAGGAGCACCTACCTGTAGACTCTCTATCCTGTTATTCAAGTGTGACTCCTCCTCCTTGGGAAGGAGACAGCTGTGGGAAGGGATTTAAAGTGCTCCTCTAGAAAAGTTCCATCAGGAAAACATGAAGATACAAAGGTAAGGTTTCCATGATTGTAGTGCAGACTGAGAAAACATGGGCGTTAGAGGGAAACAGACCAGGTACTTAATATGTTACCCTCTATGATTTCCTAAACAAGTCCCTAAGCCAGACATCATCATTTCTGTTTATAATTGATGCTGTCTTTATGTTTTGTTTGTCATGGAAGCTTGGCATTCATTTTGACTTTTGATATTTTATATTTTAGAACTATATCAAAATGTTATAATATTAAAATACTATTTGTCTTGAATACTGAGAATTGTGTGCTCTAGCATACTATCTTGCATAGAGCAGGTGCTCAGCAATAAATACTGAAGACACTGCATTGTGTAAAACATGGTTCCTATACCCTAGGACCTAGCAGTGCAAAATGGGGCAGTGTTTTGCAAAAAATTGGTATGAACTTAATATGTAGTATGTGAACTACTGATGATATTCTAAATGATTTGAGGTGATACATTAAAAATACTTCAAAATTTTGATAGTTATATTTTTATTTTTTAGTTGATTTTTTTATTTAAATTCAATTGCTTTCAAATATATGTACATGCATATTCACATGTATAATTACAGTACCATTTTAATTTCATAGATGTGATTACTTAGGATGAGGTTAAAGAAAAAATGTTTTTAAAACTGAGTAACTATGGGGGCACCTGGGTGGTTTAGTCAGTTAAGCGTTTGCCTTCAGCTCAGGATCAGGTTATGATCCCAGGGTCCTGGGATGGAGCCCTCTGGCCTCAGGCTCCCTGCTCAGCAGGGAGCCTGCTTCTCTCTCTGCCCCTCCCCCTGCTTGTGCTCTCTGTCTCTGTCTCTGTCTCTCTCTCTCAAGTAAATAAATAAATAAAAATCTTTTAAAAAGTTAGTAAATATAAAGAGAATATTAAGTTAATGAAATATGGACAGCATGCAGATTTGGCTAAATATCTCAAACAAATGCACAGATAAGTAGACTTTGAGAAGCTCCATAATCAACATTATCATTCTAGAGTCAAACAGTGGGAAGAGTATCATAAATAGTCTAATAGATGCAGAAAACATGAACAGCAGTTACTGAGAGAAAGGGGAAATTAATTCCAAGTGGTGGGAATTTAGGAAGGCTTTAAGGAGGAAACAATTATTGAACTCTGCCTTGAAGGCTGCAAAGGGTGTCAAGAAACAGATGTGAGACTATTCTTTAAAAATCTGAAGTCCAAGTTGCATGCTGCATTCATTTTGGGGTCTAATTCTGTTACGTTTTAGCTGGCCACATGTCTAACCGTTCCTGAGGAGCTGGGTGCATTTCTAATCCCCATGAAGAATCATTTTTATTACAATCTAAGGTCACCTAGTTGGTGACAATAATTTCCCACCTCTCCTTTAACACTGCCTGATTGTCTTCTAAATTTGTTTACGAGGCATTTATAGCCAAGAACCCAATTAAGGGTGTTCCTACCCCACACAAGTGTGATCAGCAGCACCTAGAAACAATAACAGCCCCCCTCCCACACACACACCCTCTTTCTTGTAAATTTTATATCACAAAATGAAAGTCAGTTACAGATCCATTAAGGGGGAGATGTAATGGGAGGGAGACGCAGTGAGCTCTATCTGGGTTGAAGAAGATAAGCTGCATAAATCAGCACACCTTGCAGCTGAACATTTCTTTAAATAGCTGAACAGGAAAAGAACATGCTCCTTCTATTAATATCAGCAGCACTCCCTCCTGTCTTTAGTGGAAACCAGCCCTCAGTGTTGGGATGGGGGAAATGCTACTGCCCTATGCTTAACCGCTACAACCCAGCTATGATCGTGCATCTGTCAACACTACAGTATTGTCCCTGCGGCAGAACCTGTCCCAGACTATTCTTGGAATCTGGCCTCTTCTATATCCCCATCTCATCCAAATTTACCCATTTTTGTATAATCTACTAAGTTACCTTCCTCTAACCTGGAGACTGAGTCAAGCAAATCTTAGGGTTCGTTAGTTTCATGAGGCAATGTACAAAGCCCCACTTAGCTAAGGCAAGAGCTCTCTCAATTTTAAAACACTTTGGTCCATGTCTGTGAGGCACTACCTAAAGTTTTAATTTAATTTAAATTATATGTTATTTTATTTATTACACAAGAAGTCCTATTGCAGACTTATTGCACAAGAAGTTTCTTGTAGAAAGCAAAGCAAAGTACAAGATTCAACTGAGCAAGCACGGAAAAAAAAAAAAATGTTAATCAAAATCATACCAACCAGAAATAGTAGTTTTGGTGTGAAGATACATAAAATATATCCAAAAAGCGTTATGTAAAAAGCCTTGAGGCTAGATGTGTTTCAAAATTTGTTTAGATTTTAGAAAGTTGATTTGGAGCATATTTATTATATGACATATCACCCACAGCAGGTCTAGGGCAGAATTAGTAAAAATCATGAATATTCACATGATATGGTGCTAAAGTCTAAAAATAAACTCATGTCAGCTCAGGTTAGGTTTTGTGACCAAATGTGTTTTGGCAACAAATACGAAAAAAAAAAAATACATTTAATTTGAGGGGTGTGTGGATTTCCAAATTGAACATTGACGCTTATGTTATTACTATTCTCTAAACAGCTCTTCAGCAGAATTAGTAAAAATCATGAATATTCACATGATATGGTGCTAAAGTCTAAAAATAAACTCATGTCAGCTCAGGTTAGGTTTTGTGACCAAATGTGTTTTGGCAACAAATACGAAAAAAAAAAAATACATTTAATTTGAGGGGTGTGTGGATTTCCAAATTGAACATTGACGCTTACGTTATTACTATTCTCTAAACAGCTCTCAGCTTTCAGCATGACAAAAAATATGTAGCTACGCCATCACTGGATATCAAATTTCCACTGTTAAAATTTTAATACATACGTGTTTTAAATGCAAATTATACAGAAATGCAAAACAAAGATGGTAAGTGCCATTTTATACTGCCTCCAGAGACAACCACTACTTACTGGCATATGCCCTTCTCGGCCGTCATTTTATATATCTACAACTTTATAAAATTATCTACATAAAAAAACTGGAATAATACTATGCATGCCATTCTGAAATCTAGTTTCTCCCTATAGTATATTTTGAAAATATTTCCTTATCATTAGTATAAATCAGCCTCATTCTTATGAGTGACCTAATAACAATAATAGATGAATTTTTCTCCCTTCCTTTCTTTTTCTTCTTCTGACAATTATTTATTTTTTCCAGCACTATTCAAAATCCTAGGAATGTAGAGAGAAATTGGACAAAAATCCCTGAATTTAGGAAGCATAGTTTCTAGTGGACGTAAAGGCAATGAATAAGATAAAAAGTAAAATTGATAGGATATTACATAGTAAGATGAAAACTGAGTCCCATAAAGAGATAAGAACACATCAAGAGCTGAAGAGTACAGATTTAGATGGGCTGGCTGGGAATGCAGAATGGTTGCCACCACGCATGGCAGAGTGAGTAGGTGGGGGAGTGAGCCATGCAGATGCCTAGGGGACGAACACCAGGCAGAGGGGATGTCAAAGTGCAAACAGGGTGCAAAAGCGGGTCTGGCACGTTTCTGTAACAGAAAGGAAGCCAGCATGGCTGGAGCCAATTAAACAAAGGGGAGAACACAAGGGTATATGAGATGGAATCCATGGTCAGATTATGTAGGCCTGGAAGGCCATCAGAAGGACTTTAGATTTCCCTGTAAGTGACATGGGAAGTTTTTGAGAATTTGGAGCAGAAACGGGAAAGATCTGGATTTTTATTTGTAAGGGATGTCACAGTGGGTTGAGAACAGATAGAAGGGAGCAGGGGCAAAATTTGGAAAACCATTTTTAGAGATTACTGAAGTTCTCTAGGTAAGAAATATCTTGGGTGAGTGTGACAGTCATGGAAGTGGTAAGGAAGGATCAGGTTAGGTATGTATTTTGAAGGTATTGGTGAAAGATTTGCCAATGGGTTAGATAGGACGAGTAGGAGAATGAGAGGCGTCAAGGGCCCAAGGTGTGTGACTGAGCCAGTAGGAGACAGGTACCATCAACTGAGATGGGGGAGAATACTGGGGCGGGACTGGGTTGGGAGGGGACATCAGGAATTCACTCTTGAACATGTTCAGTTTGAGATCTATGTGGCACATCTGAGGAGAGATCTCAAATCAGCAGTTGGACTGAGAGGAAAGATCCAAGCTGGAGGCATACGTTTAGGGGTCACCAACATTTACATGGATTTAAAAGGTATGAGACTAGATAAGAATCCTAAAGATGAAGTTATGGTTAAAAAGAAAGATTTAATTATACCACTGTCCAATTTTTGGACATATTGTTTCACTTTTCACTTATATAAAGAATGGAAAAATGGTTATGCACACATTTTGAGTAAGTTTCCAATTTTTTTTTCCTTAAGTCAATCTTCTTCATGCATAGCTGCTTGATAAGAGACACCTGTAAACAAATCTAAGTAAATGGTGAATGATGCTTCATCATTTTTTCCCCCCTGAGAACACAATGAGTAGTTCATGATGTTGCCTGGACAGTCAGTACATTTTTCCATAAGGATAAGGAGAGGTCATTTCAACAGTATCCTAAAGGCTGCAAAGAAATTTTGCACTTGAAAAGTGGGATAAAGGGAAAGCACATCCAAGGTAACAGGAAACATCATAGGAACGAATACGGCATGAGGAACGAATGTAAAATGCCCTAAGAATGACCACATTAAATAAGCACATGGCATCCGAGAGCAGCGTGGGAAAGGAAGTTAATATGGGACCAGACCCTCAAGGATTTTACATTCCAAGCTAAGGAAATTTCATTATGTTCTATAACCTAATACAAAGAGAAAGTAGAGGTATTTAAGCAGGAGCAGGTGATTTGATTAAATCTCTATGGAAAAAGGAAGAAAAAAACCCAACTTTGATTGGAAGGATGAAGGGTTAATTCCAGGGGATAAGCCCTGGATCCAGGGAGGGTCCAGCTGATGGGCTGTTGAAGCTGTTCCTTTCATAGGTAAGATGAGTTTAAGAAGAGTTTGGATGGCAGCAGCGCATGGGCTGGTGGGGAGAAGGGAACTGAAAGGAGAGATGTTTCTGACAAGGTCTGGGTCTGATCTTCACTGATTCCCATGCCTGAATATCCTGAGCTTGGGTTTCCTGTCCCATCTCTGTGATTCAGTGCTACTCACACTCAAGGCTGGGGTCCTAGAAATTAGATGGAATAATGAGGCATCCGAATGAAAGGTGCTATTTTGATTTTTTTGTAAAGTAGACCTTTATTTTCAAGCATGTATACTAATTATGGGATGTAGCCAGTGCAATGGAGATGTTTCCAGACTGTGGCCCTCACAAGGCTCTTGCCTACATCTCCCAATGACCACCCATATGATTAGCTTAGACAAGTCATCAAGGTATATGACCCTCAGTTTCTTCACTTATGAAAAGGCTCTATAAACTCTCTCCTACCTACTTCAGAGGACTGTGCTCTGTGAATTGAGACAGATATGCAGGTCTTCCTTGTAACGAAATCTACAAATACATGGTGCCTCAATTGAATTGGGCTAAAAAAATTATGTTGGCCACTTCAAATTCCTTTTGGAACTAGACAGTGTATAAATAAATAACTAGATAAGTAAGGTGCTGGCTTTTGAAGGTTTTTAGGGAATATGATTCAATAAAAACATATGAATGAATTGCTGGTGGCATTATGATTATTTCAGGTAAAGTATAATTGGAAGCATCTTGTCAATTTTTAAAATATATATTCCTCTAATATTACCAGACTATTTCTCTTGCCAAATCATGTGTTCATAGGCATAGGAAAGTAAATTTCACTCAGCTTAGACTGAATTCTAACAGAATCTGAATTAATGACCTTTTACTATTTAATCAGCCCATTTTGTAGAGTGACATTTTTCTGTCAGTTGACTTTCTCTGTAGTCCTGTTTCTTACATGTGAATTCCTCAGAAGGCACCGGTCTTCTGTAACAAAATCTGATTCTAGGAAACTAGGACCTTTCAAGTTAAAGGAAATGCACCCTCTGGATTTAGAGAGATGTAAAGCAGCTTAATTCAGATGGGATTGAGAGGGAGATAAGGACAGCTTCAGACAGAAGATTGAGCTGGATTTTCTGTGGCAAATGAAGAAAGTCAAGCTTATAAAGGGTCTTTTAAGGACCTGGAATTGAGCTTTGTTGTGTGTAGTTTATGACTCATACTCTTTTTCTTCCTAGCTTTATTGAGATATAATTGAAATATAATATTGTGTAAATTTAAGTTTTTAAGTGCTACAACATGATAACTTGACACACACACACACACACACACTTTTCAGTTTTATCATTAATATTCTTCAGCTGCAGAACTTTTTTTTTTTTTTTTTCATCTATATTCAAGCACCGCTTCCAGTATTTACTGGGTAGTTTCAGCGGGTCAAGACCTTCTCTTGTCTGTCTCCAGGTTTACGGGATTACAGCCAGAATTGCAGTTGTACTGGGTCAGAACTGGTTACAAATCTGTCACTGGGTCTACACTGGGGTCCGTGGTTGGTGGGCTTGTTACCAGGGGTTCAGGTGAGTGTGGATCCGGTCTGGTCCCTGGGTGATGAGACTCTGGTACTTTGTTTGGTAGGGTGACACTGAGACAAGTGTCTGCTTCAGGGTCCTCAGTTGGGTCTTCAGACAGCCTCTGACCCAATGTGCAGATGGGTGTGGCTCCCACCAATTTCCTGGGAGGGCTGCTCCTTGATCACCAGATGCATATTCAGGTGGATAGGACTGGCTTTGGACTGTGATCCAAGAGGGGCTGAAATAGAGCTCCAGGGCTGTTTCAGGTTCCGCAACCAACCTTGAAGTCTGCAGATGAGGCTCTGGAGGCATGGATGACATGGTGTGTCATCCGTCGGGTCCCTGAGTGGGCTGGACTGGTCCCTTTCCATGGCTGTAGGGGCTGGAGCTGAGTATAGAACCATTTTCAGATCACCTGAGGTGTAGATGTGGGTGTCTTCCATTTGGTCTCTGTGCTGGTAGGGCTGTTCACAGACTGCAGCTGGGAGGGATTGGAACTAAGTGTAAGGCATTTTCTAGATCTCTGGGTGTGTAGATGGAGTATTTCCTGTTAGTTCCCTATGCCAGCAATACTAGTCATAGACTGTTGATGGGAGGGCTGGAGCTAAGCATAGGGCCCTTTCAAGGTCTCCTAGAGGGCAGACTTGCAGGCTGGGGTGTCTCCTGCTTGGTCCCTGGGCTGGCAGATCTGTCAGTGCACCACAGCTTGGAGAGCGTTAGATACAAATATAGAACCCCTTCAGAATTTTGGGGATCGCAGACATGAGTGTCTCCCTTGGGGAGGACCCCCAGGGCTGCTGGCAAAGTGTGACTGTAATGGGCCGGATGTGCAGATAAGGCCCTTACAGGGTCTCCAAGGGTACAGATAGGAGTTCGTCCTGGTCCCTGTGCTGCAGGACTGTTCATAGACTGTGGCTATAACAGGCCGGAGCCCAGTTACAGGACCTTTCTGGATCCACAGTCTGACCAAGTTTGGAGGGCTTATTTCCAGGTTTCTGGACGGTGGCTGAAAAAGGCTGGGCACTTTGCAAGCCTCTTCAGGGTCCACAGCCAGGTTGGACGCCTATGTGCCTACTACCTGATACATGGGTGGGCATGACTCCTTCTGAGTCCCTTGGCATATGGTACTGGTAGAACCAAACCCCAACGGGCTGTAGTTGAGACTTCAGGAGTACAGAGCTGTAGCTGTGATCACTGGTCAGCAAGTCAGTCACTTGGGTATGATTCTGCCTTCTCAAAAAACCTCTCCTCCCTGTGGACTGCAAAATCCCCCACCTGAATCCCAAAGCTCCCACAAGGTAACTTTTGTCTGTCAATGGACGCTAAATTTTGGTTGTGGAAGGTGAATTTGCATTATAAAAGGTAAATGTGTTTTGCATTAAAAAAAAGAGAGAGAGAGAGAAGGACATCTTATTTGGTCATCCTACTGACATCAATTTCCTCTGTTTTTAAATGTCAGTCTACCAACTTATACTGAGCATTTGTCTGGGACAGACCCTTTGATAGGCCCTGAAAATACAAAGGCACACATTCCTATTCCTCAAGAAGTGTGGTTTTCTGCTCTTTTCCATAAAGCTATGGATTCTTTTAGGAGAGGAATTGTATCTTCCCACAGTGTATGACAAAATAACAAGGGTATAGTGGATGTGTGTTTTTTGTTTATAACAGAGATTGGTAAGGTGTCCCTGCTTATGAATTAGGACACATCTCTGATTGATAATCTTAGCAAAATTCATGAAACAGGTAACTTATGACATTTTCATGTTAGCTTATGTACTACTTAACCTTCGTCAATCACGTCAATTCAGCCAATGCTCACTAAAGATTGTCTTGAAGAAGGTCTTAGGCCACTGTGGTGGAATGAACCGGTTTAAAGATTATCCTTGCCTTCAAAGAGAAGAGAATCTAGGGCAGAAATACATATTTTGACACCTAAAATAACAATAAATGTTTAATGCTCTAATAAAGTCAAAAGAGATACTTTAGAAGATACAGGAAAAAAGGACACTTATATTAAGCCAGAGCCAGGAAGGAAATTTTTGTGGCAAATGCAGTTCATGAGCCCTTACCTGAAAGGGTCAGTGTGGGGAGCGGTTACGTTCTTGGACTCCTAAGAACTTTCCATGAGTGCATTTCACTTCTTGCTCAGAGGTTACCAGCTTTGGGTAAGTCACTATTCCTTTCTGGATCTCCATGTCCTCACCCATACCATGTAGCCTAGGATAGCCCACCCACTCACAGTGGACTTAATGGTAAAGTAAGACACTATATTAAGTGCTTATCACAATATCTAGTATATATTAAGAACCAAATAAATGGAACCTACTGATGTTGTTTTAAACTGAAACATCTTACCAGTCAGTCTGTCTTATATTTTCCCTTTATATGTTGCAAGACCTTTGCCCCTCCAGCATTGTGCTGGGATCAGAGAAGAAAATATCAGACAAAGGCCATTTCTCTTACATCGACAAGCCAATGCAGAAGAGAGGAGTTAAGAAAATAACCCAAGGAAACCTCTCCACAGGAGATTCCCAACTCAGTTTGGGGGTCTTATGGATGTTCAGAACACATCTCAAAGTTGAAGTTGTGAGGATTTGGCTTTCTTGAATCAAAGAGAAACTCAAAACTGTTTAGCATTCAGAAACCAGCTCCAGCTGTTTCCTCTTGGAACAAGTTATTCACCTTCTCCTTCTGTTATCTTGATGGCCTTTGTCCCACTTTGATGGTGTGTCTGTTAGTCTGGGTCATGTCTCCTCTGTCTCCTGCACAATGCCAGAACACTGCTGGAATTCATTAAAAGTTGCAACAACTGGGACCCTGGTCATTTGAAATTTCTAAAGATTTGAACATACTTATTCAACTTTGCTTTTCCTTTATTTATAGAAAGAAGCACTGCTAACGATAGTGCAGAGTCATTCATTCATTCACACATTCATTAAGTCATTACACAAAATGAGCCTCAGACGGAACAAAGTTTCCCAACATTGACATAGCATAATGGAGTTTGCAAAATGTCTCACATGTTTAAATTTCACAGTGTTACTGTTTAAGTCTCACTAATTGTTGTAAGACAGACAATAAGGATAGGTTGTTTATTACACCATCACTTCTGCCATGCCTGACCCATAAGAGATGTCCAATATGTACACATACTTGTATGTGCGTGTATATACATATGTCTCAACTAACAACGGAAAAATCAGCTACATTCTCTAACTCTCAGTCTTCATGTCTGTAAAAGGAAAATATAGTAATCATGTCTCCCTCTCAGGACCATTCTGAAGACTGAGTAAGAATTTACGGGACATTCTTAGAACTGTGCCTTGCTTTAATCTGGACGCAAATCAAAACACTCCAAGGAGAATAAGAACTTTGAAAGAAGGTAGATCAAATTATTTACTAATGTGTAGGCCATGAAATCAACCCCTGATGGGTATGAGCAAGAAAATGCCAAGTAACTAAAAATATAGAATTGTTCCAAATCAGCTTAGTAATCTAATGGAAGGTAAAAACCTAACTACAGAAAGGATACATAAAAATAGGTTGGAAGTGCTCTTCAGTGGAAGTACAGAGAAGTCATTACACTTGCTCTGTGCAGGAAACAACATTCTCTGGCCTAAAAATATCATCTGTCTGGTTGTAGTTGCTGGAGTATGCCAGTTACGGAGATGGATACTCAGGGTCTATTAAACTAAACCAATTAAGTATTTGCATCATACAGACTCATCTGCCTTGTTTCAATTCTGTGCTGTTCAGGCATACTTTCTGCTAATTTATCTTTCTACTTATCTGGTCTATCGGGAGAGAATGCACTGCCCAGGGTGACATAAAACTCAATTTACATTAGATTTCTATTTCTCAGTGTAAATTAATGCATTGTTATTCTGGTTTTAGTCATAGGTCTCTTCTGAGCTTCCTTAGTGTGAACCAGCATTTTTGAATCTGATAAACTCTGAAACACTTTTAACAATGAGTATCTGAGACAGGCAAACCAAGGGACAGCCCTCGAATGGATTTGGACCTACAAAGGTTGTGGCACCCCATGGGGACTTGTATGACCAAGCAACTGACCTTTGCCAGCTGAGCTCCTCTGATGTCTTTACTTTTGAACTCTATACCACCTAATGGGTGGTTGTTATATTTCCCATGTCTGCAGTTCACTTTCTCTTGCTGTCCTATCTGGAAGAAATCTCATTCAATGGGAAATAAAGCTGTTTACCCAACATGATATAGCCGGAAATTCTGCTCTTGAAGAGGGAGTCTGGGAACATGACTGGCTTTCAGGAGTTCAGAAATGAAAGAGAAAAAGGAGCTTTGAAAGGTGCTGTTTCTCCCTTTACTAAGTTATAAAATGTGAATAAGAAGTCTGATTCTTTAGATGAAGAGTGAGTAGATATTTGAATTTCTTCCATCTAATTCTGGATTTTTTCTACCGTTATCCAATTCAGAATTAAATAGAAAAAGAACTAGAACATCTATCCAATGATTATGAACTCCATTTCTTACCATATTCTTTCTTCTCTTTCCAACAATGCATTTCTATTGAGGGCAGAAAAAGATGGTGCTTCATTGTAACAAATGAGCCAGATGACATGATTATTTATATAAAAAAATCCCAAGGAATTGAAAAATAGCTATTAGAATTAGTAAATGAATTAAGCAAGATTTTAGGATAAAGAGTAATCCAAAAATCAATTGAATTTTTATACACTACAGCAAAAATGCAATTTAAAATAAAACAATTATATTTACAATAGCATCATTTAAAGAAAAATTGAGAATACTTTCAATAAGAGTTATGTAGAAGCTATGTACAGGAACCTACACAACATTGCTGAGGATAATTAAAGGACACCTATAATAAGATATAAACAAGATATAACATGTTCATGCATGGGAAAACTCAATATTGTTAAGATGTCAATTCTCCCCAAATAATTCCAGAAGATTGTTTCATAGAAGTTGACAAGCTGATTCTAAAATTTATGAAGGATCAGGAATATAAAATACAATCTTGAAAAAGAATAGAGTTGCAAGACTTACACTACTTAATTTCAAAACTTACTATAATGTTGTAGTAATCAGGATGGTACAGTGGTAAAATTAGGATTAGCATATGGGTCAGTGGAACAATAAAGAACCTGAACCATTCCAACAAAGGCAACAGGGGAGTCCAGTGTAGAAGAAAGAGACAGACAGACAGACAGGTATTTTCTCCCAAGAAATGGTGTTGGTATAATAAGGAACTCATTAAAAAATATATATATATATACATCAATTCCTACTTCGCACTATACACAGAACTTAACTTATAAAGAATCACAGACCTAAACATAAGGGCAAAAATACAATAAAGGTTTTATAGGGAAACATAGGAGAATATCTTTAAGACTTGCAGGTGAACAAAGGTCTTTTAGACAGCAACAAGAAATAACCATAAATGATGAAAATGATCAATTAGATATCATCATTTAATACTTCAAAACAGGGGTACCTGGGTGGTAAAGTCCGTTAAGCATCTGACTCTTGGACTCTTGGTTTCAGCTCAGGTCGTGATCTCAGGGTTGTGAAATTAAGCCCTGAGTCGGGCTCCAGGCTCAGTGGGGAGTACGCTTGAGATTACCCCTCCACCCCGCTCCTCCCTGCTGCCCCCTGACCCATGCACACGCACTCTCTCTAAAATAAATCTTAAAAAAAAATAAAATAAAACTTCTACACATTACCAGACTTCATTATAAAAATGAATAACGAATCCAATAAAAATGGACAAAAGTGGGCAAAAATTATAAATAGATATTTACTGAAAGAAAATATACAATTGGCCGATAAGCACAGGAAAAACTTCTCAACAACATTAGTAATCAAGGACTGAAAATTAAAAACACTAAGATACTATTTTTTTAACAATAATATGTTTTTATTATATTATGTTAGTCAGCATACAGTACATCCCTAGAAAAACATTAAGATACTATTATACATCCACTAGAACGGCTATAATCAGAAAGAGTGACAACATCAAAGGCTGGTGATGTTGCAGAGCAAGTGGAATTGTCATATATATTTTTTCATAGGAATATAAATGGTACAGTTATTTAAAAAAAAATCTAGTCATTCACCAGTAAAATGGAATGAATTACCGTGCAACGATATGGATGATTCTCAAAAACATCTTTCTGCATGAAGAAAGCTTTATACAAAAGAGCATATATTGTGTGATTTCATTTTTTTTTAAAGATTTTATTTATTTATTTGACACAGAGAGAGAGAGAGCCAGAGAGAGAAGGAACACAAGCAGGGGGAGTGGGAGAAGAAGAAGGAGGCTCCCAGCGGAGGAGCCTGATGCGGGGCTCAATCCCATAATGCTGGGATCATGCCCTGAGCTGAAGGCAGATGCTTAACGACTGAGCCACCCAGGCACCCCTGTGTGATTTCATTCTTATGAAATTGTAATGAAGGCAAACAAATCTAGAGAGAAAAATAATGAAGACATTGGTTGTTTCTATAGGGTGGGGAAAGGGATTGCCTGGTAAGTGGCATGAGAGAACTTTCTGAGGGATAACACAATTCTTTCATCTGGATAAGGGTTTGATTACAGAGGTATATAAAATTGTGTACTTTGTTTTATGTACATTTTACATCGAAATTATAAACAGATATCAAACTCTAGATAATGATATGCATGCTGAAGCATTTAGGTGGAAGCATATGGATATCTGTAATTTATTTTGAAATGCACCAAAAATAAGACAGATTAATGGATGGGAAAAGGGAAAAAGGGATGGATAGATATTTGATAAAGCAAGTAAGATAATATGTTAATGGTGTAATCTAGGTGTCAGGTATATGGGTATTTACTGAAAATCCTTTCACATTTACTATATGCTTAAAATTTTTCATGACAAAATGTTGGGAAAAAGTAAGCACTAGCCTAGATGCCTGCTTGCAGGGTAAAGTCCAAACCTCTTAGCATGATGTATAACCCTAAATGAGCTAAACTGGATTCAGTCCAGGCTTACGCAGGCGGTGGTACTGTGGTAGTTAGAAGAAAGATCCATTCATTCGAGGTAGCACAAGTAAGTGGTGTGTGTGCATGGTAATGGGGATGGAGGCATGGAGGCAGGGTAGGGGAGCTTTAAGCATAGTTAGAGTATCCAAAGATAGGATACAATGCACAGTAAGGACAAAGCTTTGGAACTGGGGAACCTGTCTCTTCTCTTTCTCTTCCTGTTTCTTTTTCTTTTCTGAGTTATTCTTGCTCTTCCCAGGTTGGTTGGTTGGTTGGTTGGTTGGTTGGTTGGTTGGTTGATTTGTTTGTTTGTCTGGCTTTACACCCATTTTTCTCCCTCACCTGTGGCTTCCTCTGCTTACTCCTCATTCTCTGTAGACTCCTGCGACTACTAGGAATGAGATCAACTTGACTCTGAAGTTCTGTGGCCTTCCAGCTTGAGAACAAACCAACGGTGATCCCTTCCACTGCCCTCACACCCTCTGAATTACTCCCCATTCAAGGCATCTTCCTATTTTGCATGAACTAATTTCTCTTCCAGGGACACACGATCACCATCCCAGCCTGCTCCAACACCTTACCTGGAAGAAAAAATCCTCTCATCTCCAGGGGCCCACATTCACATTCTCTACCCAGTGACTCCAAGTCTAACTGTGTTAACTAAGATTTTGGTATCATTCATTTTACCTCAAGGAACAATGTTTTATGTGGAGAATATTTATGAAAATGAGGAAATAACCATTAAGTGAAGCTTCTTAGGACGAGGAAACATAGTTTAGGCACTGGAAAACGTGCAGGTCCAGTACTATTGACTCTCTTAGGCATTGATTCACTCGTGGCTTTCGCTTTTTTAAGGCAGTACCGACTCATGATATCTCTGTTCTGCCTCCTTCCAGAATGTTTAACTCTCCTTGGGTCACATATTTTAAAATATCAGGGAGGAAATGTAATTGGTTCACTTATCTCCGTCTCCCTACTGTCTCTGAACAAGTCTAAGAAAGGCATACTTATGATTTAAATACAAAAATGGCATTGAGTTATTACTTATATCTAGGTGGAGAGATTAATTGTAAGCAATGGAAAGTGAATCACTGAGAAAATGACTATATATTGGTTGGTATGTATATGACAAATGCTGAAGAATGCTACTAAACTGATAAATGGCATCCTAGTACAATGCCTACTAAATATCTTTACCTTGGGGCACCTGGGTGTCTTGGTTGGTTGAGCATCTGCTTTTGGCTCAGGTATTATCTCAGAGTCCTGAAACTGAGTCCAGTGTCAGACTCCCTGCTCAGTGAGGAGTCTGCTTTTCCCCCTCCCTCTGACTCTCCCTCCACTCAGGTGTGCATGCTCTCTCTCTTCTATATCAAATAAATAACTATAAATCTTTAAAAAATAAAATAAACATCTTCACCTCAACACAATGAAACAATG
The DNA here is from genome assembly GCF_023065955.2 of Ursus arctos. Lineage (NCBI taxonomy): Eukaryota > Metazoa > Chordata > Mammalia > Carnivora > Ursidae > Ursus > Ursus arctos. The sequence goes on along the minus strand of NW_026622852.1, from coordinate 45,300,475 downwards.
TCTTGAAGGTTGATCAAGACACTTCTAATTATTGGAACTGAATCATAGACCCTGGAAATAGAGATTGTTAGCACTGCAAAGTAAAATTGTCTTATAAACTACATATTTTTCAAAGTATTTGCATTATAAGATAAAAATATGATAGTCACCAATTGGCCAAACGGACATCTGCAAACAGAGTAATCAAGGCAAGAGACTGAAGACTTGACTTCTTCGGGAGTAGGGTAGAATAACCTGCTTTCTGAAGCTTGATCGACAGGATATAAATCCCCTATGGCATCAGAGTAGTGTATGCATATTTCAGTACAGCACTAAAAATATTATTCTCCCTACTCATCTCTTAAACATTACATTCTAACCAAACTGCCTTCTCTACATGTTGTGTTTGCTCTGCCCACGAATTTACCCAAGCCTCTTGGCTCTGCAGTAAAACAGTCCTCCATCACCTCCTTACTTCCTGACAAAATACTTCTCACCTCCCTTCCTCTTTCCACCAGTATCGTACCTGGGCCTTTCATACATACTAGCTTTTCACCTCCCATTTCCTGCAGGAAATGCACAGGGTCAACTTAATCCGTACTCCTTACAGTTCTTAGCACAATGACTGCCACATAGTAGACAATCAATGAGTATATTAGCCAAATAATAATGCCTTTTTATGGTCTCATATTTACCTGCTACTTTGAAGATTCTCTTCAGTAGAATTACCCAAATTAGGTTTGGCTTTGTGGGCTTCATTCTTTTCTGTCTTTATTGCCAGTAATTATTGAGTTAAAAAAAAATCACTTTTTATATGCCTGTATTCAGGTTGAGGAAATAAATTCCAATAACCTAACAACTAATGGCCAAACAGCTCCCAGGAGGTTGAGTTATACCGTTTTGTGGGAAATATCATCTCCTCTCATTTACCTTAGCCGAATGTAATAGTTCAGGTTGCTTACCTGCTGCCTACAGACACTTTTGTTTTTCTTGAGAATGAGTTCATGATTATGGTAGGATGGGAATTTGGAGAGAGGAAGTGTAAAGACTGGGTAGGGCTCAGTAATTTTGGATGTCTGCAATCTAATAATGTCCATGAAAGTGCTTTGAGCTGTTTAAAATACTAACTGCATCATTATATTTCTGTCTCAGCTTTCAGTGTAGGCCTAGAGTTAAAGCATTCAAAAGGTATCTCTTTTCTTTTTAAAGGTCTCCAGGATCTATTTAATTCTAACTCCAATAATAGCACAATTTCATTATTGAATATTCTTTGCCACCAAGCACTTCCTCATTTTTACTTTAACCTATTTTTGCTGCAACCTAGACATTTGCATGCCCCTTTTCAAATCTGAATCTTAGTTCTGCAAGGCTTGAAGCCAGTTGTGTATGTATAAAATGCCTTCCATTGCTTCCTGCCATCTTCTTCCCATAATTTTTTCTGGCTAGATCACACTTAAGCTCAAAATTCAGTGAAAGTGTCTAAGCCTCCAAAAAGCCTATCCTAATCTTTCAGAGCATATTACTGTGCTGTGTCGACCATTGCACACTTTCTAACGACAGCTATCTAAAGCATACACTCTAATATCATTCTCATTTCCCCCATTAGTCCATCAGTCCCTTAAAAACAGCCCTCATGTCGTATACATCTTTGTATCCAGAGGGCATGGAAGACAACCACGTGATTGCTTCTTGAAGGCATGATGGATACTAGAAGCATAGTCCAGCTCCTAGTCCAGGAAAATGGGCAAGCAGAGATAAAGGGTGGAGAAGTATGTCCCTAAAATTTAGGAAAAGGTTCTAGTTCCAGCAAGAAACCTAGAACCAGGTTAAAAAACTAATTCAGAGGGTGCTTGGGTGGCTCAGTCAGTTAAGCATCCAACTCTTGATTTCTGCTCAGGTCATGATCTCAGGGTTGTGAGATTGAGCCTGGCGGCTGGCTCTGCACTGGGTGTGAAACCTGATTAAGATTCTCTGCCCCATCCCCTGCCCTCTCTCTCTCAAAAATAAATAAATAAATAAAATATCTGCTTATGCCAATACCCATTCATGATTAAAATAAAAATAAATTCCTTAGCAAATTAAGAAAAAAAAAGGGAACAATTTCAATTTGATAAAGAGCATCTACAAACATTCTACAGCTAATATTATATGCGATGATGAAAGAGTCAGTGTTTTCCCTCTCAGATTGGCATCAAGGTGAGGATGTCCACTCTCACCATTCTCAGTCAACACAATACTGTTAATTCTAGCCACTGCAATCGGGCAAGAAAAAAAAAAAGGCCTGCATATTTATTTAAAAGGAAGAAATAAAACTCTGCTTATTTGCAGATGATTATTCTGAAAAGCACAAGGAATCTACAAAAACTTCTAGAATAAATAAACGCAACACACAAAAACAATAAATCACATTGTTATATACTAACAATGAACATACAGAACCAAAATTTAAAATATAATACCATTTGCAATCATTTCAAAGAAGATGAAATACTTAGGTTTAAACATGCTTCATTTTGAGAAAAGGGCTGGGGAATGATTCTGATTGTCCCATTTGGGGTATTGTGTCCATCTCTGAATCAAACCTATAACTAGAAAATTGAGTTATATTATTGGTTCAGTCTTGGTCACATGCCTACAGTGTGAATAGGACTGAGAGATTCTAGGATTAACAGCTTTTAGTAGAACTATACTGTTGGGATAGCAGATGTTTCCTCACAATAACAGGAATATTCTTCTCAGACTCTACCTGATGAACAAAATGATAAATATTGACTAATTCACAATTCCTAAATGTCCAACATTACCACTATACCTGACTCTCATTTCTCCAAGACTTGGAGCATCAGATATTAGCCCCAGAAATTAGTGGGTAAAACTAAGCAGATGGGGCTGTCCTGACAGAGATTTGTACTGGCATTATGAAGACATGAAATATTCCATTAAGCAAATGAGGTTGGAAAGAAATTGGTTTGGTTGCTGAATGTGACCGTAAGATTTGGAAAATAATTGGTTTATATTTTGTTCAGCATTTCTATCAGTTGGCTTATTTCTTAGAGGCAACAGGAAAGAACTCTTGGTAATCTAAGCAAAATGGAATTACTGGGAAGTATATCCAGAAATTTATCATTCCCATGGATATCTGGAGGTTCACTTTCAAAATCAAGGATGAGGGGCGCCTGGGTGGCTCAGTCGTTAAGCGTCTACCTTCAGCTCAGGGCGTGGTCCCAGGGTCTTGGGATCGAGCCCCATGTCAGGCTCCCTGCTCTGCTGGGAGCCTGCTTCTTCCTCTCCCACTCCCTCTGCTTGCGTTCCCTCTCTCACTGGCTGTCTCTCTTTCTGTCAAATAAATAAATAAAATCTTTAAAAAAAATTAAAAATTAAAAAAATAAAATCAAGGATGAAGCCTGCCGCAATGGCTAGCCATCGGGAGCACAGCAGTCATCCAGAATTAGGAATAGTCTAATGAGAATTTTTCATCTGTAATTCATGGCTTCTAACTCTTCTTACCATCCTGGAGTCAAGTGCTCAAATACAAAATCCTAAGAGCGAATGTCTAGTTGGTTGAGTTTCAATCTTATGTTTATTCTGTGTATTAGGTGGGGGGGAGGGTATCTAGCCTCTTGAGCTTGTCCAGAGAAAGATGGTCATCCTGAATTATCCTCCGTATTAATTTTCTATCACTGTGTGAAAAGTTACTGCAACTCAGCAGCTTAAACCAATATCCAGTTCTGTAGGTTTGAAGTCTCTGCAGGCTCACTGGGTTTTCAATTCAGGGTCCCTCAAGGCCAAAATCAAGCTGTGGCCAGGCTGTGCTCTTATCTGGAGTCTCTGGGGAAGAATCGGCTTCCAAGCTCATTCGGGCTGTTGGCAGACTTCTGTTCCTTGAAGTTGGATGTATGAGGTCACCATTTTCTCGATGTCTCTAAGCTATGGGTCACTTTCCGCTCTGAGAGTCTACCCCCCCAGCCCTTACATGTGCCCACCTCCATTTTCAGGCCAGCAAAGACACATCCAATCCTTCTCACACTTTCAATCTTTTGACTTTTTGACCAAATGTAGAGGGTAGCAGAAGGTAACTTTTAAAGGAATCCTGTGATTAAAATAGGCCCACCTAGATTATTTTCCTATTTCAAAATCCATAGATTAGTACCTTAATTGTATCAGCAAAAAAACCATTGCCATCTAAGGTAACATAATCATGACCATTGCACCTGGGGGGCAATCTAGAATTCTGCCCACCACATACTCAAAGTGGATACAATGGTGATGAGAAGATGCTGCCAAAGAATCCTGAATTTCTCTTAGGAAGGAAGATTTCCTGAACAGCCAAAGCAAACACACAATTAAAGACATTAATATCTACCATACCATCTACACTTCATTTTTAAAAGGGCAATATGTTTTTGATTGATGTATAAAACATAAACATGCAGGTATGTGTTTTACAACAACAATAAAACGTACACACTAATAAGTACTGTTCTTTTGTTGGTATGCAAAGTGATTTAACCCATGAGAAGCCCAAGGGACTTACTTGGTGGTGATGTAATGGACCAGTGAACAAGGAGTCAGGTAACCTGGATTCAATTCTCTGCTCGAATAGTAATGCACTCTATAACCTTGAATAAATCACTGGCTTTCTCTAAGGCTGTTTCTTGAACATTAAGAGAAGTGGAAAATGCTAAAGCCACTTTGGAGGACAGTTTGGCAGTTTTTTACAAAACTAAATATACTATTAACATGATCTGGCTATTATGCTCCTCGGTGTTTACCCACATGAGTTGAAAACTTATATCCACATAAAACCTGCACAGGAAAGTTTATAGAAGTTTTATTCATAATTGCCCAAATTGGAAGCAACTAAGATGCCCTCAACAGGTGAATTGGATAAACAAACCATGATATGGCCATCCAGTAGAATATAAATCAGCAATGAAAAGAAATAAGCTAGCACGCCACAAAAAGGCATGGAGGAAACTAAAATGCATTTGGCTAAATGAAAGAAGCCAATCTGAAAAGTCTGCAGACTATATGATTCCGACTGTGTGATATGATTTTTCAGATGAAAAAACACCACCACCACCAATATGGAGACCACAAAGAGATCAGAGACTGTCAGGATTCAGAGGGAAGGATGACTAAGTGAAGCACAGAGATTTTTAAGGTAATGAAACTATTCTGAATGATACTGAAATGATGGATTCATGTTTTATACAAGTATCAAAATCCATAGAATGTGCAACACCAAGAGGGAACCTTCATATAAACTACAGACTTCAGTTAATTAACGTGTCAAATTTGGCTCACCAGTTATAACAAGTGTATCATGTTAATGCAAGATGTTAACAACAGACAAAACTGGAGGTATGGGGGAGGGAATATATGGGAATTCTCTGTTTTTTCCACTCCTTTTTTTCCTGTAAACCTAAACCTACTAAAAAAATTAAGTCTATAAAAAATTTTTAAAATTTTTAAAAATTAATAAAAATGTAAATTAAAATAATAAGAGAATTGGGCTAAATTACCTCTGAGTATTTCCAACTCTAATACCGCATTATGCTGAAAAGCTCTTACGTTTTATAACTTAGGTGTAGGGTGCTCTGGGTTTCATCTATTAAATTAAATTATAGGGGCGCCTGGCTGGCTCAGTCACTAGACCATGGGACTCTTGATCTTGGGGTTGTGAGTTCAAGACCCACATTAGGGGGAGAGGCTACTTAAAAATATTTAAATAAATGAATATATACATACATACATAAAATACATATATAACTAGCTAATACTGAAGAGGTTACAGTGAACTTGGTACATACACAATTCTGGCACTAGTGTAAATGTTTATAACTCTTTGGGAAACACATCCATACAATGGACCAAAGCTATAAAACCACTGTTACAGACTGCTAGGAATTCACGTCTGGGAACTGTATCTAAAGAAATGAGTCAATTAGGGCCACCTGGGTGGCTCAGTTGGTGAAGCGTCTGCCTTTGGCTCAGGTCATGATTTCAGGGTCCTGGGATCGAGCCCCTATTGGGCTCCCTGCTCATCAGGGAGCCTGTTTCTCCCTGTCCTTCTGCTGCTCCCCCTGTTTATGTTCTCTCACTCTCTGTCAAATAAAAAATAAAATCTTAAAAAAATAAAAAAAGAAATGAGTCAATTATATAAATTATGCATTTGTTGAAAGATGTTCATTGTGTCATTGTTTATAATAAAGGAAATATGAATATAACATTAAAGACTCCTAAATGGAGAACTGTCGATTAAATTATAAAACATTAATGAAATGTGCTACAGACTTGCAATCCGGGATATGTATAAGGCATAATATCACAAGTATATAAATACAAGTTATTAAAAATATATATGCTTGTATGTAAATTTTGGAGGTGAGCACATGGAATTCAAGTAAGTTATCTCCACCTTTCTAAACTTTAACTTACATTAGAATCTCTTCTGCTTTCCATTTTCAAAGATTTTTTTTTCACCATTAGCTGGAACTCACTGTCAGGTATCAATTAGTGCATTTAAAATCTTCTTTGAGGGATGCCTGGGTGGTGTAGTTGGTTAAACATCTGACTCTTGGTTTCAGCTCAGGTCATGATCTAAGGGTCTTGAGATCCAGCCCCATGTCAGGCTCTATGCTCATCATGGAATCTGCTTGGTATTCCCTTTCCCTCCTCCTCTACCCCTTCCTACCTCTCTCTCTCTCTCTCTCTCTCAAAATAAATAAATAAATAAATCTTAAATACAATACAAAACAATATAATACAAAACAATACAATAAAATCTTCTTAGAATGAACACAATGGCTTATGGAGAAGTGGAGATACAGATTTGTTGGTGCTACATTAAATCTTCAAGCAACATTCTTCTGAAACAATTTGGGATGGTATCTTGATGTTGTATCATTTCACTTTTCCAATTTTCTGATTTTTTTGGCCACAGTGCATTCTATTCCAGTTTGGCTCATATTACTTCACTTGTAGTTTCTGGGTCCCTCTCTATACTGTGGTAAGCATCTAAATTTTGGATTCTGCATTTATCCACAGATTTCTTTTAGTTTCTGTCTTGGGCTTGCTCTCCCTAGAATCAAACAGCCCCAGGTACTTCTAGTTACCTACTTCCACTGTAGCCCTCAGTTCTGAAGGACTCTCATCACTGATCCTCTTTCAAACTCAGGCCTTCTTCAGCATGCATAAAGAGGATTGTGTTAGGAATCCCAAATTATGGGGCCATTAACACCATGTGAGCCAAGGTCAAGATTTGGACATCAGGATGAAAAGTGAGTAGCAGGAACTACCTAAGTACTGAAGTCGCTAAAGGAGGCAGCAACGTAAGAATCGTAAGACTCACAGAGTCCACAGTTAGGAATGAGACAGTGGAAAGAAAAGCAGATAGCTCAGGATTAAGATTCCAATCATTTGGTGTCCTACAGAGGATTCAGATTCCTGATCAATAGGTCCTAATGCATACTACAAAACTGGGAAGAGAATCCTAAAAGGGGTTAAGACAGGTGAATGAGACCATTGCTGTGAAGCACGGTACCCTAGAAAGTGGATACTCTGCAAACATTATCAGATAGTAAAAAAATACCCCAGAGGTTAGTATACCAGACCTCCCATAATAATCTCCATGGCTAAACACAATCACCCATGTAACATTTGCATCGCAAATCAAATTCATTCTCCAGAAAACAAAGCCTAACAGATTGAAAATTTATTAGCATCTGCTGTGCTGTGATTATGGCTTTTAAAATGACTCACATCACATGTGTAAAATGAACAAATACATTTCACCATTGCAAAATACATGGCATTTTGGTTGTATATAATGAAAGACTTTATCTAACACAGGATGCTTTTTTTTTTTTTTCTTTCGCTCCCTGCCAAGAGAATGCTTGGAACGCTTTTATTGGTTTAATATAATAATAAAAAGAGATTGCACCCAATACGAAAGCCAGAAGGACACCCATTTTCAAGAAGGTGGATTAATTGATTTCTCTGAGGACATAAACTACCCTTTTGTGAATTTAACTTTGAGAAAGAGGACCCTTTGAGTAATCGCATTTTGAGGTGTCCATTCTCCAAACACAATTTTATTGTTACAAATGAAAAAAATACCACCTCTACCCCACTACGCCCTCAAGAAACTGAAAAGATTATGTCTTTTAATTGAGTCTATAGGATTTCTAAGTCCACTCACATCCGTAGTTGAGGCCATGGGAGCTATCAATAGAAGACTCTGGAAGAATAGCCCCAAGCTATAATGTATACTTGGGTTTCACAAAGGCTGGGTCCCATTTGTTTGTCAGTAAGTAAACCCATGGAAGATGTAGGTCCATAGTGGTTTACACTACCTAGTGCTTTGTGTCTCTCCAAGGAAGTGAAAACTGCAGGAGAAAATGGTTTCTATTGAAATTAACTGATTTTTATGAATTTATTTAAGTAAATATTGAGGAATGAGGAAAGGTATCTGAGTGGTGCTGTAGCACATAGTAAGACTTCAATAAATAGTTGCCAAGTGAACAGATGAATAAGTAAATGGTGTGCACATAGAGAGAAAAGTGAATGAGGCTTTATCCTGCTGCTGGTACGGGATGAATTCCCTGCTCCTGACATACAGACTCCAGGCAGGATAACCTCATAATTAAAAGCACAGCTTCTGAAGGCAGCCTGCAGGAGTTGAAATTACCAGCTCTGCATCTTATTAAACCATGTGACTTTAGAAACAATATGTAACCTGTGCCTCTCCTCTCTTACTTGTGAAATAGAAAATATTACTAACATCAAATAATAATATCTACTCTATAATCTGTGTGATGATGATAAGAGTTTACTTTAGGTGCTCTGAATAGTATGTGACACACGGTAAACTCCACATGAACATTAGCTATTATTATGTAGAAATTCTAGAACTACCATTTGAAGCTAGATCTATTTCCTAGCCCTCTTATCCACCACTCTATCACATTAACTTCTTGTGGAAACATGTAATAGGTGACCTCTCAAATCATGCAAACTTGAATGTGTATATTTCTGTCTTTTTAGAAGTGGGAGTCATAGAGCAGGAGTGGGGTCCTTGAAGTTCAACATTTTACAAACTTTCAAAAGTATCAAAAATTTTTATTAAGATTTTATACAGAATCTAACACATTCAACATATAAAAGTTGAACATTCCTACTTTAAGTGGAAGTAAAGGGCTAGGAACTTTATTTCAATGAGTTTTACCTTTGTACCTTGGGATAGCTTTTTGGGACCTTCCATGAACTTCCCATTTGCCTTTCTAGCTGGAAAATGAGCAAGACAACTTCAGTTGTTCCACTGAGAAAGTTGGTGCTCTCAATGGAAATGTGAAGTCTGACACCAGAGCAAGAACTACAAAAACTAAGAAACAACAAAAAATCATGGTTTACAATTAACCTGATTGTACCTAATTATGCTTTAAATAATTTTTTTTTAATTTAAAGATTGTATTTATTTATTTATTTATTTGAGAGAAAGAGGGGAGGGGCAGAGGAGGAGGGAGAGGGAGAGGGAGAGAAAGAATCTGAAGCAGACTCCACGCTGAGCCAGGAGTCCAGCACGGAGCTCAATCTCACGACCCTGAGATCATGACCGCAGCAGAAACCAAGAATTGGATGCTTCACCAACTGGGCCACCTAGGCACTCCTAATATCAGCTTTGAATAGTATGTTAAAATAATGGTGCATATGAGGAGTTTTAAGGATTCTTAGTAATTAATCACTTGTCAGGTTTATAGAAATGCTTCTTATTTTTTTAAGTTAAAAATGATCTCTTAACATTGAATTATCTTGGACTATTTGCACAGAAAATTATATTTTAAAATTCCATTAATTTTTCTAATAATTTTATTGAATTAGCATCTTGTCTGACCTGTATCAACTTCCCTGCCTTCTGGGCCCAAGATTACAGGTCTTCATGGGTCCTATAATCTGCTAATTTATGTCACTGAAACGCTCTTGCTATCTTCTAGATTATACGGAGTGTTCTTCTTAGAGACACCTTTAATATGAACTCTATCAATATCTTGTATCTCCTGTAGTAAACCTGGAGTTGCAACCCTGTTTGGTGACTGTGGTATAGTGATTTATAATAAGAAATATGTATTTGGTCTTTATGCCTGTTTCTGGCTCCTAAAACCTTTGAAATTTCCCAAGTGGTAAGAGTGATAGAGGTATCTTGATATTCATATAAACCCCTTTCAACCACACCTGAGTTTATGTTAATGAGAGACTTTTGGAAAGCACCCAAGGCTGGGAGCTGGTTGCCAGGGGAACCAACCTTGTGATTAGAGAATTGGAATGTCGGCCCCACCTGGCTGACCTCTGGGGAGGAAAGAGCGTCTAGAGGCTGAATCAATCACCAATGGCCAATGATTTAATCAATCATGCCTATGTAATGAAAGCTCCATAAAAACCCAATGGACAGGGTTCAGAGAACACAGAGAGGGACTTGGGGAGGGGCAGTGTGGAGAGGGCACCATACCCTTTCCCTATGCCTTGCCTATGCATGTCTTTCATTGGGCTGTTCCTGAGCTGTCTTTTTTCATAATAAACCATTAATCTAGGAAGCAAAATATTTTTCTGAGTTCTGGGAGTCATTCTAGCAAATGAATTAAACCCAAGGAGAGGGTTGCAGGAACCTCTGATCTCCAGCCCCTGGGTCAGAAGCACAAGTGACAGCCTGGACTTGCAGTTTGTATCTGAGTGGGGCCTGGGGTAGCAGGCTTATAGGCTTGAGGCCTTAACCTGTGGGACTGATGCTATCTTCAAGTGGAGAGTGTCAGAATTGAGTTGGACTATGGGACACCCAGCTGGTGTCTGAGAACTGCTTGGTGGTGTTAGAAAACACGCGTGCACACACACACACACACACACACACACACACACATTGGGGCGACCACATAATATGTTTGGTATACTTGTCTCCTTACATACTGTGCTGATCACATATACTAGATTCCTACTGCTCCCTAAAACTGGGTTTAACCCCTCACTGATCACCTTCCACATTAACTGAATCCAATCCTAGGTTCCGATCCTTTGCCTGCTGATGTCCACACCCTCCCACCCCTAAGTATAACTGGAGCAAGGCATAAGGGCAGTGGCCATATCCTGAATACCTGTCCTCATTGCTCCCGAATGCCAATTCTCATTGAATAATAGCCCTCACCTTTCCAGTAATTAAATATTCACAGGTGAGCTGCCTTAGTAAGTTTATAGGGTTTCCCTCCTGCTACTGAGTTCCTTAGTTTCTTTCAGTGTCTGGAGGATTCTAGGTGCTAAGTTCAGGATTGGGATGGGCTGGGGGGGGACAAGGTAGGCTGTGTTTTTGTCTGTGCTCAGGAATGTAATCGATTCACCTCTTCATCAGAGCCAGCAAAATAAGTGCAGTGATGGAGAGATATAAAGGACCACCCCAGACAGATGGAGAATCAGATTGTAATGAACGAAACTACTTTTCATTGCACCTCACTGTAGTTCAGCTTGGCAGTGTAGCATTTATGCTATGCTTCCTGTCTGCAATGGCCTCATTTACCAGAAAGGTGTTATGGCCTAAGAGATCTGCAGAGGGTATCTGTCACCACTGCCCAAATGAAGAGGCTGAGAGTCTGATTAAACACACACACACACATACACACACACACACACACACACACACACACACGCACACAGTTTCCCATTAAAAATCCAGAGTGAAAACTGCTCCAAACTCTAAAACTTAAACTGTTACATCTCAGCTGTTCACTCTTTCATTATTATTCATGGAGAACAAAAGGATATCAGAGTAGAATGTAGTGGGTCAGGCAAGGATAACAGGGCTGACAATTCCTTTTCTTTCTTACTCAGCATGGACCTTGGAGAATAACCTTTAGGTCAGTGAATGGCCATTTGCATGCTTTCATGAACTTGAAACACATAGCTGGGTGCATTTATTCATTCAACAAATATTTATTGAGGACCTGTTACATGTGACTCACTGTGCTTAGCACTAGAGATACAAAGAAGAAAAAAAAAAGACATTCTATCGTCATGGGCCTTGCAATTCATGAAGTCCATAGCATTTCCCATATGGCAGATTTTTGTGCTAGTCTTTCAAACATGATATAGACATCAACCTTCCAGACTAGAGACTTAGGGAGATATGGAGCCCAGAGATAGGGGAAATAGCCTACCTCACTCCAACATATATTTTATTTTAGACAAGTCTCTCATAAAATACTATGTATCTTTTAGCATAGTCTTGGCACACGCTATTATAACTACTTATTTCATCATATTTCTCCCCACTGGATTGCGGGTTCCATGTTTGTAGGAATTTTGTCTCTTCCATTCACCAAGGAACCCCCTGTGTCTAGCAGTCTAGCATAAAGCAGATAATAAGTTTTGATTGTACTGCTGAACTAATAAAAGTAGACATGAAGACATTTTCTTGACCTTACATGTTGAGCTGACCCTTGAATGATGTGGGGCTTAGAGGCACTGACTATCCTGCACAGATGAGAATTCATGTATAACTTTTCACTCCTCAGAAACTTTCCCAATAGCCTACTGTTGACCAGAAGCCTTAGTAATAACATAAACAGTCAATTAACACATACTTTTGTACGAACTATATATGTAGTCTTAAACAATAAAGTAAGCCAAAAACAAGAAAATGTTAAGAAAAAAAATCATAAGAGAAACTATATTTATAGCACTGTAATGTAAAAAATCTGCATGTGAGTAGAACTGTGTGAAAGTAGATGCACACAATTCAGAACGGTGTTGTTCACGGGTTAACTAATAGGAAGCTCTGGGAATCAGCAAATGGACTTGATGACAGGAAAACAATAACCAGCATTTCCTGAATCTTTGCCATATTCCAGACTGTGGCACATTGGGAATATTGTATCCTAATAACTCTAGAGGGTAGACTTTTTGGGAAAAATAAAAAAAGACTAAGCTTCTCCTGGGGCAGCCACATAGAAGAAAGGCCAAGATGGCAGATGAGTTTGCCAAGGCCCAGGCCAGGTGGGCCGGCAAAGACACAGTTTTCAGGAAGACCATTCACAAGGAAATCCCAGCCAAAATCATTTTTGAGGATGACCAATGTCTTGCTTTCCATGACCTTTCGCCTCATGCACCAACACATTTTCTGGTGATACCCAGGAAACATATACCCCAGATTCCTGTATCAGAAGGTGATGATGAAAGTCTTCTTGGACATTTAATGATGGTTGGCAAGAAATGTGCTGCAGATCTGGGCCTGAAGAAGGGTTATCGAATGATGGTGAAGGAAGGTGCAGATGGGGCACAGTCTGTCATGTTCATCTCCATGTTCTCGGAGGTTGGCAGATGACTTGGCCTCCTGGTTAAGCATGTTTTAAGGGATAATTTTCTCTTCTCTAGGCAATGACCAACGTTTGCAAGTTCTAATATGTTAAACAATACACTTATTTTTGCCTGTGTTTGGAGAGATTAAGGAAATAATTTTTAAAAACCCATACATAATAAAAGATAATGTTGTATGGTTTATAGGGTTTTTTTTTAAAGGACTAAAACATAAAGATTTGAAGGAAATCTCCCTGTTCATATAACTACTTAGAAGCAAAGCCAAGATTCAAACTCAGATCTGCTTAACTTCCAATACTGAGAGCTTTATCAATATATTGAATATTCTTGAGCTATACAGAATAACCTACTGTAACAAGATGCAATTTAAAGAGAAAACAAAACAAAACAAAACAAAAAAACGTAAGCTTCACGTTTTGATACTCCAGTACTCCAGTGCAGAAGTAAGAAGGAGGACTGGTAGAAAATCATATGGAAAAAAAATTGTCAAAAGTAAGCAGAATTTGAGTCAGCAATACAATATACCTGCCAGAAAAGCTACCATAATTAAGTAATTATTTAATTAACTAACCAACTGATTGTGATGGTTATCTTATTCTTTCTACAGATGCTTAGACCAGACTAGAGAAGAATGTCTGGTTCTGGGAAGCACACGCGTAATGGAATATTACCAAACTGAAGCACGCCTAGAAGAAAATGACCACCATTAGGAAGGGGTCAACAACTTGTCATAAAAAGAATGGGACTCAGTAGGGGAAGAAAGGGATAAAGAAGGGGGGGGGTAATCAGAAGGGGGAATGAAGCATGAGAGACTATGGACTATGAGAAACAAACTGAGGGCCTCAGAGGGGAGGGGGGGCGGGGGAATGGGATAGACCGGTGATGGGTAGTGAGGAGGGCATGTATTGCATGGTGCACTGGGTGTTACACGCAACCAATGAATCATCGAACTTTACATCGGAAACCAGGGATGTACTGTATGGTGACTAACATAATATAATAAAAAAACATTAAAAAAAAAAAAAGAATGGGACTCAGTTTATCTTGGAGTAGAGCAGATGTGAATGAAGGTATTACGATCACAACCACACCATAGCTGAAGGGCCATCAAAGGCAGAAGTTGTAGACTTGTTTTGCCTGGTCCCAAGGAAAAGCAATTCAATCTGAATGGATCCTCAGAAAGAGAGCTTTAGTTCAAATGAGAAAGAGCCATGGAGAGATAGAGTATGTTACCCCGAGAGTACTGGAATTTCTTTTCCATGCAAATGTCCCAGGAGACACCGAGAGACCACAGTTTACGTCATTGTAAAGGGGATTGAACTTATGTGGCTGGACAGTGTAGGGGTCATCAACTACAAGGAGTACATACCACTACCCTCCCATGCAGGCTCATTAAAGACATCACTAATCAATCATGGCACTTTTCAAGATGCTTCCTCAGATTCTTTCTACACACAGAACTCCAGGCAACCATGTCAAATTGGTTAGAGTTGGTTTGTGAAATAAAACACTGTTCCTCTGCCCATATGAGGTCTACCTGCTCTCAAGGCCAGGTTGAGGTTCTCAAGCCTGGATGCCCCTAAGAATCTTCTCTGGAGCTTTCAGAGCTTTTAAAAACTCCATCCTAGCTCTCCTGAAAAAAACATGTATCTAAGTTCTGAACTGAAGAATCTGAATATGAAAATTATCTCCAGCCGACTCAGATGTGTTGAGTCTAGCACAGTCTGGCAAACTGGTACTTAGCAACAAGTAATAAAAGATCCATCCCAATCCTTCAGATCTGTGATTCTTCTGGAATCAAATGATCAAGAACAAAAGTGTGAGTGTTTAACTTTGTTTATATGCACATGTATTACCCATGCATGCAGCTGTCATGTTTTCCATGTTTTCCCCCTGTGGATGAAATTTTGTGTGCAAACCATCCCACAGCACAGATTTATGTGTGCATCCGTCTCCTGACTTGCACTGACTGGATGAATCACACTACCTGTTAGAGTATAAAAGAGCAAACATTAGTAAAACTGATAATGCACCTTGTGGTGGTGACTCAAGCAAAGTAAGCATATCTGTCACGGAGGAGCAGCCTGCCAGCTTTGCACCAGGGGAAACGCGATTGAATAATAATGCACCAGACATAAAGCAACTTCAATAATGCTCTCTGCCAAGCTAAATCCCCTTAAGTTGGAAATGTGTGCATATATTGGGCAAATGCACAGTCGCATAGTATAATGAGGCCGAAGACTTTGTACTCAGAATATAACATCGTACAATCATAGACTCACCCAACAAGCATCAGGCACTATGCTAAGGACTGAGAAAACAATGATGAGCATAGCAGACACACTCCCTGCACTTTTGCTCCTCCAAGACAAGTGCAGGAAGCAGAGGACTATGCTTGGACATAAGAGTCAAAGCTAAGGAGGAGGCCAAGGTGAGCTCATGTAGAGTCTTGTAGGACAAGACATATTTAGATACTTGATCTTTAACTTGACAATGAGAGAGTGGCAAGCCATGAAGAATTTCAAACCAAAGAGTGTATCTTGTATGTAGAAAGACCACTTGGGCTGCACTGTGGAGAAAGGAGAGAGGCCAGGACTGGAGGGGAATATACCTACTAGAAGACTGTGTAGCAGTGACACATTGGGACCATCCTTCTGGCTGAAGAGAGATGACTGTCATCATCTATATCCAATTACAAGTTCAGAGACTTCAAGTTGGTAGCACGTAACCAACTGGAGGGGAGCACTTACACCATGGAAATTGGCAGATACTGCAAAAAGATTTTCCCCCTCAGAGAGCCGGTTATTAAACATTTGTCCGCACACCACATCTGTGCCAAGCACCTATTCTGTGTCTACACAGAGTATGGGTGAAGGCACTGATATAAAATCCTAAAGAGGAGCTTCACTATGGAACTGAACACAGATGAGCGTACCTATCACTCTTAAAGGGCTTTACCATTTGCAAAGATAGCTTTATATTTATCTTTTTTTTTTTTTTTTTTTTTGAGAGAGCATGTGAGCAGGAAGGGACAGAAGGAGAGAGACTCTTAAGCAAGCTCCACACCCAGTGCAGAGCTCAACTCAGGGCTCGATCTCATGACCCTGAGATCATGACCTGAGCCAAATCAAGAGTTGGAGGCTTAAACAACTGAGCCACCCAGGCGCCCCCTTACATTTATCTTGTTTGCCTTTTTTTCTTTGCAAAATGAAGATAATTGTTATCTTTATTTTACAAACAAGGAAAAGCTTGTGGAAATAATAGAATTTTTGAAAGGAATGAATGAGAGCATTTATGCAAACACTAAACAGAATGCTGGGCACACATTAAGTGCTCCGTAAATTTTAGCTATCATTGTTGTTATTATTAGAAACAATTATTGTAGTATCAAAACAATTTTGTAACCTAGACATCATAGATAGTATTTTTTTTAAGATTTTATTTATTTATTTATTTTTTTTTAAGATTTTATTTATTTATTCGACAGAGATAGAGACAGCCAGCGAGAGAGGGAACACAAGCAGGGGGAGTGGGAGAGGAAGAAGCAGGCTCATAGCGGAGGAGCCTGATGTGGGGCTCGATCCCAGAACGCTGGGATCACGCCCTGAGCTGAAGGCAGACGCTTAACCGCTGTGCCACCCAGGCGCCCCATAAGATTTTATTTATTTATTTGAGAGAGAGCTTGAGCTAGCATGAGCGGGGGAAGGGGCAGAGGGAGAAGGAGACGCAGACGCCCTGCCGAGCAAGGAGCCTGATGCGGGACTCAATCCCAGAACCCTGGGATCATGACCTGAACCAAAGGCAGATGCTTAACCGACTAAGCCACCCAGGTGCCCAACATCACAGACAGTATTAACTGTATTTCCTTAATGGTGGACTTAGGACTCAGAAAATTGAAATCACATGACTGAGACCTAGATTAGAAAGAACAGAAGAGTGACCTAAAACCAGAAGTTCTTTTGACTCCTAGTCCAGTGTTAGGCCCATAGTGCATGCTGAAGTTTATTCATTCATTTATTTGTTTATCCATCTCCTCAACAAGCGTGTATTAGATACCTACTACATGCAGGTTATTATGCAGTAGTAGCAATAAGCCAAAAACTACCTTTTCTCTCATGGAGCAAACACTGGAGTGGGGAATGGCAGAATTAGCATATTAAAAACAAATGACTAAGTATATAATAAATGTTGGGTGGTGTAAGTGCTCTGAAGAATAAGAGATGGCCTTTGGGAAGGAGACAGTGTGGAATGATGGTGTTTCCTGAAGGCCTCTCTGTGGAGACTGTTCACGTGACTCCATGAAGAGAAAGGGCATCTTGGGATGAACCGTCCATATGGAGGGCATGGTAAGTGAGAAGGCCCTGAACTGGGAGAGCGTTGGTATATTTGAGAAGTGCAAGGAGATCATAGTAACTGGAGCAGAAGGCAGTCTGAGGGGGGATAGTAATAGAAGATAAGATCAAAGAAATAGAAGCCAGATCATAGAGGCTTTATAGGTCAAGGCCTGGTCTTTGGTGCCCTCCGTTGAAATGTGCACACTGTAATAGATTTAGATTGCTTCCAGTGGAAGATGGCAGATCTTAGTTAACATTCTGAAAACCTTTCCCGTAAGCTCATAGAATGTTCCTATCCAAACGGAGAGGTTGATTGGTCTCTCTGGATTCCTGTAGTCGCTCAGTCTTTTTTGGATTCATCCAATTTTGATTGGATAAATGTACATTCATTCATTCATTCATTCATTCACTTATTCTTTTCTTTCTAAAGATTTTATTTATTTATTTACTTATTTGAGAATGAGAGAAAAAGAGAGTGCACAGGCGGGGGGAGGGGCAAAGGGAGAGGGAAGCCGACTCCTTGCTGAGCGAAGAGCCCCACTCTGGGCTCCACACTGGTTTCCACACAGGGCTGGATCCCAGGACCCTTAGATCATGAGCTGAGCTGAAGTCAGATGCTTAACCAACTGAGCCACCCAGGCGCCCCTCATTCACTTATTCTTTATGACACTTCCACTATGAGCCAGGCATTGTGCTAGTCGCTGGGAACAAAATGATGAAGAAGGCAGGAGGGTCCCTCACCCCCAAGACATTGGCAATTCAATAGGAAATAAAAGCATAGTCACAGGTAGTAAAGTGCACAGCGACAAGAGCTATAGGCACAGAACTAATTTAAAAAATGCATGCTCCTGTATATCCCCACAGTTCACACTCACAGGTACCCTGGCGTGGGCTGTTCCTAAGTACAAATCTGTGAATCACAAGGGTGATAGAGCTCGTGAACGCAGAGCACAACTTACTATGCCAAACATGGAGAAATTAGCAGTAAAGACAGGAAAATATTATTTTGTTGTTTTTAACTAAACTCTAAAACGGAATAATATTACCTTTAATGAGGCTGGGGAACTTCCTCTGAGGAGTCTAAAGCCCTTTACCGATGTTATTCCATTAATTCTCCTTGTGTCTGGAACTTGGCACCTGAAGCACAATGCATTATGCAAAACCAAAGCACACTTTGCATAGAGAAAAGATCGTGTTTCAATTTTCCCCTTACGCTCAACTTCAAAACGCTGGCAGATCTGCCATCGGGACATGGATCCTATATCCACGCTCTTGTCATCCTGGATGGCATGTATCTATCTTGTGGCTGAGGTGCAGGGGTATGGGCAGAGAGAGAGGGAGAGGGAGAGAGAAAGAGAGAGGGAAGGAGAGAGAGAGAGAAGTTTGGCACATGCGGGAAAAAATGTACCTGAAATCTTTTATTAGATTAAGACTAAGATTGTAGGGACCGTTAGATTCAACAAACGTTTATGAAACCCGTCTGTAAAGTGCTATGTGCATTTAGCTACAATGCTAGATAGACAACTAACTGCCTGAGGAACCAGATTTGATGTACGCACTGTGTGCCCAGTCTGGTGCTAGCCAATTTGTAAAAGGAAAATGAGATCAAGACCGGCTCCCTGTTTCAGTCTGGGAGAGATGACTGCCTTACACAAAGTGGTTAATTTACAATGCAAAGTTAGAGCAAGTGCTAGATTGGGCGGTTTAGCCTCTAAGTGCTTCTTGGAGTTCAAAGAAGGCAGAAATCAATGCCGACTGGAAGGATAACAAAATCTTTATGATGAGCCATAGATCTGAACTGATCTTTGAAGACCAAGAAGGATTCAGAAAGGTGATTTTGCAATACAGTTCCAGAGATGGAGAGATTGCCTACAACCTAAATATTCCGAAATTCAGAGCAGCCAAAAGGGACCCATTCTTCCCCACAGTGGGGAGGGATGGACCCCACATCACGTAATTTCTGGGAACCTAGACGTTTATGGAAACCTTCTCACCATCCTAAGTATTCCCTAAATAGTGATGCTGAAATGATCCTGTGGGCTGCTTGTCACCTTCCAGTCCAAACTCCTCTTCACTGCTTGGTCTTCACCTGCTCTGGATGGCCTCTGTCCCCTACTTCACACTGACTGCCCTAGATCCTGCCACCATCTCTATGGCCTCTCTCCCCTCACTCAGCTTCACCCTCCCCTCCCCTCCCCTCCCCTCCCCTCTCCTCTCCTCTCCTCTCCTGACTTACCTGCAGCCCATGCAGATGCTTGGCCTCGAATGTTGGGTCCTCCTACACCTCTAACCCGATGCCTCTGGGGAAGCCTATGGTTCCCCCCCCCCCCCCCGAAAAGGTTAGGGACAAAGGAGGGAAAAGAAAATACCAAGAAAGAGGAACGTTTTGGACATCAGAAATTGTCGCAGCTAAAACGAAGGAAGAGGATCATTCCCTATCCTCTCCACAGGAATCTCTTCTTGGTTCCTGGCTCAGTGATTCCTGGCCTGGGACCTACTGTCACCGTCTGTGCCACAGATGGTCTTTGCCACACTGCCTGGAGTCAGGCTCCCTGGGGCTGCACCTCGGGGACATAGCTTTCCAGTTGTGAGGCTCTAAGCAAGTTTCTTCATCTATACCTGGGAATAGTGGCACCCACTGCAGGGGATTGTAGTAAGGATTAATTGAGTTAGAACAGGCAAAACACTTAGAGCTTGGAACACTTCCAAACATGTGAGAAGCTACAGCTACTAACATCATTACCTTCACCAGATTTCTATGCCCTAATATATTTTTCCTAGGAAACCAAGAGGAACCCAAACTCCCTGTGAAAAGAATTTTTGTACTCAGAATTCGGATCCCTCAGGTTTTTGTTGTTGTTTTTACATTTAATTTTTATCTTTTTAAAAAATGCCTTTATATTCTGAGAAATATTTGCTCACCCCATATTCTTTAAGACAGTCTCTCTTTTTTTTCCCCTGGAAGTTTATAATTATTGCTTGTACTTTAAGTCCCTGGTCCATCTGGAATTTCTATATGTATAATATGGGTACTGTATTTTTCACTTGCCTATCCAGTTGTTCCAGAACCGTTTATGGAGAATACTCTCCTTTTTTCACTGAATTGTTTTGTGTCCCTGTTGGAAATTAGCTGACTACGTATGAGTGGGGCTATTTCTGGTTGGATCCCTCAGTTTTAACAAGTCCCAACTAGGTGATACCAGTCCTCCTTCCCTTGCAAAACCTTTCATAAGGTCCATTTAAGACTGTTCAGAAAGAAAGAGTTTTATCCCTAAAAGAAATGCAGCTATCTTCGTTAAGCGTTTTTTCCTCTTCGCCAGAGTTCCACAGAGTCGTATAATCATAGAAAATAAAAGATCTGAAATGTCCCTGAGGTATCCATAGAGGTTAGTTGCTTCATTTTACAAATGGGGAAACTGAGGCCCTGAAAGACGAATGTGATTTGCCAAGACCACCCATATAATTAGAGGCAAAGACAAAACTAGAGACCTGATTTCTTTCCCCTTACTTTAGATGTAGGTCTCTTTCTGGCTATGCACCTTTATTATATCTTGTTCTAGCATGAAAAACATCTCCACTTGTTTCAAAATCAAAGCAAGCTACATTCAGAGCAGGGTGTCCAATGTCTTAAATTATATTTTTTAAGGTTTTTGAAGACCACTGAATAAGACAACCTTAACTTTCCCCTCCGTGTTATTAAATTCAGACAGGTTTCTTCCAGAGGACAGACCCCAGACTTCCCTTTTCTTAGAGCATTTATATTAGAAAACTTGCAATTACAAATTCTTTCTGTGCCCCTCTGAGATGTAAATCTTCCCCCAGCTTCTTACCATTTTATAATTCAGGAATGTCTTCCCTCAAGGACCAGGGAGCCTTTGCTTTGAAACATAATCCTTAAGGAGGATAGCGCCCCCCTCTCCCAGTCTGCATGGGAAGGTAGGAACCAAACTAACACAAGGGACAAACACACACACACACACACACACACACAGATGACCTAATCACCTTGACCAACCTCCCAGCAAGGTGCTCCAGTAATTTTCCACTAACTCACCCCAGTGCAAAGAATAAAAATAAAGAACTAATAAATATAAAAAACACAAAAACAAAAACGGCCCTGCCTTTTGTTTCAGCAGAATTGAGCTCAGTCCTGTAATGAGGTCTCTTTCACCTGCTACAGTAGACGGAATAAAATCTGTACTGCTATTTTTAACAAATGTCCGGTGCAATTTTACTTCCACACCAGGCCATCCAGGACACAGGGTTACTCCAACCCAGCTTCCTCTTTTGTTTGGGAAAGCACAAGCAAGCTAACTGGAAGCAGCCCAAATATTGCCGATTCATTTGCATTTAAATTGCCCAAATGGCATTTGGTAAGAGCTATTTGATGTCCAAGAAGGCTTTGGAGGCTTTTAAACTTCAAAACAGAAGGTCAGGATTGATCAGCAGGAAAAGAACCTCGGTGCTAAGTGGCCAAGTTGAGTCCCAGGCTTCTGACCTGGGAAGCTGGTTTCAGCTCGAAGCCTGGGGGAAGTGAATCTTTCCAGGTTTGCTCCAGGAAAGATGGCCAGGTCTGGACTGGGTGAGGATGACTTGCAGTCTTACTGACTAGGCTGCTAAGCTCTGGCCTCCTGTCCCCTTCCGTGATCTGCACGGAAACACATAATCTATTTGCTGAAAAAAATTAGTGCATTAGTCATCAAGTTTTTTGTTGTTACTACTGTTTTGTTTTATTTTTTCGTAAAATGTGGACAGTGTTAAATTAATTAGCAAGGAGGCTGTTAGACTGAGGTGGCCCTATGCTGGCTACATAAGCAAACCAAAACCAAAGCCTGTGAATGCCCCAAGGTTATGAAATTGAAACCTAACGACAACTAATCATGAATAGCCAACAAGGCTCTAAGCTACAGCCAATCAATAATTTTCCTTACTTTGTTTCTACCTTTTCTCTGTAAGTATCTTTCCCAAAGCTCCTGTCCAAGAGGGGCTTCCAGACACATCTGGTTTAGTGCTGTCTGATTCCAATCAATAAACTCTTCAAATCTGTAATATGCCTCCCTTTATCTTTATTCACTCACTTTACCCTAACTATTCTTATCGCATAAGAGTAACAGAGAATAACAGTGAAAATAATAATGGGAGAATGATGATGATTAATCCAGCAATTTCGATATGCTCCTCTTCTAACATTTTTTTTTTTTTAAGATTTCGTTTATTTATTTGTCAGAGAGAGAGCACAACTAGGGGGAGCAGCAGACAGAGGGAGAAGCAGGGTCCCTGCTGAGCAAGGAGCCCAATGTGGGACTCAATCTCAGGATCCTCGGTTATGATCTGGCAGAACGCAGAAAAGACAGATGCTTAACTGACGGAGCCACCAAGGCGTCCCCACCTTTAACATTTTGAAGACCATGAAGCCTAAGACAAAGGGTGACTCCGGCTCAGCTTCCTCTTTTGTTTACAACAACCTTATGAGTTATTTTTTTCCACTTATGAAAAAACTTCATTAAAAAAAACCAAAAAAACAACCCGAGGCACAGAAAGGTTAAGTAATCTGTCAAAGATCACATAGCTAGCAATAGTAGGACCAGAATAAAACAGGCACACTGGTTCCGGAGAGTTAATAATAGATGTAAAATATTAAGCTAGCTATTTTTAGTATAAGAGGAATTCAAGAAATGGTAGCATCATTATCGCTAAAAATAGTGAACCCCAACTGTGCCCTTATCAGCACTTATTTTCCACACCAAACATTGTCTTTGACTTCTAACTTCCTATCTAGCCTTTGACCTCCTCGTTAACTCTCCCACTGTCCTCTCCATATCTAAGTAAGAGTTTTCTATTGTCGCAAGTTTGACACAGCTCTCCAACTCAAACCTTGTCTTCTTTGCTGAGCAAAATATGCAAGAACATAACAGCAACAATAACAAAAGCAGTAAACATATAACCCCCAAACCAAAACAAACACACAAACAATGGGAGTGAGAAATCTGCAAAATCAGAGGATTTAGGAAATGCATAAAAGGTTCCCCCTTCCTGCCTGACAAGATGCAAGCCTGCTTAGTGCTTGTGAGATGGTACAGCCAAAGGAAGGGCTTGAGGACAAAGCAGGACTGAAGTGTGAAGGCACTCTCTGCTGGGGCATGAATCGAACGAAGCAACTGGGGCCATCCTATGCTGCAGATACTGCGGAAAGCGGAATATGAGAGACGGACGGGTGGAATTACTGAACGCCATGCTAAACTCTGCCGAGAGATGCAGGCATTGCTCTCTCAAACATGAGACATTACCGAGATTACCATAACTGAGGGTGAAAAGGCTTAGCGGCTCAGGTGCTAGACTAACCTGGCATGTCTTTTAACTTTCCTAAGCTGAAATCCAGTGCATTTATCTGCCACCTGCCCAATTTCCCTATATTTACGGTTTATCTTGTCTTGCTTCACAGAATAACAGCTCTAAAACAAGCCTTAAAAATCCATCTCATCACAATTCTTCATTCACCAGGAAACACAAGTTAGTGTACACATGGAAAACGAGTAAGTTAACCAAGGTCACACAGTTTACTAGGGGCAGACCAGGGCCACAAACAGGGCTAGGTTCTTTTAGGGAAGGGGATCAATGAACACCTTCAAATGGTTTGCATTGTATGTCAGGAACTCCCTTTGTTTTTCTCAATGAAAACCATGAATCAAATATTTTAAGGACCACGGTTATGGGTTTTTCCACAAAGAACTTAAGAAGTGCAAGTAAATTGCGTCTGGACATTATTATTTTCATTGACTCATTTAAAAGCCATAATAAGAGAAGAAATCTGAGACAGAAACAAACTAAACTAAAATAAATAATGCTCTTCTAGTTCCTTCAGCCCACTGACTGGAAAAGATATAGTTTCTAGAAATACTGTGGTAGGACTAAAAACAACATAGACAAAAAAAAAAAAATGTTGCTGATGCTGCAGTTAGTTGCAAATGATCCCACTACCCTGCATCTCCTGCTCTGAATGCTTAAGCACCTGGACCATCTGCTCTCAGACCCACTGCACACTCACCACAGTATGACATCACTCCTGGCCGCCTGCGGTAAGGGAAACAAAGTTTTACCTGGGTTATCGCTCTTCTAAAAAAAAAAAAAAAAATTCAATGGTACTGCAACAGAAAACAGCAGCTAGAAAAAACAATGTTTATAACTGCAAATGAAGAGGATTGCTGGATCCTCTTCAAACCCAACTTGCAGAGAAAGGATAGAAGCACTTTTCCCTGGGGAGTGTTGTGCAAAGCATGGGGGTGGGGGAAAACATCTTCATGGATTTACTCAGAGACCAGATTACTTCTACTACTCCTACTGCTAATAAATGTGTGCAAGCAGAGACAGTGCAAAGATGTAAAGAAATGAAGCTAGAAACTGGGGATTCACATATGAAAATGCAAAAATGAGAATGATGATATAGGAAGCTGAGTTCGAGGTGTCACCTGATGTATTTATTTATTTGTATAAATTCAGTTCTTTAAGAAACAAATTCCGGGAGATGCCTGGGTGGCTTAGTTGGTTAAGGGTCCGCTCAGGTCAGGATGTCAGGGTTGTGGGATTGAGCCCTGCCCCAGTGCAGAGCCTGCTTGAGATTCTCTCCCTCTCCCTCTGCCCCTCCCCCTACTCGTGCACTCTCTCTTAAATAAATAAATAGATAGATAAATAAATAAATAGAAAAAAATTCCAGGATCCTTACCTTGTATCAAGTAGATTCTATGCATGTTATTTTTTTTTAATAGATTTTGTTTAGAGAGAGAGCAAGCAGGGGAAGGACAGGGGGAGAAGCAGACTCTCCACCGAGCAGGGAGCCCAACAGAGGGCTTGATCCCAAGACCCTGAGATAGGCTTGATCCCAGGACCTGAGCCAAAGGCAGCTGCTTAACCGACTGAGCCATCCAGGCGCCCCTGTGCATGTTATTATTATAGGCAACCTTAAGTCAGTGCAATGGGCAGCAGGCGCTCATGCCAGAGTTTGCAAAAGAAAGTTCATAATGTGGTTCAGCCATGCCAATAGAGTAAGAATCATCAAAAGACATATTAATATAGTTGTTGTTGTTGTTGTTTTCCCCAGTAGGGAAAAGATGTATTCATATAGATTTTTTTTTTCCCTAGGTAGATTTCTTTGCCTCCATTTTGCAGAAGGAATGGAGCCTTTGAGGAAAGTCAAACAACTTGCCCACAGTCACACGGCTAGTATCCACAGTGGAAGCATGTAAAACCATATCTGCCTACAAAGCCCAAATACATCCAATGGCATGTGGCTGCCTCCCAACATGAAAACATCTTCATTTATTGGACTGCCTTTTTGCCTTTGCCTACAGTTCCCCCTCTGTCTGAAATACAGTTCCTATACCACACTGTAATTACTCAACCGCGTCCCATCCTTTGAGACTTGCTTCAAAGTCCACCTTCTCCACAGAGCTGTATCCAAATGTCCCCAATTACTAGTCTCGTCTACCTTTGGTCCTCATGTGATTTTATATCTACATTTCTTACAATCATCTCATTTTCTATTCAGTACCATAGCTAATTATATAAATGTCAATCTCTTCTCTGAGACAGAAAAGTCTTCTTTTGCTTTCCAAACCTCACTGTATCTTAAACTGCAACTTATACGAGAGCAGAGATCAGATAGTATATGAACAAGACCTTTGGCCTTTATATCAGAGCTCCTGCAAGTTCCAGATCTACCACATTACCTGGCACCATGCAAATCAATTAACATCTCTGAGCCGTAATTTCCTAATCCCAATAACACAGCTAATAAATGACAAATCCCTTCCTCTCACTATTAGTGTGAGAATCAGGTTAGTTGAATAGGTAGAAATCTTGTGTTTTTATCAGGTTTGAAGGAGTGTATTATATTAAGATATATGTTTGGCTGCTACGAGAAAGGGACGACAAAATAAAAAGGCCTTAAGAACATGGAAGCTATCATGTAACACCAGACAAGCATTTCTGGTTGGCAGTGACTCTATTCCAGTAAGTTACACAAGGACCTGGGTTGCTTGCATCTTCTGCTCCTTCAGTAGTGCTGGTCGTATCTGTACATTTGCAGCTATGTCACAGGTTCATCCATGTTCCAGCTGACAGGAGAGTGAAAATGTGAAGTCGAAGCCAACCATTTTCATCCCATTGTCAATAACCTGGTTTCCATTGCTATACCTAGCTGTAAGTCACTGTAAAATGGAGCCTCTAGCTGGGGGCCATAGATTCAACTTCCATTAAATTATTGTAAGGTTGAAGAGAATGGATTTGGTGGAAAATAAGCAATTTCTGCCAAGGGGAATATAGAAAAATAAAATAAAATGGTATTATAAGCATCAATAATCATTAAGGTATGAAGACCCAATGTAGACCTCACAGGCAGGTTTTATGTAGGCAGAAAAATTTTACAGAACCTTTCAGTTCAATATGCATAATGAAATTAAATAGTTTCAAGAGATGATAAGACTATCTGAATATCCTAATTGTGGGCACCCCCAAACAGAGCTTAAACTGTCAGTGAAGAAATACATCTGTAGCTTATAGTAAGCAACCAATGCAGATCATACCACACAGTTTTCAATACCTTGATATCTTTAGTAATCTTCAGGAGATGAGATATTCCCAATATTGCCCAGTTTCATATTTGTTTTTTTTTAAAGGCCCCTACCTTTTTTATTTTTTATTTTTTAAAGATTTTATTTATTTATTTGACAGAGAGAGAGACAGCCAGCGAGAAAGGGAACACAAGCAGCGGGAGGGGGAGAGGAAGAAGCAGGCTCCCAACGGAGCATGGAGCTCAATGAGGGGCTCAATCCCAGGACCCTGGGATCACGCCCTGAGCCGAAGGCAGACGCTTAACTGCTGAGCCACCCAGGTGCCCCTGCCCAATTCCATATTTAAGTGACCAGTGATAGCTATTACTCACGTGGCATTTGTCACTGGGAAGAAATTTATAAAAAATCTATAAAAAATACCAAAAAGAGCTCCCTTCTTAAAGGTAGTGAGAAATACTAACACTTCCTTATTGCGAGGTATATAATTTCTTAACGCTACATAGAAGCAGGAGAATTGAGGGGACTACCTCATGTTACCTCATATATAATAAGACTTTATTTTTTATTTTTATTTTTTAAAAAGATTTATTCATTTATTTGAAAGAGACAGAGACAGAGAGGGAGAGAGAGTCTCAAGCAGACTCCACCCTGACTGCTGAGCCCAACACTGAGCTCGATCTCATGACCCCTAGATCATGACCCGAGCCAAAGCCAAGAGTTGGACACTCAACTGACAGTGCCACCCAGATGCCTCTCAGACAAGACTTTAAAACAATAAGCAGAGATATGAGGTTGATAGGATAGAACAATGGGGGGGGCTCCAATAGGTCTTAGAAACATGAAATGAGTGTATCTCTATCCTACAGTGGTAATAATCAGTGTTATTTCTTGTTTATTTCCAGTGAAGACATACTTTTTGGAAACTGCGTGGTAAATTTTAATTATGAATGAAACTAATGAAAATATTTATAAGAAAGCAACTATAAAGTAAATGAAAGAGCACACCAACAAATTAGCATTTAATTACCAAACATTGCAAGAGGCAGCTAAGCACAGCGCTGCAGCGGAACAAGCCAATGGGGGCAAAGTTGAATGTGAACTCTTCCAAGGACAGGAATTAGCCACATGGAGCTATCTTGAGATTTGTTACTATAAACAACAAGGGCAGTGTGTGTGTGGGGGGGAGGGTAAGAATCCTGTTTGTCTTAATTTGAGGGCAAATGAAATCTATCTTTACAGCTCAGTGCTAAATCTGTATCGAGTTAATTTATCAACTAGAACTAACTTGACTCATAGAGACTTTTTGTTAAAGTTTTAAAATCTTCCAATCACTCTTTGACTATGGATAAGACACTTAGCTTTACTGAGTCTCTAGACTTTCATTTTTGGAAAATGGGGATATCAGAGGTAATGTAGGTAGTGGGGGTGGAAATTGACAAGAATGGTTTCAAATATACCAAGGCCCTAACAGTTTAAGCCTATGATCTTCTCAACCTGAGATGTTTCAAACTGGATAAACCAATTGGCTATTAGAGATTCGTCCAAAGATCTGGTCCAACACACTGGTCTGGGCTCTCATGAGTATTTTAAACTGTGATGATCAGGAGAACTTAGTAACCACTGGTATACGGTTGAGTTCTCCTAGAGATTCTCTGAGGAGGGAGCAACTATTTCTACATCACTGTAAGCAATTAACAACTACAGCTCTGCTATCTGCCCCCTTCAAAACTTGGCACCACTACGTTTAATTTGAAAGTCTTTAGCCAGGTATTAACCTCTCTGTGACTCAGTTTCCTCATCCATAAAATGGAGATAATAGTGCTATTCCACAGGAGTCTTGTGAGAATGTAAAGTACAGCTGCTGAAAATGTCATGTGCATTGCCTGGTCCTTAATAAGCACTGAGTAAATGCTTGTTATGATCATTTCGATTCTCAGTGACTGTGGCTCTAATCTAGAGACATCCCAACAGATAGATGGAGCCCAGGGGAATCTACATTTAGGGAATGAAGAATGTAGTCAACCACAGGATGATTTCTTAGGCCTTAGCAGGGCCACTCTATAAAAGTGTACACTTTTCCTGAATGTCCTTCCAGCTCACAGTAACTCCACCTTCTCTGGAAACTGGCCCTTTCTCCAATCCATGGAGTTAGGCAACTAGTACCCATGTTTGAACAATTACACCACTCACCATCCTCACATTTATTTGTCTGTGGGATAACAATTAGGTCTATATGAGCCAATCTAATCTTTTGTCATTAAAATGTGGAATTGAGCTTGAGGATCTCTTAGCGGTTGACCCTATAACATGAAAATTTGTGAGCTGAAGCATGACCGTATTTTCTACTATGTGGGTCACAGAGCTGAAAAGGCTTCTGGCCAAACAGAGAAAAAAAATCAAGCAGAAATCAGTGATAAAATAAGAAAAAAAAGAGTTCTGAAGACTTTCCAGGATCTGTTTCTAATCCAGTGGTTTTTAAAATCTGTATGCCCATTATTTCAGATGGGAATCTCTTAAAATCTGCAAAGTCTAGACCACGCTATAGCCCAATTAATTCATAATCTACAGAGATGGGACACAGACATCAGTATTGTTAAATCAGAGTGATTCCAATGTACAGATATGTTTGGAACCACTGTCCTAGTCCTTCTTGAGACCCCATCTATAGAATTGACCATGGGTTACATAAGCCATTCCAACATCCTTATAATAAATTCCATTCTTTTTGCTTATGCTGCCTGAATTTACTTATTTTACTTAAAAGCAAAAGAAAAAGACTAAGTTGAAATTTGGGAATTATATACTTTGCCAACACTAAACAGGGAACTAGACAGGGTCCAATGGTACAAACTAGTGTACAAGGTGGGGATTTAACTAATCTTTGAGTTTTTAGTTATATACTACTATTGCAAAAAAAAAAAAAAACCCTTAAAGTTGCATTCAAAGGCATATAAAACACAAAAAGGCATGTATAATTGGGTGAACAAGAAATGGAGATAAACATTAGACCCTAGTAAACCAAGCATGATGTTCCATTAGTTTTTTTTTTCCAAATTTCCTACTAGTCAGCTAGAAAAGAGCAGCTAGTTTAATCAATTGAAGGTAAATCACATTTATGATTGACAAATGCAAATTATCTAGAAATACAAATGTTCTTGGTATAAAAAGCAGACATGAATTTCTTCCCTAGGTCCTTGTTAAAAAGAGGCAATGAATTTGGAAGTATGTCAATGAAACACACAGAACAACAAACACAATGGGTGGGACATAATATTAGGCTAGAACAACAGGAAGGAAGATGAAGGCTGACTCAAACCAAAGAGCCCAAAGAAGGCTGCAACCTCTTCAAATCATCCCCTTTTCTAGAGAAAGGACCAACACCCTTCCCCACCATTGAGAAGAAAACCCGTGTATCTGGAAGCAAGGACAGGAGCAAGTCCTGGAATTAGTCATTCACAAGTACCTGCCCCATTAGATGTTTCCCATCCCTGAAACTGCCTCTCAGGGTCCCACTAGGTAGACTTGCAAGTTTTCCTTCTGTTCCATTTGCTCAGTACCTTCCCACCTAGTCAATTCCAGCTCCTTTAAAAGGTCCTGTCTACTCAATGAATTTCCTCTGCTTAGGACCTCCTTGGACTTTTAGAATCCTCCATGCAAAGGTTACAGCATTGCCTACAGACTTGCAAACACTAGTTATCCAAGTGTATACAGGCATCATGTGTGGGAGAGAAGGTTAAAATGCAGATTCCTGAGTTGCACCTCTAAGGATTTGATTTGGTTCGTCTTCAATGGGCCAAAAGAGTCTATACTTTTAAAAACATTGCAGATAACATCGATTCACCTGCACTAGACTTAGAGAGGCCTATCTTAGGAAGTTCTTAGAGTGCCTTCACTACTTTTATGCCTTTCCCTTCTGTATCCCCCACCTTCATATTTCCTGAACATTTATTATAGTCCTGGCACTACACTAGGTCTTTTGTCATAAGTCAACTTAATACATTTTTATAAAAACTCCTCGTGGTAAATATTGTTTCCCCCATTTTATAGGAGACAGAACCAAGGTTCAGGGATCTTGAAAACTTAAATAAGTATTTCAAGGGCACAATAACATATTGAAGTCATAAAGATAAAAAAGAGAGAGAGAGAGAGAGACACTTTTTCTTTTAAAAGGAAAAGATGAGAATGAGTTGTGTAGGAATTCCAGGAGCACAGAGCTGTGAATAAAACTGACTAAGCTAGGATACTCGATAGCTCATGCCTCAGTTTCTCCATTGTCAAATTAAAAATGACACAGGCTTTAAATGCAGTTAGAAGACTTGAGGGGAAACATGGTTTCCAGGTGCAAAATATGATTAGCATGACAAGAAGCATAACAAATTGATCAAACTGCTGGTTAGACACCCAGAGTTCTCACAAAACATCATCTTGCTGCACTAACTGCCAATCAATGAGGATTAAGTGGATTGAATTTTCCTTGGAGAAACGTGAGTTTTTAAAATGAAAAGGAAAAAGGCTTAGATTAATAGCTATGAAGGGTTTTGCAGACACAACACTAAGGAAATCAGTCGTTTGATAAACTTTCTATTAGCAGGGAAAGCATGTAGCTCAGAATCATGGAAACTTTGAGTGTAAGTCTGGAAGGAACTTACTATGTGAAATATGATTAATAAAACAAAATCCTTCTAGGTGTCTCCTAGGTACATGAAGGCAAAACTTAATCAGATTATTTCCTTAAAATTTCCATTTTATGAAAATATATCTCAGTGTGATATACAAAAAAGATACAATCAGTTATGTATATTATATATACACATATATAACACATATACAACTACATATATATAATTTATATACATAGTATATATAATACATATACAATTATTTATATACAATTTTTATATGTGTGGCATTTTCTTTTTCTGTGTCTCCGAAATGCAACACAAGCTTAATACTATGATTAATAATCGAGGTTAAATTGATGATACTCTCCAAGATTTATTTCACATTCAAAGGAATATTTGATAAGAATTTGGTGGCTATCAGACTTCTGGAAGGAGAAAAGAACCTTTCATTTTATTATAATTCAGAACCAGCACATTGTTCTCAATCACTCCTGGCCTATTAAATTGGGAAAGGTGGAACACGCAAGAGTTGAATCCATTGTTGGGCCAGTTTGGGTTACACCAATGCAGGCTTGGATTTATCTTTATCACACAGTCCCTGAACAAAGGCCTAAAAGTTATTATCAGGTATCAGGAGGGACCTTTAAAGTGCTCTAGAAAACAATCACCTTGCATGAGCCAATAAAAGCAATTCCAGGTAATAAAGAGGCAGTGTGGCAGAATTAGCCAGATATTAGTTTGGTTGCAGTTCTTGTCCCCATATCTTCATTGTCTCCCCTGACTCCCTGGCCTAAGGTCCCACTTTCACAAATAATCTTTGGTATTTCCTGGTCTGAATTGTTCCCAACTTCTTTTTCATTTTAACGGCTTCAACTGGCTACTAACAACATCTTGCTTTTCAGGTCATGGGCTGCAGCTACCATCTAGAGATTTCTTTCCTGTCTTGATCCTGAATATCTCTGCCTCTGTTTTACTTAGGCTTCACATCCAATAACTGATTAATTAACTCTTTAAAGTATGCGTATTTATCGGGGCTCTTGGAAGGGCTCTGTGCGAATACCACTGTGAGCAAGATTGAAATATTGTCTGCCTCCGAAGACATGAACAGACATTTCTCCAAGGAAGACATACAAATGGTCAACAGACACATGAAAAAATGCTCAACATCACTTGGCATCAGGAAAATACAAATCGCAACCACACTGAGATACCACATCTCAATGGTCAGAATGCCTAAAATGAACAACTCAGGAAATGACAGATGTTGGGAAGGATGCAGAGGAAGGGGAACCCTCTTACACTCCTGGTGCGAAGGCAAACTGGTGCAGACCCTCTGGAAAACAGTATGGAGGTTCCTCAGAAAGTTAAAAATATAGCTACCCTTGAGAAAGGTGAAGTTTAATCTGAGAGTGGAGGACAGAGAGAGGTAGGGTTAGCAGAAATAAGTGTCCAAGTAGGGAAAACAGCACATCTTCAGGCCTGGAGGTGAAAGGGAGCCAGTGTCTGAAGGTTGAGAAGAAAACCGCACAGTGTGGCTAAGGAAAAAGTTTTGGTTAAAGAACTGGTTGAGAAGGATACTAAAGATGTGGGTAGGGAACAGATCTGGAAGGGCTTTGAGATCTATCCTATGAAATTAAGATTATTCTGAGGGCAAGGAGGGCCCGTGAAAAGGATTTTTAGCAGTCAGGTAAGATGGTGAGAAAAAGCATCTGAAAAACTATTCTTGTGGTGTACAAGAATAAAAGGTTTCCGGGGCGCCTGGGTGGCACAGCAGTTAAGCGTCTGCCTTCGGCTCAGGGCGTGATCTCGGAGTCCTGGGATTGAGCCCCACATCAGGCTCCTCTGCTGTGAGCCTCCTTCTTCCTCTCCCACTTCCCCCGCTTGTGTTCCCTCTCTCGCTGGCTGTCTCTCTCTCTGTCAAATAAATTTAAAAAAAAAATTAAAAAAAAGAATAAAAGGTTTCCATTTCTCCTATCCTGCAATGAGCAATATTGAAACAGATCCAAGCAAGTATCATTGTGGAGGGGGCTGGTCTACACTGAATGCTAGCCCACTCGCTTTCCTCCTTGGCTACTGTTAAAGAGCAATGATTTTGGACCCAGGACAGTTTTCCCATCACCATTCAGGTGACAAGACTGGGGAGACCAAGTAAGCACCACTCCTGAACAAGAGTAATCCCCATGAGATACACCAACCCTTACATAAGCAAGCAAGAAAAGACTGAGACAGGAACCAAAAAACAGACATTTTATATGTCATGCCAAAGACCGCTGAGGGTAAGTAAAAATCTAAAAAATGTCATCCATCATCCATCCAGGCAATTGTCTGCTCTGACAGCTTAGGCAGGGACCAAGGACATACTGCTAGAAATCTTTGGAGGAGGGGTATATTCTGTGCCTCTGTGTTCTTAAAAGTGAGCTCTAAACTGGGGACACCCTTCAATTTCTCATCTTCAAGGATCTATTCATTTAACGATCATGCAAAAGTTTTCATAACTGATTTGCATTTTTAATTTACACCGGCAATAGTATGAAAGCTAGCATGGATTAGCCCAGTAGATTTCAAACTAGGATTTCTTCCAGATCCCAGGCTTTAGGGAATATGGTTCAGTTCCAGAACCCCAAGACCTCCTTCAATGAGAAAAATTCCATTATTTCAGTTTTCATATTGGGGTTCCGTAGGTAATATATTTCATTAAAGAAACAGTTCCACTGTTTGGGGGAAAATCACAGAAAGAATAGGTTCATAGAAAGAAAAAAGAATCAGAAAACTCAAATTTAATTAGCTGTTTGATCTTTAACAAAGTCCTTCTCCTCTCTGAGCCACGATTTCCTCAACTGAATATTAAGGACCAAAGCAGATAAACTTTAGTATTCCTTTTAGATAAGATTCGTATATCTATCTTGAAAGCCATAGGAATGCAACATAAAAGTATAGCTACTTCTTTTTGAGAGTGTCCCTTCCTAGGAGAAATTTTGATATAATTCTTCACTTCTGAAATACCCTTTTGTATTGAGCTTCTTTCAGTCCCACAGATGGTCTGTCTTTGCTTCATGATATCATTCTCTTTATTCTAAAATATAGAATCACATTCATATTTTTTGGTCAGTAGTTCTTAAAATAAGGCAAAATTCTGAGCTCATTCCCCAGGATTATCCATATATGCAATCAGGTGTGCATACAACTACAGACACCAGCTAGCCCATTCGTACACTTGTCTTCTGGCGACTGGGTGGCTCAGTCTGTTAAACAACTGCCTTCAGCTCAGGTCATGATCTCATAGTCCTGAGATCAAGCCCCACATCAGGCTCCTTGCTCAGTGGGGAGTTTGCTTCTCCCTCTCTCTCTGCCTCTCCCCCCCACTCCCCTCACTTGTGCTCTCTCTCTCTCTCTCAAATAAATAGCTAAAAGCTTAAAAAAATAAAAAGAATATTGTCTAACTTCACCCTCTATTACATTCATTAATCAAATGTTTGTAGACTCTCAACTATGGCCTCTCTAGATTCTAGGATCTCAAATAAACAGACATCATTTTTATATAGGATTGCATTTTATTTTCCTAGGGACTCATAATCCAGAGAAAAAGGTAAATATGTAAATAAGTCAAAAGCTGAAGACTGGCAGCTGTAGCAATATGGGGAGGCTAGAAGAAGTTACTGACAGAGGCAGAACCACATAACTAGTAAGTTTCAGAGCCAGGGGCTCAGGTCTGTTGACTCTTAGCCCAATTTACTTTTCCTTTCATCGAAAGATCACTAAAGCTGTGAACACGTGAATTCTACTTCTTTCTTTCTGAAGGACATCAGAGGCTTTAGAAGACATTTGAAGGTCCTTGACTAGGAGCATTAAGACACTAAATTACACTGACATGGTCCATAAATCACCAAATGAGTGAGATCCAGACAGTGGGCTAGTATGAATAGGTCACATCAAGAATGACAGTCACTAAGATCAAGTTGGAGATATGCAGGCTACATATGGGGTCCTGCTAAACATTTGAGATGCTTTTTCCTTGTTTGTACACTGCACAGGAAAGAAGAGGGAGGAAGGCAGTTCTCTAAATCATGATGAGGACTATCATAAAACCAGTTTGGCTCAAAGAGTCAGACTCCCTGGCTTCCAAGGGCATGTCCTCCTGTGTACTTTGTGACCTTATAGATACCTTACTTCCCTTTTATAAACCCACTTTATAGGGTGAGCCTACAGACTGAACAAGATAATTTGTGAAGTGCTTAGCTTAGCACTTAATAGAGTGTTCGGAAGATGTGAAGAGCATATAATTATAACAATCATTTTTTAATCTCATTTTCATTTGGCTCATTTTCGTTTACAATATCTCACAGGAGGTGGGTGGGAGAGATGCACCCTGAGTATATTTCATCACTGACATTGTTAAAGGAGCCCACATTTTATTCAGTTGTATTACTGTCTTTAAATTCTCTGCAAAGACGCGAGCTACCCTTTGTACTTGGGACAGACCACTCACATCATGGTACATCATGGAAATATTTTTTCATCAATACTTTCATCAGTATTCACGCATTGCTTCACACCAACCCTGTTAGTCAGGCAGAAGTGTCTTCTTTTATAAATATTAAAACTGAGGCATTGACAGATCAAGTAATGATAGTAATACTATCAATAATAATAAAATAGCTACTTTAATAGTATTCACTACATGTGCAGTATGATACAATCTACTTAAAATATATTTTTTACAATGAACTTTCACATAAACTCTATGATGTAAATTGTTTGTTCCCCCTTTGTGGGTGAGGAAACTGAAGTTCACAGAGATTAGTCACTTGCTGATGATAAGGGTGAAGCTGGAATCCAGGTGTCAGTCTGTCTGGAGTTGCAGCTTCTCAGGCCCAAGAATGTTTCTCCAAGTGACACAGTAACCAATGGCAATGCCTCATTTTGCATCTAGGTTTCTCACCTCTTTCTGCTTAGACATCCCAGAGTCTTGGGGTATATTCAATGGCTAGGGTTCCCATAGCAAAATAACACAGACAGGGTGGCTCACACAGCAGAAATTTATTTTCTCACAATTCTGGAGGCTAGAAGTCCGAGATCAAGGTGTCAGTCATATTGGTTTCTTCTGAGGACCCCTTTCCGTGGCTTGTAGATGGTCATCTCCTCTCTGGGTCTTTGCATGGTCTTTCCTCTGCACGTGTCTGTATCCTAATCTCTTTTATAAAGATACTGATCGTATTGGATCAGGCCCACCCTAATGACCTCATTTTAACTTAATTAACTCTTTAAAGAGCCCATAGCTAAATACAGTCACACTCTGGTGAAGTATTGGCGGTAGGACTTCAGCATATGAATGGGGGACACAATTCAGCCTGTAATATGGGAAACGTAACTTTGATCAGTCTTTGGCCTTCCTAGTCTGTCTGTCAAAGGAAGTGTTCTAGCTATTACTGATCTTCCCACATTGCAGAAAATGCATCAGCTGTGACCCCAAACAAAGCACAACGTCAGTTCTTGCAAAATAAATAGCGGGTAAATAGTGGTCTTGAATGGAGGAAGTCTAGAAAGAATTGAATAGAAAGTGAAGCTTTGAAATAAAAATAATTTGAAATATACAGTTACTGTTATAAGCAATTTAAGAACCTTTACTTAGTTGACTCTTGCAATAATGCTATGATATAATAGCTATGACAACATGCTGAGAAAGGGTAAAAACTGTCATACTTATTCTGCATTGAAATACCTGCCTTTAACAGAAGATAAAACTTTCATTGATCAAGCAAATCCTGAGCACATAGATTGCATCAGAGGCACTGTGCTAGGTGCAGAGATGTTAAGGACTTTCAAAGATGGAATACTTCAACAGGAATCAGGACTAGGACAAAGAGGAGCACCGTCATTAAAGAAGAACTCATTGTTGGCCAGGAATTCCTGCACACACCCTAGGAATAGATGTAGAAGTGTTGGCCAATGGATCATGTGACCTTACTATTTTCTGTGTTTTCTTATGACAAGTACTTTTTAAATTCTCCTATCCACTGAGACAAATGAGTTTGGCAAAAGAGCTCCTCTGGCATTTAAGAAAAATGCTCTGAATAGGAGTTACTGTCCCCTGGTCCTGTACCCTTCCTACTACTCCATCTGTTTGTACTGGTTCAAGCTCTGGCCTTACCTATCTAAGGCTCCAAGGTGAACTGTGGTTGCATTAAACTGATGGTAGTGATCTACCTTCCTTTTCTCTATATAATTACTGAGATTCATTGCCACTCACACTTGTAGATGGGAGCAGATCTGGGACAGGAGCAGTTGAGTAGGATGTGCCCAGCATAGGACATGAGTTTAAGCAGGTGATGGCACGTTGTCCGGAAGGTCAGTTTAGAGAGAAAGGGAAACAGGCAGTGTCCATCTGGTGGAGGTCAGAGAGCCAGTGGGATGAGAGGAGCAAGCAGCATTGGGGAACTTTGATTCCTGGCACAAAACAATTCGCTTGGTGCTCTGTTTGGGGTTTATATCTTTCTCAAGAAATTTGAAATTTTTCAAAATTCTTAATCACATGGTTCAAATGTTCAGCTATGAATTAGACAGTCTTTAATATAATACATGAATCAGGTGTTGAACTTGAAAGGCATTAACTTCCCCTTTCCTTTCTACCCCACCCATAGTCTCTTCATATTCACAATACCAATTCCATCTTTCTGATTGTTCAATACTGTGAAATCTATTTAGATTGTTAAATTTTTTTTCTCCATTAGAATGGCCAGGCTCATCCAGCATGGAATTTGGTGAATTTTGTAGGTCAACCGGTACAAACTGCTCTGCAATTTCCCTTATTATTAATGTTTTTTATATCAGAATAAATTTGTCTTTCAAATTGGTCAAGGTTGCTTGCAATTCTAATATGTCTTCCCAAGACTATGGCAGTAGTTTTTCACATTCTCTGCTTCAAATGGTGCTTTATTAAAAAAAAAAAAATGGGGTAAGCATCATTAAGAATAAGATGAATAGATTCCTGCTGAGGAGGTAAGTCATTCCTATGGGAAGGAGACATTTATGATCTGGCATATGGTGAACATTCTCTTCGGTGCTGGTGGTGGTAGGCACTTGTTGGGTGTAATTCACAATTAATTGTGCCCAACAGTTCAATAATAATTCAGATGGAAAGAGAAATGCGAAAGGATTCTTAGTTCCTGAGGCTGTATTCTTGGCAACCAATATCCAGAAACTAAGTTTCACTTTTGGGAACTGTGCTGTACTTTTTTTTTTTTCCCTCTTCTCTTTGCCTGTCCCCCTCCCTTTTCCACCCTTGGCTTTTAACTCTCTGTCTCTCTCTTTTCCTCTTTTTTTTTTTTTCCCCACTTTTTAATCCATCTTTGAGATTCCCTCTCAGCTCCCCACCATCTTTTTTCATCTTATAGGCCACTGAGCTGTCTCTGACTGAAAATTTCTCAATCTGGAATGATCCAAGACTGTAGCTGGAGCCTGTCTCAGTATATGATAACAGAGTTGGGGAAAATGACATTACTTTCTGCCTGCATCAGGGTGAGATGCAAATATATACAATTACTTACTTAATGACGATTCTCCCTGTATTCCCTTTTCTAAATGTCCAGAATGAGAAGGTTGAGAGTAGTTGAAAGAAGTGGGTAGGGATTCTTCCTAAAGGGTGATAGACAACCAACATACATCCTTGATTCTGTCTACAATCTGCTGTGAGGAGAAGAGCAAGTTCAGCAGTTTTTGCAAAATTACCAACACAGCAAGAAAGGCAGGCAAACAGATTGCTCAGATGGACTGACTCTTAATAACCAGATCTATCAAGTCCCAGATTTGCTGCTTGCTGGGAGACTTCAAAGTGGGTCTGCTTTTAAATATCTGATTTCCCCAAATTAGGGAAAACCCTCCGAAACATTTAGCAATGTGGCCGTACTTTTGAGAGACCCAGGGAGGCTCGCTTTGATGTCATCCTCGGTGGTATGATTTCACAATTTCTCCAAAGAGCTGTGTCATCATCTTGATTCCCTTTCTTTCGATTTATCTGTGAATCGGTTTGGTTGCCAGCTTGCCAACTGTTTATATCTATGCACCTACAGACCTACTCCATACCCTGTTCTACCCTCCTTTGTGCACCAGGA
Organism: Ursus arctos; assembly: GCF_023065955.2. NCBI lineage: Eukaryota > Metazoa > Chordata > Mammalia > Carnivora > Ursidae > Ursus > Ursus arctos. Next base: position 45,260,510 of record NW_026622852.1, on the reverse strand, counting down.
AACTGTTATTGACTATCATTGGGCTCCTTTGCCCCATGAATACTGATGGGTTCAGCCAATGGGACTGTTGGCAACATATGTGGAGGGCAGGGGAAAAATGAGGTTGGGATATATGTTCCTCAGGTCTCTCCTTCTGGGTCAGTATGGCTTCACTGCTTCCCTTTACAGAAACCACTGCTCCTGTTAAGTAGTCCTCTCCTATGGCAGCAACTGATGTCTCTGTAGGTTCCTGTAACTTCTTCATCTCCCTGTCCTTTCAGACCCAAGGGCATCGAGAACACCCTGCTCTTTCTCGTACTGGGGTGCTTTCTCAATCCTCTTTTGTGTCCCTTCATCCTACCCACTTGACTGTTAATAGTCCCTGGACTGAGCTCTCCTTAAATAGCCTTGGAATGTGCTACTTGTTTGCTATTAGTAAGTACCCTGACCAATAAACACGAGGACCGGGGCTATTCTTTCAGTCATATGAAGACAGTAAATGACAGTAAATACATAGGTAGATTTAAATCTACGTATCTGTTGTAGAGGCTTAGACAGGTCAAATGCTTTACTCAAGATCACAAGGAGAGTTACTGGTGGAAGCAGGACTAAAACCTATCTTCTTCAGAATCTACATACACATAATTCCCAAGTGTGTTCCATGGACCACCAGGCTCTAAAAGATGCCATGATCTAAAAGATGGAGGTAATTCTACCATGCTTTACTATACTATACATATCTTGGGGAATCACAAAACATGTTAGTAATTTATAGGCTTTGAGAAATACTGTAGTGAGGTACCTAGTTAAACTCAACTTTGTTTAAAGGAGAATTTACCACCCGTATCACTGCAGAATTTTTTTTCCCCCTTTCTCATAACCCCTCTGTATCCCATGGAAATAACGGCCTGTGAAATCCAGAATGAATGTCTCTACTTCCGTAAGCAGACTTGAAAAGAGAACCACTCCAGTGCTCCAGAGTTCATGTCTTGGTCAGTCAAGCTCCTAGTGAGGAGTGACCGGATCCTCTCTGCCCAGGTGCCGCGATGGTGGGGGAGATCCTGACTGAGCCTGGCTGGGGTTGGGTCTGTTAAAAAAAAAGAAACAGCAGGCCGAAAAAGGGCTCACTTTTGCTAAACCCCACCAAGACTTGATACCTAACCTACTTGTAGTTTCAGTCTCCCCCAGAGAGTGGAATTCTAACCAATCAGAAGGGCATTTCCTGATCTACTAGTGAGGTAAATCTGCGTGATAAGACCCTCTGCTTTCTCTAAGGAAAGAAAACTGTGCCTGAACTAATTTACCATTTTAACTTCCTTGTCCCACCTTTCTATGAAAACCTCCCATTTTGTAAAACTCCCAGGAGCTCCTTTTTTTCTTCTAGATGGGATGTTCCCTGATTCATGAATTATTGAACAAAGCCAATTGGGTTTTCAAATTTATTCAGCTGAATTTTGATTTTTAACAGATTCGATCCAGTATGTCCATAGGGGTGGGGTCACATCTTTGAAACATGGCTGCTGAGACAGATTCTTTGAGTTGGGGGGATGTGCTCAACATCAGAAGCTCATCTTAGCCTTTGCCACACCCCCAAATATATCTACATCATTCTTTCAAAAAGGCATAGCCTACTGATCTGCAGAGCCTGAGAAGACTACTTTTTGTTTGTCTGGATATTTTCATTCTCCAACAATGAAGTCAGGATATATCTATACTAAAAATGTTTCCTCTAAAAGTAGATATTGGTTTTTATCTCCCATCACACACACACACACACACACACACACACACACACACACACACAGGAGCAGTGTTCATCTTAGTACCCCTTAGACACTGCTCTGTTTCCTCCTGGTCAATAATGCCACATAGCCTTACTTAATGCAGTTTCTGCTTCAATCATCACAACTCAAGGTGAGGAAAAAGGAAGGCAACTAGCAGGTATCGAATACCTATACCAGCCAGCTCCTTTAGATCTTACTCCTCTCCCCTGTGGTCAGTGTTTCCCACATGAGGAAACTGAGGCTTGGCACTTTGATGTTCCTTGCCCAAGGTTTTAAGATTGCCTTACCAACACTCATTCCTTTATTCCACGTATAGTCAATGTTGAGTGCTGTGGGGCATGCATGGTTGAGGAACTGAGGTTACAGATTAAAAAAAAAAAAAAAATGGAACAGAGATGACTTAGATGTAATCACCAAAGTATATCCATGGGAATGTGGAGGCCACAAGAGGGGAAGCGGCCAATTCTATAGGAGGTAAGTTTTGAAGCCAGTTTTGAAAATGGGAAGTTTACTGGTAGAATGTGGTGAGGTAAGACGTTCCAGGCAGAGGGAAGCAACGTGATCACGGTGGCATGATCTGGCATGGGAGGTTTAGGAAATTACGACTCCTTCGAGTTGGTTGAAATACAGTGAGTAAAAGGTGCATGGTGAGAGATGAAGCTGCTGCTGGGCACAGGGTTCCAATCTTGGACGGCCGTACAGACCACGCTAAGGGCCTATCAAATGTCCAAAGTACACTGAGAAAGCCCAGAAGAGAATGAGTGATGGCCATGAGGATCTGCGAACACCGTGCAGAGGAGACAGCATTCTGAGCATGGCATGTGGTAAAAAATAAGCAGTTGCAACAACAGAGCCGCTCTCAGTTGCTCAAGCGCCCTTGGGTTGAAAGTCCACACACAGAAGGCTAGGTGGCTTAAGCATTGCTCTCAAGATAACCAAATTCCATTCGCTCTAAACAGAGCATTCAGTCTCAGCTTGGAACAAATGACCCACCCACAATTAGCATTTTGTCAGGGTCACTCTACAGAGCTCTGGATGGGTGATAGTTTTCTCTCAGCCGCGCCCATAGAGTTTTTTTCCCCCAAATCATGCTGTTCTCCAAATGAGTTTCCAGGGAAGTAAAATTAGTTTGCTTTAGGACCACTAATAGGAAGTTGCTTTCTTTGCTCAGGCACCCCAAAGGGGTTGTAAACTTGGATGTTTACCACTGTTGCCGCCTATGGGCTGCTGAGCTCTCTCAGGACCTCTTACCCAGAAACAGCTTCTGCAGCTCCTCTTTTGTATGCTAATTGTAATACTTATTTTTTAGTAATGCTTCTTTTTGCATACTACTTGAATTGGTTGCACTGTAAATTAGAAGGAGGAAGAGAGCAGTGCCGAATATCTGCTACTGGATGCAGCCTTCAAAAAGAAGGCAGGTTGGTTGTAAAGCAGCTTCGAAAAACCACTGAGAAATTTCAGCCTTTGGCTGTAACTTTCCAACATACAATTCAAAGAACTGTATGGTGGAAACGTCAGCTCATTCCAAATCGTACAAAATGGAATTTAGGGGGACAAACAGACTAAAAACTTCTTAATATCTCTCAATTTGGCATTTGTTCCTTCAATCACTCACTTGCTGGTGAATCCATCCATCCATCCATCCATCCATCCATCCATCCACCCATCCACCCATCCACCCATCTATCCATCCATCCATCCATCCATCCATCCATCCATCCACCCATCCACCCATCCACCCATCCATCCATCTATCCATCCATCCATCCATCCATCCATCCATCCATCCATCCATCCACCCATCCACCTATCCATCCATCTATCCATCCATCCAATATATAATGAATATTGTACGACATGGAATACATTGAAACAGACACTACTATATTGATATAATCAGATGTGAATATTGTCTTAAGAATTATCCTCCAGGGGCATCTGGGTGGCTCAGTTGGTTAAGTATTCCACTCTTGATTTCAGCTCAGGTCATGATCTCAGGGTTGTGAGAGAAAGCCTTGCATGGGGCTCCACATTGGGTGTGGAGCCTGCTTAAAATTCTCTCTCTCTCTCTCCCCCTATCCCTCTCTGCCTTCTCCAAAAAAAGAGAGAGAGAGAGAGAGAGAGAGAGAGAGAGAGAAAAGAATTATTCCTCCAGACTGCCCTGAAGGTAGGTACTGTGTGTTTTGTCTACTATTAAGTCTCCAGAGCCTAGCAACATATCTGGAACATGGCTGGATATTAGGAATTTAGAGGGGATTTGATGATCACACTACGTGTATTTCCTTTGGTGGAGGCAAGATAAAATCTCTTTATGATCCCATCTGAACAAGCTATAGAGGTTAGGGGAAATAGTTGGATTTTTACAGAATGCTTTTTGATTAATACTCAGGGAAACATGACACAATGTTCAATGTAATTTTTGAAACAGGTTGTATGGGAGAACAGGAATCCCACTTCCTAATTCTGAATTAAATGGCCTCTGTGGAGAAAATTGCAGCTTGGCTTACTTATCCAATGGCATGTAACAGAACTGAATAAAGAAATCTGAAAGAGGCAGACCTGCCCCAATTTTCCAGGTCCTTGTAAAATATTTTTGCCACACACCTGCATGGAGATAAAGTGGTCTAGAGACAGTAAGGATGCCTGGAAGTATTCTGCCAAAGTTTACCTACATCCCTAGAGCAAGTTTAGGGGGAGAACACCTGGGCATGAGTCTTTGAACTCAGTGACTCTGCCCACAAGCAAATCAGGTCTGATGAATATGTTAAGCACTGCCAGTTTACCGTCATCCCTTCCTTTTGAAGGGTTTTGACTACTAGGTTAAGAAGTTTGAAATTTATCCTGCAGGGAAAAGAGCGCTAGGACACTCACATTGGCAATCACAATAAAGGAGCAGCACAAAGGAGTTCCTTTGTGATGAGGGAATGGTAGTGTATCTTTTTTTAAAAGATTTATTTATTTGAGAGAGAGAGAGATTGGGAGGGAGAGAGAGTGAGCACAGGGAGAGGGGGCAGACGGAGAGGGAGAGGGAGAGAGAATCTCAAGTGGACTCTACGCTGAGCGTGGAACCCCACGCAGGGCTCAGTCCCAGGACCCTGAGATCATGACCCGAGCTGAAGCCAAAAGTCAGACGCTTAATTGACTGAGCCACCCAGGCGCCCAGGGAATAGTAGTGTATCTTGATTGTAGTGATGGTTCTATGTATCTAGATATGAGATTAAATCACATGGACCCACCCCTCCATACACACCCACACACAGAGACATGTGCTTAAAAATCGCATACTGAATAAGGTCTGGAGTCCAGCTCACAAGATTATACTGATGGTGATTTCCTGATTTGATATAGGAATAGTGAGTTATACAAGTTTGGGAGCAGCTGGGTGAAGGATTCTTGGGATTCTATGTACTATTTTTGAAACTCCCTTGGAATCTCTAATTATTTCAAAATAAAAAAGTTGAGAGAGAGAGGGTGGGAGAGAAATTACCTCACCGCCCCCCTGTCAATTAAATGCTAGTGCTCCAGGAACTGGAGACTTCCTGCATTAAGATGAATTGGGATGGGGAAACACCAGAGGCTAAGTGTCCATATGAAATCTCATGCCTTTTTCTTCTGTTAATACATTAGCAAAATTCCATTTTCCTAATTCAAAATTTTGACTCTGGGGAGAGAGAAGAAACACATCACAGACAGAAAAAAAAAAAGGATTAAAATGTAAAAATAATCATTTTAATCATGTCTTCAAGTTTGGTACATCCCACAGGAGAGTAGCCTGAAGCCAGGAGGAATCTGTCTATGCCAAGGAGGTTGTGTTTGGAGAGTTTAGAATGAAGTCCTTTGAAATTTACATGTGATGTGAAGGCAGTTGTCAATTTCTCTGCGTCACAATCTTTATTACTCTTTAATAGCACGTCACCTATAGTTAAAGGCTTTATAGACCCAGGACAAAATATGACCTAGGAGGAAAGCAGCACACAAGATTAATATCCTTATGTAAGGGAGTTTTTAACATCTTAATATGCTGTCACACATTTTTTCCATCTTCACAGTTATAATTATTTGAGGGAATTATTGGTTGGGTATTTAATTTATCTATTTTGTATATAAAATTGTACTAGCCTCATTTTACTCTGAGGAAAACAAGGCCTCAAGCCTTGAGATGCCTCAGCCCTTGATCTCATACTGAACCAGGGCAGCACTGAGATTAGAATCCCGCTCTTCACAAGAACCACAGCCTTGACCATTATTCTCTGTGACCAGGCTGAGCTTTGGTTTCCAAGAAGCATGAGAACAAACACATTATGCCTAATGATGCATGGAAAAAATGAGCCTAACTTATGTGTTCTCAGGAAAATGAGAAGATACATATTTTTCACACATTTGGCAAATAAAATTGCAGCTATTTGCATGGAGCTTTCAAACCAGATCTCGTTCCAAGAATGCTAAACTCATAGAAGCTGTAACTGTCTGCTATTGTGTGCAGAGCCAATCTTTAGGGTTTGTTGCAAATTGAGGACTTTCTTGGACAACAAATACCACCAACACCCCTTTCCAAATACTTGGTTTCCTCAAACATGCCACATAATGTTCATTCTTAGATAAGTTGACCAGTAGAAGAGAATATTTTTTTCAAGAATATGATTACCTAATTCACTATATTGGTGTCATTACAATGTTGAGGAAATACGATCTTGTCAATAAAGGGCGGAGGATTAATTGGATATCATCATGGAAAAAAACAATTGAGTTCCTATCTCATATCTTATACAAAATTAAATTCCACATAGATTACTGACCTAAGAGTGAAAAGTAAACAATAAAGATTTTGAGGAAATCATAGGAGGACATTTTTTTAAACCTTGGAATAGGCAAAGGTTTTTTAAACAGAAAGATAAAACAATGATCAAAAAATACATAGATTGATCTGCAATAAAATTAAGTGCTTCTGTTCATCAAAAGATAGCGATAAAAAAAAAGTACAAACTCAATACTAGTGTGGGAAAAGGGATTGGGGGTGTGTACATCCAATAAAGAATTTCCTACGATGTCCTACAAATGTATAAAAACATCTACAAATAAATAAGAGAAAAAAAGAGACAGATCAGGCAATAGATGAACGCACAAAAGACTTGAATCGGTACATTATGAAAGAAGATATCTATATAGCCAATAAATAAGAAAAGGGGATCGTTCTCATTAGTAATCTGGGAAAATGCAAATTAAAGCGTTAGTGTATCACAACTACCATAATAACGAACAGTAACAACAATAACAACAAATGTTCATGCACTGCCAGTGGGAGTATAAACCAGACCAGATACTTCAGGATACAACCCGTATCTATCAAAGCTGAATATATGCCTAACCTGTGACTCATTAGCTGAACTCTTGCGTTCACATTTTCACTATAAGACAAGTCCTAGAATACTCATCTAAATATTACCAATCATAGACCCAAGTTGGAAATTATCAACATAGCCATCATCAGAATAAATAATTCTAGTACAGATGGTCCCAAACTTATGATAATCCAATTTATTATTTTTGGACTTTACAGGGATGCGAAAGCAATATGCATTCAGGAGAAATCATAATTTGATCTTTTCCCGGGCTAGTGATATGTGGTAGATATTCTCCTGTGATACTGGGTGGTGGTAGCAAGCCATGGCTACCAGTCAACCAAGCAATTATGAGGGTAAAAAATAGATACACTAACAACCACATGTACCCATACAAGCATTCTGTTTTTCACTTTCAGTACATTATTCAATAAATTACACGAGATATTCAACACTTTGTCATAAAATAGGCTTTGTGTTGGTTGATTTTGTCCAATAAGCTAATATAAGTGTTCTGAGCATGCTGAAGGTAGGCTGGGCCAAGCTATAATCAGATTAGGTATATTAAATGAATGTTAATTTAACAATATTTTCAACTTATAATAGGTTTATCAGGACATAATCCCATCATAAGTCAGAGAGGATATGTATATTCACAGAAAGGAATATAATACAGCAGTGAGAATGAAGATCCAGGCTTCCACACAGGAGTTTGAATCAATCTCATGAAAAAGATACAAAACTAGACACAAATGAGTATATATGTACATGCTTCCATTTTTATAGAGTTTTTTTTTTAAAGATTTATTTATTTATTTAAGATAGAGAATGTGTGTGCATGCACACACAAGCATGGGAAGGGGCAGAGGGAGAGGAAGAGAATCCTCAAGCAGATTCCCTGCTGAGTCTCAGGCCACCTCGGTGCTGGATCCCAGGACCCCAAGATCATAACCTGAGCAGAAATCAAGAGTCCATTGCCCAACCGAGCCACCCAGGTGCTCCTATACAGTGTTTTTTAAAAAGACACATGAAGGGGAGCCTGGGTGGCTTAGTTGGTTAAGCCTACTCTTGATTTGGTTTCAGGTCATGATCTCAGGGTAGTGAGATTGAGCCCTGCATAGGGCTCTGCACGGGGCATGGAGCCTACTTGAGATTCTCTCCCTCTGCCCCTCCCTGCTTATACACTCACTCTCTCTCTCTCAAAAAAAAAAAAAAAAAAAAAAAAGGCACATGTAATGCATGCCATTGGAAAGTCCCACTCAAATAGTAGTGCCTTCGTCAAATAATCTGTCCTTACATCTACAGTCTTCCCTCATGTTCCTCAAGGTGGATTAGGTGCCCCTTGTCTGGTTTCCAGCACTGTTTCCACCTTTTTATGATAATTTCTTTATATGGTGACAGAATAGTACAGGGCTTCTATCTTCATACTAATCCCCACCCCGAGCACACATACACTCTCTCTCTCTCTCTCTCTCTCTCTCTCTCTCTCACACACACACACACACACACACACACACAAATTAGTGCCTAGAACATAGTAGATGCCCAGTTCAGGTCTGTTGAACTAAACTGAAGTGGAGGTGCTTTCGGAGCCTGATTCCACTCTCTCATGGCCAGAAATGGACGTTTGCATTTACATAGTGGTTTATCATTGCAAGATTACCTTTCCCAGTCTTATTTCATATGGTCGTCTTAAAATTATTATCACCATTTATTTTATTGTAAAACTGAGGCTCTGGGATGTGGATTTACCCAAGCAAAGTAGTACAACATTATAAAAGAAATCCAGGTCTCCCGCAGGTAGTGAACCTCTCTAGAAACCCTACCTTTTGACAGGAACACAAAGGAAAAAAAAAATGAGGAGATGGTTTTTTTGTTGTTTGTTTTTAAAATATTTTTCTTGTCTTTAGATCACTGTTAGATCTTTCAGGTCATTTTCCGCTACCTTGCAGAAAAAAGGTTATTGTTATCAAAATTGGGTCTCTGGTGTTTTTTTGTTTTGTTTTGTTTTTACTTATTATTTCCCCTTCCCCTTTAAGCTCCACAGAGTAAAGTCCCTAGAGTCAGGAAGACACACAACACACAGTATTTCAGTAGGAGACCATGAAGAAAATAAACAACCAGGAAGAATACAATTGTAGGAGTCATCCAGACAAACTTTCTTCTGAATTCCTGGCTGTAGGATCTCAGTACATTCAAAGGCCCCAGAAAAGAAAGGTACAATTCAAGAAACCTAGTGGGACTTACGCAGCTGTAAAGAATGAACTCAAGATCAATCCCCTACACTAGTAAGGAGAGTTAAAACAGTATACCTATGTACACTGTACTTATGTGCAGTGTTTTGATAACAATTAAGTGCCAGGCATGGTGCTAGGTGCCGCAGATACAAAAAGATTTAGTCCTTTGCTGTTACGGAGTCCACAGACATGTTACTAATACAGTTGTAAGTGTATTCAACAGCTCAAATATATAATTATAAAATGCAATAGGAATGCAACGCAGTAGTTGTCTTCTTGTACATTTTTTTCCAGAAAAATGAAAACCTTTGTTCACACATGAGTGTTCCTAGAAGCTCAATTTGTAATCACCAAAAACTGGAGGGAAAAAACACCCTCAGAAATTGTTCAATGGGGATGAATGGTTAAACAAATTATGGTAGGTCCATACCATCCACTACTACTTAGCAATAAAAAAGAATGAAAACGTGATGTATATAAAAATCTGATTTTTACCTCAAGGGACTTATAAAAAGCCAGTCCCCAAAGGTTATATAATGTATGGTTCCATAGGTAGTGGTTGGAGATAAAATGGTAGCAGTGGAGAACAAATCAGTAGTTGCTGGGATTAGGGATGGCTCAGGGTTATGTGTAAGAAGACAGGGTGGGTGTGACTGGAAATGGATAACAGCTGGGGCTCTGGCAGTGATGCACAGCTCTGTGTCCTGTATGTGCTGGTGGGTACATGAACCTACATATATGACACAATTTCATGGAACGAAACACATACATATACACACACATATTAGGAAAACTGGGGAACTATGAATGAGACTGGTGGAGGAGATCAGTATCAACATCCTGGTTGTTGTACTGTGGTTTTGCCAGAGGTTACTTTTGGGGGAACCTCCCTGTATTATTTCTTATAATTGCATATGATTTTACAATGATCTCAAAATAAAACATTTAGTTGAAAATTGAGCTAGACAGGAATATATTTGATAGCATTAAGGTATATGACAGAGGGATTTGATCCAGCCTGGGAAAACCATTAAAATCTCTCCCAAACAGAGGACAGCAGGTCTGAGGTCTGAAAAATGAGGATCTGTTATCTGGGCAAATGGTGAAGGGAATCTAAGAAGGAGGGAGTATGATGTGTTCTAAGAACTGAAAGTGAGGGTACCAAGTAGTACATGATAAATCAAAGAGGCAAGCAAGATTCAGGCCATTATAGACCATTTCAAGGACTGGTTCTTTATTCTGTCTTTAAAATATTGTTGTATGAGGAATGCCATAGGTTACTCTGGGTGACTCCAAGGAATGTATCTATCTCCTTCAGAAATACCAAGGGGATAATTTTTTATTACAACTTTCTTGTTTGTTTGCTTGTTTTTAAGATTTATTTATTTACTTTAGAGAGAGCAAGAGACAGAGAGTGCAGGGGGGAGGGATGGGGGGAGGGGCAGAGGGAGAGGGAGAAAGAATCTCAAGCAGACTCCCTGCTGAATGTGGAGCCCAATGGGGGGGCTCAATCCCAGGACCCTGAGATCATGACCTGAGCTGAAATGAAAAGTTGGACATTTAACTGACTAAGCCACCTAGGTGCCCCTATTACAACTTTTAAAAAAGCCAAAATTTTCTGAACTATTTTTTCAAATGGGGTTATGTTATAAAACAATGAATTTCCCTTATCTGGGAATATTCAAACATAGTAGTTGACCCTTGTAATGTTGGCCACATATAACAATAAGGAGCAAGACTGAAAGAGACAACGTCTAAGTTTTCTTTCCATTTCTGTGAGATTATGTCTTAGTGTTTATTTTGCACAATCTTTGTTCAAGGTTAAAGAAGAATTTGGTAAAATATCTGGAACCTGATCACAGCATGTTGGGTTGATTTAAGCAACGGCTCTAATGAGTAATCGTAGCATTCATGTTGCAAAATCCCAAAGTGTGATGAGTGGTAACAGGCATGACATCCCAGAGGATTTCCAACACGAGTCCCTGATCCCTGTTCCCCAGGGTCATCTCCTCCTCTGGGTGGAAGAGTCTCTTCTTAAAGGTCTGCATTGCAGGCTACTCATTCTGGAGTGGGTTATAAACACAAGCCCTCCTATTAATTTCAAATGATGCATTTCTATCTCTAGCTATGAATAAAACAGATCAATGCCACCCGCATGTTTTATTGGGCCTCCTGCGAAATGAATCTGTAGGGAGACAGCCGGCAGGATGGAGTTGACATGCAGATGAGATTTGTAAGTGAGGACATATTGATTATTTCCATTTCAGCTCAGGCCGTAATTCCACCCAATGCCGCTTCCCCTGTTTGAGCTCATTATTTATGCCATAAAAACACTATCTCAATGATAATAACAGGCTTCATTTACAAGCCAGAACATAAAGCATCAGCGCTTAAGATTTCAGGAGGTAGGAGAAGAGGGAGAGAGAAATTTAACAAGTCCTAGAGAGGCACAAAACTGCCAAGGCTCATCTTGCAGCTTTTATTCTCCCAAAAAGCAAGAGTGAGAGCAGGTACTAGATGACTGGGATCTTTATTAATAACCCCGGACTTGTACAAGGGTTGGATTGATGGAGCATAGTGAACTTTCTCCACAGGGAAACTTTCCTTATGGACACCTGAGTCTTACTGGGCCATGCCACTGCCTCGATGTGTGGAGAACCTTTTGGGGTGCCTACTTGCACTTGTGTTTGAAAGTTTTCAAATATTAATCTGAGTATCTAATTCACATTTTGCAGAAACTGAACAATTCTTCAAATAAAGGGTTTTCCCCCTTCCCCAGTGGGTAATTCTAGTGGGTAATAGGACTGTATCTATTGTCTTATCATCAATACTTTTGAAAAATAAAAGATTTTTTTAACCTAAATGCAATATAGGTACTTGCATTCAGCTCAACTAGCAGCCATGTTCCTTACATCACTCTTGGGAATTATTGGCTTTTCCCCATTAGGTAAAACGTGGTCCCTGCCTTCAGGGGTTTTTCAGCCTAGGGCAGGAGTCAAACACATAGCAAGAAGGTCTAAACACATGTGTAGGGAGAATTTAGGGAAGGAAGAAATAATTACAACAGATTGACATGGGAGGATTCCCGTAATAGGTGATTCCTTATCTGGGTCCTGAAATTGGTAGTATTCTGCCATATTATTATTATTTTGCTTAAAGAAATGACTAATTTCCTTTAGTAAAAGAGTAATATATTTTATTGGAGAAATTTGAAAAAAAATATAGCTATGTAGGAAAAAAAAAGAAAATGAAAACTAGGTGATTATCTCATTATACTGAGATGGCTATCACCGATGGTTTAGAATATATTCTTCTACACCTTTTCCTATTTAGATTCTATACACAAAACTAGATGCATATTTTACATAATCTATTGTATCTATTTCTTTTCCACTTACAGATGTGCTGTGAACATCTTTTTAGGTAATGGTATGTTCTTCTTCATCATTATAATGACTGTAAGTTTTCCTTTGTAGGGATGTCTCTTGCCTTATTTAACTAATTTCCTAATATTGGATATTTACTATTAAGAATGTTATTGAGATTAAAAACAATACTCCACTGAATATCCTAGAAACTAAGTCTTTATTCATATCCACGATGATTGCTTTAGTATAAATTCCAAAAACCTAGTAATTTCCAGGTTAAAAGGCATTTTAAACATCATTGATAGATACACCTATGTCATGTTTGAGAAACGATCTATCAATCTTTCTGCCCAACAGGAGCATAGGACTGTGACTTCTTAGACAGTTTTTTGACAGGCAGAGAGAGGGTAGGGAGTATTTTGTCAACAGATCAAATAACCCTGGCAAGGGTAATGTAAATATTTGGTGGTATTCAGGCTTCCTGTTTAGGTGTTAGCTAGAGACAAAGTTGAAAAAATGGCTTAGAGCAAATGAGTGAAAATGAATTTGGTTTTTTTACTCAGTAGCAACAACCAGGCACTGACAAATGTTTTAGATTATTTTTACTGTTATTGTAAATAATATATGTGCATAGCAAAAATGAAACTGAAAAGCACAGACAATATAAAATAAACAATAATAGTTGCCCCAAGCCCTTGATCTGGTTGCCTTCCACAAATACAGCCAATTAATAGTATTCCTCAACTTTCCAAAATTTGAGTTACTTAAGTATACTTTGTGAGCTCGTTTTTTTTTTGTTTTGTTTTGTTTTGTTTTGTTTTGTTTTGTTTTTAAATCAAAAACAGGATCATATTTCTGATTGGTCAACTTGAGAAGAATGAATTAGGCACGCTTGTCTCAGTTTTTCTTCTCTTTAGAGAGTGCAGCCCAAGGAAGCATGCACTGAGAAAGGTCCCTACAAAAGCAAGCTTTGCTGTGTGGGAAATCCCGTAAAGTTCTAGGGCTACACTGGGCATTGGAGGAAGCCAATCTGCCTGTAGAGATGAGCCACATTCTCCAGCACAAGCTAATTTGCAGGTCTTTTAAAGAGGATATCTTGGTCCACACATATGCTATTTCTTGTCTTATTTCTCAATCGATTCTGAACTCAGACAGGAGAAAGGTGTGCTGTTTGCTGGGTGCTCTCTCAAAGAATCCAGTGCATATTAATACAGAAAATTTAGCTGACTGGTTTTTTGTTGAGAGGCATTTATTTTGTTTGCAAATTAAAAAAACAAACACACAAAACAAACAAAAAACACACAATATAACAACATACTTTCATAAGTAAATGTAAGTATATATTTAAGGTATGATCTAACAATTAAAATTACTCTATGAAAGGGTACGCATTCCTTAAGTTTTGAAACAACCAACTGACTTTTTTTTTCTTTTTTTTTTTTTTTTTTACAAATTTGCAATCTCATCAACAGTTAATGTGAGATCTGGTTTTCTCAACCCCTGTCAATATGTACTATTCTCAAACTCTGATCTATACCACTCTGATAGGTGACAAACGGAATCTCATTAAAATTTTAATTTGCATTTCCTTAATTATGTGTGAGATTGTGCTCTTTTTCATGTTTATTGTCCATTCATATGATTCTTTCTGTGGACTGCCTGTTCATCTTCTTTGCCCATTTTTCTATAAGTCATTTGTCTTTCTCTTATTGATTTTTTAAGAGCTCTTTGCATATTAATAAAGTCAGCCATTTCTCTTCATTATGTGCTGTGAATATTTTTCCATATATTATTTGCCTTTTGATTATGTGTTAGTATTTTTGTCTCTTTGTCAAGTATCATGTAGCAAAATTTCTAATTGCTTTTATGATTTAAATACAATGAACTGTTATTGACCAAATGATCCCTAAGAAGAGATACCGCTTAGATTGAAAAAGAAGATGGTAGAAACACAGACATGAATTGGAGGAATATTATAATCACCTTAATAAGTGGTCAAGACTATGGTAATGGTAAAGAGAGAAGGAAATGAGGGTGAGTTTTTTAAGAAAAATAGATGTTAAGGAAGAACAGAAAGTGAGTCATAATTAATAAGGGTAAAATTCCAAGCTTAGTGTTTAGATGGAACTAGGAGTTGATATATTTTATCCAAGAAAATTCCTTTCTTTTCCAAGTCTTCCATGAATTGCATTAATCTGGACTTGGAAACAATTCTAACATATTAGACTGTATCCAGTGCATGCTGCTACTCCCTTTTTTGGATGTCAACTACTTCTTTTACTCTCCTCAGAGAATACAAGTTTTAATAGAGTAATGTTGGCATGATAGAGGACTATCTTAGGACAATATCAATTTCACAACTATGCTATTATTTATTGATGAATGGTGTGTCTCTTTAATAATCCCGTATAGCATTCATTCACAATGCCTATCAAAAGTAATGACACTATATTTACTTAAAAATATTTACCGTTTCTCTGTATCGTAGACCAAAAGCTCTGTGAGGACACAGACCATGCCAATTTTGTTCACTATGTGTCTTGCATTTAGCACAAAGACTATACATAGTAGGAATCCAATAAGACCTTTCACGTGAATGACTAGTAGCTAACATTCATATAATATTTCCTTAGCTTTGAACAAAATTTTGGTACTTATAAAATATACCCATGTACAGTTTTATTTGGATGTTGAATGTCACAATAACTCTGTGGGTTAGGTTTTATCTCCATTTTATTGAGGAAGAAATTTAGGCTCAGATATGTGACATGACATTTCTAAGATCACACAAAGACTGAAATAATTACTCCAAGCTACGACTTCATCCAGTGCTTTTTCCACAAGCTATGCTTCAAGTTTAGAATCATATAAACTTCAATATGAAAAGGTTAAAAACTTTCTAAATGCTGCCAGACTTGGTAGTTCATAAAAATCTATGTTGTTGTGTACAAATAACAAAATGTTAATACATCTTCATTAGGTAGTTCGTTCAATTGCTGTGGTGACTTTCATGTTCAAACCAAGGGTATTATTTACTAATGGTAAGTTAGTTATTGAGAATACAGTATAAGTGTGTCATGGCATTTTTTCTTCCCTAAAGTCACTATGAAAAGACTGTGACCTTATGTTGGAGAAAGAAGGATTCATGTTAGTTAGTAAGATGACTATATTAAGTTGTAAGCCTCTATGATTAAGTACAATTTTAACTATTAAGTCAACCAGATGTACCAAGATAGCAGAATTTCTTACGTCACTGCAAACTGGACAAGAAGCTATTTCTGATTTCATCAGAGCCTGATCATTGGGAACCACTGCTGTTTATTCAACAAGTATGCTTTTTTCCAGGCCATCTACTGAGAGCCAGGGATTCCACAATAGAGAGGAAGGGCAAAATCTCTGCCTTCAGAAAGCATATATTCTAACAGGGTGACATAGACAATAGACTCATGGACAATGAGTATATTAATAAAGCATAACAGCTTCTGATTTTTGCTACACAGGAAGTATATTCCACCAAATATATGATAAATACATATTCCACCGACTATATAATAAACTGGAGAATGACAAGGTATGAGAAAGATAAAGAGTTGACTGATCAGGGAAGTCCACTCTGAGAAGGTGATAGTTAAACCAGATCTAAAGATTGGGCTAAGAGATATATTAGACATATACCTAAGACAGAGCAAAATAATGTGTCAAAGTCCAGATGCAGGAAGCTTTATGTTCACAATACAGAATGGAGGCTTTGAAGCCAGAGGATAAGAAGCAAAACAAGATGTGGTGCAGTCAAAAGATCAGCAGGAACAAGATCATGCGGGGGCACAGGAAACGGTAAGAAATCTGGTTTATCTCCATTAAGTGAGAAATCACTGAAGAGTTTTAAATAGGGAGAGGCTATAATCTGATGCATTTTCTTTTAATCTATGAGGTCTAGATTGACAGACTGATTATGCTAAGAGAGACGGACATCAGCAAAGTCCCACAGGAATCAGCAAATGTAGCAACTCAAATTTAGAGGGAGGGAGAGTAACCTCATTGTTAGGGCTTTACCGAAGAGGACACGCCGTGGGTGGTAAGTAAGCTCCTGGAAGCACTTGTGCTTTGAAGAATCTCTTCTCGCCTCTTGTCTCTAAAATTGATCACAGCCCATTGTGGCTGCTCACCCATGAGAAGTCTGAAAATTACCACTGGGGAATTAGAGGGCTTTACTGCAGCATATTCTTTACATGAATGAATGAATGAATGAATGAATGAATGAATGAACGAACGAACATATAAGCAAGCAAGCAAGCAAACAAAACTACTCTCAGGGTTTCAGCTGAAGATGAAATGTGGATCAAAGCAGTGATTTCAAATTACAAGGTGTGAAGAAGATATAAAATCGATTGATCAGCAAAGTCCAAGGAGGTGATAGTTAAGCTGGATCTAAGATTGGTTAAGAGATATATTAGAGAAATATCCAAGGCAGAGCAAAATAATAGCTTATCAGAATCATTTGGGAAGCTTTGTAAAGATTAAAATTTCTAGGTCCCACTTGTGCAGATTCTAACCTACTGATCAGTAAGGGCTTTATGCCCAGGAATCTGTATTTTTTAAAGGTCCCCATTAAATGTTGATGTTCAGCCAGGTTTAAGAACCACTGAATTAGATAAGCTTGCCAAGTCCCTTTCAACCCAATGAGTCTGTAAATTATCAAACCGCCGCGGAACCAACATGGGACTATTGCTAGACGGCGCTAATGTAGATTGCCAAACTGTTTCATTTTAAATTTCATTTGAGGAGAAAGCCAAATGATATTAGCAAATAAAAAAAAAAGTTATTGGCACCAAATTCTCCCAGCTGCTATGCATTGAAGGCACAAATTACTATATATATATTCTGATTGTCTGAGAGAGAAAATGCATCTACCAGGGAGACATGACTTACGGTCAAGGGAGTGTTTAGGCACCGGGAGAAGGTGCTTAAGATGGTCATACATTATTTATTTATTTATTTATTTTTAATTCTCTGTGTTGTCACTTTGGAAGAAAATTTTGCTCATTTGGCGTGGTGTCTTCTAGCTAGAAGTTGCAGTAAGTAATCAGGAAGCTGATGTCAAAAGCATACCGTGAGCTCAAGGTCACACAATGAGTCATTGGCCAAAATGGTTACCAGTCATGGACTCGACATTCTTAATTATATAATTAGTCTCCCAAGACAAAGTAACAGCACAAACCAACAGAAATGTCTAATTGTTTGGATGGAAATTATATTGCTTTTCTGTACCAGAGTAAGCCTTCTTAGGAAAAATCTTGAGGGAGAGTAGTATTGGAAAAGTCTTCTGCCTTTTCTACCCTGATGTCATAATATTTGAAAAACTACCATTGGTGACTCTTTTTGGAGGGAAAAACTATACCCACATCAGGGCCACATTTTTTTAGAATCCCTGGGCAAGATATTATAGTCAGTATTTTACACATGTATTCATTATTTGATATTATTTCAATAGTTTTAATTTATTTGTTTATGTCTATAGAACATCTGTTATATACAGTCAATCCAATAAAAACCAAAAGTGAAATGGTGACCAAAACACAAATTCTACTCTTAAGGAAATCCTAGCAAGTATGGTGGCTGGGTCTATGCTTATATAGATACAAAGACTAGGTGACATAAGTCTGTTCAGACTCTGTCACTGTTTAAAAAAAAAAGAAACTTTCTTTCTGGGATGGTCTAGTAACAGATTTTAATTTCCGAAGATGGCCACAAAATATTTTCCATCTCACATGCTCCTTATGTGCTCCCTTTTGAAACGCCTTCTCTTGGAATTCAACTTTCATTCTCTGAATAGCCCAAGTCACACGCCGAGACCCACAGGCATGTCACCCTAGTCCACAATTCTAGTTAAGCTAAGACTCAGAGATATCTCTGGGCAGGTTTCAGACATGCGAAAAAAGAAGCTTCTAGGTGCGTCTAGCTTCCAATTGTTCACGACTTCCCAGATAAGACCCCAAACCTCACATGGCTATTCCCATTGTACTAGCTTACTGAACTCTTAGTACTCATTGGACACTATGCTAAGCGATCTACATAACTACCTCATTGCTCATTTACTCCTTAAATTAATTACATAGTGTTGGTTACTCTTCCTATTTCCATTTTACAGGTGATGAAATAGGTTGTAGAAGACATGAGCTGCCCAAAATGATGTAGCTAGTTAACAGCTGGGCTGAGACTGAAACCCAAGTATGGCTGCCTATCTTCATGCTGATACTATAATTTATTTAACCAACAATCAGTTTAATTTATCAAGCTGTAGGAGTATCTGGGTGAATGCTTGGTTATAAAGAGTCTAAAAGCATGATGAAATGGCTGATGTTTTACACTGTAACGTTTGAGATGGTTTATCATGCAGCAATAGCTAACTAGAATAAGCCTTCACCAATCCTATTGTTAGTTATAACCAAAGTCCACATCCCTTGAAGACCAGTTTCTTAGCCATTCCACAAGAAGGGAACACTGACGTTTACAGAGCACCTGTACTTTGCTAGAGTGTACTATGTGCTTTTCTTCAGGACAGTAGACATTTCCATTCTGAACCTCATTTTCCAGATGACCACATTTATTCAGAGCGTATTTACTCTGAGCTTGAGAAATGCTCAGAGACATTACCTATAGTGTTCCTTTTTCCTATATTGATGTTTTAAGTTTCACCATCCTCTTTAGCCTGCCTGTCTCACACTCATCCTTCAGGTAATCAGCCTCAATTTCATTTCCCCTGGAAAATTTTCCATAATCTGTACAATTTAATTAGGTGGGTTCCTCTGGGTTCCCAGTGCACCATGTATTCAGTCACTGCAAGTATTTCTGAATTATAAACATTTCACTGCCCATTTTCCCAGCTAAACTACAAAATCCTTGAGGGCAGAGATATAGCTTTGTTCACTGTTCCATCCGCATAACTTATCACAATGCCTAGAAGATAAGTGACTGCCAGAACTAGCCTCCAAGTCCCCAGGATCTCACCCCGGACATCTTACATAACCACCTAACCCTTCGAAGTCTGATGAATAAAAACCTCCAATATTTTTTGATTAGTATCTTTATTTCTGGTCCCCAAACTCATTCAAATTTGAAGCCCAACATAATAATAGATCACTCAGTGGTATTTACGGAAGAGGAGAGGAGAGAGCATTGGGTGGTCAGGTGGGAGGAAGCTCACCAATTACATTCATGGGTACTGAAATTAGACTATCTTGGTTCAAATCCTGGCTTCATGACCTTCTTTCTTGTGATCTTGGTCAATTTACTCAATCTTACCAAGCTTCATTTTTCCCATTTTTAGAACAGAGTTATTAGGGATTGTTGGAGAAACAAAAGAAATGATGGACATCGAGAGCTTGGCAGTGTGCGTGGCTCATGATAGGCACTTACTGTCAGAAGCAATCATCACAGAAACAGTAGTCAAAGTAGTAGAAATAACAGCATTAAAAGTGAAAGCATCAGCACCAGGCTGTGACTGCAAGTAACCATTCAAATCATTTTTTTCTTCCTGGATCCAGGTTTTGTAGGTTTATGTCTGAATCACCCTCACTGTATTTGGGTCCTCTGAATATCTAGTGTTCTACTCTTATAATTGAATTCAAATAACAGAATAATGACACCTTAGAGCTCCGCCAGACAGAAAGCATGCTTCCATTTACTGAGCACCTACGATGGGCTATGGCTTTTGCACTGGATGGGTGTTTGAGTTACAATTTAAATTATTAATTCTCAGGAAAAACAAGATCTGAGACTGAATAAGAACATATTCAATGTGATATTCTGAGCATTGTGAAAACTACTGCATGTGTAAAAGAAAATTTGCGAAAGGACTCAAAGTATATTAAAAAAGGTGGGGCATCCTTAGACTTTCTCATGGTAACTCAAGAGTATGAGTGACTCCAGAGGTCAGTAGGAAGCTGCAAAGGAATAATAGAAACTTAAATTCGTAAGGCAGGTTTTAAGTAGCTCTATTTCCCTTGAGGAGCTGATGTCGTAGTGAAGTAAGAAGAACCTCTAAAAACAGCATCAAGACTATCATTAATTAGAAACACAGCCATTGGAGATGGAGAGAAAACTATTATGTTGCTCCTCCCTGGGGTCTGGGCTGGGATGATTCCCTGGAGGGTTATTTCCAGTTTTGTGTGAGTTAATGATTCCTGTGTAATCAACCCCAGTCAAAGAGAATGTAACATAAAGAACAAACAAAAGAAATTTGTTGGGATTACACATAAACTCTCTTTGGACATATGCAGGCTCACAAAGCTAATGAGGTCCCCATTCAGACTCTCTGGTGGCAGTGTACTGTAATAGCCCTAAACATTCTGAGAAAAGTGCTACCCAAGTTGGGGAGGGGGTGGCTCTTATGGCTGAATGCTGAAGAAGGCAGTTTGCTCAGGGAGGAAGGTCCTTCTCCTAGCGGCTGCCTTTCACTGATCAGAAAACGCAAAGCCTGGGGAAGGCCAGCCAGATGCTTGGAAGAGCAGTTTTAGCTTCGACATAATCACAAAGGGGATAGAGAGGGGAGGGGAGGGGGTGTAGCAGCACACAGCCTGTCCTGCCACAAGAGAATGGGGGCCTTCCTTGAGGCATGAAGAGGATACCTGTGGAAAAATTCAACTGCATTCAAAGAAGAACAATAAACATACAAAACTCATTACACACAGCAAATAGAAATAGCACCAAGAAAAGAGGTGAATCTGTTGATTACAAATCCCATTCTTTGTAAAGGGGAGGGAGAGATATTTTAGATATATTAAATGTTATTCTTCTGTCTCCATATAACAAAACTACAGGGTAATGTAGTTCGAGATTTTTCACACTTTTTAAAATATCAGAAGCTATTTATCTGTGAAAACTTGTCTGGAAGTCCAAAACATAAAACACATTAAAACAAACCTAATAGGTTCAAAGGAAGAGGAGAAGCTCAGATCCACCCCTCCCCTCACATTCTGGGACACCCCCATGATGCCCAAGAGATCAGAAAACACAGCTTGAACATGTCTTTGGACTGGCCAAGCCAGATATTATCCAATAAGTACTACCAGATAAGCCGTTCAAACTTTCAGAGTCTCAGTTTTTATCATCCTCCAAATAGTAATAATGGAAACCCACCAGGAATGCAGAGAACTTATAATGAGCTAAGCAGGTAAGCAGTACTTACACACAGCAAGCTCTCAACCAATGTTACTTCTCTCTTTACCATTAAACTCAGCATGGATTTTGCATTCTCTGACAATCTTCCTTCGTACTTCAGACATATAAAACTATATTTTCTATTAAGTCCTATTGCACTTTTACTTCAGTACAACACTTCGCCATTTGACCATCTGCAATTATTACTATTAACAAAATAATCACGTCAGCTACTGTTTTATTAATCATGTATTGGCTACACATTATAAAATGCTGTATATTTATTTTCTCAAACTTCCACAACAACCTGTGAGAGTATTTTTCTCAGTGTATAGATACAGAAAAAAAATGAAGTAGGTCTTTTGTCAAGGTGCTATAAAGAGTAATTTGCAGAGAGCCCACGTATGAACCCAGATCCGACCTTGAGGTCTAGCCTGATCTGTTAAAACCTCATGCTTCATCTCCTACATGAGACTGTAAATTCCTCCAGGCCAGGGAATTACAGGTCATTCATTTACTCATTAACAAATATTTTATGGAGCACTACCTATGCACAATTCTAGGTACATGAAACAAACAGAAATTCCTATTTTCAGTAAGAACACAAAACAATGTTCAATATCATTAGTCAGTAGGAAAATGCAAATTAAACCTAAATGAGATAGCACCACACACCTACTAGGATGGGGAAATAAAATATGATACAGAGCACTAATGATGATACAGACTGACTGGAATTGGTGATGAGAATGTAAAATGGTATAGTCACTTTGAAAAATAGGTTTGTTTTTTTTTTAAAGTTAAACATACACTTCCTCTATGGCCTATACCTAGATACATACCCAAGAAAAATGAAAACACATGTTTACATAAAGACTTGTTTCTAGAGGCTTTATTTATAATTGTCAAAAACCTGAAAACAACCCAAATTTCCATTAACTGATGAACGGATAAACAAATCTGATAGATTCATACCATGGAAGTATTCAGGAAGAAAAATGAAAAACCTACTGATCCATGCAACAACACGGGTGAATTTCCAAAGCGTGATGCTAAGTGAAAAATGCCAGTTATAATAGGCAACATATTGTATGATTCCATTTTTATAATTTCCAAGGAAAAAGAAAAAGTACAGATCAGCTGCTGCTAGGGACTGCAGGCGGAGGGAGGAGTTGACAATAAAGGGGCACAGGGGACCTTTTGGGGATGATTATAGCATTTTGCCAAACTGGCGAGAGTATGGACAGGCAGAGGCTGAGCAGGAATGGTGACACCAAGTCAGCCTGGCTGTAATGGATAGTACGTGGGGATTTATGCTCCCCATTCTAACTGTGCGTCTCACAAGTGCTCGCCTCCATTATCGCCACAGGAAGCACAGTCCCAGGAGGAAAGTTTAACCTTGAGTGGGAGGCAGAAGGAAAGAGAAGTTAAAATACTCAAGACACAAATTGCTAGATTAAAGATCAGTTGGGGGTTTGTACAATATAGGCTCATGGACTTCAAGATCTGTGAAGGAGATTGGGAACCTTCTTAAAAATATATGCCTGATAAGGGGAGCCTGGGTGGCTCAGATGGTTAAGTGACCGCATTTGGCTCAGGTCATGATCCAGGAATCCTGGGATGGAGCCCCAAGTCGGGCTCCCAGCTCAGCAGGAGAGTCTGCTTCTCCTTTTCCCTCAGCCCCTCCCCACTTCATGCTCTCTCTCTCTCTCTGTCTCTCTCAAATAAATAGATAAAAATCTTAAAAAAAAAAAAAATACATGCCTGATAATCCTGGTCCCTGTGGTCTCAAAAGCCTGAACCAGAGAAATAACCTCAGGGAGAATTAGCTCAACCATATGCTATTGCCTTGGAGGAGAGGAGGAAGGTTCATGGTCCAATTACAGTTCAAGGTGGTAAGGTAGGTATGGACTTACTTCAGTCTAGATTTTTCATCTCATGAGACCCATTGCAATGAGTGACACGTGTACTCAGAAGCACAAATGGAGAGTGACAACTGAGGACCATGAACAACCTTGTTAGGACTTCCTGCCATGTAGTCATTCTCAACCTAGGTTCTTCATCTGAGCCACAGATCACACAAATGATTTACCAAATTCTTCCAAGAATGCTACATAAGGAGGGCAATCTAGATGCATGGGAGAAAAGCACATTTATGACATAATAGGTATTCCTTGGGGGCATTAGGGCTTAATTCTCTTTCAGAACCTGGTTGAAAAAAGGCTAGAGCAGAAAAGATTTCCCATGCTATAGGATCAGAAAGTGGCTAAAAAAGAGAGTAAGTCTCATTGTGCAGACTCAGAAAGAGAGTAAGGCCACTGGAGATTCTCATGCTGTGGGATCAGAAAATGGGGAAAGAACACAGAGATCCCTATCTCCCAGATCAACACACATACCCAGAACACCTACTGTAAGTTAGCACTCTTCACATTCACCCTACACAATCCAATCTAAAGCATGTATTTCCTTTTGTACCTTTACAGTGTGCGCATGTGTATATGTTCTTATGCATATATACAGGCATACAGATTCGTACTGATTAGATTCCAATCTCTACAATAACCTTGGACCCAATCAAAAGGGACTAGTGATCAGCTGAGGCTAGTGATAGGCACAAGACTTGGGGCCATGAACTCTCCCGGCTAGTCATTAACCCTCAGGGAATGGAACATGGTCATTAATTCTGCCAAGCTCCCTCCTGCTTGGAGGACTCTGTGATCCCCATATATTGTGAAGAAAAGAATATGTTTAATCAATAGTCACGGTGTGCACACTGACAGCTGGAATGTAAGCCTGTGGTTCTCTAGCAGGGACCCCAGATGTGTCCTTATAGTACTGTTGTTTATAAAGTAACTTTGTGATTTCCTGTTGTTTCTGGCCCTAATGAACTCTTTACTTTTCATTTTAAGTAAGAAATCAGCATGGTGCTTTGGAAAGAGCTTTGTTCTAAAAGGGAGGACATCCGGCTTTTTTCTTTCCCCTACAGATACCTGTGAGGTGCTATGAGCATAATACTTAATACATATTTATTTAATTGGATTGAACTCTACTGGCTGCAACTCTAAATGGCTCTACTAATAATAAAATAATTTTTGCTCTTAACTTATGTATTTATTTGCTTGTCTGTTTATTATCTGTCTCCCCCCCTAAAATACACACACACACATACACACACACACACACACACATTCCATGAGTTTAAGGTTCTTGACAGTTTTATTTACTGAAGTATTCCCAATGCTTAGAATAGTTGTTGGCCCCCTAGTAGACGATCAGTAAGTATTTGTTAGGTAAATGAACAACTTTTCATTGAGCTTTATGAAATGACAGGCATTGTGCTAAACAATTTAATACATATTATGCCATTTCATCAAGTGTGTCTGAAACTTTCATGTGCTGATGCACACCCTGAGATCTTTTAAAATGTATATTCCATTCAGGGTTGGGTGGGGACTGGGATTCTGCATTTCTGACTAGCTTCCAGGTAATGATGCTGTTTCATGTACTACACTTGTAGTAGTAAGAACCAAAATCTCATACCAACCCATTATCTATCTACTACTCTCCCCTGATTTTTCAGAGAAGGAAAACAAGACTTCTGAGTCTTCAATAACTTGTCCAATGACTAGGAGAGTCTGATAACAGAAACAAATGATCTTATGGTTTTGAGTCACAATTCCTGAAAAATACATATCCAGGTACATGCATTTTTTTAAATTGTATTTTATTTGAGAGAGGGAGAGAGAGACAGAGATAGCAAGAGAGCACAGTGGGGAGGAGAGGGAGAAGCAGACTACCTGCTGAGCCGGGAGTCAATGCGGGGCTCGATCCCAGGACCCTGGGATCATGACCTGAGCCAAAGGCCGACGCTTAACCTACTGAGCCACCTAGGTGCTCTGGGTCTATGCATTTAGATTGTAGCAGATAAACATTTCAAGCATGCTTAGAGCTAACTCTCTATATATTTCTAAGACATACCTCTGTAGAGATGAAGTGCCTCACTCATTAATTCAATCAAAGGTTTACTGAGGGTAGCTTTCTGCCTGTATGAATATCTTACCTTATTTTGAACATGAATCTATATCCATCTACCCATCCATCTACATATCCATCCATCCATCCATCCATCCATCCATCCATCCATCCATCCACGTCTACCTGGCATTAGAAACAAGCAGTTTCTCTTGCAACAGTCTTCAGTGAAAACAGCCCATTGCTACCCTTAAAGAAAACCCAGGTAGGTTCATGTTTTTTCTACTCATTCTTAGATAATAGTTCAAGTGTCATCTTACGTAGCACACAAAAGCCCATTCAGAATTTGGCCTGATGCAACCAATGATCTTTATTTGATGTTGGTTTTTTGTTGTTGTTGTGGTAGTAAAATACACTTAAGAAAACTTTCCATTTTAACCATTTAAACTATACAATTCAGTGTCATTTATTACATTTACAATGTTGTGCAGCCATCACCACTAATTCCAGAACATTTTTATCACCTCACACCCACTGAGCAGATATCCCCCCGTCTCCACTCCCTGCAGCTCCTGGCAATGACTACCACGCTTCCTATACCTATGAAAGTCTCTCTTCCTGGTATATCATGGAAATGGAATCATATATTATATGGCTTTTTTGTATCTGGCATATTTCACTTAGCATCATGTTTTCAAGGTTCCTTTGTTTTGCACATGTCTTGACCTTTCATTATTTTTTATGGCTGGATAATATTCCATTGTATGAATATATCACATTTTGTTTAGCCGTTTGTCAGCTGAAAGACATTTATGCTGTGGTCACCTGTCAGCTATTACGAATAGTCCTACTATGAACATTCTTGTATACTTTTTTTTTTTTTTTTGAACACTTGTTTTCAATTCTTTTGGTTCTATATCTGGGAGTGGAATTATGAGGTAATAGGGCAATTCTATGATTAATTTTTTGAGGAAACACCAAACTGTTTTCCACAGGGGCTGAACCATTTTACATAACTACCAGCAATGCACCAGGGGTTTAATTTCCCCACATCTGCCTCAACACATCATTTTCCATTTTTTGATTATAGATCCTAAGTGAATGCAAAGTGGTATCTCTTTGTGATTTTGATGATCATTGCCCTAATAACTAATGGATACATCCAAGATCTTAATCAAAACTCTAAACATGATTTAACATTAGATCTCTTCTTTCTTCTTTCTGACTGGTATCCTTATAAGAAGAGGAAATTGGACACACTAAAGAACACCGGGGCCCATGGTCACAGAGCAACGGCCGCGTGAAGAGGCAGCAAGAAAGGCAACCATCTAGAAGCCAAGGAGAGGCACCTTAGAGGAAACCAAACTGTTGACACCTTAACCTTGGACTTCTAGCCTCCAGAACTGTGAGAAAATAAATTTCTGCTTTCTAAGCCATCGAGTCTGTGATACTTTGTTATACCAACCCAATATACTAATGCAGCCCCTCAGTGGAAGCTTAGGCAGGAAACATCCCATTCAATACCCTGCCACCTATAGGAAGTTTGGTGATCCCTGGCTCTGGAATCCCAAATCTTTTATTAATCTTTAACCCTTGCTAGCTGTGTGCCCTTGGTTTTCCCAAGTGACCTTGGTTTCCCCAAAGTAGTTCTACATGTATAAAATGGGAATAGTAATGGGGAAACTGTGACTGTCCTATATCATTACGGAGGGTTTTAAATAAATGTCTGGCCACTTACTTGCTCACGAGTCTCACTCTGAAGGACTACAAGATTTGAAAGAGGGAAACTATGCAGAAGGGCTTTCTAAATTCTAAAGTGTTATAAAAATGCTCATTAATACAATCACAACATCTACAAAACTCTTAATGGGGGGGGGAGGAAATCAATTGGTGTGTTATTTTGTTTTGAGTGCAGGGTCAGGGTGTAAAGTGGCATACACGCCCCTCCGCCTGTCAGCAACCAACAATTAATCCGTCTCAGGGTATTTTTAAACATCGGGAATCATGTATTTTCCATTCACCAGCTGGAAGACTGCCATCGAAAACAGCCAGCATCAGCTATCAGCTAAATTAATACTTGCTGCTACTAAGAACTCAATTCATCCACCACCCCCTTCACTTCGGCTGGTCCATGCAAAGTAGCCGCACAAAGTTCCCTGGAGCTGAGCTTAGGCATATATGTGAGGCTGAGAGTCTCACTCTGATAGCCACAGGATCAAGATTCATCCTCTGTAGGGTATCCATATGTCCGGAAAATGCGCTACACATTTTAATACATGCATTTCTTATGTAACATTTATATCAATTCTTTAGAGTGGGGGATAATAGCTCCATTTTATTATTTTTATTTTTATTATTTTTAAAGATTCTATTTATTTATATGACACAGAGAGAAAGAGAGAGCACAAGCAAGGGGAGTGGCAGGCAGAGGGAGAAAGAGAAGCAGGCTTTCCTCCTAGCGGGGAGCCCGATGTGGGGCTTGATCCCAGGACCCTGGGATCATCACCTGAGCCAAAGGCAGACACTTACCTGACTGAGCCACCCAGGTGCCCCAATAGCTCCATTTTAAATTGAAGTACATTTAAACCTAGAGAGGATATTGATTTTCCATTCACTCATTTGACAAGCTATTATTTGAGCATTTTCTTTTTGCTAATTCCTGAGTACTATATGCTAGAGAATACAACATGAAACTTTCAATCTTGCTGAGGGAGAAGATCACAAAAAAAAAAAATAAAATAAAATAAGCTAATATACTGTAGAATTTTAGTTGCACAAAGAAAATTCACAACCTAGCCCATCACAACTTGAAAGGTAAAAATCTTAGGGGGGAGACAGATAACAAACAAACATGCAAATAAAGACAGATTTAAGTAACCACCATGGACTTCACAGAAGGAGTGGTAAAAGTTCAGCTGGGTGGATGTACTTAGAAAACTGAAAGGTGAAGAATAGCCATCTGTCCAAGAGGGCAACATGGAGACAGTTGATGATACAGTTTCAGTTTCTGTAACTGATCATGAAGAACCTTGTACTTCTGTGGTATAGGAGTTGATACATTCTCCTTCTTACCAAAGTTAAAAAGTTAGGAATCTTAGGGGTACCTGAGTGGCTCAGTCCATTAAGTGCCTGCTTTTGGCTCAGGTCATGATCTTGGGGACCTGGGATGGAGCCCCGAGTGGAGTCGGGTTCCCTGTTCAGTGGGGAGTCTGCTTCTCCCTCTCCCTCTGCCCCTTCCCACAGCTCATGTGCTCTCTCCCTCTCTCAAATAAAAATAAAATAATAATAATAATAATAATAATAATAATAATAATAATAAAGTTAGGAATCTAAGCATAGATCCAAGGGCAAAAACCTAAGACCTTTTTGTGACAGTTACCAACTGGTGTCCTAATTAGGGAATTCATTTCATCCTACTGAGGTTCAGCTTTCAAATCTGCCTTGTTAAACTTATAGTGCCATTCTGAGGATCGATGGGGCAGTATATGTGAAGAAGGTGCTTCAGAATGTGCTATACAAACATAAGACCTTACTGAAAACAGCAACGACTTCCCATAGGGAAATGTAATCCACATCTGTCATTCAAAATGATGTCAATCCAATTGGTTAAACATCTTCCAGAAGACTTTACCAAGTTGGATTCTTGAAAACAGCCCTGATCACAAACCTCCTGACAACCCATAGTTAGCTCTCAATTGCTTCCAGGATAGGAAACATGGCATCCAGCATTTTTCTCCTTCTATCACCCTCCCAAACCCTACCATTTTTTCCTAAACTTCCAGTGTTTTGAGAATCTTCTGGGGGCTCATGGGGATTTGATAAGTATCTAGATTCCAAGGTACAATTACTAACTTCCTGAAACTGAACCTTGAACGGATCAATCTGTGTACAATTACTAAGCAGTATGGGTGATTCTTATACTTGGCTTATTTGGAAAAGTACTATAAGTCATTGATCCCCCAACATATGTGTACATAAGCATTCCCTGGAGAGCTTATGAAAAAATTAATTCCTGGCAATAACCTCCAATAAAATTTCTAATTTAGTGTGGTTTTTTTTTAAGATTTTATTTATTTATTTGACACAGAGAGACAGCCAGAGAGAAAGGGAACACAGGCAGGGGGAGTGGGAGAGGAAGAAGCGGGCTCCCAGTGGAGGAGCCTGATGTGGGGCTCGATCCCAGGACTCTGGGATCACGCCCTGAGCCAAAGGCAGACACTTAACGACTGAGCCACCCAGGCACCCCGAATTTAATGTGTTTGAGGTACAACTGAGGAGATGCATTTTTAACAAGCATCACTCCTCTGTGCCCAGTTGTTGGTGATGGTCCACCGTTTAAATGTAAGGAAACACTGGTCTAGAATGGAATGAGTATCCATCTACTATACACTCTGAACTTCCATCTTCTTGTCTTTCTCTCCACAGTCTGCCAGCAGTTTGAACTGTATTTCTTACAAAATGTCCTAGAATTTCTGCCCTTACCTCCACTGCCCTAGAGTTAATTAACATATTTTGGGAGAGATATGGACTTTCTAAAGTCACTCTCTTTGTTATGGCTTGGATTGTTATTAATTAGATATTGGAAGGAAAATGTAGAATTTGGAGACAATCGGAAAGGAAGGGAGAAGGATAAAGAGGGAAGGATGAAGAAAGGAATCCAGAATGGATATGGATCTCAAAAGACTCCCAAATCCAAAAATCCAAGGGTGATGCATCTCTCTTGCGTGTTTATGAGGAGAATGAATTTAGTGCAAGCCTCTTCTCTGATAGGGTAAGCCATCTGTGCACCACTACAGAGATTTCTGGCTTCTCAGACCAGGGAGAGATATTTAGGTAATCCTGGGGTATTCTCCAGGTGCCTCCACTCACATTTATTAGAGATTTTAACTCTATTTGAGGAGTATATATGATCCTTCCTCTAAAGTGGAGCCTGTGGAAGAGAAAAAGTGGAGTAAAGAAAAGGGCAGGCAGAAAGAAAATACCTCATTTATCCAGGCAAACTATAATGCATCCCTAGATCCAACCTGCTATGCAACCTCTCTTTCTAATATTTGTGTCGTCACCCCTTCCAAAATTCATAGGATGAAGGCTAAATCCCCCGTGGGGTGGTATTTCGAGGTGAGGTCGTTGGGATGTAATTAGATTTTGGCTGTGGAGCTCTCACGCACGGCATTAGTACCGTTATAAGAGGAAACATCAGAGAAATGATC
The DNA here is from genome assembly GCF_023065955.2 of Ursus arctos. Taxonomy (NCBI): domain Eukaryota; kingdom Metazoa; phylum Chordata; class Mammalia; order Carnivora; family Ursidae; genus Ursus; species Ursus arctos. The sequence continues at coordinate 45,229,462 of NW_026622852.1, read as the reverse complement.
TCTCTCTCTGTACCATGTGAGGACACAGGGAGAAGAAGGGTATTTGTACACAAGAGAGTCCTCAACAGACAACAGATCTGTTGGAACTTTGATGTTGGACTTCCCAGCCTCCAGAGCTGTGAGAAATGCACGTTGTTGCTGAAGCCACCCAGTCTGTAGTATTCTGTTATTGCAGCCTAAACTAAGACAAAATCCAGCCCACACTAGACTTTTCTGAATCATTGAGCCTTCCAATTGCCTGTGTATAACTTTCCCCAACTCAGCTACAATCACCAGTGAGAGAAAATGTGCCTTGAAGCAAATGTGTTGAGCCAGCACCAAAGAGGTTTTTGGTGTAGGGGGTGGGGCTGAGGATGGCAATGGGTGAAACTAATAACTGCCTCTGTGTTTGCTCCGTCAATGGCAGCCTTGCAGCAGGAGGACAGCCTTCAGGTTTGTTATCTGCATCCGATGGTGGGACTTCAAGCAGCCTCAACTGTGTTCCCCGTCCCGGAAGGTCTCCACTTTTTCTCCTGTGATAAAGACTCTTTCTTAGAGTCTTCTGAAGCATGGGGAAACAGGAGCCAAGTCTGATTCCTTTCTCTTCAGATCTAAATTAAAAATGGTCCAACCTGCTGCCTGCTACCTGTAGAGACAATTTAGGAGCCATTTCTGGCCCAGGCAAAGAACTGAAGACCGGGAGATCCACCTAAATCATGCTTTTGAAAATACTAGCATGTTCATATCATATACACCACTGGATCCCCTCTTTTCCCACTTCTGATGGACTTAAATTTTCTAATGGCTTCCAATGTGCATCTAATTAAGTCTACAATTACTGATGAGCCTGCCAGGATGTATATCATCCAGCCTCTACAATGGCTGAAGCTTGCCCATCACCCTCCACTGCTTGCCCATCTTCCACTCACAGCTTTTTTATCTCCTACTCTCTAGTCAAGACTCAGCCAAAGTGGTGTTTCCTTAAGAAGCCGTCTCCAGGGATGTCTGGGTGGCTCAGTCGGTGAAGCATCTGCATTCGGCTCAGGTCATGATCCCAGGGTCCTGGGATCGAGTCACACATAGGGCACCTTGCTCAGTGGGGAGACTGCTTCTCTCTCTGCCTGCTGCTCCCTCTGCTTGTGCTCTCTCTCTCTCTGACAAATAAATAAGTAAAATCTTTAAAAAAAAAAAGAAAAAAAAAAGAAGCTCTCTCCAGAACAGTGCTGGTTCTCTGCAGGAAGTTAATGGTCTCTTAGCTCTTGTATTTTTTTTTATGTCACTTTTATCACAATTATAATGAAAATAATAACAACTATGGAATTAGTGGCTTAATAAATTAGTGTTAAATTCTCTACTAGGATGTCGATTTTATGAGGATAGGGGACTACTTTTTTTGCTTAGCATCCTCAGAGTTTAGTAGGATGTCAGGAGCCCAATAAACCTTTTTTGAAAGAATAGCACATGGAAGTGAAGAATGTTTATAGGGAAAGTTTCAGTGTTGGTTTCCTTTGGTCTACAATTGCAAATATGCATAAATTAGTAGAATAGCAGGATGCCTCTCTGATCTTCAAACTTTAGGCAGAATTGGCAGGAGACCCTAATTCCAAAAGCCTTGGGTGTCTGAATACACTCAGCCCTGGAAATATTTTTCTACACATTTTTAGAAGCACCCCCCACAACCTCCAACTTGGAAATCTTGACTTTTAAACCCTACTTCTAGACCTGCTTTTCTCCTTTGTACCATGCTGAAAATTTACACTTAATACTCACTCTGTCTTTTGCTTTATAAATACGTGAATGTATCTAAATCATTTCTGAAAATTACTGAAGACTTCAAGGGGTGGAGGGAGGCTGAAAAAATGTTAATATCACAGCGGTACAAACAACCTTCAAAGTCTCGAGTCACCACCAATTCACCACCATGCAAGTCCCCCCACCATGTGGTCTCAGCTCTGGCCTGCACCTTCTCCCAGCCTCCCGTGACATAGACCTATATTTCCATCCCCCCCAACACTCTTTTTTCCTCATCCATGTCTCCTGCTGATCTCAGGAGTTCCAAAGAAAATACTCTCCTATTCTTCAACAAATACACTTGCTCCCCCTTTAAAGCCTTGCCATATTGCAAAAGTGAATCTGACCCACTTTGAGTAGTATTTTGGGTTATTTCTCCAAACAAAGATAGTTTCCTTCCCAAGAAGAATCTCATTGTCAGATGGTAAGATGGCATTTACTATTTTCATTTTATTGTTATCTCTTTAGAAACTTCAATTTTGTCATTGTCCTCCAAATGGGGGGAAATATACTATAGATATTTGAGTGAAGTCTCCCAATTGAAAAACAAAGTAATAATGGGATTACATAGAATAGTTAGGCATATAAATCTGGGTTAAAATCTTGACTCCGCAACCTATGGGACTGCAGATACGTTCCTTAAACTCTCTAATGTCCCACTTCCCTATCTGTAAAATGATGATAATAATGATTCTGAATTTTCTACTTACATCAAATAATAAATCACTTCATTGTTTAAGCCAACATGAAATGGTTTGATTTTTGCTTGCCATCAAAGTCTTGAAAAATAACCTGCTTCTGTAAGTGATGTTAACACCATCCTCTCAGTTTATTCGGTCTGTGTTTCTATATTTGCTGCAATACCACAGCTTGCAACTTAAGGAATTCCTCATTAAATAATACTAATGGTCATAATAAAACAAAACTCATTATTATTTCTTTTAAAATATTCCTAAGATACTGTGCAAGCACAAAAGTTGTGACTTTATAATTATCTTTCCCTTGTATCATTTTAAAAATAAAGAAACAAATTTAACATGTTTTATATAGGTTTATTATATATATATATGTATATATATGTGTATATATATATATATGCAACTTATGTTTTATATATGTGAAACAACCTATGAAAACTTGTTTCTTCCTCTTTGCCTATCAATGATTATAATATGCAATTATATATATACTTGTTTCTTTCCCCTTGGCTGTCCAACATCCTTTCTGTCTTCTATTCTGATCACATTGAGATTTTTCCTTTGGGAAGCATCTTCTCATACTCCCTAATAGCAGGATGAGAGGAGGACTGACTTTAGTTCTAATCCAGTGCAAACTAACTCAATGTGTGGTATTCTCATGGCTATAATGTTAGTTCATAAAAGGCCCAGTTAAGCCAAAATAGGACAATTTGCTTGACTGTTGAGGGAACACACCTGGTCTATTCCCGTGATGTGAATAAGGAAGCAAGAAGTCATAATTGCTGATGGTAACCATCTTGTAACCATAAGGAAAATCAGTCTGGCACGAGGCAGAAGGAAAAGCCAAGAGAACCACAAGGAAATGAAGATTCAATCTGACCAAACTGTTCCTAAGCCCATATATTTCTGGCTTTTTCAATTATGGGAAGTAATCAATCCCTCTTTATCACTGAAGCTAATCACAAGTGGTATTAGTAACAACCTACCAAAAGCAAGCTAAATAATACACTCATTACCTTAGTGATTTATATTTTCTGTTCAATTTTGTTTTATGTTACATATTTGCAACATCATTATTTTTTTATCTGATAAGACTAGATGATGGTTATGATATTCTTTTATTGAATATTGGACCTTTCACCTACTTAACATTTTCGAATAAATATAAAATCATTTAATTAAGTTTCAAAGATAAGACAGTTTGAATTTTGACTTGAATTAAATTAAATCTAAAAATCAAGGTTAATAGACTATTTTCCAATATTTTCTCTTCCCATTCAGGAATTTAGTGTATCCAACCATTTAATCAAATCTTCTTTTAAATTCTCTCTAACATGATTTTATAGATTTATTTATGACTACATATTACCCACTCAATTTATGCTTCAATATATCATAATTTATTACTATTATGAAAGGATGGTTAAGTATTTTTTTTCCAAATGGTAATTGTTAATATACTAACATTCTTCTTGGTAGTTCAGAGTAGTTTTCAGAAGCATAATATCTTGAAAGCAGATCACCTGGATCTTCTAATCATGGGTCAGCCACTACCTACCTTTATTTCCTTGGGCAATTTACTCACCCCTGTGTGCCACAGAACCCCCATCTATAAATGAGACATTCCTCATAAGGGTGTGGTGAGTATTAAATGGGTTAATACATGGAAAACACTTAGGATAGTAACTGACACATAAGAAGCCCTCTATAAATCTTAGTTATCATAATTTATTGTTGTCATTCTTTTTATTGTTGATATTTTTCACATTATGACTTCCAATTGCTTTTTTAAAGCAGACTTTGGATTCGTATTTTTCTATCCATCCATCCATCCAACCATCCGGCTACTAACCTACCTACCTATATAATACCTACTTTCCCCTTTAAGCTTTCTATGCAAATGAGTTTATGAGAAGGTATAATATTAAAAGTGGCAATAATATTAGTGGACATGATATTTTATTTATAAAGTTAAAGGAGATGTCAATGGACTTTCTTCATTGATTCTAATTGTGTTTATGACATTTGGTTTCAGAGTGACTCTCTTTATCATATTAAGAGTGGGGGTGCCTGGGTGGCTCAGTCAGTTAAGCGTCTGACTCCTGATTTTGGCTCAGGTCATGATCTCAGGGTCTGCTTGAGATTCTCTCCCTCTGCATCAGCTTCCCCCCTTTAAAATAAATAAAGAAAACTTTAAAGAAAAACAAACAAAAAAAAAGAGTGGATTCTTTCTCCCCTGCCTCCTTCCTTTGCTCACTTCTGCTTTTCCTGTTTCTTACTTCCTAAGTGGTATATAAAAATGTATTTTATGGGAAAACCTCAAACAATTACACAAGTTAAACAATAAAAGTTGGAACTTTTCCTCGAATACTGACTCCATCTTTGTTCGCTTCCAATAAATTTCCTGATTTCTTCAATATTGAAAATGTTTGGTAAAGAAAAAAACAAAGAATTCAATACATATTTCTTCAGTCTTCCGGTGTGTATGTGTGTACACAGACACAAATATAATTTGAAGTGTTTGTTTTTCTTGACAATTTACGTTTTTTAACCTTCTGGTTTTTGTTCAAATTGATCTACACATTCTCTTTTTTGTTGGAGACTATTCCATGGCATCTGCATAATAACCCACAGCAGTTTATGACTATTTATTTAGCCGTATCCCTCTAAGTGGATATTTAGAGATTTCAATTTTTCACTATTACAGAGAGTACTATAATGAATTTCCTTACATACAGAATATGTAGAACATTGTTACAGTCATCCACAAAGCTGTCCTAAGTTTACCATCAAAGATATAATAGGTATGATTGGTCTGAATAGAAAACTCAATAAATACTTTCCTACCAGGAATTACCAAAGTCATGTAAATAATAATAATAAACCTATAGTCAAATAGACTCTTACATAATGATAGCAAGGGTAGTGAAAAAATATACTCAAAATTGATTAAAATATGATATAAAGATGGCCAGTGAACTATGGTAACAGGGATACTTGGTGATGATTATGTACTATTGATAATCTTAGAAACATGAAAAAAATCATCATAATAACATAAAGCAAAACTGCTCAGAATATATGGACAATGCCAGAAACGTAATTAGAGTTATCAGATTCAGAGCATTATTATAACTGTGTGCCAGTTATATAGTACGGAAAGAGAAAAAAAAAAACAACTTAGAGAATTTGTTCTTAAGGTGTGGGGAGATACATCACAACCCTCAAAATAGATAATTCTTCAAATTAAATAGACTTTTGCCTCAGTCCAATTTTTATAGCCTATTCTTCCTCTTTGTCCTCAATGTCACATCTAAAAAGTTGATATGGTGACTGTCACAGCCTCAACTATTAAGAGGAATGTCAATCTCCTCAGATTCATAGCATTTGAGAATAGCTGAAAACCACACAAAAAGTTTATTTTTTTAAAATGTGAATACACACACACACATATATATGAATATATATGTATATAACCTCCATCTCTTCATAGGAAACACATGTTCCTCTTCTATAAATAGAGCTTATATTTAAAAAATTGAAAAATCACCAGCGAAGTTGCAGAAAAGAAAATTTGTATTCTTCGGATCCTAAAAACAATTCTAAAGAACTAGCAATTAATATGAAATTTGAATACGATGACCAATAACTGAAAACAATTTTGAAATATGAATCCCTAATTAATAGGTAAAAGATAAAATGTGGGACACAATGGAGGAAATTTATTACATACAATGTGAAAAATTGTTTAGAGTATTTCTTAAATGTTTACAGTCTTATTCAAAATGAATTGTATGTACAAAAAGCAAAATTTACTTTTCACCTCAAATATATAAACTAGAATAGATAGTTCATAATATCTCAAAAATGAGAGATTTTTTTTATTAAATATGATAGAAATATATAAAAAAACCTTCCACAAAACATCTATGGCAAGGGCCCAGGGTGCCAAAACCTTATATTTAAATGAATGAGGTCTCTTTCAAGATTTTTGTTTTTTCCACGCAGACTTACAAATGTCCATTTAGTGGTCTATATCTATTATTTCAAACTCTGGGATAATTTTGATGATAAGAAAATCACAGACATGTATTGACTCCAACAATGCAGAAACTTAATAATGCATAATAGGGAACCAACAAAATTTCACACACACACACACACACACACACACACACACACAACATTGGTAAAAACACAAAGTTCAAATCCTAGTTCTGGCACTGCTTTTTTTGGCCAAAATTAGACACTTTGCTACTGCTGTATCACACTGACTTTTTGGAACCTGTCTTTTATCTTCTGTAAAAGAGGGAGTAGGAAAACAGGAATCTACGCCTTTTGTTAAATCTCCAGCTTTGATTGTTATTTTCAGATCTCAAGAACACTGTGGAAAAATGGTCTGAGAGACATCTGGCAAAAAAAAAAAAAAAAAAAAAAAAAAAAATGCACAGATTGGCTAAATGCATGTATCTCTGTTTTCTCTTTAAATCTTTCAGTAAAGGGATTTAAAAAAGTGGTAAACCCAGAAGGAATATGCATTTTTTTCTGCAGCCGTAATGCCAGATAAATAGTATTTAACTTATCATTGTTATCACTTGAAAGCTCGGAAGGTAAAATCTAAGAGCCTGCAAAGGATGGTACCAACAGGGAACAAGTGAGGTGGATCAATACTTAGGAATGGGGAAAAGAGTTAGAAACTAGAAACATCCAGTTACTCAGAAGGCAGCAGCAAGGCCTGGGCTAAAATGAGAAGTACTGGATGAAACTATGAATAAAGAAACTGTTCCGAAATTCTCGCTCTTAACACGGAGCCAGGGAACTACAAGCCTCCCCTCACCTCTTGAAATGGAAAATAAGTTTACTTATTAAACTGATGGAGATTCAACTTACAAATCAGGATATTCAGTGCCAATCTCTCCAAGTTTTGATCAATTACCCTGTGAGAAACACACTAGCAAAAAAAATGGGTGTATTTAAATGATTCATTTAAATATGAATACCTAGGCACCCCCAGAAATTTAAGAAGAACCTCCATTCTGAAGGTGGCAAAAACAAAAGGAACTGGAGGACAACAGAATTTTCAAAGCACAATGAAATAATGACTGCAATCCATATCACTAGAGAGCTAAGAGAAAATATTAGAGCTACAAATAAAGAAAAATCAGACAGCAATTGTCAAAAGAGAAAGAAAGAAAGAAAGAAAGAAAGAAAGAAAGAAAGAAAGAAAGAAAGAAAGAAAGAGAAAAGAAAAAGAAGAAAGAGGGAGGGGGAAGGGAAGGAAGGAAGGAAGGAAGGAAGGAAGGAAGGAAGGAAGGGGAGGAGAAGGGAAGAGAGGGGAAGGGAGGGAAGGGAGGGGAGGAAGGGAGGAAGGGAGGAAGGGGAGGGGAAGGGAAGAGAGGGTAAGGGAGGGAAGGGATGGGAGGAAGGGAGGAAGGGAGGAAGGGAGGAAGGGAGGAAGGGAGGAAGGGAGGAAGGGAGGAAGAGAGGAAGGGGCTTCAAATGGAGTCACTTGTGCTGAGTCCCATGTCAGCAAATAAAACCTAATGTCTAATCTGATTGCAGTTCTAGCCTCTCCCAGGAATGTAACCTTTAACCAGTCAATCTGGAATTAATTACCTTGTCAGTACTAGTGAGGTAATTTGCATAATAGACCCCAGCTCTTTCCCCAAAGAAAGGTGAAGTTGCCTGAAATAATCCACTCTTTTGTTAGAAATTTCCTTTTTCCTCCCACTTCTGCCTATAAAAGCCTTCCATTTTGTACAGTTCCTCAGAGCTCCTATCTGTTTGCCAGATGGGATGCTGCCTCATTCATGAATCACTGAAGAAGCCAATTAAAGCTTTAAATTGACTTGGTTGAGCTTTGTTTTTTTAACAGATTTGATGGCAGTAGTGGGGCCAAAGGAGACTTCAGATGGCTTCTGGGACAACAAGAAGCAAAGGTGTGCTGCCCAAGCACCATCTGAGTTAATGATCTTTCTCACCATTTCCAAGGGTAAGTTCCTATCAATTCTGAGTTCTATTCTTTTCGTGATGAACTCTGAATCTAACTGCCTTTCCAATTCAGAGCAGGTGAGCTTGGGCTGTCAAACAGTTCTGCCCAGAGCGCAAGCCCCTAGTGTTTATTTCAGATCACCATTCTTGTTTAATTAGTGGAAACCCCCAGCCCTTGATTCTGTCCCAGGATCCACATGGGAACTATTAGTGACAGTTTATAGTTCTTCATCTATGTGGAGCCCACAGTCTGAAGTCCCCATTTGTTGAGGTCTGTTGGTTCAGTCCTTTCTCCAGTGCAAGTTTCTGTGGTGGGAACTGGTGGTGGTACACACAAGGGCCTTCTCTTGCCCAGGAAGCCCTAACATCTCTTGGTTACTGTTGATATATTAATGTGCACGTTTGCCTTGTTTTGTGTAGATAAAGACTACTGCTAAGGGGAATCTCAGAAGCAGCCACAAAATTGGTGGGCATGGGTTGCTGTTAGAATGCCTACCACCTAACCCAGGGATTCCCATGTTAGGATAAATTGGTCATGGAATGAAATAGATGGATATTGGGTCCCCTGCCAACCTCAAGAAAATTTCTGCACAACAAGGTACACTATAAAACACCACACAATCCCCAACCCCATGGCACATCTCTCAGGCTCTAAGGGACCCCAAAAGGCTTAGCTATTAGAAATGGAATCTTCTAAATTTAAACAGCTAAGCATGACTTCTTCTAATACCAGAATCTATAGATATTTCCAAACTTGGTGAAATCTTACTAAAAGCTACCTAGAATTACAATGGCCTCTATGAGAAACATTCCTATTAGTTAAGATCATTTGAAAGCAAGGGCTCCTGGGGTGCCTGGGTGGCTCAGTCAGTTAAGCGTCTAACCCTTGATTTTGGCTGAAGTCACGATCACTGGGTCATGAGATCGCGCCCCACATTAGGCTCCACGCTAGGCATGGAGGTTTCCCCCTCCCCCCAGCCCCCACCCCCATTTTCACGCTCAAGCTGTCTAAATAAATAAATAAATAAGCAAATGTAAAAGCAAGGGCTCCCAAATCAAATAAGCAGAATGGGATATTAATTTTAAGTGGCGTGAAGAAGCCTCCAAAAGTCTTCAAAAATCCCAAAATAACTTCATGGAAAGATCTGTCATAAAAGGCCAGTGAAAAAATAAGGACACAAAAAGTTACCCAACATAAAAGACTAAGACTATCAAACCCCCTACTGCTCCCCCTCTGTCCTCCTTTATTTGAGTATCCACTCTGGTAATCTGTCTGAATTGTCTTTGTACTCTAAAGAGATTAACATAACTATAAACAAAAGTCTTTCAAGTTAGTGTCCTTACAGAGACCCCCCATATCTACTCTCAAAGATGGGCCTCTATCTTAGGCCAATCCTATGGTTGAGAGGACTTAGAAATTTCTTGATTAATCTCTCCATTCTTCCCTTAAACAGTCTAGGGAAATTAAATTTAATGAAAAATCTTGCCAAAATCTTTTAGATACCAGAGCCTGCAGGGGGAACCTAGGAAAACTGGCAGAATGTGTTAAGGGTGAAAATTATTGCCAGACTTGGTTCTTGGATCTCTGGAGCGAAGTGGCTCCTTTTCTGCCCAGATGTTGCAGGCAGGCCAGGTCCAAGGACACATGGGGACGAAGGGTCCTACAGGACCAGCCAAGAGGGTCCCAGGATGGAAATCAAATGTGAGCCAGCAGCAGGTAGAAGGAGAGTTTACTGAAGATCTATAAAGATTCAGACGGGTGTCAGGAGACTTGGAAAGGAAGAGAGGAAGTCTCATCTTTGTTCAGGGTATGGGGTTTGTTATTGAGGATGATGGTCTGGTGTGTGTGTCTTTTCAGGCATTCAGGAACCTGTTAGAACAAAGATGAGGGGGCCCAGGTGTTATTCCTTATAGTCAGGGGGCCTTGGCTTTGAGATATGAATGCTTCATCCATCATTCTCACCTGGTCCTTCCTTAGATGTTACCCATTCTAGAGAAATCATTAACCCCTTGTCCCTTATAAGAAGGACATATACTATTTGCATTATATGGCATGTGTAGAGTGGGATGGGGGTGCAAGTCCAACCAAGAACAGAAACAGGAAAAGAAGCAAAAGTAAATGAAACAAAACAAAACAAACAAACTTTTTCTCTCCTGGGGTCCCTTCAGTTTCGCTGTCTCACTAAGATCTTGGCTGGGTTTCCTGCCTGCATAGGACAGGTAGGTTATTGGCTTTCTTTTGACTAACTTTGGGAGTGACTCCAGATCTTGTGAAGATAGTATCTTCTGCACTCTCTTCGAGGAAACTTCATGGGTCCTTAGAGTTGTTAGCTTAATATTGCCAGGAGCATTTATCATTTGTCCCAGTTGCAACCTGACAAGATATTTGAAAGGATTTAATAACTCTGTGATCAGAAATGTGGCCAGTTTGGAAGCTGATATTCAGAGTCTGATAGAACTATTTTTTAGGCCTTCTTTCTTAAACTAAATGTACCTGGAAGAAAGAAAAACATTCCAACATAACGTGGATGGGTGTGTCAGTCCTTTGATAAGCAACTAAGAGCACCTATTCATCTTAAAAGGCTTGGAGGCATTGTAAAAATCTGGCCTTAGGACACAAAAGTCCTTCTTAGAAGAACTTGCAGTCTTTCCCTCTGCCTTTGAGATGTAAATGTTCTACTTGATCCCTCCAGGTTCACTTATCCAGGCCATCTCTTTGAAATGCAAACTTCAGGGAGGTAATTCTTATCAGAAGGAGAACAAAAGGAGGAAATGTCATTTAAAACTTAGGTAAATTAAAAAACTCTTTAACCATTTTCTTCACAAATACTAGTAAAAAGCTCTAGCCATCTGAGAAGGTAACCTCAATTTATTCATCTGCCAGAAACATATAATTTGGCTCTATCTCTGTTATCCCTAGTGAGTTCTGTATTATCGTACCTGACTCCTGGTATTAATTTTTAAGTTGAAACTATAAGGTCTCTGTTTGCATTAGCCTATTTCTCTCTCTCTCTCTCTGTGTATCTATCTATCTATCTATCTATCTATCTATCTATCTATCTATCCACCCATCTCCAGATGGTATTACTAAGATTAACTTGTAAAAGCTCTATTTAATTGGCTTAATGAAAATTAAGCACTATTATGAATTAAGGATTCCTAAAATTCTCAGAAATATAATAGAAACTAACCCAAATATCTTTCGGGTTCACATGACCTGGGAAAACATTTGGTATTAAAGCAAGTTTTTTGGTTTAATTAAAATGGACATGTCTTTTTTTTTTTTTTTTTTTAAGATCTTATTTGAGAGAGAGGGAGAGAGAGAGCAGGAGCAGAGGGAGAAGCAGATTCCCCGCTGAGCAGGGAGCCCAATGTGAGGCTTGATCCCAGGACCCTGAGATCATGACCTGAGCCAAAGGCAGATGCTTAACCAACTGAGCCACCCAGGTGCCCCCAAACAGACATATCTTTATAGAGTTATCAAAATTGAATATAACACAGACATAAAGCTTTTATTTTACCTGGGTTTATTATTCACATAAGTTCCTTATCTGTTACAAAATTTTCCAGCAACAATACAAACTCAATATGATGAAATTTTCATAAGTAACGTCCACATAATTGTTGACAACAAGTGAATTAAATAGATGTAAGTAGTGTTACAGGATTTTTTCCTTCAGTGCCTGTGGTTCTTGGTCACACCACTTCAAAGAATGAAGAGGTAGACCAGGCCAAAGAGTGGTGGGCAACAAAGCAAGGTCTACTGAGTGGAACTATCCCAAAGAGGGAGGGGACACGAGAAGGTTGCCACTGGAGTTTCTAAGTCTTAAGGGGTTTTATGGGCTTGTTGGCAGGTCATTTTAATCTCATTAAGCCTCCTGGAGCCTCTCATCCAGTCAGGTTTTTGTCATCTATCTACCATGTGAGAAAGAGCAGAGGACTTCTTACAGGGTGGGGTAAAATCCTTTAAAGGGTGTTTTCTTCTTGGGGTGAAGAGGGGGAGGTTGTTTTCCCTGCCTGCCTTTCTTCCAACTATCTTTCATCCACGTAGGATAAAAGTTTTTAGGTAAACTTTTTACATAGTTTCCCCAAATCTTTTTGGAAACCTAAAACCTTAAAATTGTGACAAGTTAAATTAAATGATGGATAGCCATTGACTATCTTGGCCATTTCCAAATAAGATAAAATTCAGAAACATTAATTACTGAACATGGGCTTATCCACTTTAGGCTTCTTCTTAGAGAGAAACTAAAGATTTTTGGGTCGATAGTAAGCATGTTTTCTGTCACATCGGAAAATTCACTATGAAAACATGTTTCTAGAAATAATAAAAACTATTTATAAATTTGTCAAGCCGCAAAATGCTAATGTAAGATAATTTGCAATTGTTTACTTCTTTATTTTCCTAAAAATTAAAGTTTTCAAGGTTCAAAATTCTAATACATACAATTAAAGTTACCAGAAAGATTAAAGAAAACACCTTGATATGCAAGGAAAGTAGGATGTGTGTGTCTTCAGTAAAATAAAGTATGAGGAATAGAGATGCATTTTGGTTAAGGAAAAAAAAGTAATTTTTTTTTTTAATTTGAAAGACATAGAGACAGCCAGCGAGAGAGGGAACACAGGCAGGGGGAGTGTGAGAGGAAGAAACAGGCTCCCAGCAGAGGAGCCTGATGTGGGGCTCAATCCCATAACGCTGGGATCACGCCCTGAGCCGAAGGCAGACACTTAACCGCTGTGCCACCCAGGCGCCCCCCCAAAAAGTAATTTTATCTTAATGTGAGACTAGCTATTTCAGAATGGGAAAGAGAAAAAACAGGACAAAACTATAGGTTTGTGGAAAAGTAATGTTGGGAAAGGAATTCTATGCATGGTTAAGGTTGCTAAAACTACAATCCGCTTATTTAAATTAAAAAAAAGATGAATTTTACTATCAAAAGTACACTGGTGTCAGGGTGCCTGGGTGGCACAGTCAAGCATCCGACTCTTGTCTTCTGCTCAGGTCCCGATCTCGGTTGTGAGATCGAGCCCCAGGTTCCTTAGGCTCCGTGCTCAGTGCAGAGTCTGCTTAAGACTCCCTCTTCCTTTGCCCACCTATACCCTCCTCCCTGGCACTCTCTCTCTCTCTCTCTGACTCTTTAAAATAAATAAATCTTTTTTTTTTTTTTTTAATACACTGATGTAAAATTAGAACTGTTTTTCTTTCTGTTAAAAGGACAACATTTTTTTGGACTTTTAGTTTGCTTTCGGTAACCGATTGTGAAAATTTATCTTTTAAGTAATCTGTCAAAAAAGCAAAGATTTTGGGTCTTACCAAATAATTTACTGTGCTTCATGTTATCTTTATCATCAGTTCTTTGATTATTTAAGAAACCTGAGTCTTCTCTACTATAAAAAAAGCTAAGGCTTTTTCTACAACTATTTAACCTTCTGTATGTCCCTGCAAAGTCTTTAATTGCAACTATGGTTAAATAGATAAGCACTATTTAATAGTGACCTATGATCCTACATGACCAAGTATTTTTAAGCCTTGTGATATTTTTGACAAACTTCCAAAAATCAAATTCTAAATGAAGTCTTTTTGACCTTGAATAAACTTCAGGATTTTCTAGAAGGCCTCTGGAATATCTCAAAAGATGTGTTTTCTCTCCTTATAAAGAAAGAGATGTTAAACTAATTAGTCATATTTGATGTGCTAGATTACCTGGGAAGCATTGTCAAGTAAGTAATAGTAAGCTTTCTTTCTGTTGTATGTGCATAGGTATATGTTAAGTATTCCAGAAATTGTATGGAATTCCTAGAATCTGATAAATCCTGGTATAATGTTATCATTATAATTCCAGGTATCATTTTAAAATGTGTGTCTCAGGAATAACCAAATCTCCTTGTCAATTCCATTATAATAAATTCTCGTAAGATCTTTAACAACGGTCATTTTAAAAGTTTTTTTTTTTTTTGTCACTTACAGATAATTATTGTTTTACTCAGAAGCTTTGGCAAAAGTTCTGCAAAAGTGTGTCATCTTCAAGGAGATTCATAGAAAGGACTTTGACAAGTCAGTTTTCTGATAACTTTTAAGATCATAAAACTGAACTGGGTAAGAATTTTCCAGAACTAATGGAAAAACTGGATTCAAGTAGAACAAGTGTTAATTACACAGGAGTGATTGAAGGGGGATAATCATAATTCCTTATGACCTTTTTGCTTAAAACATTGCTGGATCTTCAATGTTTTCTTTTTCCAGATTTAAGGAAACCTTTTCTTAAGCTATCTATGACTTAGCATAATTTGATAAAGTATATCTTCATAAACAAAGATGACACATGTATTTTTTTCTCCAGCTGATGCCTCCAAAATCCGGAAATTCTTGAGTATTCTTTTCATGGCAATATAGTTAGCTAGCTATTTACATAAGTTCAGTAAGAATCTGTTCTCCCAGTAACAGGACACAAATAGAAACACTGGTTATATTGCCAAGACTTTGACTGGAATGTCATATTTGAGAGAAACCTACATAGACGCAGATATGACCAAGCCTATAAGGTCAACCACTATTTTGGCTGCACTTATTTAATAGGCCAAGTTTAATGCAAACAAATTAATTCTACTATGATTATCTTTGGAAAAAAGTAGGGATGATTGTGATGAAGGATCACTGGAAGGCAGGCAGGCAGGAACAAGGGTCCCCACCATAAGAAGAAATCACCTTTTAAAGGATTTTACACCACCCTAGAAGGAGCCCTCCACCCTTTCCCATGTGATAGATAGATGACAAAAATCTTATTGGATGACAGGCTCATGGAGGGTTAATCAAATTAAAATGGCCCGCCAACAAGCCCATAAAAACCCCTAGTCTTAGAAACTCCAGTGGCAACCCTCTTGAGTCCCCTCCCTCCTCAGGAGCTTTGTACTATCACTTTGCTATCACTCAATAAACCTTGCTTTACTGCCCACCACTTTGTCTGGTCTGTCTCTTCATTGTTCAAAGTGGCGTGACCAAGAACCCTGGGCACAGATGGAGAAAAATATCCTGTAACAATAGTAGAGAGAAACATTTCGTTTCTAGCTATGTAGATACTAGATTCTAATCTTGCTAATTGTCTTTGAAATTCTGTTATATACCTGTAAACTGAACTGGATCCTGAATTCTCATTTTCTCAAATACCCTGGCTTCTACTCTCCAGTACGACATTTACAATTTTCCCCCACCTTTCTGATGTGGCATCACTAAGAACAAAGATTGCCCTTGACTCTCCTTGTAAGAGACTAAGCTAGATTCTCCTCACTGCCCAGCTGGCAGCTAAACTTCAGGAACTTGAAACTTGGGTATACATCTCACAGCTAAAGAAGGCTCCACTGGGGTGCCTGGGTGGCTTAGTCGGTTAGGCATCTACCTTTGGCTCAGGTCATGATCCTAGGGACCTGGGATTGAGCCCTGTGTCAGGCTCCCTGCTCTGTGGAGAGTCAGCTTCCCCCTCTCCCTCTGTTACTCTCCTCTGCTCTTGCATGCTCTCTCTCTCTCTCAGATAAATAAATAAAATCTTTGAAAAAAAAAGAGAGACTCTGCCTCACAACCGGTTCTATACAGATGCCAGATCTCCCAAATTGACGAGGAAGAGAAATAACTTGGACTTCATGTAGAATGCTTCCACCCAAGATGCCAGATCAAGACTTCCTCCACTTAGTCAACCTAAAACCCTTTCTTTCCTTTACTCTGGCTTTGACCTGGAAGGATACCATCCTCATCTGTATATCCCAAGCCATTGCTAAGTGGGCGTAACCTTTCAGACTGCCAGGTCTGTCATTAAAAACAGAAACAAAGCAACCTGATCTGCCCATTAACAGTACAACCTTAGTGGCAGTGGTTTGCGTCCCAACAGAATTTATCTTTGTCTGCAGTATTATCACGCTCCTTGGGCCTCTGAATGCCAAGGTGGCTGGCACAATGTTTCTTAGGTTATCTAACTGTAGCCCTAACTGTTCACAAATGAAGTAAGTAAGATAAGTCATTGGTCAACTCCCTCTGAATTTACATCACTGAATTAAAAAGGACCTACCAGGAATCTTTCATGTTTCAGGATTCACTTCCTTTGGCAGGGCCCTACTTCGTTGGTTAGAAGTAAATGTAAATGAGACTATAGTCAGGAATCTTAACTCTTAAAAGCATTGCAAAGATCCACTGCTAAGATAATAGCTGCCTCAGAAAAACCCTTAGAATCTCTGGCCAAAGTTGTTCTTGACAGCTCTTTCTTTTAGCTGAACAAGGAAGTTTCTGTGCTATGGCGAACACCACCTGCTATGCCTACATTAATACTTCTGGGGAAGTAGAAACTCAGCTGCATAAGATCACTAACAGGCCACTAGGCTTAAGAAGTTGAGTTCTTCAATAGGGTCTTCTCTGGAGTTACTGAATTTTGATTGGTTTGGGTCTTGGTACCATGGATCCAAATTGCACTCCAGACACGTGGAATTATTCAGCTTATAATAGTCTCCTTGGTGCACTGCATCCTCTCGAAAGCTTGAAATGCATGTTTGCAGCCATGAACCATTAAGTAAGTCAATGATGTCCCTAAGACTGAACATCAGAAAAGGAATAAAGAAAATGACCAAATAAAAAATTGTGACCACGAAGTCGTGACCTGTGAATACCATAGATATTCAGGAAAAAAAAAAACCCATCATGACCTGTGCATATCACACAGAGGACCAGTAAAACCCATAAGAACTGCAGAGCAGTAGCTGGGAGTAGCACGAATGCCTTAAATTTTGATCATAGCTCTTAGTTAAGGTGAGAGTCTGATTAAAAAAGGGGAATTGTTAAAAAAAAAGGCATAAAATGGAGTCACTTGTACTGATCCTCTTGTCAACAAACCAACACTTAATATCTGATGAAATTACCATTTCAGCCTCTCCGAGGAATGTGACCTAACCAGTTAAAGTGGAATTACCTGGTCAACACCAGTGAAGTAATCTGCTTGAGAGAGCCTAACCCTGTGCCCAAAGGAAGGTGACCTTGCCTGAAACAATCAACTCTTCAACACTTTATTCTCCCCGCCTGTGAAAGCCTTCCTTTTGTATAGCTCCTCAGAGTTCCTTTCTGTCTGCTGTACGGAATGCTGCTTGAGCCATGAATCATTGAACAAAGCTAATGAGATCTTCAAATTGACTCAGTTGAATTTTGTCTTCTATCATGACAAAGAGCTTCTGGAAATTAAATAACTAGCACACATTCTTAAAGGAAGAACAAATATTAGCAGAAATGGACGACAAATTTGAGGAAAACTAGAATTATAAAGCTGAGAGAAGAACAAAAAAACAACTAGAGATGAAACAGAAGAAAATGAGAGGCTCAGTGAAGGATGACTGAAGTCTGACTGTGAGGGATCAGAAGGAGAGAACAAGGAACAGAGTTCCCTTGATAATGGAATTACCAAAGACATAATCTGAGAACAATTTCCAGAAAGAAAGGCTATCCGTATCAAAACTGAAAGAGCCAAACAGTTCTCCAACACAACAAATTTTAAAGCTCCACACCCTAGAACATCAGCATAAAATTTTCCGAATTCCTAGCATTTAAGATCTTCAGTGCTTCCTAGGTGGGAGGGGAAATTGAAGGGAATTATATTTAAAGGATCAGGAAAGATATTGGTGTTAGGCTTCTTACTGCCCAGCAAAGGGCAAATGCCTTCAAATATCTGAAGGGAAGAGGTCTCTAAACTAGAATACTAAACCCAAATAACAAAATATCAATTAGATACTGGCATAAATATCAGTTAAGTTTAAAAAAATGAATTTTCCAGTACAAGATGCTTCAAAGGTCTCTGAGGACAGCAGATACCTGTGTGGAGAAATAAAGAAATAGCACACACTATTTAAAAGTATGAAAGAGTGGAAAGTGAGAGAAAGCCAGCTTAATGGGGTGAAGTGAGGCCAGAGCCATTTTTGAAACTATCCATACATCTAAAATTCATTAAAGAATGAAAAAGCAAACATGCACAAATTATATAGGAAAGCAGAAAACAGTATCCTTGAGAACTAGATTTATATCTGAGCTTCCCTGATGTCAGGCATACAGGGAAAAAAGGTCAGATCACGGAAACAGGCCATGTGATGAGGAATAACTGGGTTCTGAGCACAGATCAAGAATACATACGTATAGCCACCCATACATATGCAAATGTGTATGTGTTTAGGAAAAATAATATATTGGTTAGAAAATGCAAATTTATGGGGCACCTGGGTGGCTCAGTCGTTAAGCATGTGCCTTTGGCTCAGGGTGTGATCCCAGCGTTCTGGGATCAAGCCCCACATCAGGCTCCTCTGCTGGGAGCCTGCTTCTTCCTCTCCCACTCCCCCTGCTTGTGTTCCCTCTCTCTGGCTGTCTCTACCTCTGTCAAATGAATAAATAAAATCTTTAAAAAAAATGCAGATTTGTTACAAACGAGATGCTAGCCATATATGCCTTGATATATACTGATTTTTTTTTTCAAATAGACCATTATAATAGGTATCCAGGGGAAAATGTTTTAGAACTCAGGGCTTCAAGTAAGAAGAGTGAAATCAACTTGAGATTCAACTGAACAGACTCCTGCTCCCTGAAAATACATGTATGGTTATCCATGTCTGTGTATGTGTGAGTGGAAGAGAGAGAAGCAGAAAGAGGGTCTTGTGAAATTCTAAAGGACAAAAACCTTTTCTTGCCTTAATTATATGCTTTCGGTTGAGACTCAGAGGCAGTTCTGGTGCAAAATAAGATACTAGTTTCCTCAATACAGGAGACAGAGATGTTCTTGTGCTTCTCACCTATTATAATGTTTTGGGCTCCTCAAACATGCCCAAGGTCAATCACTTCTAGCTATGCATTCAAAGAAATGCTATTCCCTGGACCTGGTGCACTCTTCATTCTCTTCCCTGTCCCCATTCTGCTTTATCTGGTTGACTCTTGCCTTTCCAGGTATCATGTTTGATATTACTCCTCTAGGAAGATCTTTTCCATAAAGAGATACACTTTTTCCTTTAGACTTTTTCAGATCATACTGTGTTCTTTTTGATTGCGTGCTTCATCAATAATTGTTCTTTCTCTCTGTTCTCTAAGAAAGGGACAACTCCTCCACGAGGGCAAGAACAGTGTGTGCTATATTCCAGAATGCACGTGAGGAACGTTAGTATTTATTTAGGGGGAAATGTACTCATGGTACACTATGTCCTTGCACAGACATACATTAAACCATGTATTTTGAGTTATGCAAAAGAACAGTGTTCTACTGTGATCACCAACCACTAAATTTTCATTCTTCATTCATTCATTCATTTAGAGGGTCAATAAAATACACTAAAACATGTATTAAGCACCCATTCTATACAGAATACTTACGTAGGTCTGGAATACAACAGTGAAGAAGGCAAGCAACAGCCCAGAAGGGAACTTGCATCATAGTTGCAAAAACAAATGAACCAAGCTAAAGTATATTTCACACACCATCATTTAGTTGAGTTGCAAGTCACTGTTATCTGCTACAAAAGCATTAAGTTTCCTGAAGATGAAGAAAAGCTAAAATACATGCAGATTTCTCTTTATACTGAATCCTCACTGATAAGTAAGAACCACTCTCTACTGAGTGGGATTCTGTGAGATGCGGTGAACCTTGAAATGTGTTGCAGAAGACTGGCTAGAAAATCCGCCCAGAGCATCTTCCTTTCCATCCTGTTGGGCGTGTGGATCAAGTTCTGCCTGCGTCACTACCGATTAATCCACGTCTCAGCTTTCAGCTGCTCCACACTGAGCTCACTGTAACTTTAAATATTGATAACCAAGCTCATATATCACAGAGCTGAGCGAATGACAGTTTCAGTGCATAATGGCTAAAGCTTTCTACAATAATCAGATATTCAATAATTCATGAAAATATATCCCCCCAAATCAAATTGGAAGCTATTTTGTGTAATATATTATTTAAAATTCAATATTATAATGCACACAACTTCTCCTCAGCCAGAGGAGGACCATTTCAAAATGTGATTATGTGCGGACTCTATTTAAAAGTGACAATTCTGCTTTTCATTTGTTTAACGCCTTAAGCGGAGGAGCTCAATTGGAACTAAGTCATCTGACAACGAAACCAGGGAGGCCACAAGCAACTTTGCAAAAGTGACATTAGAACCTAAAAAAATGCACATCCATTTAGAGAGGAGAGACACGTGTATTGGGGGGGGAATTTTTTTAATTTGTTCAGGTCCTACATCAACTTGCTTCCAAATAGTTCTCTCCAAATTACCTGTAACTTGTCAGCATTGTAACATTAATTTATGAATGAGTCAAGACACCTGCACCCTACCCCAGAGTGGCAGCAGTCTCAGATGCTTGCCAAGCCATCAGTTACCACGTTTCTGTTTTTTAAGATTATTTATTTATTTATTTATTTAGAGAGAGAGCATGCACAAGTGGGGTGGGGAGGAGCAGAGAGAGAAGCAGAGACAGAATCTCAAGCAGACTCCATGCTGAACAGTGGAGTCCCACGCAGGGCTCTATCTCTTCACCCCATGATCGTGACCTGAACTGAAATCAAGAGTTGGATTCTTAATCCACTGAGCCATCCAGGCACCTCTACTATGCTTTTTTTGGTTTTCTTTGTTTGTTTGTTTTTGAGTAGATCAGGGAAAAATTGTTTCATAAGCACAAAGTCACAGAATTCTGGTTTCATGTTGTTTCATTCTTGGAAAGCAGCCCCTTCCCCCCACTTCTCTCCTGCCTATCTGAAATCTTCTTCCAAGGGATATGTCACACTGAGTGAAGCCTCCCCTGGCTTTGCGAGACAGATCCCTCACCCTTTCTCAGAACACCTATAATGTTAATTATCAGCAGTACTCCTATTATTCCACTAGCTACTGTTTATTAAACCCTGATCATATGTCAGGCCTGTGTCAAAATATCATATATTTACATGTTTTTCACTGGACACTAGACCACCATTGCTACCCAAAGGTACAGCTGAGGAACCTGAATTCAAGGCGATGTTCAAGGATACAAATCAGTACAGAAGAGGCAGAAGGTTGTCTGGTTTAGCGTTTCACTGGTGCCTAGAGTCGTGCCTGGTACATAGGCGGGGCTCTGTATTTGTTGACTGGTTGACTCAATAAACAAATCCCAAAGCATTCAGTTTGAGTGAACCTAGGGTTTTCTTAACTTGCAGGCAACACGGTTGGGAGAGACCAGCATCAGTAAGTGAAAAGAGAGTGCTGTTACGAGAGTAAAGAGTGGTGTTTTAGAACAAGTCCTGAATGTGGAGTTCGAGGTCCTTGCCAATATCTAGACCCTGACAATCTGCAGTCGTATGACCTGGAACAAAGTGATGGACTTTTCTTGTTCTCAGTGTCTTCCTCTGTAGTAACTTCACTCTGTAATCTAAAACTTCCATGAAGCAGTATAGAACTGTGGTTAAAACGTAGCCTCTAGAGCAGCAAGGCCCAGGTTCAGATGCCAGCTCCGACCTGCAGGACACGTGGAAGGTTTTTTCATGTCTCTCTATCTCAGACTCCTTCTATAGAAATTTGCATATCATACCTCCATAATGGGCCTGTCGTTCTACATGGTTTCCTAAATGCAAATCTTATAGAACAATGCCTACTGCATACAAAGATCTAAATAAACACTAGCTCTCCTTGTAATGTATGTGTAATAGGCATAGCGTTCCATACATAGTAGGTCCTCAGAGAACATTTCCTTCCTTTTCTCTCACCGTTTTGAAAAACTGACTTAACAGTGTGGGAACTCAGTTTGCCTCCTTTATTAAATTAGAATAATAAAACTGACCTTTCTCCAAATAGCAGGGCTAAGTGATATTTTAATAATATTTTCAACTCTAAGATGCCAATAACATGCATGTGACCAGAATTTATAGGCTAGAAAAGGCAAACATCATCCTCAATAAGAGAATGTCAGGATAGTAGGTATAAACTCAAAGCTCTATCGGAAGGCAGAGCAGAACACAAAAAGCTCTTGGATAAGGTGATTAAAAAAGAATCTACAGAATCTCATATTTGAATTGGGTCCCAATAGATGGATAAGACTAGCAATAATGAAAAAGGATAAGAATATGAAAGATGAGCCCACTTCACATAGATTTCTGCCATAAGTTCACCAAATACTGACTGGATTCGATAATTTGATTACATACGGCAATATTTTCTGGCTGTAGACAGAGTAACTAACGTCAAAGAAGAACTTAATTAATGTAAGCATCATCCTCGTATCTTTTATTGGTTGTCTGTTATGATCTAAGCGTTTATTATTCTTAGTTATTTTATATACTCCCTGTTAAGTAGACGCTTCTACATTCAGAAGTGAGGAGCATGACATTCAGCATGGTCAAACCACTTGATCAGGAACCCCGTCTCAGGGGTGGACCTCAGACATGAACCCATCTCACCCTCATACCTCACAGCCTCCCTCTCTAGGTTTTTGGCTGTGTCGTTTTAAATGATTATGAGTTTAATGAATTAAAAATATTATTAAACATGCCCTTCTCCATAAGGCTCCATTAGCATAATGAAAATATGCAAATTATTAATTTTAAACCATCTAAACAACAGCAGCCACATTTTTTCTCCTGCCAGAGAATAGCAGCTTAATGAGATTGGACTGGCCCAGTGCTCCTGATGCTCAATCCAGGAAAGGAGAAAGAATAAAAACAGGCACCCAAGGTTAAAAAAAAGGGGGGGGGTGTTTCTGGCCCCACCCCAGGACTTTAGACAATAGTAGGAAATCAAACAATTGCAGCCCTAACCATAGGCATTATCCTCAATCGCCCATTCACACTCATATGGTGCGATTTATAGGTTACAGGATTGCTTTTCCCATTAGTCTAGCAAAAACTGTGCAATTCCGAGTAATTTATTTCCTTTCTTCCATTGTTCCTTCATCCTTCCCTTCCTTCCCCAGTTGTTTCTTAAACACCTAACCTGTATCAAACACTGTATGGATTAAGTCTTTTGAACCATTAAATGACCCACTAGAAAGTTATGAATGCTGCCTTTACTGAGCTTATGGTCTACTAGGGGCAATGGACAGTTAAGCGGGAAATTACAATATATGTGATGCTACATGCTGCTCATGAAAAAGCACTTGAATATTACTTGAAAGTCAACCGAGACCTGAAGGATAAATAAAAGATAACCAGATAAAGTAAATACTAGGTGTGTGTATATCTGGGTGTGGGTAGGATGTGGGGGAATAAGGATATATATGATTGAGATAGAAAAAAACAAACAAACATGGGCAAAGGCTTGGAAGTGAAAGAGTAGGAAGGAGCGAAAAGTGCCAAGATCATTTTTACAGTGTGCAGTAAGGCCGAGCATGGTATGCTTTGAATGGGTCAGGCGGGGTCGAGTCCAGAAATGAAGCTAAAGAAGTAGGCAGGATTCAGAGCAGGCCACAGCAAGCAGACACTGCTTCATTCTGAGGGCAATAAGAGCCCATTGAGAGCTGTAGAGAGAAGGATGTCACATGTGGCTACAGATAGAGGAGGGTAGAGGATCTGTTGCAGAGCAACGCTGGCTTAGATGATCAAAGGTCTCTGGCTAGAGGTAAAGGGTATGTGATGCTATTCCAAAGATGTCTCCCTGAGAGGATTAGGGAACTTTGACCTGGAGAAGTGTAAATCTCAAAAGGTCTGGAAGGCTCTCTTTCAATATCTGTAATGCTGTCTCTGGCTAAGAGATGGGGATATTTCTGCTCGACCCAAGAAGCACTATTAGGACCACTGGACAGAAATCAAAGGAAAGCTCAGTCTAACAATAAACTTTCTGGTGAGCTAAGTAATGATTCCCGCAGGTCACCATCTGGACCCTCTAGTGGCCTTCCTGTGTTTGTCACTGTTGCCAGCTACCGTAACAACTCTGTGCAAAAGCAACAGACATCCCAGGTTTTCCCCAGCCCCATGGCTGCACAACCATATCTAACCAGAGGCGCAAACAGATGCCCTATGTTTTCATCCTGCTAGTGAAGAAAGCAGCTCCTTCCATCAAGAGTGAACAGGGGGAGGCCAGAAGTCTTCTCTTCTCTGCATGTCCAAGATAACCCGGCACCTCCAGCTGAGGGAGGCAGCAAACATCTCAAGTTATCCTCCCAAAGCCGTCACAGCTTACGAAGCTGCTTACAAAAGTCAGATTTGAAGAGACATCCCCAGCACAACCCCAGGTCGCCACACCATCTTCACCTTCAACACTGATGATTTTCCCAGAATCTATGGGAAGTAATACGGAATTTAACTTCAGATGATACTGACTGTCTTAGCTCAGGCTGCCATGACAACATGCCACAGGCTGGGTGTTGGCCAGGGGTCCAACATCAAAGTGCTTACTGATTTGCTTTCTGGAGAAGACTTGGCTTTCTTCCTGGCTTGCAGATGGCCACCTTCTTGCAATTTTCTTGTTACGTGTGTGTACTGGGGTGGGGGTAGGGGGAGCGAGAGCTATAGTGTCTCTTATAAGGACACTACTCTAGAGGGTCAGGGTCCACCCTTGTGACCTAACACTGGGGATTAGGGCACCAACAAATGAATTTGGGGTGGGAGGGGTTCAGTCCATAATGTCAACCTTTCTTCTAAGGGCCTCAAGGTTCAATCTCTTCGCACACTCTGCTATATTTGCTTACCTTCAGAAGTGCAAGCACGTACCTGTCATCACATGGATATTCTATGCTCTATGCACCACTAATTTCATCTATTTTCCATTGCTCCCCAACTTTCCAAATCCTTTCAAGATGCTCTCTAGACTTCATGTGTCATCAGCAGATTACCTTTCATCCCCAAATTCCCCTTGAATATTCATTTTACCTCTTCTCTAACTGATCCTTGGCACAATTTCTTCCCTTCTAGTACAGTCACTTCTTCCTTCCGTGAGTATTTCAGGGAGTGCTTGGATGTGGACAAACACCCTACTGTCTTCTCACTCTAATTCTCAGCCCCGTTTCCTTCTTCTTTCCAAAATGGTTCTTTTAAAGCGTATTATGAGACACCTCACTACCTACTATTATTCCTTGTTGCATTTACACCGGGCTTTGTGCTTAGAAGATCCCAGTGTTTGGTTTAATGCTCTGCTCGCTACTTTCTTGAATTTTTAAATCCATTTTGAAGAAGAGGTCCCACATTTTTGTCTTTTACTAGGCCTTGAAAATTATGTAACTGGTCCTACTGTTGCTGTCATATACTGTCACTCTACCTTATCCTTGATTTCTTAGCACTTAGCTCACTGCTCCCCCCAATTTGTTCTTACTGCCATAAATTTGGGTAACTTCAATATCTATATAGATCCTATTCAGTATCTTAACCTCTCGGTTCTTCAACTTCCCCAGTTCCTACATTCTTCTCTTTCGCCCTTGAATGACCTGGCAACAAGAATGCACCCTAGACCTTATCACCAAAAGAAACCACTCCAGCTTTGATATCAAGATGGTAAGCATCACACTTCTGGGCTCTCACCTCTATCAGCCCCGCCCATTTGTTCTCATTGCTCCCACTCCAGTAATTCTTAGACCTCATCAAGACATCCAGTCATTCACCATATCTTTTAATTTTTTTAAAAGACTTTATTTATTTATTTGACAGAGAGACACAAGAGAGGGAGCACAAGCAAGGGGAGTGTGAGAGGGAGAAGCAGGCTTCCTGCTGAGGAGGGAGCCTGATGCAGGGCTCAATCCCAGGAACCTGGGATCATGACCTGAGCCTAAGGCAGACGCTTAATGGCTGAGCCACCCAGGTGCCCCTACCATATCATTTAATTTTTTAAATAACGTAGTACTTGGTAACTAAAAAAGAATATGTGTAATACATAAATTTATGAAACCTTATGAAACATAATCCGGGAACATTCCATCTAGAAAATAAAACATTTCCATCTTCAATTCATCTCCTTCCCTCCTCTCCTCCACCCTAAATTAACCATTACCCTGAATTATATGTATATCATTTGTTGCTTTTTTTTTTACACTTTTGCTAGATATGCATATATTAGAAGTGGTATTATCCTCTGTCATTTTCTGCAACTTTGTTCCCATTCAACATCATATTTCTAATACTATGTTCCTTTGAATAGTGTATTAACAATGGTTAATCTTAGATATAGATCTGGGATAGCAGTGTCTGAACAAGTGAATTCTTGTAGGTTCAATTTTACATGGCGCTGCTTAATTGTTTCTCAAAAAGCTTACATTAATTTGCATTCCCACCCAAAGTGTGTAAGTATTGCCATTGATGTACATTCTAATACTAAAATGATGGGTATAAAATTGCTTCATTGAAGTTATAGTTTGCAACTGCAGATTACCCAGGATGAATATCTTTACATAAGCTTCACATTATTTTCTTACTCCTTTGTGAAATGCCTGCTCAAATTTTTGCCAATTACTCCACAGAGTTGTATTTTTTTCTTAATGATTTATGAGATACTTTATGTGTTCGAGATATTTCCTTCAGCAGATGTTTTCTTCAAAGTTGTGGTTTGTCTCTTAGCTTTATGGTCTCTCTAAAAAACAGGAGCTCTCAATTTTAATGTGATCAAATAATCAGTCTTTTCTTTTAAGGAATGCTGATTAGGTCTTGTTCAATATATAAAGTCATAGAGATCCTCAAGCATGGCTTTTTTCTAGAAGAATTAAAGTTTTGTCTTTCATATATAAAGCTTTGATTCATCTGGGATTGATTTTCTAAAGTCAGGTCTATTAAAGTATAATTTACTATAATAAAGTGTATATAGAATACAGTATATGTAGGTATAGTTGAATGGACTTTGACAAATTTATATGTTTTTTCATATAACCACCATCACAACCAAAGATATGGAATCTTTCTGCTAATGGACATTTAGGTTGTTTCCAGTTTTTGATAATAATGAATAAAACTGCTATAAATATCTGCATATGAATTTTTCTATGGACATATTTAATTGTCTGGGATAGACACACTGCTAACTCATATTGTGAATGAATATTTAATTTTACAGTTTGCCAACTGTCTTTCAAGGCAGGTGTACCATTTTTCATTCCCATCAGCAATGTATGAAAGTTCCATTATTCTTCATCTTCTCACTGCCTGCAACTATCAATTTGTATTTACTTTAGCCATTTTAATATCTGTGTAGTAGTAGCTTATTGGGCTCTGAATTGAATTTTCCTAATTATCCTAAGATATGTAGCATCTTTTGAAGTATTTTCTTATCATTTGTGTTTCATCTCTGGTGAAGTAATTATTCAAATCCTTTCTTGATTTTTGTGAATTGGGTAGTTTATTTTATTATCATTGAGTTGAAAAAGTTCTTTGCATATTTGGAAAATGGACCTTTAGTGGATATGCATATTAAAAGATGGGTTTTTGTTGTTGTTGTTGTTGTTGTTTTGCCTTGGACTTCCATTTCCTTGATAGTGTCCTTAGGAGAGCTAAAGTTTTAAATTTTGCTGAAATCCAGTTTTTCTTTATTATTTTTTTTCTGTTATGGTTCATATTTTTTGTATCCTATTAATTTTTTCCCCTTGACCCAAGATTACAAAGAGTTCCTCTTTTATTTATTCTGAAGCTTTTTAGTTTTAGATTTTACATCTAGTTCTATGATCAATTTTGAGTTATTTTTAGTCTGATATGAGGTATGGATTTAGGTTAAATTTTTGTTTTGCATATGGATATCCAGTTTTAATAGCACCAATTAGAGAAAATACTATTCTTTCTCTCTTAAACTGCCTTTGCAAATTTGCAGAAAATAAATTTATATATTTAGGTCTGTTTCTGGACTTCCCAATTGTGTTCTATTGGCCCATGTGTCTACCTCTTCCCCAATGCCATACTCCCGATTAATACAGTTAAAGCTTAAGTATTAAGTCTAAACATCAGCTACTGCAAGTCTACAAACTATGTTCTTTCAAAAAAAAAAATTCTGTGTCCATTGTTTATCTATACAGAATTAGGTACAGCATGTCAGTTTCTACCAAAAATCTTGCTGTAATTTATATTGGGTTTATATTGAAACTAAATATCAATTTCAAGAAAATCTTAACATTTAGCATTCTAATTCATGAACACAATATGTTTCTCCATTAACTTAAGCTTCCTTTTATTTTGTGCATTAATGTTTTGTTGCCTTGCTTTATTTATAATCTTAAGGGGTGTGTTAGTCAATGCTCAACCAGAGAAAGGAAACCAGTGGGAGATATCTACTAAGAGATCCATTGCAAGGAGTCAGATTACCCAGTTGTGGGTCTAGTTAGGAAAGTCCAAACTGTGTAGGCCAGATCATTAGAAAGGTCAAAGCTATCAGGAAGGGCAGGCTGGAACCCTTGGGAATCAGCTGGTGTCCATAGAAGGATTTTTTTCCTCAGAAAATCCTCACCTCTGCTCTTAAGGCTTTTCAACTGATTGAATAAGGTCTACCTATATTATCTACAATCTGCAATCTAAATTGACAGTCTAGAAACTTGGGAGACCTCGGTGTCAGGAAAGTGAAGTATATCTATATCCTAAATAACCTATGACAAGATTGACAGTAAGAACATTTCTATTAGCAAAAAATCAGACTAAAGGTGATGCCCTTCCATTCCCCTACACTCAACCTGTCTCACTGACTTTAAGACAGGAGTCCATTAAATTGAGGGAGATAGGCATAACATAATCATAGAATCTAGTAAATAATAGAAGACCATGCACAGGATTAAGAAACATGAACTTCAGTACTACTTGCTTGTGGAAATACGAACATGAAACTCATTATGAAGCATAGATTGGACAGCTACTTTATGGCTGATGGGTACCCCCACCCTTTTTTGGATTTTATTACCAAAGGAATCAAAGGATGGCATGCTAAAGACAATAATCGTTCAACCTATAAATCAACCTCTGAGGCTCTACACTAGTACCCAGAAGAAGAAACAATGCTAGGACCCAAGGATATGCTCTCCAATTTTATTTGCATATATGACAACAAGACATATCAGAAAGGAAAAATTATCCAGAAAGTGAAATGGGGTATGGTGTACACTGGACAAATTAGTGCTTCTGAGAAAGCAAAACCACCCCCCCCCAAAAAAAAGTTACTTCACTGCTACAGGAGAGCATATTTACAATTTCTAACAATCATTATTTCATTATTGCTATAGAATAATGACCTCTGTATATTTTACATTTTTTTTTTCCATTTTCACAATTTGGCTTTAATTCTAGTAGCAGTAGTACCCAGTTCCTACTCCCTCATTCTACAAGGAACATAGAAAGTAGAAACAGTATGGTAGATACAGTGTACTTACTTTATAGGTTCTTAGACTTCCAGAGCCACCAACATAGGATTGAAGGACTTCTGGGCTTTCAGCTGGATGTGACTTGAAGAAGTTCTCTCAGTTGTTGTATACAGTAAATATGGAAATTGGAGTGGCTAGAGCAGTGGACTGTGGCACAGAATACACACTTTCCCTTAAAATACATTTAATTTTCTTACTGCTAATGCTAGATATGCTCTCTTTGCCATGGTTTAGCTGGATACATGGCTGTCCTTCAAGAAAGTTTATTTCCTAAACTCACTTAGAGCTATGGGTTGTCATGTGAATAAGTCTGGACTCATGAAATGCCCATGGAAGGGATCAATACAATTTCCACTTCGCCTCCTTAAAAATGAAGCTGTCTGCCCCGACTTCCCTTTCTGCTGGTTGAAAATGGCAATGATTTGATCCTTGGACCCAAAGATTAAATTCATAATTTGAGAAAACCAAACTCAATAAACCAGTCTAGTTCCTGAATAACTTCATAGAGAAGAACTACCTGATAATCTCTGGACTGTTAACTCAGAGAGAAATAAATTTTACCTGAATTAAACCACTGGGAAAATACAGGAGTTAGATTCTGGTAAACACTATGTCATTTCTATCAGACCAATCCTCCCACAGATGACAACTATAAACTCTAGAAAATTCATAAAAATAAACTACATGAAGACAGTGCTGATAATATTAGGGGGGGTGTTGAAACTTGGGAGAAGGTAATGTTCAGTGAGTAGGTGAGTTTCCTATTAAGATGGCTTTTAGCTTACAAACTATTCTCAGATATCACCCCATGGTGGGTCTACCCCTTGCATAGAAATCCACGGATATACAGGACTGAAGAACCAGGGAACAGAGTTCGGAGCAACCATACAGTTGGAAAATAAGGAGGGAAGCCCTAGATAGGAAAGAAGTAGAGAATGGGAGCTACAGATTTTGTGCAGGGAATCTTCCAAAATAGCTAGCTGACCCCTGAACTATGAATACACCGAGCAGAACTCTAGCAGCCCAATTAAAGATAAAAAAATATACAATGTGATGGGGGCCTGGAGTATGAGTTCAGATAAATCAACTGCCTGCTAAAACACAAGAATGCCAATAACTTAAACCAATACCTTTTAAATAAATATAAGATAATCCACTGCTTTACACATATTGAAAATGTTTAGGATCCCACCAAAAATCACCAGTCATATGAAAAAACAGGAAAATGTGACCCATATTAAAGAAAAAAGACAATTAATGGAGACTGACCTTGAACAGTCGCTATAACTCCGCTCAAGGGCATAAGGGAAAATATTCTTATAATGAATGAAAAGTAGGACATTTCAACAGAGAAATAGAAACTATAAAAAGTTCCAGGTAGGAACTGCACAACTAAAAATGGCAAGATCTAAAATAAAATTTAAAACAAAAGAATAGGCATAAGAACAGATTTGAGATAGCAGAAGGAGTCAATGAAATAAAAAAAAATAATAGAAATGATCTGATTAGAAAAAGGATTAAAAAAACAGAATCTCTGGGTCCTCCTGGGGAATTTCTAGTGGTCCAACATGCATATAATTGGAGTCCCACAAGAAAAGGAGGGAAATTGGGGCAGCAGAAATACCTGAACAAAATGATAGTTTAAAAATTTTCCCCAAATTAATTGAGGACATACGTTTATAGGGTTAAGAAGTCCAGTGAATGCCAAGCTGGAAAAACAGAAAGAAAACCATAACCAAGCACAACATAGTTATTGTGATTAAACCCTAAAAAAAAAAACCCAGAAAGTCTTTAGAGCAGCCAAACAATAGCAACAACAAGAAAACACATAATATAAACACAATTTTAATGATGACTGACTTCTCACCAGAAACAATGAAATGCTATTTTTAAAGTAGTTGGGGGGGGGGGGAACAACCCTAAAATCTAGAACTCTATATCCAATAAAACTGTCAGTTAAAATAAAGGTGAAACGAATACTTTTCAAGCTAGAGAAAAGCTAAGAGAATGTGATGCCAGAAAATGTGCACTACAAGGAATCTGAAAGGAAGTTCTTCAGGCTAAGAGGAAAATAGCAGATGGAAATGCGAATCTTCAGGAGGAAGGAAGAGCAGCAGAAATGGTGTGGGAATGGAAATTATAGAGGAGATTACAAAATGCCACTTTTTATCTTAATTTGTTTAAAATATGTCTATTTAAAGCAAAAATGGGGGTGCCTGGGTTGGTTAAGCATTTGCCTTTGGCTCAGGTCATGATCCTGAGTCCTGGGATCAAGCCCGGTGTTGGGCTCCCTGCTCAGCCGGGAGTCTGCTTCTCCTTCTCCCTCTGCCGCTCCTCCCCACAACCCCGCTCTTGCTCTCTCTCTCTCTCTGTCTCAAATAAATACAATCTTTAAAAAAAATTTTTTTAAATAAAGCAAAAATGGCAACACTGTAATGAGTGAATTATAATTTGTATATATATATATACGTATAAGAACTACATCGTAAAAAATGGGAGTGGGTTAAATGGACTTACACTGTTTCAAGTTTCTTATATGCTGTTGGTAGTAGTACCATGATAACTTTAAAAGTTAATGCTTTTATTTTTAACTTTTTTTAAAGATTTATGTATTTGAGAGAGAGAGAAGGGGGAGGAGCAGAGGAAGAGAGAGAATCCCAAGCAGACTCTGCGCTGAGTGGGGAGCCCGATGTGGGGCTTGATCTCTTGCCCCGAGACCATGACCTGAGCTGAAATCAAGAGTTAGATGCTTAACTGACTGAGCCAGCCAGGCTCCCCAAAAGTTAACACTTTTAAAAGTGAAAACTAAGTGAGAATTTAAGGCGCCATATTATAATCTCTAGCAAAATTCATTAGTTTCCTAGGACTACTGCAACAAAGTTTTAAAACTGGTTGGCTTAAAACAACAGAAACTTAGTGTCGCAGTTTTGGAGGCTAGAAGTCAGAAATCAAGGTAGGGAAATGATCCTCCGTTGCTTCTTCAGCTTCTGGCAGCCTCTGGCACTCCTTGCTTAGAGATGGCATTCTCCCTGTGTCTTCACACCATCTGCCCCCTGTAAATGTCTTTCTCTATGCTCTAATTTCCTTTTTGTATAAGGACATGGGCTCACCCTAATGACCTCATCTAAACTTGATCATCTTACAAAAGAAGGTCACATTTATAGATATTTGGGGTAAGGACATCAACATCTTTTTGAAGAACACGATTCAATACATAACAAATAACTACTAAAAAATGCAAAGAGGTGTACATAAAAATATACAAAACTTAAATCATGGGATTTTAGGAGTTTTTTTTCAGAGAAATGTAGCAGTACCCTACAAGTAATACAGACGGTTATTACTATCATCCTCATTTTTTCTGATGGGAATCCTAAGTTTTCAACAAATTAAATAGCCTGTTCAAAGCTTCACATCTAGTGGATGGTTCATGTTCTTTGTGATTTTAAGACAATCATTCTTAATGACTACAGTCTATTCTTTACCCTCACTGAGACCATGAGCAGGGAGTGCACGATCTCAGCACCGCTTGAAACCAGAATATAGAAATTTGGATTCTCAGGCCAGAAGTCTTTTCAAAATAGCACTCTGCTTCCTCTTTCTCTCCATTTGTGGAGACCTGTAACAACAGATGTCCAAAAGGAGCTCTTCCTTAACAAAGCTGATTAACTTTTCAAAGAAGGTGATGGTCACCATAGATGTAATTCACTTGTACTTCTAGTAGGCTTTTGATACAATGCACATCCAAATCTAACCTATAAGGTTACTATGGAGGGGAGAAGTAGAGAAAGTTAACTAGATAAACATTTTACAATGGGTACAGTAATGGAGGGCAAAAAGTCTATAGAAAGTGGCCTTGGGTCAGGTCAAAAAGATTAATCAATGCCACGCCTAACTAACTCATGTATCAGTTACCTGGGAAGTTAAAAATGTGCTCTGTTTCAAAAAAAAAAAAAAAAACCCACAAAACACAAACTTTTGTTGGAAACAATCAACAGGTCTTCTAACAAACCTCATTTGAGATACGTTTTGACTCTCTCTCTCTTTTTAACATATTGGGGAACTGAGGCTCAAAGAATTCAGTAATGTGACCAGGAAAATTAAATGAGATCATTTGTGCAAAGAAATTAGCAGTGTTTGGCTTATTATTAGTGCTTGATAAGGTTTAGCTAAGATTCAAGAATAGGCAGAAACTAGTAAACAATCTGTCAATGGATAAATGAATATGAAATGTGGAGTGGAATTTGCTCTGAGTTTGGAGACTCTCTCTCTCTTTTTAACATATTGGGGAACTGAGGCTCAAAGAATTCAGTAATGTGACCAGGAAAATTAAATGAGATCATTTGTGCAAAGAAATTAGCAGTGTTTGGCTTATTATTAGTGCTTGATAAGGTTTAGCTAAGATTCAAGAATAGGCAGAAACTAGTAAACAATCTGTCAATGGATAAATGAATATGAAATGTGGAGTGGAATTTGCCCTGAGTTTGGAGAAGGGAGCAATCCCTGTGAGCCTGAATGATGTGAGAAGCATTTACAGAGGATTCTGCATGATTTCTCTGGCTGAGCATGCTTGCTTAGTAACATTTTTAAAAACTGCTGTCCAAGCTGTTAGCTGAAATTGAAAGATACAGTGGTGGTTAGAGGGCCTATTTAGTAAGAGCAGAAAAATGCACTGGGAGTGAATCATTTGTCTGGACACAGAAGGCTGAGTCAGGGAGAATGGACTGTCACGTAGGCATGTTGGGCTAAAGCCAAGAACAGTGGGCAGTGACTGCTCTGAGGGACAATTTCAAGTCCGGGCATTAAGATTCTCTCCATGCACCTCCACCCAACTCCCTAGTTCAGGGTTTTTCCAATGGTCCCTCACTGAAAATTCTAGGGAGGAGGGCACAGGCTGGTAAAAGAAGGAAAAAGCCAGCTTGCCCTCCACTGACTTACTAACAGTACACTGGATGCCATGTCCCAAAAGCCCCATATGATAGGGAAAAAATGTTGATTCAATGTGAGAAACACTAGGCTAAAATCCATGACTTTTCAGTGCAGAGAACCTCTCCTAAGAGGTAGTGAGTTCTCCAAAGCTAGAGGGGTACAAATACATTGTACAAGTACACTCAAAATAAAGTGTAGTGGGGATTTGTTCATTAAGGAGAAGGCCTGTTTTGATGACCTTCCACCCAACAACTCTGTCGTTTTACATTCTGGGTTAAATTAAGAGCCATTAATCAAACATCAGCTTTCCCAGCTGAAAAATATAAAGACTGGGGCTGAAGTCAAGGTAAAAATAATAGCAATAATTAATCAACAAATAGTTGCTAAGAACCTGCTACGTAGTACACAATGTCCCAGGCACGACGGAAGATGGAGAGTTGCATTAAGTATAGTCACTGTCTTCAGAGCTTATAATGGTGGGGGTCGAGGAGGAGAGTATTTCTACATAATTCAACTATCCATCCTTTCTTTCCATCTGAGGGCAAATGATATTTACTGGCAGCTATATTCCAAGCCCTCTTCTAGTCCGTGGAGATAAAATAATGAATATATTCAAGCACTGGTGTCAAAGAGGAAGGGCAGCTCTAAGAGCTTTGGGAGGTCAAGAAGTATTTCTTTTGAGGGTATATATTTAATTGAGCAGCACAGAAACAGAAGAGGACCATTTCCCACTCAGCCCACATTGTGATCCAAAAGGGAGAGAGAGAGTGTCTAGTGTCTTTAAGAATCTGAAGGAAGTTCAATATCTGGGAAAAGTGAGAGAGGAAAAGGGATGAGGATGGAGAAGTAATCAGGAGACAAATCAGAATGGGTTTTATAAAACCATATTAAGAGGGTTGGGCTTTATCTTGAGATTAATGGAGAGCCACTGATAAGTGTTCAGCAGAGGAGTGACATCACCAGATGGATGCTTTGTAAAGATCATCTTGGATGTAATGTACAGAACGGATTGAAGAAGAGAGATTCTTTAGCAAGCTGTTGAAATGTTTTAGGTGGCAAGACAGTATAGCTTTAAGGCTAAGAGCAAGGTTCTAGGATCCACTGATGGTGTTTAAATCTTAGTTGTTTCTCTTATTAGCTGAGTGACTACGGACAAGGCACTTAAACTTGCTAAGTTCATCCAGAAAATAGGGGCACTACAAGTGCCTACATTATGAGATCATCATCAAACCAAATGAGACAAGGTATGCCACATATTGGGTGTCGTGCCCCGCACGTTGTAAGCATTCAATAAACTTAGTGTTATTATTATGTGTAGGTGTTAGTGAAAATGATATTGACTGGTAATCTGAGAAACAGATGCATAATTAAAGAGAAACTTCAGAAGATGGGGATTAGTTGGTTATTGTCAATCCAGGAAAAGGCATGTTTAGTTACAGTGTTAAATAGCCAGGACGCAGGGAGATAAACACCCACACAAAAGCAGCATCTCTCCTCAGTCTCTCTCTCTCTCTTTCACACACACACACACACACACACACACACACACACACACACACACACACGGCTTCCTGTGGGTACAAAGAATGCTTCGTAGATCAACTCTGATTATCAGATAAACTTTGAAGAACATAATTAAGACTGAGAGCAGAAAGTAGAACACTGCAGTCAGTAGAAAAAGCAGGGGGAAACCGCACCAAAATAGAGAGCCTGGAATGGAGGAGGACATTTGTCAGGGATTCCTTCGTTCATTCAATACACAGTTACTGAGCATATCCTATGAGCCTGTTAATTTTCTAAGTACTGGGGGAAAAAAAAACAGGGAGCAAGACAGAAAAGTTCTGTGGCCTTCAGAAACGTATATTAAATTTTGAAGAGTCAGAGTTAGCTTTTTTTTTTTTTTTTAATGATTTTTTATTATATTATGTTAGTCACCATACAGTACATCCCCGGTTTCCGATGTAAGGAGTCAGAGTTAGTTTTAATGCAGTTAATAGCCCTAGGAAGATTGCTTTATTATAGGTAGTAAGTGCTATTGGTGTCAAATCCAGATGCCTGTTACCTGGCAGGTGCGCCTGTTTCCCAGACAGTGTAAGTATTGACTACCAATGACACACTGCTTTACTTTCCTCAGCCAATGGGAGTTACGTTGCCTAAAGAAAACTAGGAAATTACACCTCCTCCGCAAGAGGAATGATTGACAGATATTTGGATAAAAAGGCCAGAACTCTTGCCACAGGGTGAAAGTAGCTTTGTGATGCAGTCAATATTCTAGAGATTCTCTGGGCTCAGGTTGAAGTTAGATTACAGCTGAAAGCACACTTTTGCTCCCATGCCCTTGACTGCTTCCTCTACTCCCTTGCAGGTTTCTCCAATATGGTCTTCTCCATTGGGTCACTTGTACATTCATTCTCAATTCAGGCTCTGCCTCTGAGAAACTCAATTCGAATGTAACCCATACGTTAATGTTTCCTTTCTAAAATCTAGTTATTTCCCCCAGCCCTAAAAATTAATGTGTCCTGGCTGCAGTAAGGAACTACTCACCTGAGACTCCATGACTTAAATGCATATATCATAGCCTCCTCATCATGCAGACACAATTATTTGACTTATGCATCCAACTTAAAGAATATATATATATATATATATAATTTCCCTTTAAAATATTTTGATATTAATAATTTGCAAAGTTCTTATGGTCACACATTCCAAAAAACAGCACATCATATCAACTTACTATGAGCACCTCTCCTCTTTCACACTAAATACTGGGCACAGTCCCTAACAGATGAGGAACCTGGGAGTACTTAGAAACTGAGTCTTCCAACACAGAGTCATGGAATCAGAATTTGAATCAGAGTTTCCCGATCCTCAGCCCCATATACTTTCCATTACTCCAGTAGAGAGGAAGATGCCTAGTGTCTGTGCATATCACCTGCTGGTTTGTTTTCATTTTTTGTGTGACCATGTCTTTCCAATGAGAAGGAATTTTGATCCCTATTTGGTTATATTAGCAAATCAGACACTTTTGGTCTTTCTACCCAGAGGCATTACGGAGAAATCCAAGCGTTTGGACAGTTTCAAAAGCCTGCTATCTAGGAGTAGTTATCACAGTGCAAACAGTCCCTGGAATTAGGAAAACATAAATTCCTATGAAGATCCTGTAACGCAAGCTGAATCCATCAGAAACTCCAAGAAGAGTCAAGAATTTCCAGGAGTTAGCCACTGTTTGGGCTGCACTTTTCTGCTTTGCACAGCTGGGATTGTTGTCATTTGGTTACAATTCTTAGATAGGCTGCCGGAGTCTCCTTTGTCTGCATTAAGATGTTCTTAGTATTGTTTTTTGGTAACAGGATTATTGCATATATATTAACATCCATATTTAGCATGACAAGGTAGGAAGCTGGGAAGGTCATCTGAAGGGGAGGAATGGAGGTAATGTTTGAGGGAGTATAGATGGAGAGCCTCCAGAATCTAGGACTACATTAACTCTATTCTAGATCCTTCCTTCATCAGCATTGACAGAATGCTTTTTATTTGTACAGCAGAATGTGTAGGACTGCGACAAGAGCAGAAAAAGTATACAGCATATTTATTCTAATCTTCCAGACCCACTGTGTGGCACAGAACTGGGCACAGAGACAGTACCCAATAAATGTTTATTCCCTCCATGTTTGAATTTTACACGCTTTTTGAAGACCACCCCATATGTCAAATACCATGGAAGACTTCATCACCCAGAAATAAATTCTTTTCCAATGATGTACAATTGCAGAGGTGGGAAATGTTCTTTTAAAGACAAAGTTTGCCTGAAGGATAAGAAACTTCAGGCCCACTCACATTTAATTTTAATGCTGTGCAAGTAATTAGGTGTGCTGAACTGGCAAGTGACTTAACTTCTTTGGTTTTCAGTTATCCTGAATAAAAAATAAGGGTTCAAGCCAGAGGTTTGAGGACTCCTTAATAGTGCCTTGAAATTTTAACATTTTCTGAATTGAACTAAAGTTCCTACACTGTGTAGAAGTTTCCCTGGCCCTAAAAAGAATTCCTATGGGGCTTGAGTTCCGTTGAAACATCTTCTAAAGGAAGTGCATTTTCCCTACATATAGAATTTGGTGATGGGCAGGTTGCCTGAAAAGATATTTCACTGCAATTAGTTTTCTTTACTCCCTGACAGAAGGTTTCAGAGCCCAGAGGCAACTTCCACCAGGATAAAAATACTCTGCGCTGTCAGTGGAAGATATTCTTATATAACACACACTGATTTCTTTCCCCCATTTTGCAAGAACTCTGAGAAATGGTGGGGTTTGCTGACATCCCCAAACAGGTCATCACGCATTAATGCTTTACTCTCTTGTCTGATATAACCAGAACATTGCTGATTTCAACTGTTCTCTGGGAAAGTTGCTGAAGGGAACGGTAGGTCAAGGGCATCAATTATTTTCAATTTTTAAATTTATTATTTCTTTTCAAAATATTAGAAAAATAATAAGACATTTTATTAATACTGTGGTTCTCAACTACAAGTGATTTTGCGTCTCCCACCCCCTGCCAGGGGACACTGGGCAATGTCTGGAGACATTTTTGGTTGTCATAGCTGGGGAAACGCTACTTGGAAATAGGAGTAGAAGTCAGGGATGCTGTTAAACATTCTACAATATGGAAGATACCTCTCCCCACCCAAGGAATTATTGGGCCCCAAATTCAGAGGTGGAAAACCTCACATTATAATTAAAAAAAATACACACACACACACACACACACACACACACACATATATTGTAGCACAGTAGCTGATTTTTAAAAATTCTTGTTTTTCTTCATAACAAAATATGAACTATATAGTTATTATAATCATGGTTTACATATAAGTTAGCATTCTTTTTATTAATATCACATTAAAAACACTTCACGTTTATGTTTGTCTTTCTAATTACCATTTTAATGGCTGTTTAATAATCCATTGAGCTGACGTACCAAAATATGCAATACCGTTCTCCTGTTGTTGGTTATTCATTTAGCCTGTTTCCAACATGTCCCCTTATTGTAAATGATTTGTTATGACAAATTTTCGGGGATGCAAATTACTGGGTCAACAATAAGAGTATTTTTAAGCCTTCCATTTTCCAAAGATTTTTCATGGTTAATATTGAAAGCTGGATATCTTTTAAGTGACTTGACCACAGTCACGTGAAAGTATTTTACAAATATTAAATGTATCAAATGAGCATTTTGTACACCTTTAACTTATCCAATGTTATATGTCAATTATTTCTTAATAAAGCTGGAAAAAATATTAAAAATAAAAATTTCTAGGTATCCTGTGGAAGGGGGAAGGGGGACAAACGTACCTGACCACAGCATGACTCAAATTCAATTATTTAACTCTCAAGCTTCTCGTTAAAAATACAATTTGAAAGAACAAAGCCAAGGAGCACTGATGATTTACTTTTTCTAATCTCTAGAAATATGTTCATTCCCCAGACAAAAACAGAAGGTAACTTCAAGTTCTCATGCCCACCGCCATAATTTCCCAAAGAAACCTATATATATATATATATATTACAAAGTTTAGTGAAGAATCAGGACTGAGCACAGTAATGCATGAGACATTTCAAACATTTCCATTGTTTTACACCAAGTCCCATGGAAGGAAAAAAAAAAATGAGAAATAGTACTCACCCCGCTGCTCCAAGTTAGAAATAAATAATGGAGTGGTTTATGGCCAAAAATCACTTTTTGTCAACAATGATCCTCTTTTTTTCCCTCTTTCCTTGTAACAAATAATTTTTTGATATTCTGACATTATGATATCCTAAGTCTTCCTACCCCATTCTGACCTCTGACATCTTAGCCTGGAAACACCACACACTGTCTCTTTCTTCTTGAACTCTATACTTTTTCTCTTGATTAACGCAAGAACCAAGTAAATAATGATTTGAGAAATGCTGGAGTAGACAAGATTAGTGAGGCTGGGGAAGCATCAGAAAGGTAAACAATCAACTACTTAGAACTGTGGAGGGTGGCCTATACAGCTTAGAATCCAGATTGGTTTGTGTGTGTTAAGTGGGTGTTGATCCTACGAGCAGCGTAAGAGAGACAGACTCTTGAGTAGCGGTGCGGCTCACAGAAGCTTCAGAAAATGCTAGTTTCTCCTCCAGCATTCCATCCAGAATGCCCCCTTTACAGATCCCTTCCTGATCTTCCAAGCAGGAAGGCACCTCTCCCTGCTCCCAACACTCCTGAGGAGGTCCCTTTTGTGAGATGCTCTATTTTGGACATTTTTATTTTACCTTTGACGTCAGGGGGCATATCTCATTCATTTTTCTGTTCCACATGACAGCTGATACCATGTTTTAAAGACAGTAGCTACCCATTAAACAGTTTTACTGAAACAACAGATGAGAGAGTATTTACCAAAGACTACAATTAAAGGGAGGCCAGGGATATGACCTTTCCATTATGCAGATTGTGTTTGCAGATACATGATTGGGTTTGATGGTTACTGAAGGTAAAGCATTCGGACTCATATAGCATTCAATGTCACATACAAATTGGAAGTCTGTATACTTAAGAATTAAGAGAAAAAAGAAGAAAAAACAGAAAGAGGTTTGATAAAAGGAGTCAGTGAAGAGGAAGAACATATAATGATATATGTCACATTAATTATCTATTGCTGCATAACAAGTTACCCCCAAACTTAAAGGCTTAAGATAATAAACCATATCTCACAGTTTCGGGGGGTCGGGAATCCAGGTGGGCTTAGCCAGGTCCTCTGCAGCAAGGCTTCTCATGGGACTGCAAACAAAAATGCAAAAACAAGCCTTCAGTTTTCTCAAGACTCAAGTGGGAAAGGATCTCCTTCAAGCTCAGTCATGGTTGTTGGAAGGTCTCAGGTCTGGAAGAGCCAGAGACATCAATTCCTTGCCACATGGGCTTCTCCATAGGCTCCAAGAGAGAGCAAAGAAGGACAAGCAAGATGGAAATCCTACTCTTTTCATAACCTCGTCTTGAAAGTGCATCCCATAACTTTTTTTTTGAAGGTCAGTTATTTATTTATTTATTTAGAGCACAAGCCAGTGGAAAGGCAGAGGGAGAGGGAGAGAAAGAACCCCAAGCAGACCCTGCTTTGAGCGCACGGAGCCTGACGTGGGGCTCGATCTCACGACCCAGAGGTCATGACCTGAGCCTAAATCAAGAGTTGGATGCTCAACCGACTGAGCCACCCAGGCGCCCCAACAACCCATAACTTTTATCATAATCTACTTATTACAAGTGAGTCACCAGGGTCAGCTTACATTCAAGGGGAGGGAGATACACAAGGGCAAGAGTGGCAGAGATGAGGACCATTGTGAGCTATTTTAGAGAATGCCGACCTCATGAGTCAACAAAGGAAAATGGAAAAGCTAATTATTAGACTGGTTAGAAAAATTAAGAAAAACACAAAAGAGATAGTGGAGAGAAACAACAAGAAGAAAACAAAGACAGCAAAGTTGTCTTTGAAATAGAGTATGTGGGGAAGGGGATAGGGAAAAGCAGGAGTCTTTACCCACACTTTCCAGTTTATGTCAAGCCTTTTTTTTTTTCCACATGCTGTTGCCCTAATGAGAGAAACAGATCTCTCTAGAGAAACTGTCTTCAGGGTAAACTTCCCAAGAGGTGCACACACCGCCACAGAGGACACAAACTGCTGTTTATATTCTTTGTCATGACTGACTGTCTCATTGCGCCTGGAACAACCTTTTAAAAAAGAAGTTTTGATCCTGTAGCCTGCGGAAGAACGTGCTTCAAAATTCTTGACCTTTTCCAGTGCTCCTAGGGGCCAAAAGTGTTTAGAGAAGTGAAAAATTCAATTTCTCCGCTTCACTTGTCATTCAGACCTTGAAAAGAATAGAGAGACAGATAGACCATTGCAAATATCCCCATGGTTTGGCTCCAAGTCCCTAAGGGAAGGGAAAAATTGGGAAATAGAAACCACCGCCCTGCTTCACACTGGACAGAAAGAATAATCGTTGGACAGGAATGGCTAGTTCCCCAACAACAGTCTCATTATTTTTTCAACAAAGTAGCTTTTAGTTATTCTAACACTGCATTATGGTAAGTCATCTACATCTTCTGATATTTAAGGTTTTAAGCCATTCTGTATGTTTACCCCAAACCAAAAAGGATGAGAGCAATCCTAAAGCTCCATGCTGTTTCAGAGTCCCTCCGCGATCATCAGATGACTACATGCCAAGGACAAAGCTAATTTTCCCTCCCATTCACAACTTTAAGTAAACACTAAGAATTTAATAGACATCTGTATCATAAAGGCTGATGCTGGACTCTATCTCAAAACTTCCTAGATACTAGTTTATGCCAATATTTTCAAAACCAAACATCAGCTGACATCTTTTGCAAATGCATCTCCCACCATCTGAAGTGTCTTCCCTACAGCTTTCTCTGCCTGGATAGCTATTATTTTCTCATTTAGGGATTAGCTTAGTATTAATTTCTTTCATAGAACCTTTTTTGCCCATACCCCACTCTTGATCAAACTGAGTTTCCTGAACCTTCTTTACTGGAAGACTGGGCATAGATCAATCAGAACTTACCACTGGGCACTCTAATTATATACTGAAAATAGAAGGTGTGCCTTTTATCTGTAAATTATTGGCATGTAGCTTATTGCCTTATGCATAATATGTGCTCATTACTTATTTGCTGAATAAAGGAGTACACAGAAATTAGATATACAACTAGGTTTTAAAGCAGCTATGCCAGAAAGTTCCCTGGTCTTTCCTGAAATTCCTTTACAAAAAGCCAATACCTGCCAAACTGACAATGCACAGGTGCATTATAATACTTGGCCTTCGAGCTACTTATTAGAAGCAAGGAACTAGGTTTAGCTTACACTCAAGAGGAGGGAAATACACAAGTGCATGAATACCGCTGGGCTGAGCATGAATATCTGATCCCATCTGAGGCAATTACATATGTCCCACGGGAAATGCAAAGACAGTCTCAGAGATCCTATCTCCTCTCCGTCAAATATTTGAATTGAGCAGTCATATGGAGTCCAAGCTGAGGCAGTCCTTGTCACATCACATATAAATGGAACAGGGCAATAGTCCTCTTCGGGAAGACCAGTGGGCAGGACTTCTACGAACAGCCAATTTTGATGATTGCAGCTTTTCAATGCTCTCCATCTGTTTAGAATTTTAGAGTGCCAGGCAGTGGAGGTGGAGAAATCCCTCTTTCATCTATCTATAGACAAAGTAGATGCAAACCTATGTGACCCCAGGCAAGGACCTAGGAGTTGCTCACATAAAACTGACCTTCAACTATAGGTCTGAGATATGATATATCCGAAACCCAAGAGGGCAGAGAACAGCATCAAGGGCAATGTACACACATCTTGAAAAAGAACTGAGGCTCAAAAGATCTTCCCTTGCCTACATGAGTAAACACAAAACAATTACATGGCATTTATAAAAAAAGATACATGTATAATAAGCTGATGATATCCTGAATGCTCAGAGGAAGGTAACATTTAGTTTTAGAGTTTAGGGAGGAAAATCTTATTTGTTGTGTGCTATGATTGATTTTGATATTGATACAGTTTTTAAAATATGTTGTCTACCTACGTTATATATTAAAACTGCTTTAAGCACATACATGCATGTGTACTTATATGTATGTAATGTGTGCATATGTATATGCATGCACATACATATGTATATATACATATGTATGTGTATATATATATATATATATATATATATATATATATATATATATAGAGACAGAGACACGCTTTTCCATTTGGCTCTATGCTAGGTGTTTTGGAAGGTGTAAGAAGACTTGCCTTGGCTTCAGGAAAACCTAAGGGTGCACGGGAAGGCTTGGCATACTCACACAATTTTTAGTGCAGTAGGAAAAATCAAGTAGAAAAATGTGTGCTTGAAAGACTGCTGAG
The DNA here is from genome assembly GCF_023065955.2 of Ursus arctos. Classification (NCBI taxonomy): domain Eukaryota; kingdom Metazoa; phylum Chordata; class Mammalia; order Carnivora; family Ursidae; genus Ursus; species Ursus arctos. Next base: position 45,184,842 of record NW_026622852.1, on the reverse strand, counting down.
AGGTCAACGTGTCCTTCAAACAACTTTCATGGGACAAAGAAGCAGATGCCCAGAAAGAGAAACTGGGGGGAAATCCCCATAAGAACATCAGGCTCTCCAAAAGAAACCCCTCTTCTTTCCTCACTAACCATGGCAGTGTTAGGTAGGGTTTAAGGACTCCAGTTTTGTAAGCAGGACACCACCTTTGAGCACGGGCTGACTGTGCCATTTGCAAACTTTTGAATGTAGACATGGCCACCCTGTGAAATCTCTATGAACCTCCATTCTCTTGTCTCTATTTTCAAGTTTTTTATAATGATTAATCAGTTAATATACATAAAGCCTTTAGATGCTGGCACATAACACCTGCTCAATTAATGTTAGCTATTGTTCTTACTATTATCATCATTATTGTTGTTATAGCTCTTTGTGACCTTGGCCATGTGTTAAATACCCCGATTAAGACAGAAATGATTCCGTAAATGGCTCATTGATATTACCTAGTCTGTGAAGTTCTCCTGGGCTTCCTCCCACATAATACTTTGTAAAGACCTTTGTTATAGGGTCAGTGGTGTTTTTACACACCTGCAGCTTCATCAGATTATATGCTCCTTAGAGTAAGGACTGTATTCTCTTCTCTGATTACGCTGGCACTAATCAGGAGCTTAACAAATGTTCTAAAATAGGTTTGTGAATGGACTCTGACATTGTGATTGTGTTAGGATCAGCCCAATGGTGTGTTGGGACAAAACGTAAAAATAAAAAAGGAGCACATGATAGCTGCAATATAGGGCTCATTTGAGACCTTCCAAACTGCACATTTTATATCATCATTACCATCACTGTCGTCGTCGTCGTCGTCACTGCAAGGACTTATGGAGAACTTAGTAGGTGGAAATACTAGACTCACATTATCATTATTAATTCATCACAACTTGGGTGTTAGGAAACATTATTCCCCTATTTCAAATAAGAAAGCACAATACCAGAGAGTTTCCCTAAATAAACCAGTAATTATCCGAGCTAGAATTAAAACCTATGAATTGTTTTCATTTCAAAATTGAGGTTCTCCACTATCATGCCATGTTGCCTTTAATCTATTTTCTGTCCACTCATTTATTCAGCCATTTGTTCTTTCAACACGTCATAAGCACTTTGTATGTGTCAGGCTGTCTTGCACACAAGTGAATGCTTTTCAGAGAGACAGGATGAGATCTCCCCTGGTTGGCTTTGCCCAGGTACACATTTTTCACCCACAGTCCTTACCCCTGCCCCTATCCATCCCATTCCCTATGTTCTCGTTTTCCCATTTATGAATGGGAAAAAAAAGGAAGCCCAATAGCCCTGTTAATTCTCTTAGTGACAGAGCCAAGTTTTCTTGGCTCTGAAGGACTTGCCCTCCCGACTCAATGCACCATGTACCAAAGGTAATTAGGGCAACTTACTTAAAACTTACGATCTAATTAGTGGCTTTTAATGGTAGTTAATTACATAGAGAGCAACAAAGCAGTTACATTTCCAACCAAGCTTTCTCCCAGACTGAGACAGGAACAGGTATTTATTTGAAGTCATAAAGGAGAGGGGACACTACAGTTAACATCTAATTACACAGAATTGTCCCTGGTAATTATGAGCAATGTGATTTTATTTATCTGGCAATTATAGGGGCTTTGCAAAATCTTTGACCTGCAAGACTTGGAAAGGGGACAGAGAAGGAATTAAATGCTATATGGTGTCCAGGCATATTTTAAAAATTATCCACTTGACTGGAAGTTGGGATGGCCAGGTGAGAAAAAGGGAGAGGAATGCTCTTACTTCTATTGGAGAGGTAATATAAGATACACTAAAATATGGAATATAAATAATGCAAGACTGAATTAATTAATGACAATTCTAACTCAAATACCAACTTCACCACTTGCTAACTTGGCAGAAAACTAATCACTCAGAGTCTCAGTTTTCTTTTCTTTTCTTTTCTTTTCTTTTCTTTCTTTCTTTCTTTCTTTCTTTCTTTCTTTCTTTCTTTCTTTCTTTCTTTCTTTCTTTCTTTTTAGAGAGAGAGAGAAACTCGAGTGGGGACAGGGCAGAGGGAGAAGGAGAGAGAAAATCCCAAGCAAGCTCCACACTAAGTGGGGAGGCCAATGCGGGGCTTGATCCCACAACCCTGAGATTATGACCCAAACTGAAACCAAGAGTTGGACGCTTAACCAACTGAGCCCACCAGGCACTCCAAGCCTCGGGTTTCTAAATATAATATTTTCCCTGCATATCTGTTGGAGACATGAACTCATTTGTCCCTCAAATGTTTGCTACGTGAGTGATTACACTGGTCCCAGAGCTAGAGAAAAATAAGACATTCTGTCTCCCCTCGAGAGTCTTCAAGTTTAGTAACAGAAATATGGAAATAAATAACATTAATAACCCACTTAAAGTTCTGGAGGTGATATTCTGAGATCATGTGAGAGTTATTTAATATTATAATGTATTATAATGATATTATAATTATTATGATGATTGTTGTAGAATTATACCATTATTATAATTCAATTTAACAAATATTCATTGAGAATTTAATATATGCTGGATACTCCCGTTACTTGCCTGCCTATGGAAGGCGATGCCTCCATTAAGACTTAGGGGGTATAAAGTAGGATCTCAGCCAAATTGTTAAGTGCGTTCTGGCGATTTCAACCTCCATGCCCCATATACACATTTTCTCGCTCCTTAGGATATTCTTTCTAAAGTAGCCAGTGCCCTTCTTCACAGGGGATGGGTTTTGAAGTCAGACAGATCTGGATTCACCCCCTTAAAGTTCTGTAATATTGGGAGATTCAATTTCCTCACCTGTAAAATGTCAGTGATGCAGTATTACCTCTTGAAAGGACCAAATGCCTCCAACTGATTCCATACCCATTCAACCCTGTCTTAATTAAGGTTTTTCAATCCAGTTATCCCTAATAAAATATCAACACCCATGATTATTGTAAATTCTAGGTCTGGAGGCAATACAGTTAATGGAAAAATAATTTCTGGGCTCAACCTGGATATGTTCTGTTGATGAAAGTGCCCTCTTTTACAGCTTGACCTCTTTAGGTTGGGATTATATCATTATATCACTGACATACACGTCTGGCTCTTCTCTGTGGCACTGCCAGATTTTATTTGACTGTAATACTGAATTTTGATTTTTTTGATACATGCAACTTAGTCTATGGAAATAGCACAAACTAGGGGAATGGCTCCAAATGGAGAATCATGTGATTTGGGTTCCTACCCCAATTTGGTCATAATATGTGAGTCAGTAAATGAGTCAATGTTCCACATTTCTATTTCTGCATTTCTAGAATGAAGTGTTGGTGGGAAGAGAGGGGGACTCCACGGTCCCTTTCATAATTAATAATTGATGATTCTAAAATAAAATTTATTTCCACTTCCTTCACCCAACCCCACTCCCTTTCTAGATAACTTGAAAATAGAGTTCTTCTTGTCACCCCAACCCTCAGAATAGTACTCATCCTAAAAAGTTTTCTTGGAGAAGATATTATATGATAGTGGTCTTTTGCAGGAGGGATGTAAGCAATGAAGATATATGATATTTTTCCAAGTTTTTAATTTTATATTATTTTCACCTCATAGGTGAGATAATAAGACCAAGAAACATGCCACAAAGTTCCTTTGTATCCTTCTCAGTGCTTTAGAGTTGTGGGCACATAATCTGTAGTAGCCTAATTGTTCTTTCATTTCACTATAGAATGTGGATACTAATAAGGAAAGGACATAAAAGGCCCTTGTGATTATAAGGAATGAAGGGTGAAATGTGTGCATAGAAAATTTTTTTTTCATTATTATGTTGTAACAATAGACCTCTGTGGCCTGAGCTTCTACCATTTTTTCCTCTAAAATGCAAACTCATGACTCAGGAAAAAAAAATCCTGAAGCTGGCAAATGACTGTCCATTATTAAGTCTGTGGCCTGAAGGGTAGACGGGCGGCATGGTGGAAAGGAACATGCACGCAGGATCTAGGCCCAGCTCGGCCACTAAATCACCGAGGGGTCTCCCAGAAGTCACTTCACCCCGCACTTGAGGAACTGGCCATGCCCTCACAGGGTGCTGGCCCAATGAGAATGTCAATTTATGTGTCCAGGCAAAGCTTCCTCTTCTTAAGAGTAATTCAAAGTGCTCATTCCAGACACCAGCTATTCTTCATTTTTCCCTCCTTCTGCTCTTTCCCTATCGCCATCCATTGATCTGTTTATTCAAAACATATTTATCATATATCATTCATGGGTTAGTCATTTTTCTAGACACCAGGGCCTTAACTGAGTAAAAGTAGACAAAAATCCATGTTCTTAATGTACGTTATAGTCTCGTGGGGGAAGACAAAACATGATTAAAATGTGTGTTTTAGAACGCAACAGGTGCTAAGGGGAAAACTCAAGCAGAAAAGGGGAATCAGGGGTGTCGGGAACATAGTGATTCTAAACAAAAGGGTCTGGGAAGGCCTCACTGGGGTGAATGAAGACCCCACAGAGGTGCGTGAGAGATGGGGTAATTTAGGGGAAGAGCATTCCAGGTAAAGACGAGCACAGGTGTAAGCTGTGGAAGTGTCTGGTGTGCTGGAGGGACAGCGAGCACGGCCAACCTGCTGTTGGAACAGTGTGAGCGAGAGGAGAGAAGTTGCAGATGAGGTCAGAAGAGAAATCAGCAGCCAGATTATACGTGGCTTTGTAGGCAGTCAGCTTCTTGGAGCAGAAGACAAAGCCGCCGGAAAGCTTTAGGAAGGGGTGTCGCATGGTTTGATTTTTATTTTAATAGGATCACTCTGGCTGCTGTGAAAAGGGCAGAGACACGGGTGGCTGTTACAATATTTTGCCATTATTCACACTCGCTGTGCTGATGACACAGACAAGGGTGGCCGCTGTGAGGGTGAGATGGTCAGATTTTAAATATACAGTGAAGATTGTATTTTTACCTGATGTTAACTACAGAGCTTGACTTCCTTCAGAGTCACTCAGCTCTCCTACATGTTACAAACAACTAAGTACTCAAGGTATGAAAATAACAGGAAATTCCCTTTCCCTTAGGCAAGATCAACCTTCAGATTATAGCTTTGAGCCTTCCAGCAGAACTGCTATGTTTTCTTTCATTCAACAGCTTTATTTTTTTAAAAAGATTTTATTTATTGGGGCGCCTGGGTGGCATAGCGGTTAAGCGTCTGCCTTTGGCTCAGGGCGTGATCCCGGCGTTATGGGATCGAGCCCCACATCAGGCTCCTCCGCTGTGAGCCTGCTTCTTCCTCTCCCACTCCCCCTGCTTGTGTTCCCTCTCTCGCTGACTGTCTCTGTCTCTGTCGAATAAATAAATAAAATCTTAAAAAAAAAAAAGATTTTATTTATTTATTTGAGAGAGAGAGAAAAAAAAAGAGACAGCAAGAGCGGGAGAGGCAGAAGGACAGGGAGACAGAGAGAGAATCTCAGGCAGACTCCATGCAGAGCAAGAGCCTGACACGGGGCTCGATCCCAGGACTCTGAGATCAGGACCTGAGCTGAAACCAAGAGTCAGACACTCAACCGACCGTGCCTCGCGGGCACCCCAACAGCTATATTTTTAACAACCAAACCATAGTTCAGACATGTGAATCAGAGTTACAGCTAATGGTAAGAAACTTACAAAGTAAGTTAATATAATGAAATATTATATGTGAACTGATACCTAACCTTAACTGCTCGGGACCCAGGTGATGTTGGTTTTTTTCCTCACCACTTACTAAAGCATTATGTCGGCAGAGTTAGTGTCACCGGAAGCCATGCAGAGCCCTAATTTATATGATCCCAGAAGCAGCTTCACCTTCTATCATCTTGACTGTTGCCCTAGCTTCCTTGTTCCCTGACAGCTCTTTGATCAGGGACCTGTTTCCTATCTCATTTTACTCAATGAGGACATCCACTCAGGAATTGCATGGCAATGAATCAGAACCAACTCTGCAATGAGATTCCAGGGATATGGGATATAGAACCCCAGGGTTTTATGGTTTATCTGTACTAGAGGTGCTAGAGGATAAACTTAAGTTCACCCAGTATTTGCGCCATTCTGCATTCTTTGTTATACAGTGAAGGGGACTGATTAACAAACACACACTAAGGTGTGGGTGGTATTGGAGCATTCCTGGTATATTTAAACTTCAAAGATGTCTGTATCATCCATGTGAAATGCAGATAATTCGAAAATCTCTGTACGTTGGGTGTCCTGGGATAGATTCTTTGGAGTGAGAGTTTTGCAGGGACTCCCCTGATAAGGTTGTCTTCGGGATAGGAAGCAAGCTTGAACCATCTAGAACATTCCTTCCAGTTTCTAGACAAACAAGAAGCAGAGGCTATACTGACCACAGTCACAGGATAAGCAAGTGGAAGAACTGGCATCTGACTCAGCTCTACTAACCTCAGAATATCCTTTCCCTGTCATGTGGTGCTGATTCTTCATAGTCCAGTGGCCATACACACAGAAAAGTTCCCAAGGAGGGATTCTTCCTTGTCTTTATTATAATATATTAATGTACTGGAAAAATAACCACATTTGTGCCCCGAATCCAAAAGAAGTGAACACTGATACTCAGTTTCACTTTTTTTTTTTTTTTCCTACAAAACACATGGGGAATCAAGATAGTTAAAAATCATCAACTCATTCCTCCAGGAGATTTCTGTTGGTATAGATCTCTTTCCTAGCAACTACCTCTAATTTAAGATTAGCTGTAAATATATTTTGACTCTGTTTTTCACCTAATGATTTTACTATTTTTAGAGAATCTGCTGATTGTTATGGATATTTCTTTTATTGGAAGTTCAGGTAGTCTGAGTCAAGAAATACACACACACACACACTCATGCACATACACATACGTGTTTCAGTTACATTGTCAAGTTTTAGACTCAACATCTCAATATGACATCTTCAGAAACCATCGTTAGCTACCCTGAGTTTGTAGAAACGTTTAGAGAGCAGGAAAATACTCCAAAAGAGAATAAATTTATTAGCAGATGAAACAAATGTATATATTAAAGCACCATGTACTTGTGTTACCTTATTTCTAATACTATGTCTTGCACATTCCTTTATAGCTTATAAGAATTACATATTCTTGTCATTTTTTTTAAATTAAACAATTGAGAAGTTAGTTAAGGAAAGCAATTTTATGTTTCTTACATTGATGGAGAAACTGAGGGTTAGGAACTGAATTGGCTTTCTATGGTAATCGTTTCGGGCAAGAGTAGGTTCCACACTTCCTCATACTTTGTCCATATTCTGATCACTATTGTATACGCCAAGGTGGTATTGATGCGTAACGTGAAGTGATGTTGGCTATCCATTTGAGGATGGAACATAACCAAAGCACAGTCTACCAAATTTCCTCAATATCCTTTAGGAAGTCTTAGCGCAACGTGTTTGACAAACATAACCAGGCATTTGTAGGTCATTCAGCTTATACCTGCAAGTCATAATGGATTCTTCCTTCTCCTTATTGTCAAAAACTTCAGCACTGACTTACTTATTCATATCATGGACCAACTATCTGGTGGTCTCTGGCTTTCTCACCAGCATCCCTCCCCCTCGAAGGTGGACTATCACTACCCTAAAACCAGTCACGCTGGTAGCAATTCTACTACAGTGCTCATCACATTTCTGTTCTATTTGTGCATTGAGCCATGGGAGGGAGTTATAAAGGCAGCATGTCAGGACAGGACGAGACCATTAAAGCCATCAGTCATACCCTGCAAATGTCAATGCTAAATCCTAATGTGTTCAAATGATTTTCCCTGTGGTAAAATCTGAATGAAACTGAGGGATTCCTACTTTCACCTCAGAGGGAGTAACTGCTATAGGATATTCCCTCCCACTCTAAACTACCAGAAAACTGGATATAATATATGAAGCAATTTTTTTTCAGATATTAGACCAACAAGCAGTATTGATTATGACACCTGAGAAAAGAAACCAACAATGGGTGATCTATGATCATCCAGAATTTCTACCTAGAGGAAATTTTCAGACCAATATGTAGACTAAGTCTAGTGGATTTACCCAGTTGAGGGGATAGAATTCAGGGGGACTGAGATGACTAGAATTTTCAGGGAAGAATTTTAAGAGGCGAAAGCTAAGCAAAGCAAAAATTCCAAAAAAAAATCCACAGAGAAGACTCGTGGAGTCTGGGCTGAATATTGATCTGTACATGTACAGGATGAAATTTCAAAAAGCCTTATGACAAGAGCAACTGCCAAAAAAAAAAAAAAAAAAAGAACCTGAGAGCTATAAGCTTAAAAATTATCTACACTCATACAATACTCATACAATACATACTCATTTAATATCTCACCAGCTTAAAAAAGAAGGACTTCAGTGAATACAAAAGTCATTCAGTAAAGGACCCCAAAAAGACCCTTGACTCTGAAGTAAAGACTACTCTAGATTTGGGGGGGGGGGGTTAAATGGGCTTCAAAATTATTGAGTTGATCCACAAATAAACTTCTGGACCAAACTATGTTCAACATTCTTTAAGGGAAATAACAGAATTCAACCCTTGGCAACGTAAAATTCCTAATATTTTTCAGAAAAGTCAAAACTTAGATACAAAAATGAGTAGGAAAAAGTGACATGTAGCTAGAAGAAAATGGTCAACAACAACAACAAAAGACTCAAAATGGCAAGAGATGATGAAACAAAAAGATAAGAATTCTTACTTAGCTAGTATAAATTTTATAAATGGGGTCAAGGAATTAAAAGAACATACAGAGAATCATTACCTGAAATGAAATATTCATCAATTTGGCTTAATACCAGAAGATAAATCAGTGAATTAAAAGATATAGCAAGAAAAAATATCTAAACCAAAGAGCTTGAAAAAAAATTAAAATTAAACAGAGCATCAGTATCCCACAGAACAGTAACAAGCATGGTAATTAAAATTCAGTAAGGAGAAGGAAAGTAAGGAGGAGAAAGTGACGGAGGGAATACCTAGTTTGCTGTTGTTGTTGTTGTTTTTTAATTTGGTGAAAATAATAAATACAGAGATCCAGAAATCTCAACAAACATCTCGAAGGAGAAAAACAAAGAGAACCACACCAAAGCATATAGTATTAAAATTGTTGAAAAGCCGTGAAGAGAAAAATATTTAAAACAACAAAGGCAAAAGGACACATTACTTATAGAACAAAAGTGAGAAAGACTTCCAACATTACGGAAGGCAGAGGACAGCACGATGGTATCTTTAAAGCCCTGAAAGAAAACAAAAATTCACCATGAATTTTATACATTATGGAAAACAAAGACTTCTTTTAGCAAAAGCTGAGAAAATTTGCCACCTACAAACACGCTCCAAAAGAATTGTTAAAGTTAGGAAAATGGACAAATAAAAAGGAGTAAATAGAACAGAAATGGTAAATAACAAAGATATTCAGTGTTAATCTTAAGTACAATTAATTTTAAAGCAAAAATAATAATGTAGTATGAGGTTTAGAACATATATAAACTCTGTGTTCTCACCACTTCTCTGTAACATTGTGTCAGTGATTAACCACTGCAGAAAAAGAAACCCATTTTTTAAAACTACCAGAACTAGGGTACCTGGATGGGTCAGTCAGTTAAGCATCCAACTCTTGGTTTCAGCTTAAGTCATGATCTCAGGGTCATAGGATTGAACCCCACATTGGGCTCCATGCTCAGTGGAGAGTTTACTTGAGATTCTCTCTCTTCCTCCCCTTTTCCCCTTTTGCCCCTCCCTCCACTCGACTGCACATTCCCATGCTCACTCTCTCTAAAATAAATAAATGAAATCTTTTTTAAAAAAGCTACTAGAACTAAAGGACTTTAGAAAACAACAGGATATAAAATCACCATTTAACTCCAAAAGTATCTCTACATACTAATAAAAAAATGAAACTGAAAAATATACCATATTGCAATACCATATAAAATTTGAAAAAATTGAGATCCATCTAATTAAACATACAATAAAAAATGATAAAGGATTTCTGAGAGAATCTAAAAAGGACCTAAATGAATGGAGAGATATACAGTATTAATGGGAGGGAAGACATAATACCGTTGAGATATTAACAATCTCAAATTTAGCTTTTGTCTTCATGCAAACTTGATTAAAATCTCAGCAGGCCTTTTTGTAGAAATTGACAAACCAATTTTAAAATTTATGTTGGAAATTAAAAGACAAAGAGGACTAAAATCATCCCGAAAATTAAAAACAAAATTTCAAAACTTAATACTACCTGATTTCAAGACTTATCCTTAAATTACAGTAAGTAAAATGGTATGACAAGTCCACCAGCAGATACAGAGATGGAACAAAACAGAGACACACATATATGTGATTGAGCGATTTTCAGAAAATTGAAGAAGCATTTAGGTAAAGAAAATACATTATTGTATGTATACTTAAACGACTGGATATTCATATGAAAAAAAATAAATCTTAGACCTTTACGTCACATCATCTATCACAAACGAAACAAAACAAAACCTTGAAGTGGATCATAGATCTAAAAAAAAAAGTTAAAATTATAAACTGCTAGAAGAAAACCTTTCCAAACTTACAGCAGTAAAATAGTTCCATAGATAAAACAAAAATACGCAAACCATAAAAACACTGATAAATCAGACTTTATCAAAATTTAAAATGTATCTTCTTGCAGACACGATTAAGAAAATAAAAAAGTGGTACACACACACACAAAAACTATCCAAAAGATATGTAGAACTCTTACATTTTATGATATAAAACCCGACCCATTAAAAACTAAAAACTGAATATGAACATACTCTTCACAAAAGTAAATAGACAAATTATCAAGGATCATATGAAAAGATTTTTAACATCATTAGTCATCGTAGAAATGCACATTGAAAACACAATGAGACACCACCAGACACTCACTAATATGGCTAAATTGTAAGATACTGACAGAACCAAATGTTTTAAGGACGTGGAGGAACTGGAAGTTTCATATGTTGCTAGCAGGAATGAAAAAGGGCACATCCATTTTGGAAAACAGCTTCACAATCTCCTATATAGCTAAACACCTACACAACAGACATAACCCAGCAACTTCTAGGTATTCACCTGAAAAAAAAAATTAAAATACATGTCTTCACAAAACATTTATGCAAATATCCACAACATCTTTACTTCTAATAGCCTCACAGTGGGAACAATCCAAAGATCCACCAACAGATAAACAGATACACAAATTTCAGCATTTTCTTCCCATAAAATACCACTCAGCAGGACACATTAGAGATTAATCCACATTGTTGTGTGCTCATTGCTTTTTACTGCTAAGTCAAAAAAAGAGCCTGACACAAGAGTACGTACCATAGTATCTATTCCGGAAAAGGCAAAACTCTCCTGACAGAAAGCAGATCGGATGTGCTTCCACTGGGAGAGGGGACACAAGGGACATTTTGGGGATGATGGAAATGTTTCATGTCATGGTTATGCTGAAGGTTACATGAATGCATACATTTGTCAAAACTCATAGAATTGTGACTTTAAAACAGGCACATTTTGTTGCATGTAAAATAGGATTCAATGAAGTTCAATGAATGACATCAGAACTAGATCGTGCCTGTGCTCCCTTTACGATCTATCTCCCATTTCCCCTCGAACCCCATCCTCTGCTCTTCTCCAGACTCAGTTCTGGCTACACCAATTTAAATTTCTCAATCATGCCAGGAAGACTCCTGCCTTGAGGACTTTTTTTTTCCCCTTAAAGACTTTTTATTTGCCATTACCTTGGCCAGAGGGATGTGGCTCTCTAATCACTTCCTTTAGACCTTTATTCAAATGTTACCTTGTGACAGAGGCTTTCCTCAAAAATCATATTGAAAATGTCCAATTCCCTCCACTCAAAATATCCTAGCCCCTTTGTCCACTTCATTTTTCTCCATAGCCCTTATTGTATAACCTGCTAACTATTCTACTCATTCAGCTACTTATCTATCCATCCCACCAAAACTCAAGCTCCACGAGAGCAGAGATTATTAGTTTTTCTCACTACTATGACGCCAGGTGCTAGAATCATGATTAACACAGAGGAGGTACTCAGTCTTTTCTCTCCATTCTATCATTATTTAACCACTTTTTACGACATTCACATTTTCTTCTGCCACAAGGTTTTACAATCCACATGAAAGAAAATTACAGTGTCACTCACTGTTGAATGTTCTAGTGCTACCTCCCAAGAGGCTAGTTTTAGAATTAAGGATAAAGTGGTGGGGATGTGAGGTGGTGGTGGTAACATTTCGTGGTATTATGCCAAAAAACTTAAAAATAATTCAGTATTTTATGATACCACAGAAATCCTAATTCTTTTTTAAAAATATTGTATTTATGTATTTGAGAGAGAGAGAGAGAGCACAAGCAGGGGGAGGGGCAGAGGGAGAAGGAGAAGCAGACTCCCTGCTGAGCAGGGAGGCTGAAGTGGGGCTTGATCCCAGGACCCTGGGATCATGACCTGAGCTGAAGGCAGGCGCTTAACTACCTGAGCCACCCAGGTGCCCTATAATAAAGTTCTTAAAGGAAATATCTATGGATAAAATATTTTCAAATGGTAAGCAATATAACACTTTATTTTTAGCTAGAGCTCTGACCACAACATTCCAATAAGCAAAACTTAAACACGTGGAACACTGTTTTCAGGCCAAAGCTTACGATTCCTCTATCTTGCCATCCCAATTCAATCTCAGGTGTTTCATCTTCCCAGTTTGATTCCAAGCCTTGCAAAGATGAGGAGGGGATCAGAGACAGAAAGAAAATGAATATTTTTGGATATTTTAATGACACTGAGTCTTCATGTCCACTAGTCAGCATAACCCAATCAATGACCTGAAATCTGATCAATTATATTGCTATTTCTTCTCTCTGGGAAGAGCACAGATAGGGTGAAAATAAAGAATCAAAGATGAAAATAAAGAACCTGAGTGTCTCCCTCCCCTATAGGACTCTAGCCATAGTGACAAATAAAATAATTTCTCCTTGTAACTGATTTTCTAAGAAGTTCCTACAGGTCCTCAGTCACTCAAAAAGCTGTATCCTAAAACTGGTAGTAGCCAATCAGCCAACACTCTAGAGATGGATGAAATGACCTTAATGTCATCAAGATGGGTGGCCATCTCTACATGATTGGGTGTTGCTGTGGACTGATTTGCTGCCATTTTTATGGTTCAGTACCACAAAGCAATTAACAGTGAATGAGTGAGCTTTCCCAACCTTTACTAGAAATGGTGGCTGTTTATCACTGTGTCAGAATCCTGGCAGATTCAAGAAATCTAAATTTAACAGGTGACTGCTTTCTCCATGGCTGATTGCAGTCAATGGATCTTCAGGATACCTACTCCCATTCTGGTGATCCGGACCAATAGAACAACCTGCTGAAAAGAAAGGGGATGGATGAGGCCCACTTTAAAATCCATCATGCACAAGGGTTCTACACAACTCTTGCACTCCTGCATAATGACTTTTTCAATTGATTTCAGCAGATTCTGACAACTGATTCCAATTTAAGCTGTGGTGGCAGAAAAATAGGTAGATGGAGAGATACGGATGTAGATGTAGGTGTCAATATAAATATATTCAGTCATTACCCTATTTTTACATCATTTGATGGCTGTGCTCTTGGACTACTTAAAAAATAGCTTTACTTTTTTAATTGCTTGAGGTCAAAATTAGACCAATGAAGGCATGTCTGATAATATTTAAAATCCCAGTCTCTCTAAATCGGTCAGCATGGTCTTAGGTATATAATCATCCTCAAAAAAGAACTATTTTCTCTCGCTGCTGTGCTCACGGTGTAACAGATGGTACCTGGCACTGATACGTATCTATAGTCAAATGGTGAAGACTGATGATTGGGGTTAATTTTCAATTGACGTAGGAGGGAATAATTCCCAGAAAATCTGAACAGCCCACCATGTCTCACACAGAGAAGAATGAGAAAAAGCTAACATACCCTTGCAGTAGGAGAAGTCTAATTTTGTTCTCGTAATAAACCTACGTAAGAGGTATTATTCTCTCCATTTAAAATATGAGAAGGGGGTGCCTGGGTGGCTCAGTCAGTTAAGCATCTGCCTTCAGCTACGGGCATGATCTCGGGGTCCTGGGCTTGAGCCCTTTATCAGGCTCCCTGATCAGTGGGGAGCCTGCTTCTCCCTCTGCCTCTGCCCCCCCAACTCGTGCTCTCTCTCTCTCAAATAAATAAATAAAATCTTAAAAAAAAAGAATATAGTCAAGAATATGAAAAACGTGGTATATCCATACAATGGAGTAGTATTTAGGTGCTCACAAGAAACAAGGTACTGATACGTGCTACAATATGAATGAACCTTAAAAACATTATGCTATGTGACAGAAGCCAGAAATGAAAGGACGCATATTATAGAATTTCGTTTCTATGAAATTCATATTCAGAACAGGCAAATTCATAACGACAGAAAGTAGATTCATGGTGACTAGAGGCTAAAGGGAGGAGGACTAAAGGAGGGTCTGCTTATAGGTATGAGGTTTCTTTTAGGGGTAGATAATGAAATGTTGTGGAATTACACAGGAATGATGATTTACCAACTGTGACCACACTGGAAAACACTGAATCACTTTAAAATAACACACTTTTTGGAACATGAATTATATATTGCTCTAAGAAAAAAGAATATAGGGGCACCTGGTCAGCTCAGTCAGTAGAGCTTGCAACTCTTGCTCTTGGGGTCATGAGATCAGGCCCGTATTGGGTGTAGAGATTACTTTAAAAAAATAAACCTAAATTTTTTTTAAAAGAAAAAATTTATATAGTGAATAATGGGGGGAAAAAGGAAACAAAAATAAGAATTACCATTTATTAAATATACACACCTGGAACTGTGAAAAGCTTTAAATATATGATTTCATCTAATCCTCATGACAATCCTAAGTAGGTATTGTTATTATTACCTCATTTTTTAAAAGATTTTATTTATTTATTTATTTGACACAGAGAGAGAATGAGTGCACAAGCAGGGGGAGCGGCAGGCAGAGGGGGAGGAAGAAGCAGGCTCCCCACCAGTCAAGGAGCCTGATGGGTTCTTGGTCCCAGGACCCTGGGATCACAACCCGAGCCAAAAGCAGATGCTTAACCGACTGAGCCACACAGGCCACCCTATTATTACCCTCATTTTACAGACAAACAGGACAAGGCTTGGAGGGTTTAAAGGACTTGACCAGTGTAATTTGGTGAGTGGTTGTGGCAGGGAAGGAGGCCAGTTCTGCCTGACTCCAAAGTTAGCATGCTGTTCTGCCGCTACTCACATAACATCACCCTCTGCATTCCCTGGCTGGCCTGCAAATAAGTTTTAAGAAAAATAAACGCCAAAATAGATGATCCTGATAAATATTTAATGTCCTCTGCTTTCACAGCTCCCTTATGGTTAGAGATTGAATGTTTCACATTGGGCAGCACCTCACAAGCAGAGTTGGAAGGGGCTGTAGACAAGCTCACCAGCAGAGTGAGAGGGGAAGAGCCAGGGGCGAGGGGGCTGTACCATGCTGGCGGTGGTGTCACCAAGCCCGGTACCTCCCCAATGTCTCAGACAGGCTTAACTTTGTGGGTGTTCCTCAACATGCCAAGGTTTGCTGCATGCCTTCAACTTCTGTGGATGGAAATGCTCAGGAATGGTGCAAATTCAAGTCTTATTAATAACAATAACAAAAGTTTACAATTTTTGAGAATTTATTATGTACTAGTAATTGTGTTTTGACCATTCCATAGACTATTCATAACAACCCTGTGGAGGAAGTGCTTTCTTTAACACACTTCATATGTAATAATATTGATTATGAGGCTAATGGCTATTGAGCACTTACTGTATCATTGGAAACAATGTAGTATACATGCCTTACAAATACCATCTACTACTTCAACACTCCAGTGAAATTTAGAAAACCGAGCCCAGTTAAAAATATGCCCAAATATACACAACTAATAGGAGTTAAAGTTGAGATTTAAAAGCCAGTTTGAATTTTCATAATTAAACCAACATGTAGAAAAACTAAAACCAATTCCAAGATCAGAAAATTGAACATAACCAGCACCTCAGTTATTTTTTAAATTTACATTAATGGTAACTATAGAGTAAGCTATCCTTTATACTTGGCTTTTTTCCTCTGCGTTGATTTATTATTACTATTATTATTATTATTTTAGAGATTCTTCCCTGTTGCATTTAGCAATACTTTGTTGATTACGTAATATACTATTATATGACTACACCACACCTTATCCATTCTACTGCTGTTGGGTATTTTTGATGCATTGAGGTTTAAAATATTTCTGCTGCCATACATATTATTTTTATGTGTCTTTTGGGAATACATAAATGTATGCATTTCCTAGGAGTGGAATTGCTGGATCATAGGGTATGCTACGTATATGGTCAGCTTTAGTAAACACCGTTAAACAGTTTTTCAAAGTCATTGTTAACAACGTATACCTTCATCAGCTATGGACACAAGTTCCAATTTCTCTTCATCTTTACTAAGATCACTATTGTATATTCTTCTTATATTAGTTAGAATGGTACCTGTGTAGTGGTATCACTCTGTGGTTTTAATATGTATTTCCTTAATAGCGAATGAGCTAGAACACATCCGCTATTTTGAAATGTCTAAAGTCTTTTTCCGCCATACACCCGATGATTTCTCTGTACTTTTCTTCTTAATACATAAAGGATCTTCATTCATCTATTTGTACATGTAATATTGTGCACTGTGCATTTTTCTAGGTGTCAGTTATATTTCAGTAAAGAAAAATAATTTAGTACATAAAACAATTTGATTCCAGGGATTATATATTTAGCCACTAAGTTCATATTTCCAGAGTGCTCTACTTTTATTACTTACATTTTAACTGTGTTCTATTTAATGTCTCCCTAAAATATTTGCAAAGATATTGCATCCTTATTTCCATTTTCAAGATAAAAAAAGTTACAACGCAGTAAGGTCAGTTTTCAGAAACAGTAAAGTGGTGACATTGGTCCTACAAACCCTATCCTCCAACTTGTGTATTTACATCCCATGGGCATGTTTCCTAGCTGTACTGAACTGTAATTGACGTATAATATTGTAGTTAATCTAAGGTGCATAGCATCATGATTTGATATATGCATATGTTACAAAAATCACCTCACATAGTTACATTTTTTTTCTTGTGTTGGAAACTTTTAAGATCTACTCTCATAGCAACACTGACATTTATTTTTAATTGTGGTAGGAACACAACATGAGATCCATCCTCTTACACTTTTAAGTGCACAGCACAGTATTGTCAACTTTGGGCACAAAGATCTCTAGACCTTTTCCTTCTTGTGTAACTGAAACTTTATACCTATTTAAAAAATCTCCATCCACCCCCTGCTTCCAGCCGCTGGCAACTACCATTTTACTGTTTCTATGAGTTTACCTTAAATTCATCATGTAAGTGGAATGATATAGCATTTGTCTTTCCGTGACTGGCTAATTTCATATAGCATATTTTGTTCTCTGGGTTCATTTCCGTTGTTGCATACAGAGGGATTTCCTTATGTCTTAAAGCTGAATAATCTTCTATTGTATGTATATAACACATTCTCTTTATCTATTCATCTGTTGGCAGACATTAGGTTGTTTTCATATCTTAGTTATTGTGAATAATGTTGAAATGAATGTAAAAGTGCTAATATCTGTTTGAGATCTTGATGTCAATTCTTTTGGATATATACAGGGATTACTGGATCATGCGACACTTCTCATTTAAATGTTTAAGGAATCTCCATACTGTTTTCCATGGTAGTTGCACTATTTCACATTCCTACCAACAATGTACAAGGGTTCTTGTTCTCCCAAATCTTCTCCAGCACTTGTTTTTGTTTTTATATAGTCACGCTCATAAGTGTGAAGTGATAGATCTCGTGGTTTTGATTTGCATTTCCCTGATGATTAGTGATGTTGAGTACTTTTTCATACACCTGTTGCCATTTGTATGTCTTCTTTGGAGAAATGTCTAATGAAGTCTTTTGCCCATTTTTAAATTAAGTTATTTGGAATTTTTTTCTATTGTGTGTTGGAGTTCCTTATATATTTTGGACATTAATCCCTTATTAGGTATATGGTTTGTAAATATTGTCTCCCATTCCTTAGGTTGTTTTTTTATTCTCTTGTTTTCTTTGCTATACAGACACTTTTAATTTAATGTATTCCCACTTGTCTATTTTTGTCACTTGTGTTTTTGGTGTCATAAAGTAGGTGATCTCCTTATGTGTTCCTTGGTGAATTCCTGGGCATATGATAACCTCTCTGAAGCTTCTCTCCATTTAAATGTGATTAAGTCTCACTTCATAATCTACCTTCTCCAATAAGTATTTTCTGACCTCTCCCCACTCTCCTCTGGAATTCTATATAACCATTTACTTATGTTGTTCCTTGGCTTGAATTATTGGTTAGTTTTTAGTGAATGTACACTCTGTCTTCCCAGGTAACAAAGGACAGAGGACAGAAGTCATGTCTCTCATAGATTCATTTTCTCTTTGGCTGTAGTTCAAATAACATTGATCACCAATCTAATCAAACAAGAAGGTGGAGTGTGGCATCCTTGTCTGTTGAGGTCATCAACCTCCTGATCTGGATTTACTGGCTCTGAATTATCTTGAGTAATCAATTTTTTGGTATAGTTGGAAGATGAAATGCTGAAAGAGCCCACTGGATTTGATGTCTGATGCCTACTAAATTATGGGAACATTCAAGGACCAAACTTTCCAAGTAAAAGGAAAAAAAAATCCTTGATGGTGAAATGTCAGACACTAGGAGTACCTGAGGAAGGTATATGTGGCCTGTCTTTATTGTTCAAATCATATTCTATGGAGTTTGGCTGCCTTCTGTCTGTTGAAAAGTCCAACTGGGAGAGCAGCAGAGGGAAGAAGGGATAGAAAGTGCTACTGCATAAAAATTAAAGTACAGTTGAATTTGGGGAGGAGAGATACATTGATAGAAAAAAACCCTAAAATTATAGAATTGTCAAGATTAAAATGTGCCTTAGAAAATACCTATTCTTATAGATTCTTAATTGATCCAATAGATTCTTATTAGGTCCCTTCAAAATTTGTCCAAGAAAAGCATTTACAGACAACTGAAATTTCCATTTCTGTATGCAATAATCACATATCATGAGAATCTATCAACTATTTTGGACTCCATCTACACCAGCCTGTATTTTTTCTGGTTACTTTCCAACGTGTCACCTTGCTGCTTGGTCCCAGCAGCCAGCCCCCAATAAATCAGAGGGAGGCTGTGACCTTCCCAACAGGACCCAAAACCTTGGCTTCCATTCTCCAATCTGTTATTTCAGACCTGGGACCAGAGTGAGGAAAGCCAATCAAAATGCCTATTTTTCTAATAACACTGGCCTGCTTTTGTTAATGCTTGCAAGCTGGGGACAGTTAGGATTGCTGTTTAGAAACAGTGGTCTGACATTCACTGGTCTCAGCAAACTGAGAGAGGGCACACTTTAAGATGATGAGATAGACAAGTCTCTCACTAGCTTATGCTCAAGTCCAGAAGGAACCAAAAGGAGATAAAGTCTTGGCAGTGGCCAGTTCCTAATCCTAACCCACCTCATTCTTTATTCCCCGTGCCAAGAGGAATGCCAGCTGGACATGCCCCAATTACTGCGGTTGATCAAATACAGAGAACTTTTAGGCCAGAGTTTTGGTTTTTTCTTTCCCTAGACTGCTGTGAAGTCAGCTGTGCTGCCTGTATAAATGTGACCCGCAGCCCTTTATGCGCCAGATGTGAACAGATGTGCACTTAGCACGCCTTCTTTATGCCAACCTCCAGCTAGTGGAGCAGCTGATTAGAAGAGACAAGATAGAAAGAAAAGCAAATGTGACTGTGTAGCTGGCTAACACAGCAATACAGCCTTGCAAGCTAAGCAAAGGTTGAGGATTCAGGTGAAATAGGACCAGGCTTGAATAAGCAAGGTCAAGGGAAAACAAACAAAGATAGAATATAAAGGAGGATTGGAGAAGACTGCTACGTTTTTATTTACTCAATCTATCTGGCCTTAAGGAGATCCTAGTAAACCCAAGCTTTGCAACTTTAATAATATGCACATGCACACACACACACACATTTATTTAAGTTCTGAGGCTATTTCGAAATAGTGAATGTATTACTAAGACTGGAGTGTAGGTGCTGGCAGGAGTTTTAAGACTTTAAAGGGGGTAACTTCTAATTCTGAGTGGCCTGTGAAGGAGTTGGGACTTCAGTTTGGGGCAGGTGGACAAAAGAGAGTCATAGAAGGAGGTGGAACTCTCAAATAATGTAGTTTGACTGACAGTTCAGAAGGAGCTCTCTTTAAGATGTAGTGGAAAGGTAGAGAATGTAGGTAGAGAAGAGCAGCTAAACACCTCAGGTAAGGACCTCGCCTAAAACAGTGTGAGACTCCTGACTGAGGCAGGGGAGGCAGGAACCCAGAAGGGTAGGAGCTAAAAAAACACACATAAAAAACAAAAAACTGCAGAGATTAGAGGTTGAGGGGTGTGGGTTGTATCAGAGGGGGAGGACGCAAGTAGGACAGAAGAATTTGTAGTTGTTTTCTGGGGACAGAGGAAGTAGACCTACCTTCAGTAATGGCCTTACCCAGTGACTGGTGCTATGTTCCTTTACCCTCACACTAACCCTATAAACTAGCCAATATGACTCCTTGCTTCTTTGTTTTGTTTTTGTTTCTTAACAGATGTGGCAACCAGAGTGACCAAACCCTCTAAGGACTAAGGGATTCCTAAGACATGAGCTTCAGTGGGGGATGTCCTGGGCAAATGGGGGCAAGCTGATCAACTTAGCACCTCACCTCACACCGTTTAGATCGCTTTTCCAAATTCACATGTCTAGGAGGAGCAGAGATTCATGCTGTCTCTGCAAAGCCCATACTTTTCTCCCCAAGTCACACTGATTCTCAAGGTTAAACACGGCAGTGTTACCCAGAACAGCAATGCAGAAGGAAAAGTGCATCGCATTCAGATCAGAGAGGAGATGGGGGTAAAATGTTCTATTTTGGAAAACTGACATTCAAGTTTTCTAAAATAGAGGCTTTCATTATTAACTTTTTTTGGTCTTTTTCTCTCGTACCTTCAATGTGCATCAGGCCCTCCTCCCTCATTTTGTTTAAAGGCTCAATGCAGCGTGGTTATTTTTGTGACTGGATAATTATCTATATTTTAAGCTTAGGATCCAGACTCGGAGTAAAGGTGTGATATGCATCTAATGAATAAATACCTGCCTGGTGAATGCGACCTGCTTGTGTCAGGTTGCCTTCCTCATTCTTTCTAAGAAGCAATGACAGGTCAAGTATTAGGGTCAGACTGCAACCGCTGGGTAGATATGGGGTGACGATAAGACCCTTGGGCAAGGTACTATGAAGGGGATTCAGTGAGGGATCGATGAGGACAGCCTCACCCCTTCCCTTGCCTTGAATCTCTGCTCATTTTCTTATTAGGTAAGAGAAAGTGTGGCCCCTGACCCGTAGTATCAGCATCATCCAGGAACCTGTAAAAAATTCAAATTCATGGCTCTAGACCAGACCTACTAAATCTGAATCTTCAAGGTGGGTCCCCCAGATCTGTGTTTATAGGAGTTTTCTAGATGAATCTTATCACCACTAAAGATACTGAGCCCTATGGGTCTAGAGAAAATCAAAGATATTGTGTAGGGTCTTGTACACTATAAGGTCTCTGTGGCAACCACTCAACTCAGCTGTCTTAGCACAAAAGCAGCCCTAAACAACATGTAAAACAGTGTGATTGTGCTGATTTAAAATAAAACTGCTAATGGACACTGAAATTTGAATTTCATGTGATTTTCACTCATTACAAAAAAACTATTCTTCTTTTGATTTATGTCAAAATTTTAAAATGCCAAAGCCATTGCTGGGTCTAATAGCACAAAAATAAATAAATAAATAAAAAATAATAGGCAGGTGGAATTTGGCCTGTGCTGTAGTTTAAGGAATTCTACTTTCAAGAATCTATATTAGGTCAAGAGGGAAGATGAGGACAGACGCAGACAATGTGAAACCCATTAGTCAATATCAAAATGTCCCAAGAATACTAATAAACTGCCAGACTCGTGTTGCTAAAGAAAATAGGACTTTCATAGCCATGATGTTTCCAAGTTGTCTCTTTTGAGCATTGGGATGTTGTAAATACGATACAAATCCATTAACAGAGGGTGGTTACATGACATAGTGTATAATCATCCCTAGTCATTCAAAGTGATGGAGGCAGGGACATTAGAACACTAAACTGGATATTGTATTATACTAAAAGACTAAAGTTATGTTTACCAATTGTGATAATAGTATATTCTTTTTGATAATGAGATCTTGTTTTATAGAAATATATACAGAAATGTTGGTTGAGTAAATTATATAAAGTCGGGAATAGAATTTGCTTCAAAATACAGTGGGAAGTGGGGGGTCGGAGTGAAAATAGGTTGATCATGACTTGATGACTGCAAAGTGCATGATGAGCCTGTGGGGTTAGGATTGTATTCTTTAGACCTCTTAACATTTAAAATTGTTTTTAATAAAAATACTTTTATCCAAAAACATTGATGATTGAGGCAGATGTAGATGTGCTGATGTGGAACTATATGCATGCCCTGTTTTTGCTAAAATAAAAGCAGGGTGCAGAATAATATGTAGAAGATGATTTATTTATGTGTCTCCCTAATGTTCTGCAGCATATAGACTCATGACTTTTCAGCCTGTGTCTCGCAACCCTCCATCTGTCTTTCCAAAACACAGCTTGGATCCTGCCTTGCCCATGCTCGAAAACTCTAAATGCATCTCCTTTGCGAAGAGAATGAAATCCAAATTCCAAAGTATGGCATTCAAATTCCTTCACAATATGACCATAACACATCTTCCCAGGTATTCCTCATTCCACTCTCCTTTTCCAACCATCCTATACTTTAGAGTGAATAAATTAAGTGCCTACAATTTAAAGTCAGGAAGCCATACCATAACCAAATTCTGGACTTGATACTGGCAATGCGACCTTGGATAAATTCCTCTGCCTCTCTGAACTTCCATAAATTCACTTATAAATGAGAATCATAACAATGTTTATCTCATATGGCTGTTGTGGTAAACTAAGTGATGTAACACTTGGAAAATATTTAGTATTGAGTCTGACACTGAGAATAATTCAATAAATGTTAGCTATTACTATTAATAATTATATTTATCCATTTCTTCCCTCATTAATTCAACATATTTATTGAGCTTTCACTAAATGCCAAGCAATATCTTAGGATGATGCTCTGTTATTCAGCATTCTGCTGATGTGTCATGATCTTCTACACTCCTTTGCTTGAGTCATTTTAGTTGTATGGATTATTCTTTCCACTATTCTGTCTGGTAAATACATACTTAACTTACTCTCATGACTGAGTTAATGCTGATCTCCCAACTCTACTATTGCCCCCAGAATTACTCATCACTCCTTTCTCTGTACTATCTTAACGCTGCACTCAATCCTTGACCTCACTAGTTGTAAGTAGACTTCTTGACTTTTGTCTACATAGTGGTGTTTTTCCATAGACTGTAGATCCTTTGAAGAAAATCCATTTTTAATTTACCTTTCTACCTTAAGAGCCTAAAATCTGGCCTGTTTCAGAGGACATTTAAGGAATTCCTTGAAAAAGGGCATGCATATCTTCCCTTTAATAGTGGGAAATGAGAGATCAAGCAAATGGCTGTCATCATCATCAAATATTAAAACAAAGGGATCTGAAACATAAACAAAGACCAATCTCTTCATTTTTCTGATAGTCGAAATGGATCTCAGTGAGGTCCACTGGCAATGTTTTATGATGTTCAGCTTATTCTTTCATTCGAGAAATGTGTACTTTGTATCACTCCATGTGTGACTGTACTAGAAAATAAAGCAAGTATGGGATTCTTTCCACGGGTACCATATTGTTTCTATGCCTATCAATAGACCTTTCACAGAGGATACGTTTGGATATGAAGAAGACACATGGCTGCCTGAATGGGGGCAGCATTGCCACAGAATGGGAGGATTAGGTGAGAAGAAATGGTGTCCAAGAAATCGTACCTGGCTGAAGTCACATTTTGTTCTAAGGTCAAACATGCACATTAGTTTCTGGCTCTCTTAGGGATTCCTGTATTCTATTCCCAGTTCCTTCTTGCTTCCTTGACACAGGGAAATTATCTTAACATCCCACTTTCTGCTTTGCTTTTTACAGTGAGTAAAAAGACGATGGGGCGCCTAGGTGGCACAGCGGTTAAGCATCTGCCTTCGGCTCAGGGCGTGATCCCGGCATTATGGGATCGAGCCCCACATCAGGCTCCTCCGCTATGAGCCTGCTTCTTCCTCTCCCACTCCCCCTGCTTGTATTCCCTCTCTCTCTGGCTGTCTATCTCTGTCAAATAAATAAATAAAAATCTTTAAAAAAAAAAAAGACAAGTCAATGGTTCATAACTTTGTTAGGTCACAAGAACAATTTGGAATCTGATGAAAGTTCTGGACTTTCTCGACAAAAGGGAAAACTGGATACATGCAACACACACACACGTGCACACACATACACACACACAAACACATGCTTGTGCAAACACATGCACAGAGACAGCATTCATGGAATCGCTGTTTTCTAACCTAGGGCACATATTTTCTAGATTAAGTACTCCTAGACTCGGGGTCTCCAAGACACTTCTTTTTTTTTTTTTTTTTAAGATTTTATTTATTTGACAGAGATAGAGACAGCCAGCGAGGGAGGGAACACAAGCAGGGGGAGTGGGAGAGGAAGAAGCAGGCTCATAGCAGAGGAGCCTGATGTGGGGCTCGATCTCGTAACGCCGGGATCACGCCCTGAGCCAAAGGCAAACACTTAATCGCTGTGCCACCCAGGCGCCCCTCCAAGACACTTCTAACTGTATACTTTTACCTTGTCGATTTTGTTCAGAACATTCTTTCCTGCTGTAACTTTCACAGCCCCAGGGTGTGATCAAAAACTTCTACTCCAGCGTGTCACTCTATCTCCCTCAGGTTAGGTCCATGAGGGAAAGGGCTCGGCAGGCAGATGCACAGCCAGCCATCAGAGTCTGGGGGTGGTGGGGAGAGGAGAATGAAATGGGGATTCCAGTCATGGTGCAGTATATGTCTCCTGCCTGCTTTGCTGGGTTTCACTTATTGAATTAGGACAAATTGGAAGTTTCATAAACTGAGATATAAATCATTATCTCGAGTTAGCAGATGCAGTCGCACCAGGGTAGAGCACTGTTAATAACTCTGCTGGATTAGGACTGATTGGAACAATTTGAAACTTGTTTCTCTCAGCTTGATCAGCCTCATTGTAACCACAGCAATTATCCCATTTCACTTTCAATGGCTCAGCACAGACATGTTGTTGCTTTATATCCATCCTTCTTAATGAAGCCAGCTCAGACTTTTGTTTGTTTGTCAAAGAGCTAGCCTATGTAAACAATAAATAACTCCACCCCTTGGGGTACAAGGTGGATGCTTGTAAGGCTGAGATCTCCAATGGGCCAGACAAACACAATTCATATGTTGGTGATTCATAGATTTATTTATTAATTTCCTTCCCTCTTTCATATTTGAGCAGCTGCTATGTGCCAAACACTGATGTGTTAGTCTGTGGGATATATGTAGAATTGGATTAAACTGTATTGTGTAGCACCTGGGTCTTTGCTACTTCCCCTGATGGGTGTACAATTTTTGAGGGCAGGGAACATCCTTTAACAATGATAATGGCTATAATGTATCGGTTGTCTATAATGTTCCAAGAACTATGCTAACCAATCTGTATCCAGGAAGCTTATGGCAAGGGATGTCACAGAGTTGCAAAGGAATTTATGAAAGGGAGCTCCGTCTTCTACTGAACTGATTAGTAAAGACTTCATAGAAACAAAAGCATATGAGTGGAATCTTAAGGAACAGAGTGAATCTGCTAGGTGAAAGATGAGGAAGAAAAGATATTTCACACAGAGGCAAGGGCATGATCCAAAGATATTCTTCATCACTTTGTTGGAAACCCAGATAAAGTATTGGGTGTTACAGACAGGGAGGAGAACTGCCAAATAAGGACCGGTTTTAAAATCTCATAAGCTTGTTATGTTCAGTTAGCAATAATAATAATAATAATAATAATAATAAATAAATAAATAAAATAAAATCTCATAAGCTTGGACTAGTTGTCAATGAAGTATAAATAAAAATTATATATATATTTAATATTTAACATATCCATGACCCTCAAGTTACATGAGGTCCTAGACCTCTATTTTTATTAATGTTCAATTCAACTTCACAGAAATCTTGCTCAGTGCCCTAATAAATACAAAAGCAAATAAGACTCAATTGTTTAATGGGCTTCCTGTTTCAATTGAGGAGATGGAATAGGTTTCAGGTTGGAAATTTACATAAAAATGCAAATGAAGCGGTTAATAAGAAATAGATACATTTAGCAGAGAACTTTTCCTTTCCACTCCTCACTTCCACACTTGACCTGGTTAATTCCTTCTGATGGGTGTTTCCGCAGAGACACAGAAAAGCCACTCCTGTTATATGGCATCTTTCAAGTCAGGTACTCCTGACTTTGATTTAATATCATAGTGCCCTTTAAAACACTTTTTACAACCTGTAATATCTTTTTGTAGGAATATATATGTATATATATATTTTTTTTTCATATATTCACCTTCCAAAGTAAGAAATAAAATTTCCCTAAAAATGTTGAAGCTCTCATGTGCTTCTGCTAGATTCCATTTCTTACTCTCATTTCCAATCCCACACTGAGGTAAGCAGTCTCCTAAATTTGGTTTCTAGTATTCCTTGCTGTATTTACAAATCCATAGATAACAAGGTATACTAACATCACATATCCTCTTCCCATCTCAGTAGTTGAGATGTAGTGATGTGGGCAGGTATAAATTTAGTCCATTTGTTTTTTTACTGCTGCATGGTAGCAGTGGGCAAAGCCAGTTGCTTACGTAATTTTTTTTTTTTTTTTGTATATTTGCCTTTCCCAGTAGAGCCAAAGCTCCACAGTAGTTTTAAGGTAGGTGGTCTTCCTCTCTGTATTCTCAGTGCCCTGTACAGCACCTGACAGAGTAGAGGTTGGGGACTATATGCCAAATGAATGAACATGTCCATGAGGGAACAAGAAATTCATTCCAGGAAGCCTGGGTGGCTCAGTCGGTTGGGTGTCTGCCTTCAGCTCAGGTCATTGTCCCAGGGTCCTGAGATCAAGCACCACATCCGGGTTCCTGCTCAGTGGGGAGTCTGCTTCTTGGTGGGGAGTCTGCTTCTCCCTCTCCCTCTTCCCCTCCCCCTGCTCATGCTCATGCTCTCTTTCTCTCAAATAAATAAATAAAATCTTTAAAAAAAAAAAAGAAATTCATTCCATGTGGAGACTGTGGGGAGAGAAGACAGCATTCAGGCTTTGACATTCACTATATATATATATATATATATATATATATATATATATATATATATATATATATATATATTTTTTTTTTTTTTTTTTGGTCTTTTGAGACTTGGATATAGGATAAAGTAAACCAGGAAGGAAGGAAATTAAGGGCCTATGTGGGGATATAGTGGATAGTGACATATATAAGACAGACAAATGAGAAATTGAGCTAGATAGAATTTATGGATCTCAGATGGTAAAGGCTTAAGGATAACATAAAGACAAGGCCTGGGATTTTCCTATCAGTTTGTTTTGGTGACACCTTACGGTGCTATTCCATATTTACTGACAATGAGAAAAAGGGAGTGGACTCCCACTTTCACCATTGTTAATAGTGAGGAAAATCTAAATGTCACAGAATAATGGCACCTTCCAATTGGAAGCAGTCTTCAGAATCTATAATTTAACACTTGATCTACAATCTTAACACCTGAACCTCTGCTACTGACTATGACTAACCCCCTTATCCCATTTGCATGGCCTATGAGGATTTGGCCGGTGACAGAGAGCTTAATACCATCTAAAGCAACCTTCATTAGCACTCCGGCTGTTAGGAATTTATTTTTTGTAATGGAATGGACAATAACAATAATGATAGCAACAGCGACGATCATTTTTAGGGTACACGCCATGTGCAAGGCACGGAGGTAAGTGCTTTCAATGCACTTATGTATTTAATTCATATACTATCCCTATGAAGATAAACAATAGAGTTTCAATAAATGTTGAGTGAAGGAATACCAGTATTACCACTATTTTACAAGGAAGGAAATATAAGTACAGGAAAACCAATATTTGCAAACACAGTCACACAGTAAAAGGCAGCACTGTTATCCAAATTCTGTCTTGGCTCAACAAGGAGTCTCCCAAAGAGAAGATGCCTTTCTCTATTTTCCTGGGGATTACACTTCTAGACAGCAGTCCAATTCTAAATTCCCTTCTCATTTCAACAGCTGTCATATTTGACCTTATAATGTGCCCTCTTTATACTTATCCTAACATTCTTTGTTCCTCCAAAGGTTGCTTCTTAGCCATAGTCTCATCCCCATTATCTTTGTATGGGATTGAGAAATGACCTAGGTCAGTCTGAAATCAGTCAAGATTAATTAAGAGCTGAAATATTCCAACAAGTGTGGTCTATTTGGCACCTAGGGTTCTAGTAACATATTTTATCTACTGCTGTTGTAGCCTGCCTGCAAAGACCCTTTCTGTTCTAAGTTTCTGCCCTGAGTAATTGCTGATTGGCCCTGACTGCTTGAGGTAGGAAGTCTACCTTTTTGAAAGTTGTGCCATTAAAGCAGGTCACAGGAAATGGCCATATGAGTCACTGAGTCCTGAGGGGCATACAGGATGTGATTAGGGTCATTATGTCCAAGGTCGTGGGCTAAGATCACATTCATGTATGGGTTGCCATGGAAACGTAGCTGAAGTGACCTGCCTCTTTGCCCCCACATGGATCTCTCCCTGAGAAGTTGATTGAAGAGGAAGCTTTGGATGGTGCTCAAAAGAGTAAGGACCCATTAAATGACCTTTTATTGGCAGCTGGGCCCCCAAGTGAAGCCTGCAATACAATGAACAGAGAAAGAATGATTGATGACAGTGGGAAGCCTCACAGCATTATGGGATAGAGTGGTGATTACCCAGTAAAGTGGAGTAAAGTAGACAGCAATTCAAAAAATGTCAATGTCTGGTTTATTGAAATGGTGTTGATTCCTCACTGCCTAAATTCACTAGGATTATATCCAGAACAAGTCATTTGTGTTAAGAAGTAGTGAAAAAGAGATTTGATGTTTAGTAGGAGAAAATAAGAGTTATATATTAGCTCCATTTGCTCTTTGAGCCAACAAACTTTGAATCCCTTTTAGAAGAATCAAAAGAACATGGGTTTTGGAGCCAGAGGAACCTGAAGTTAAATCCATTTCACTAATACCAATCTTACGATCAAGTCTTTTCAACTCTAGGAAGCTCAGTTTCCTCACCTGTAAAGTAGGGATAATTGCATAAGCAATTGTTAAAATGGGTGTAGTGAAAAATTGAAGAAGTTATTGGTAGAATTTTTTTCTGCTTATCAGGAGTAAACACACAAACAAAAACATAAATAAGTAACTTATATAGCCTGTTAGAAAGTCCAAAGTATCTTGGAAAAGAAGAAAATAAAGTGAGCATCATGACAAGGGAGTGGGAATGTTGATTAGGTAGGGAGGGGTAACTAATTTTAAATAGTCAGGACAGGCTTCATTGAGAAGGTAATGTTTGAGCAAAACCTTGAAGAAGGTAAGGAAGTAGGCCACATGCATATCTTGTAGAAGGGGATGGACAGATGATAGAGAGTGGAGGGAAAAGTCATAGGTCTTAAAAGTAGGGATGAGAATGGTTCTGGTGTGGCCAGAACAGAATGAGCTGAAGGTAGAGGAGGTGAAGAAAGCAGTGGTGTCCAATGGTCAGAACATGCATGGCTTGTTAGCCTTAATAAGGACACTGATTTTCCTGAGTAAACTGGGAGCTAAGGCAAAGTTTTAAATAGAAGAGTGACATGACGTCTCTTATGTTCAAAAAATATAAAAGCAGGATACAGACATTCTGAAGCATGCACAGACTCAGGGCACAGAGGATCCGTTAATCTCTTCCTTGAAAAATTTCTGCATTACTTCTCACAACTGCACATGAATCTACAATTATCTCAGAGTAAAAACTGAAAACAAATAGAAAGAAATGGATAAACAGGCTGACACCCCAGGCATCCCATCGAGGACAGAATCTCTCCATTGGGATAAACCCCTGGGGTGGAATCACAACTGGACAGGAAATGGACAGGAGAGACAAAGGAAAGGAGAAGGTCTAAGGCTGTGCTTTCCCAATGCTGTAGCCGCTAACCACCTGGACCTCATGAGCACTCAAACGATGGCCAGTGGTTCTGGAATGTGCTCTAAAGATAAAACACACACCCGACTTCAGAGACTTAGTAGGAAAAACAGACGGTAAAAAAATGACACTAATAATTTTGTATTGATTATATATTGTGATAACGATATCTTGAATAGATTTGGTTAAAGAAAATATATTATCAAAGTTTTTAAAAACAAAAGGCTTCTAGAAGATGAAATCAGGTAAACAAAATGATAAATGATGACAAAGTAATAGAAAATGAGGAAGCCATGGGAACAGGATCAGGGGTGAACTCAGATTCCTACTCAATATACAATTAAAACGAAACAACAGTGAAAATTGTGGTTTCAGGCCAGAATATGTAACTGTTGTAAACCTTACTAATAATAGCATATGAGAGAGCAAGGACTGGAGACAGAAAAGGGGGCGCTAGCCTCCTCATAGCAGGCAGTCAATAGATAAGTCTAAAATGGACATGTATCACTTTATTTTTTTTAAAGATTTTAACGACTTAAAATGTCTTCTTACTTTTCCCCTTAACTCTAGAGATATTTTTGAGGCTAATATCTCCTTGAGGTGAAAAAAATATGTATTTGACATTTGTCATTTTTTCATGTTTATTTCAGTATGTTTTTCTTAATGTTAAATTCAAGTAAAACTAAATTTGTCACTTTATTTTAAAATACCTTCCATAACAGCATCACATTTTTATTTATTTGCTTTCCTACTAATCTATATATTTCTCTATAGTCCCTGGATAGGAATATATACATCTGTGTCATCCTTAGAGAGATATCTGGAGCAATAGCCACCAAATAGTAATGACAGTTGTTGCTAGTGGTAGAATTTTAGGTTATTTCTCACTTTCTACTCTACACATTTTTGCATTGCTTGCCTTTTTGGTAGTGATGATTTGATTGCTGAAGAAATCATTTTTCTACAGACACAAATCATTTTTTACTTTTTAAAGGATCCTTCTGACTGCTACATTGAGAAGTGACTCTACATGGGTAAGGGTTGATGCAGAGAGACTAGATAGGAGACTTACAGAGGAAATGGAGATAATGGGACACACACACATGCACATTTAAACAGTATCCTTACTGGAATTGGAGTGTGCTCTGCTAAAAAAATATCAGAGAATTCAAAAATAATCAGCTTTGAGTATATTTTTTTCAGTGTAAATTAAAAAAAATAGCTGGGTTAGAATATTTACACTGTTGGTGGGAATGCAAGTTGGTACAGCTACTTTAGAAAACAGTACGGAGGTTTCTCAAAAACTTAAAAATAGAGCTACCTTATGACTCAGCAATTGCACTACTGGGTATCTGCCCCAAAGATACAGATGTAGTGAAAAGAAGGGGCACATGCACCCCAATGTTCATAGCAGTAATGTCCACAGTAGCCAAACCGTGAAAGGAGCCAAGATGCCCTTCAATAGATGGGTGGATAAAGAAGATGTGGTTTATATATACAATGGAGTATTACTCAGTCATTAGAAAGGATGAAGACCCACCATTTGCATTGGCATGGATGGAACTGGAGGGGATTATTCTAAGTGAAATAAGTCAAGCAGAGAAAGACAATTATCATATGGTTTCACTTATATGTGGAACATAAAGAATAGCACAGAGGACATTAGGGGAAGGAAGGGAAAACTGAAGGGGGGGGAATCAGAGGGGGAGATGAACCACGAGAGACTATGGACTCTGGGAAGCAACCTGAGGGTTTCAGAGGGGAAGGGGGTGGGGGGGATGGGTGAGCCCAGTGATCGGTATTAGGAGGGCACATGTTGTAATGAGCGCTGGGTGCTATATGCAAACAATGAATCATGGAACACTACGTCAAAACCTAGTGATATACCGTATGGTAACTAACATAACATAATAAAGGTCTATAGTTTCAAAAAAAAGAATATAAATTTGAAGAAATATACAGAAAATTGAAGGATTCCAGCAAGTTCTCATCTGAAACAACAAAAGAAAAAATACCCACCCCAAGGCACTTTTGAGTAAATTTTCAAGGATGCAGGGAAAAATAAGAGCCCCTAACATCTTTCATAAAGAGAAGCATCATTCTTCTGCCCAGCGTATCTGCATCACCATACATAATGATCAAGTATCTGAACGGCATTGGCACCACAGAAATGAGGGGACTAGAGGAGCGTCCCATCAAAATTCTGAGGGGAAATAATTTCCAGCAACACAAAAGATTTTAAATACAGATAATCCATCATCATGGATCAGAGTAAAGACATTTTTAGACAGGCACAAGCTCAAAAATATGCCTCCCATGCAAGAAGATATTGAAGATCGTCTCCAACAATACAAGAGCATCAGCCAAGAAAGAGAAGTACTGGAATCTTGAATAGGAGATTCAATTCAGAAACGAGAATAAAGCAATTATGAAATTACAAACGAGATTCCCAGACAATTCTCTGAATTCCTGCTAGAGAAGAACAAAGTCTAGAATTGAGCAGGTCAAAGAATTCCAGAGGGAGACATTTCTAAATACATACCTCCACATTGTGGTGTTTGTCTATAGTAAGAGGTCTATGGTTAGTTTTGCTGGGAAATTTCAGAATAAAATGATACCTGAAAACTAAGTAAATGAAAATAAAAAGCAATTCTCAATTACAGAGGGGAAAAGTTAGAAAAGAAAGAAAATATAATCATAGTAAATTATATGACACAGCTGAGAATATAGTCAAATAATATAACACATCTCCACATTGTAAGGCAGCTATGGGCAGTAATGAATCTAAGGTATGTTTATTCAGGAGAGTAGGGAGGTGGGTTTTGGGAGTGTGATAATAAAGTCTTCAATCTCCTCAATTACATCAGTAGTTTTACCAAAAAGAAAAAGAAAAAAATAGTAAAGTGCCCCAAGAGCATATTATTTTTGAATTACTGTAAATATCCAAAGAAAGTTGAAATACATATATACATATACACTCATTTCATAGGTCTGTACAACTGTATGTCGTTATGTGTCAGTGTGTACACGTGTGTGTGTGTGTGTGTGTGCGCGCGCATGTCTTAAGAAAGTGCTAGTTCTGGGGCAGTTCTCAGGAGTAATTAGTGGAATGACACACAGATGGATATTGATTTTTTAAAAAATACAGATGGAGCCAGGAAACAGCCACCAAGAGGTGAATACACTGGGCCTGGAGTATGATGTGATTGAGAGAACAAAGGGAACAAGAAGTACAATTGAGTGAGAGTAGTCAGGGTCTGCAGCCAATGAGATGGGGGAGAGATGGAGAGTCTCCTCCTTACGCCCCCCCACCACTGCGTTCATCTCTACTCCTGCGTCTTTGCTTGTTATGTATTTCTTTTCCTTTCTTCCCTTCTTCCTTCCTCCCTCCCTTCTTCCCCCCTTCTTTCTTTTTTTCTTATTCTTTTCTGTGAGACAGAGAGACAATGTGTGCATGCATGCATGGATGTGAGGGGGTAGGGGCAGAGGGACAGGGAGAGAGAGAATCTTAAGCAGGCTCCACACCCAGCTGGAACCTGACTTGGGGCTCAATCTCACGACCCGACCCTGGGATCAGGACCTGAACCAAAATCAAGATTAGGATGCTTAACTGACTGAACCACCCAAGTCCCTGGCTTATTATCTATCCCCATCTGTATGCCCACGGTTACCATCTCCGTGTCTACCCCTTCTGCAGTGCTCATCTCGACAGATGACTGTCCTATAAAGTAGTTTTGACTCCTTAAGACCCCCAGTTTTTCTCTGAACGTTTATGACTCACTTCCAGGAACAATCCTGCTTCCGTTACATGAGTGTTGCCTCCCCAGGCAGAGTTTGTTCTTATCAGCTTGATCCCCTTTCCTGGCTTTATTTTTCTTTAGAAGCCTTGTTATTACCCAAAATATATATCCATGGCCAGAAGAGTGGTTTTCACTTCAAAGTACCTTCAGAGTACAGGGAATGTTTAAATGCATACAAAAGTTTTGGAAAACTATAAACTAAAAAAGTTAAAAAAGGGTACTTTGGCAGATAGAAGTGGGATGAGAAGAGCTTTGATAGCACTTTTATTTATCATCTACTTACATGTTTCTTACGTATTTTAAATGGATATATTTTATTATTATAGTTGAAAAATGAGAAAAGGTGATTTTACCATGGAAAACAAAATATGCCTTAATGAAAATGAAGTACAGTTGAAGAAATGAGGACTCTCACACTCGAGGAGGATAAAGAGAGTCTGGAGGGATCTGTGGTTTTTGGAGTGGATCTTGGTAAGTGGAGCGAGCACACAAGGGGGAGTGGTCAAACAGGATACATCGAGGGGGATACTGGGAAACAGAATTACGGAGGCAGGAAAAAGTAGACATGAAGCGTTTAGAGGGAGTTTGGAATAAAGTGGGGCCCTGGGACCACTAGAGAGCCATGCGGCCAAGTGGTAGTTGGTAGAGAAACTCCCCCTTGGCAGATATAGTAGTGTGGGATGACTTGGGATTTTTTTTTTTTTTTAAGGTTTTATTTATTTGAGAGAGAGAGACAGCAAGAGTGCAAGAACGGGGGAGGGAGACGCAGACTCCCAGCTGAGCCCTGAGCCCAACGCGGGGCTCCGTCCCACGAAGCTGGGATCATGACTTGAGCCAAAGGCAAAGGCTTAATGGATGGAGCCACCCAGGAGCCCCGACTTGGGATCTTCTGAATTGACTTTTCCCCCTTCTCCATGCAAAGACTCATGGAATCCCAGAAATTGGTAGATACAGATTCTGGCTTTTAAAGTGACTGCTTATAATGGAATCATGAAAACATTCATTTTCTGTCTATGTCTCCGTTATCCGCCCCACCTCTATCTTCCAAAATGACAAAAAATAGCTTGCTCTGCTTTTCTGTCATTAATGTTGTGAAAATAAGGAAACAAGAATCATTCACCAGGCAGATAAAGCCCATTTTCAGGAAAATTAAACATTTTATGAAACCATTATAGGGGAATGTGTCAAAGCACACAATTCTCTTCTTAAGTCTGAAAAGACTATTTGTTGGAGGTAATGGTGACCTGGTTGTTAGATCCGCCACCTTGTGGATTGCTGGGGGAAACATAAGCAATCATCGGCATTACGAAGTTATTTTAGAGCTCCTTCACCTTTCTTACACATTCCTCCTGAATAAATAGAGCAGAGATTATGGCTTTCAAAAATAGTGATTATTCAACCAAGGCACAGAGAGGTAAGATGGGCTGCTTAGAGCCGCACTGCACTGTAGCTGTGGGTGAACCCACGTCTGCACGGTGATTAAGGATACAGGCTTTGGATAGAACTGACTGAGGCTGGCTCTGCCTTTACCACGAAGCTGTGTGAACTCAGCAGGTAACTTAACCTCCCTGAGCCTCATTTTTTTTCCCCATCTACAAACCTGAGATTAATACACTTACCTGGCAACATCATTGTGAAGAGTGTATGACTTTGTCATTACTACTGTGGTTATATGTTTACGAAGCACCTATTTTGGAGAAGGTGGCCTGTTAAATACTTTGTAATCATCATCTGATTTAATCCTAATAGCAACTTGTAGTGTAGAAACATCAGGCTATGGATGATCACACAAAAATGGGTTTGAGTCATGGCTCGAACACCTCCTGGTTGGGTGTCTTTGGGAAACCCTTTCATCTCTATTAGCCTCAAATTATGTATGTTTAAACAAAATAACAGTATTTATTCAATATGGCTTTGTGTGACTCAAATAAGAAAATGAGAGGTGACTGGCTGGCTCAGTCAGCAGAGCATGCAACTCCTGATCTCAGGGTTGTGGGTTCGAGCCCCATGGTGTGTGTAGAGATTACTTAAAAAAATAAAATCTTTTTTTTTTTAAGATTTTATTTATTTATTTGAGAGAGAGAGTGGGGGTAGGAGCAGAGGGAGAGGGACAAGCAGACTCCAGAGAACCCAATTCAGGGCTTGACCGCATGACCCTGAGATCACGACCTTAGCTGAAATCAAGAGTCAGATGCTCAATCGACTGAGCCACCCAGGCACCCCTAAAAAATAAAATCTTTAAAAAAAATAAGAAAATGAATATAAAGCCCTTAGCTCATAGTAAATACCCAAAATCTATTTCCTGAAGACGATGAATCTTATTGTGAAGACTATTTGGCCTAAATTCCTATGGACTGTTTGAGTTGAGAAGGTAAAATAATATTTATTATTACTATTATCATTATTGTTATTAATTATATTAGTATATAATTATCATTATCATTTCAAATAAAGATTAATGACATCTTAAGAATTCCTATGGGAAAGCAAATCTACAGTTTTAAAATCAGGAGAACTTATTTTTAGAGAAGAAGGTGGGGGTTGATCTCAGTAAGGCAAACAAGTGGAACTTTTAGGGTGATTTAATTATAGATACGGAGAAAGAGATACACTTCCTATACAAATACACACACAAATATAGTGCCAACATGAATGATTTTAGTATAAAAATTACTTAGGACTTGCGTTAGTATCATATTTTAATTAAATGCCTTTTAATTCTCATAAATCATGTATATTGGGATCCACTTCTAGGTACTTGGTACAGATTCCGTGATTTTTCTCATAAATGAATTCAGGCAATATTTCTTGGGCATTTTTCTATGTGCTTCGAATACACAAATGAACCCAAAATGATCCTGGCTCACGTTCCATTTCCCTTCTCACACGACACCAGATCTATTAGATGACACTGGTTTTATAATATGCTCTGAGACCCATTAAATAAAGCCCCCCTCTCTGGTATTCTTTTGGACAAACTCCTAGGCTCTCCTTTGCCATCTCTTCTAGTTTATAAATTTTAAAATTGTGTAATTTTATTCCAATCCCTGTTGGGTGTCCAAGTACAATCGCATAATTTAAAAAATATTAGTTAAGATATTACTTAAAATTAAATTTAAATTATTAATATGTTGATTTTATAGTTTTATGTAGAAACTGTGATTTCTGTGGTTAAAATTATTTTTAAATTCTATACGATTTTTGTACCTGATATTAATGGAAAATTTCTTCATTCTAAAATGGTTTTTAGGGGACGCCTGGGTGGCTCAGTTGTTAAGCATCTGCCTTCGGCTCAGGGCGTGATCCCAGAGTCCTGGGATCAAGCCCCACATCCGGCTCCCTGCTCTGCTGGGAGGCTACTTCTTTCTCTCCCACTCCCCCTGTTTGAGTTCCCTCTCTTGTTGGCTGTATCTCTCTCTGTCAAATAAATGAATAAAAAATCTTTAAAAAAATTTAAAAAATTTAAAAATAAAATGGTTTTTAGGGGGGCGCCTCAGTGGCTCAGTCAATTAAGCATCCCGTTCTTGATTTCAGCTTGTGTCCTGTTCTCCCCGCCATGAGATCAAGCCCTTGGGATTCCCTCTCTCTTTCCTCTGCCCCTCCCCACCCCACTCATGCTCTCTCTCTTTCTTTAAAATAAATAAGTAAATCTTAAAAAAATAATAAAAAAAAAAGAAAAAAAATGGTTTTTAAGGATGCCTGGGCAGCTCGGTCAGTTAAGCATCCAACCCTTGATTTCAGCTGGAGTCTGATGTCGGTTTGTGAGATTGAGCCCGGTGTCCAGCTGCATGCTGAGTTCAGAGTCTGCTTGAGATACTCTCTCTCTCCCTCTGCCCCTCCCTGTACTCGTGCAAGCTCTCCCTCTTAAAAATAAATACATCAATAAAAGAAAATAAAATTGTTTTTATTGCTAGTATACTGAAAGAATACTGCCCATTGGATACCTTTCCTTGTATACAACCACCTTATCCAATTTTTTTAGTGATTTTATTAATTTTGTTTTTGCTACTCTAATCTCTTACTGTTATCCAATTACCTTGACTTCTTTTCATACAGAACCTACCAGAGCATTTAAAAAATGTGAATAATGAAACACTGGTTATTCTTGCCTAAAATATTACTGAAAATTAAATGGTCTTTTATTTTTCCCCATAGGATCATATGTTCTATAGAGTTTTGATGCTAGTAAGTTCTTTTACTTTATGCTAACTTTATTTAGTAAAATTTCTAATTACTATCAAATGCTTTTTCAGCATATGTTGATATAATCATATGTTTTTTACTCTTTTATTCGGTGGCATGGCAGATTGGCCAGTAGTTTGAACCACGTATGGATTTCTAAATAAATTTGTTATTCCGTTTTTAGTTTCATTGCTTGGTTCTCTGTGTGTGTATATGAATTAGCCCACAATTTTCTAATTAGCATTAGAACTGGGTTTTAGCTTTAAAGCTCTGTAGCTTCATAAAACAAATTTAGATGATGTATTTTCTAGGGAGTAGCGTATTTTAAATAATATTGAAATTATTTTAAGGGTTAGATTCAGTTGTGAATCTATTTTTTCTGGTGCCTATTTTAATGGTAGCTACTTAATCATATGTTCTGTCTCTTTTAATGGACTTGGTTTATTCATATTTTCTATTTCTTTGAGGTCAATTATAATGATTTATAGATTCCTAGGAAATCATCTTTTTTGCTCTAGGTTTTTGAAATGTTACTATAAAATGTATGCAGTGATCTCTTGATCACATTTATATTTGTTGATACCACCTTAAAATTTCTTGATTTTTTATACATTTTGATCTCTCTGTTTAATTCTTAATTAATCCAACAAGCAGTTTATCTGCCTCACTTGCCTTCTCAGTGAACTGGTTTACATGCCCATATATTTTTTTCCTACAATTTTTGTGTTGTTCTGTGTTGTATTTCATTAACTTCAGGTTTTATCTTCATTAATTTCCTGTATAGAGGTTGTGATTTTATTGTTTTCTTCTCCTTCTTCTTCTTTTTTTTTTTTTTCTTAATTGCTCCAAATGAGTACTTTTTCAGTTTTTTACTATCTTCTTGAATGGTTAAGTCATCTACGACTAGGACTTTGCTTCCTATGCTTTATATTACTTTCTAGATGGCTGGTAAGTTGACTTTTGATTTCCTATTCGATACAAAGGTATATAAATTTAACTTAATGTTCAAGTGGTTAAGATATTTTAGTTAATTTTAAAATAAATTATTTCTAATGTAATTGGATTATTATCAGAGAATGTGGCCTGTGGTAACCATGCTATCCTTTCCTTAAACTTGAATGCATTCTGGTTCTTTTACAATCTCTTTGCACCTCACTTTGTGTGTTGCATACACACATATACATATATATATGTGTGTGTGTGTATATATATAGAGAGAGAGACATACACATACATGTGCGTGTGTGTGTGTGTGTGTGTGAGATATGTGTTTGCCTAATTGCCTCCACTGTGTGGGTGAATTCCTTGAGAGTAGGGATAGTGTTTTATCCTATTTCTATCTCCAATTAAGCACATTGCTGGTACTCAAATCTCCTTTTGATCTGAATTTAATTGGACACAATGAACATACCTCTTAAGCAAGGGCTCTCAGACCCCAGTGCAGGCAATGATTGCGTGAGTGTAGTATATTTAGGTGAAGGTGACTTTGAACTCAAATTCCACTCCATTGGCATTTCTAGCTCCTCCTTGCCCTCCGCCCTCCACCTCCCTCTCCCTGTCCCCAGACCCAATAGTTTCTTTTCCCTGTTGCCAAAATGCCCAG
This sequence comes from Ursus arctos, assembly GCF_023065955.2. Taxonomy (NCBI): domain Eukaryota; kingdom Metazoa; phylum Chordata; class Mammalia; order Carnivora; family Ursidae; genus Ursus; species Ursus arctos. The sequence continues at coordinate 45,144,832 of NW_026622852.1, read as the reverse complement.
GGAATGCAGGGGCATATTCGAAAACGTTGTAAAATCTAGCCATGCAGTGTTTAACAAACAACATAACAAAGGCATCTGTCACAACACATCACCTTCTGTTCCTGGGAGACTTCCGCCAGCACGGTGGCACGCTCCCTGCCTTTTCTCTTCCTCTCTGCTCATTCCCTCTAATTACATGTGGCGTTCTCTCTCCATCACACAATGAAAGAGGTCCTCATTTTGGCAGGAAAACGGAGAAGATTGGCTAGGGAATAAATCCTGCCGCAAGCCACGGTTCCTTCTCAGACTGAGAATTTTGGGCCAAGTCACCTATATGAATTGATTTACAGGCATTGAAAGGCGGCTTCATGCCTAAAAAAGCCCTCTGACTGACAGAAAACAAAAATATCTCTGTTTTCTCACTCTTGTCATTAAAGCCCAAATCTTTAGAACCGCATTCCACGTCCTCATCAATCTGATTCATACCTACTTTTCCATCTCAATCTCCCTTTGCATTTTCTCAAAAACAGAGCTGGCTTCTAACATCTGCATTTTATAGGCTCTTTACACCCCTAGTTTACGCTGCTTCGTCCTCTGGGATGCCAACTCAAGTATAATAATAACATCAATAATAACAGCTGCTTATATTTTGTACGTACTGTGTGCCAGGAACCATGCCAAATGATTTTATGCATTTTTCTCATGGAATGCCTACAATGATCTCATGAAGGATATAGTATTATTTTCCCCATCTGTTAGATAAGGAAACTGGAGTTTAAAAGGAGGTTAAATATAAAGTAAAGTAAAAATAACACCATGCACCCAGAAAATGGATTGCAGAAGTCTGATTTGTAATCTTTGTATTTGCCTACCTGTCGGGTCCCTCTCTCAACCCTGTGAAAACCCAGGTCAGACACCAACTTCCCTGCAAAGCCTGCTCAGATCCCCATCAATGGAATCACTCCTTCCCTATCCATGCCCCCCATCATGTTGTTAGTTCTCCTCTCCTGGTCGATACAGCTGAGCCCACACTGCCCAGAGAAGAAAGGTACCCCTCATGGGACCATGTTTGCTCTCTTTCACGGAAGTGACATTTCAGCAAGCAGCTCATTATTCTTCTGTTCCTGGAGGTGTATGTTTCAATTAAGATCTGCATTGCATTCAGGTAAGAGGAAGGCCAGATAAATCAACTTTCAGATTCCAATTACCTTTTAGCCAGTTTTGAAAGCTAACTGGTATATGGGTTCCATCCTTCCTTACTCCTTGAAATATGTATTATTTTTCTTCCAATTACACTCACTGACAACCAACTGCATTATAGCCAATATTCTTGAAATAATGAGGGCTTAATGATACTGACAGCATTTGAGCCTTTTTAGAATATTGCTTCAACTTCTTCTTTGTTATTCAATCCATTTATTAATTCATCAAATATTTACTGAACACCTATTACCTTCCAGGCCCTGCCTAGGTGTTGGAGACTCATCAGCAAACAATCTAGACATGGCCCCTGTTCAAAAGAGCTTACTGTCTAATCACATTTGCAGCCCAGTTGGCAGGAAGAAAATGTAACAGATTAGAGAATAAAGCTAAGTATTCCTAAAATAATAGTTTACATTAATTCAGCTTATTCTTTTGTTTTAACAATGTGCTTTACAAAGATTATTGTATGTTTAGAAGATCAGTTCCATCACTGTCTGCTATTTTACAGGTTACTTCTTTAAAAAAAAAAGATTTTATTTATTGGGGTGCTGGGTGGCTCAGTTGGTTAAGCATCTGCCTTTGGCTCAGGTCATGATCCCAGGATCCTGGGATCAAGCCCCACATTGGTCTCCCTGATCAGCAGGAAGCCCGCTTCTCCCTCTCCCTCTGCTGCTCCCCCTGCTTGCAGACACACTCCCTTTCTCTCTGTCAAATAAATAAATAAAATCTTTTAAAAAAATAAAATATTTTATTTATTTATTTTGGGGGGGGGAGAGCAGAGGGAGAGAGAGAATCCCAAGCAGACTCTGAGCTAAGCGAGGAGCCCAATGTGGGGCTTGATCCCAGAATCCTGAGATCATGACCTGAGCTGAAATCAAGAGTCAGAAGCTTAACTGACTGAGCCACCCAGGTGTCCCTACAGGTTACTTCTTGAGATGCATCCTATTGTTATCTTTATTCTAAGGTGAGAAAACTGAGGCTCTGAGAAATTAGGAAACTTGTCCAGTTTCGCGGAGTTGGAAAATGGTAGAGCCGAGACGGGCTCAAATGGGGCTGACCAGGTTCTGTGCTGCTAACTGCCCCATTCGTGCTAGAGCAGCCCAGACTCCCGGAAGTAGCTGGTGCTCCCTTTACGCTGTGATAACAAACCACTTACCCCTAGAGTGTCCAACCTCTCCCTCAAGAGAAACCTATTTGCCATACCTTCCACGCCAATACTACAAAAAGTGGTATATATTAAGAAAGAAAAGGATGACTAATGCTGACCCAGCTCGCAATGTTCTGCTTAGCTGAAGATGTAAAGCATAGACACAAGCAAAGATAAGTAACAACACAAAAGACACAAAATAAGTCCACCTGTATATACTACAAATGTTTAGGAAAGGGTGAAGTTGGAGTTACGCAAAGAGAATAACCAGAAGGGACTATGAAAGAAAATCAAGAGGGTGAATACAGGCAAGGCTTGGTATGTTCAGGGCTTGGTATGATTTCAGTAAGAGAATATGAAGAGAACATAGCAGAACGCACAGCTGGTGTGAAAAAAAATATTAGAGAGAGAGGAATTCAGGAGATTTTCAGTTTTTGGTAAGGAGGCCAGTTTAGCTATAATCAGATCTCTATTATGAAGGACCAATGAGAAGCACTACAAGAAGTATGGGAACTGAGTGTGGAATGAGCGTTTGGCTGGAAGTTCTCTCCCTGGTCTTAAGCAAACATACAACTTGGAATAAGAAGCATCCACAATTATATGGAAAAGTGATCAACAATGAGCAGAAACAACTGAAAACTCTTTCCTTTATATTTGGTCTTATTAAACATTTTAATATTCACCATTTAATCTGATAATTTCAGTAATCCCTTGATATAAATATTGTTGATTTCCCTATGATCTAGGTATCATTTTAAGAAGGAGAAAATGAGAAATCAGAAACATCAAAAGATTTACTTAGTAGCATCAACCTAGGAAGAAGCAGGACTTGAATCCAGGTCAGCTGGCTTCAGCTAGGAGCAACTAAAAGACCGATACTATGTTTCAGGGTAGGATGCAAGAAAGGAAAGGTCAAAGTTGATTCCAAGCAAATTAGACAATAGTTTTTCCTGGTTGAAAAGCATGTGTACAGATGTGTATGGCATGGCTGGGCTCTGAAGCACTGAAGTCACAAACTTCTGGGCTCGCTGTTAGCCTGATGGTCCCAACTCCCCCCTCCCACTTCAACCAGATAGTTTTAATAACCTCTATCACCAGAGCTATAAACAAACGAACGAAAAAAAAAATCAGAAAACATCTGTATTACAGGATGTTATTAAAAATAAAATACCTGGGGCTCTGTGTTAAAAAGCAAATTATTGCTATCTTGGGAATACTTCCATTGGATTGAATTCTTCAGTGTCTACTCCATGATCATTTTTTCTCCCCCCAAGAAAGAGAAGGCAAAAAGGAAGAAAACCCAACCAACATATTTCAATAACAAAGTAGCCACACCAAATCCCCATGGTGCTGGTAAGCAGCAGAGAAGCAATCAGAAGGAAGGGGAAAAGTTCAGCAGGAACCAGTCTAAAAAATAGCAAGATGTAGTTTGACAAACACCAGTCTGCTACTGCCACTGCCTTGAGTGGCCAGTTCCCCCTCAGAGTGACACTTTTCAATTATGAGACGGTAGCAGAGAGCATTCTGGGCGTATCTGCAGCTGGCTGCTATTTCCTTGCTCAATTTTTTACACATGCCAGGAAAATGAACCCTTGTTTCTACAGCCACTCTTTTACAAACAGTAATAGTAAAAGAGTGGTATGGTATGGGAGAATATATATATATATATATATATATATATATATATATATATATCTGGTAATGGCAATCTACTATATGCCAAAATGATGGTCAGCAAAATTTCCTAGAGAAAAGATCTCTGATCTGATTCTGGTGGGGTTGATTAAGGTTAATGTTAGCTTTAAGATGAAATGAAAAACATTTCAGACAGAAGAAAAATGAATGCACATTTCTTGAAAGCTTCAATAAGTACTGCATATTCATGAACTAATAAGCAATTTGGTGTGACTAGTTCATAGTGTGCGTGTTGGGAGTAAGAACAGAATTGGGAGAGAATTAGGAAGAGAGGAGTAGATATAACTGATCACCTACCCTTCTATAAACTATTGATACATGTTTGAATGTATCAATGAAATGATACACAAGCAATTAATCCAGTACTGAGAACAGTGGCTTGCTCAAAGTAATTAATATTTTGTTAAATTGAATTTTGTCAACTCTGCAAATCTTATAATATTAGACTCATACTAAAAATCCTATTACAGTGATGGGCATTTAAGATATGTTCCTTGACTTTAAGAAGCTTAAGCTTTCTCTACTTAGAGAAAAATAAAGTTGCAACCTTACAACAAAAAACTAAAGAATCCAAATTAATATCCAAATATCAAAAAAAAAATGGTAGGGGTAAAACATATGTGCTGTAGAATAATGGAGGAGAGGGAGATCCCCTAATGGGTTGAGTTTCCATGGATGATAGCTTAAAAAGTATGGAGACCAGGTAGAACAAGTAGGAGTTGGAGAAGGTTATATAGGTGTAAGGGATAAGAATGAATGAGGTATCAGCCTTGGGTGAGTCTACCATGGAAAGGACAATTTGCAGGGATTAGCCTAATCAAATAGTGAGGTGATTCTTTGGATGTGATTAATCAGCATAAAGTAGAGGAGAATACACTTGCTTTGGAAGGAAAACCTTTAGATTTGAGCTTCATATTTGCCACTTACTATGTGTCTTAGAGACCAATTATCTACCCCTTGTTGGAATAGGTACTGCTTTATCTGCCTTGCAACTCACCCCTTCTTGGAAAGGTTGCTTCTTCTCACATTCAAACTAGATGCTTGCACAGAGACTGCCATACTCATATATGGTGGGTTTTCGTTCATATTTTCATATATTTCTTTTTCTTTTACTCAAGTATAATTAACATATAGTGTTATATTAGTTGAAGGTATACAATATAATGATTCAACAATTCTATATATTTCTTAGCGCTCATCAACGTAAGTGTACACTTAATCCTCTCTATTTCATGTACCTCAACCAACCTCCCCCTGGCAATTTGTTTCTTAAATTCTACATAGAAGTAAAATCATATGGTATTTCTCTTTGTTTGATTGACTTATTTCACTTAGAATTATACCCTCTAGATCCATCCATGTTGCTGCAAATGGCACGATTTCATTCTTTTTTATGGCTGAATAATATTCGTGTGTGTGTGTGTGTGTGTGTGTGTGTGTGTGTGTGTGTAGTAGCATTTTCTTTATCCATCCATCTATCCACAGACACCTGGGCTGCTTCCATGTCTTGGTTATTGTAAATAATGCTGCAATAAACATTTATTAATCAGTGCTTTCATTCTCTTTGGGTAAACATCCAGTAGTGGAATTACTGAATCATATGGTAATTCTATTTTTTAATTTTTTGAGGAACATCTATACTATTTTCCATACTAGCTGCACCAATTTACATTCCCACCAATAGTGCACCAATGCATAAGAGTTCCTTTTTCTCCACATCTTCACCAACACTTGTTATTTCTCCCAACTTTGATTTTAGCCATTTTGTCAGGTGATATACCGTGCAGTTTTAATCTGCATTTCCCTGATGATTAATGATGTTAAGCATCTTTTCATGTGTCTGTCAGCCATCCTTATGTCTTCTTTGGGGGAAAAAAAAATCAGATCCCCTGCTTATTTTTAATTAGATTATTTGTGGGATTTTTGGTATTGGGAATATGTGTTCTTTACATATTTTAGATATTAACCTATTATCAGATATATCATTTGCAAATATTTTCTCCCATTTAGTAAGTTGCCTTTTTGTTTCGTTGATTGTTTCGTTTGTAGCCCAAAATCTTTTAATTTTGGTTTAGTCCCAATAGTTTAATTTTGCTTTTGTTTCCCTTGCCTCAGGAGACATACCTAGAAAGATATTTCTTTTTTTTTTAATGATTTTTTATTATATTATGTTAGTCACCATACAGTACATCCCCGGTTTCCGATGTATAGTTCGATGGCTGTTGTCAAAGAGAATATTACCTATGTTTTCTTCTAGGAATTCTATGGTTCCTGGTTTCACATTTATGTCATTAATCCACTTTGAGTTTATTTTTTGTGTAATGTAAGAAAGTGATCCAGCTTCATTCTTTTGCATGTAGCTTTACAATTTTCCCAACATCATTTATGGAAGAGACTGTCTTTTCCCCAGTGTATATTCTTGTCTCCTTTGTCATAGATTAACTGACCATAAAAGGGTGGAATTTTTTTTTTTTCTGGACTCTGTTCTGTTGATCTATGTGTCTATTCTTGTGCCAGTACTGTATTGTTTTGATTACTGTAGTATAATCTTGAAATCTGGGATTGCAGTACCTTCAGCTTTGCATTTTTCAAGATTTCTCTGGCTATTTGGGGTCTTTTGTGGTTCCATACAAATTTTAAGATAATTTGTTCTAGTTCTGTGAAAAATATTGTTGTTATTTTGATAAACACTGCATTAAATTTGTAGATTGCTTTGGGTAGTAGGCACGTTTTAAAACTATTGGTTCTTCCACTTCATGAGTGTGGGGTATCTTTCATTTGTTTCTGACATCTTCAATTTCTTTCAATGCTTTATACTTTTGCAGTAAAGATCGTTCACCTCCTTGGTTAAGTTTATTCCTAGGTATTTTATGCTTTTTGGTGCAGTTGTAAATGGGATTGTTTTCTTAAATTTTCTTTCAGCTACTTCATTATTAGTGTATAGAAATGCAACAGATTTCTGTATGTTAATTGTATATCCTGAGACGTTACTGAATTCAGTTAACAGTTCTAATAGTTTTTTGGTGGAGTTTTGGGGGATATATATATATATATAAACTCACATCTCCTGCAAATAGTGAAAATTTTACTTCTCCCGTGGCGCGCTGGATGCGTTTTATTCCTTCTTCTTGCCCACCTGCTGTGGCTAGGACTTCCAATTCTATGTTGAATAAAAGTAGTGAGAGTGGACATCCTTGTCTTTTTCCTGATCTTAGAGGAAAAGTTCTTATTTTTTCCCCATTAAGGATGATGTTAGCTGTAAGTTTTTCATATATGTCCTTTATTATGTTGAGATATGTTCCCTTTCAACCTACTTTGTTGAGAGTTCTCATCATGAATGAATGTTGTACTTTTCAAATACTTATTCTGCAACTACTGAGATGATTATATGGTTTTTGTCCTTTCTCTTATCAATGTGATAAATCACATTGATTGATTCATGAACCCTGAGCAATACTTGCATCCCTGGAATAAATCCCACTTGATCATGGTGAATGATTTTTTAAAATGTGTTGTTGGGTTCAGTTTGCTGATATTGCATTGAGGATTTTTGGATCTATGTTCATCAGAGATACTGGCTTGTAGGTTTTTTTGTTTGTTTTTTGTGGTTTTTTTTTTTTTTTTTGGTAGTGTCTTAGGATCAGGATAATGCTGCTCTTACAGAATGAATTTGGAAGCTCTCCTTCCTCTTCTATTTTTTTGGAATAGTTTGAGAAGAATAGGTATTAAATCTTCTTTAAATATTTGGGAGAATTCACTTGGGAAGCCATCTGATCCTGCACTTTTGTTTGTTGGGAGTTTTTTGATTACTGACTCAATTTCATGGCTAGTCAATGGTCTGTTCAGATTTCCTATTTCTTCCTGATTCAGTTTTAGAAGGTTATATGTTTCTAGGAATTTATCCATTTCTTCTAAGTTGTACAATTTGTTGGCATATAATTTTTCATAATGTTCCCTTTTAATCTTTTGTATTTCTTTGGTGCCAGTTGTTATTTATCCTTTTTCTTCTCCTTCTTCTCCTTCTTCTCCTTCTTCTCCTTCTTCTTCTTCTTCTTCTTCCTCTTCTTTTTTTTTTAATTTGACAGAGATAGAGATAGCCAGTGAGAGAGGAAACACAAGCAGGGGGAGTGGGAGAGGAAGAAGCAGGCTCCCAGCGGAGGAGCCTGATGTGGGGCTCGATCCCAGAACGCCGGGATCACGCCGGGATCACGCCCTGAGCCGAAGGCAGACGCTTAACGACTGAGCCACCCAGGCGCCCCTATTTCTCCTTTTTCAATTCTGGTTTTATTTATTTGGGTCCTCTCTCTTCTTTTTCTGATGTGTCTGGCTACAGGTTTATCAATTTTGTTGATTTTTTTCAAAGAATCAGCTCCTGGTTTCATTGATCTGTTCTATTTTTCTTTGGCTCCTATTTCACTTCTATTCTAATCTTTAAATTTCCTTTCTTTTACTGGTTTTGGGCTTTGTTTCTTCTTTTTTTCTAGGTCCTTTAGATATAAGGTTAGGTTGTTTATTTGAGATTTTTCTTCTTTTTTGAGGTAGGCATTTATTGCTATAGTCTTCCTTCTTATAACAGAAAGAATTTTCGCATCTCAAAGATTTTAGAACATTGTTTTTTTCTTCATTTTTCTTTGTTTCCATGCAGTTTTAAAATTTCTTCTTTGATTCTTGGCTGTCCCAGTCATTATTTAGTAGCATGTTATATAGCTTCCATGTACTTGTGGTCTTTCCAGATTTTTTTTCTGGTGATTGATTTCCAGTTTCATACTATTGTGGTTGGAAGAGAGGTATGATATAATTTTAATCTTTTTAATTTATTGAGACTTGTTCTGTGGCCTAACATGATCTATGCTGGAAAAAGTTCCATGTGCTCTTGAAAAAAAAATGTGTATTCCACTGTTTTTGGATAGAATGTTCTGAAAATGTCTGTTAGGTCCATCTGATCCAATGTGCCATTCAAAGTCACTGTTTCCTTCTTGATTTTCTGTCTCTCTAGATGGTCTATCCATTGATGTAAATGGGGAGTTAAAACCTCCTAACATTATTTTATTACTGTCAATTTTTTAAAAAAAATGTCTGTTAATAGTTTATGTTTTTAGGTGCTCCCATGTTGGATACATAGATACTTTCAATTGTTATATCCTCTCATTGAATTGTTCCCTTTATGATTATGTAATGGTTTTTTTTTTTAAAGATTTTATTTATTTATGTGACAGAGAGACAGCCAGCGAGAGAGGGAACACAAGCAGGGGGAGTGGGAGAGGAAGAAGCAGGCTCATAGCGGAGGAGCCTGATGTGGGGCTTGATCCCAGAACGCTGGGATCACGCCCTGAGCCGAAGGCAGACGCTCAACCGCTGTGCCACCCAGGCGCCCCTTGATTATGTAATGTTCTTCTTTGTCTCTTGTTATAGTCTTTGTTTTAAAGTCTGTTTTGTCCAGTATAAGGATTGCTATCCCAGCTTACTTTTGCTTCCATTTGCAAAAGTGTTTTCATCCCTTCACTTTCAATCTGCATGTGTCTTTAGGTCTGAAGTGAGTCTCTTGGAGGCAGCATATAGATGAGCCTTGCTTTTTTTATACATTTGGTTACCCTATGTCTTTTGATTGGAGCACTTTGTCTATTTACATTCAAAGTAATTACTGAGAGGTATTTATTCATTGCCATTTTGTTACTTATTTTATGGTTGTTTTTGTAGTTTCGTCTCTGTTCCTTTCTTCTCTTGCATTTTTCCCTTGCAGTTTGATGAATTTCTTTGGTGATACACTTGGATTACTTTGTCTTTAGATTTTGTGTATCTATTATAGGTTTTTTATTTGTGGTTATCATTAGGCTCATCTATAACATCTTACGTCTATAACAGTCCATGTTAAGTTGATGGTCACTTAAATTTGTACCCTTCTAAAAATACTTAATTTTTACTCTTCCTCCCCCACTTTTATGTATATTATACTTTATGTCCTCTTATTTTGTGAATCCTTTGACTAGTTTTTATAACTAGTTTTACTGCTTTTGTGCTTTACCCTCCACATTGATTTTATGAGTGATCAGTCTACTACTTTTATTATGTTTGTATTTACCTGTCATTTTTTTTCCTTTCTTAATTTTCTCCCTTCTAATTATGACCTTTTCTTTCCACTCAAAGAATTCCTTCTAACATTTCTCATAAGGCTGGTTTAGCAATGATGAACTTCTTTAATTTTTATTTGTCTGGGAACCTCTTTATCTATCTCTTCTTCTATTCTGAATGATAGTCTTGCTGGGTAGAGTATTATTTATTGCAGGTTTTTTTTTTTTTCTTTCGGCACATTGAATACATAATGGCACTTCTTTCTGGCCTGCAAAGTTTTGCTAAAAAATCAGCTGATAGCCTTATGGAGTTTCCCTTACATGTAGCTACTTTCTTTCCTCATGCTTCTTTTAAAATTCCCTCTTTATCACTACTTTTTTGCTATTTTAATTGTTATGTGTCTTGGTGCGGACCTCCCTGGGGTGATTTTGCTGGGGGCTCTTTATGCCGCCTAGATCTGGATGTATGTTTCCGACCCTGGATTAGGGAAGTTTTCAGTTATTATTTCTTTAAATAAATTTGCTGCCCCCTTGCCTCTTTATTTTCCTTCTGGAGTCCCTATACTGCAAACGTTATTACACTTGATGATGTTGCTAAGTTCCCTTAACCTATTTTCATTTTTTATTCTTTTTTTTTTCTTTTTGCTGTTTGGCTTTGTTATTATCCGTTACCCTGTCTTCCATCTTATGCATCCGTTCTTCTGCCTACTCTAACCTACTTTTGATTCTCCTTAGTGCATTTTTAATTTCAGTTACTAAGTTCATCAGTTGATTGGTTCTTCTTTATATTCTCAAGCTCTTTACTGAAGGTCTCACTGAAATCCCCTACTCTTTTCTCAAATTCAGTATCTTTTTTGGTAAAGATTTAGTCTCTTTATTTTTTATTATTTATTTGAGAGAGAGAGAAAGAGTGCAAGCATGAGTTGGGGGTGAAGTAGAGGAGGAGGGAGAGGGATAAGTAGACCCAGTGCTGAGCACAGAGCCCAATGCAGGGCTTGATCCCAGAATCCCAAGATCATACCTGAGCTAAAACCAAGAGTCAGACTCTTAACTGAATGAGCCACCCAGGCACCCCTCAGTAATATCTTTTTTTAAAAGATTTTATTTATTTATTTATTTATTTATTTATTTATTTATTTATGAGAAACATAGAGAGAGCAGGAGTGGGGGCGGTGAGGGGCAGAGGGAGAGGAAGAGGGAGAAGCAGATTCCCTGATGACCAGGGAGCCTAACTAGAGACTCAATCCCAGGACCCTGAGATCATGACCTGAGCTGAAGGCAGATGCTTAACTGTCTGAGCCACCCAGTAAGTATCTTTATGACCATTACTTTAAATTCTTTGTTAAGCGTACTGCTTATTTCCATTCATTCAGTTCTTTCGCTGTGGTTTTATCCTGTTCTTTCATTTGGGACATATTTCTCTATCTCCTCAGTTTGTATAACTTTCTGTGTTTCTTTCTATGTATTAGGAAAGTCAATTATGTCTCCTTATCTTGAAAGTAGTGGCCTTATGAAGAAGAGGTCCTGTGGTATCCTGTAGCGCAATGTTCCCTGCTCATCAGAACCAGGTGCTTCAGGGATGTCTCCTATGTGGGTTCCATGTGATCTACTATTGTGTCTAAACCTCTTTTGCCTTCAGTCCAGTCAGCTGCAATGACTCCTTCTGCCTATTGTGGGCTGGGTTTTGTACTTGTGTTGTTAAGGGGCCAGTCTGGTGCTGTCATGGGCTTGTAGTTGGGCTGTGTCTGGTGACAAACCAGACGCCTGCTCCTAGTTCACCTACTGGGGCTTCAATAGTACCGACCTATCTTGGTCCTTGAAAGCTTTTTGTTCATGGGCAGAGCCAGCAGTTAGACCAGATGCCTACCCCCAAGGGCTGCAGATACACTGGTTGGCAGGAAACTCTCTCTGCACTGGAAGTTCTAAGGTCTGGCCGCTGGAACTGCAAGTGTATTGGTGTGTGTGGTTATCTTCTCCTCTCCCCAAGGCTGGAGTGTCTTTGAGTGGTGCTGGTCCCTGCTGGGCTAAGTAGGATGTGATGTGGAAGAAGGCCTTTTGTAGGGACTCCTGCTGTGTAGTATGGGTTGGATGGGGAAAGTCTGCAGGAGAATGCAAGTGGTGTTAGCAAGGTAGCTGGAGAGTGTTTATGTTAAATCCTGAAAGTGTCCAGCTATCAAAGTTGAATGGTGGGGGGAGGGGATAAATGGCACCCACTAGAAATTTTGTTCTCCGAGAAATCTCCTAAAGATTCTTGTTCCTCAAGCATGTGTTCTGAGATTAGTAAATAAATCTTCATGTATACCCCAGGTGCTTTTCAAACTGCTGCTTTTATGCTCTATCATGGAAGGGCTGTTTATTATGCTGTCCAAGGGGTGGAACTCAGTTTCCTATTGTCTTCCACCTCTCCCAGATCTAAGCCCATTAATTTTAAAAGTATCTGGAGTTAAGCCCCACTGGCTGTAAAAACTCATGAAGTTAAGCCCCACTGGTTTTCAAAGCCAAATATTTTGGGGACTTGTCTTCCCAGTGCACGTACCTGCTGCTTAGCTGCTTGCAGTGGGGTCTACTCTCTCTTTCTCCATGTTGTGCTGTCCCTCATGTTTTTGGTTAATCTTGCAGGGAGTTTGGTTCCTGACCATGCCTCTGCCCTTCTTATCCTTTTGGATGCAGCCTCCTTCCTACAATTAACTGTGGAAGGCCTGTTTGATTAGTCTTGAGGTCATTTTCTGGGTTAGCTGCACTGATGTGGCTGTTATCCAGGTGTGTCTGTGGGACAAAGTGAGCTTAGGATCCTCCTGCCCTGCCATCTACCTAGAAGTCTCATACTCTTAAAAGTTTTATCTCACCCTACAACCATTGGTCACATTCATTGGTACAGAAATGAGCACCTTTCTCAAGCTGGGCTAACCAGAGTTCTTCCCAGGAAATTTATATTTCAATTACATTAAGGAAAGAGTCTTCTTTCTGTGATGTGAGTTACAAGATGTAAAAGTGGAGAGCTGTCAGCATCCATGTTTTTACAATATTGAAGTAGTTGTTCTGCAATGACAGAGAATAAATATAATATGCAGAAAGAAGCCACAGGAACAGGTGGAAACAGACCTAGCAGGAGTGAATTCCCTGAGTTTTGTTGACTCTGACACCCAGATTTATCTATTTCTTTTTGTGGTGTGTGTGTCTATCCTTTTGTTTGATTCTTTGAGATCCTTCCAATAAATCCTCCATTTTGCCTAAGTTAGCACAACTTGAGCTTCTTTCTCTCTCTGTAACCAAAATAATCCCAACTAACACATTTCTAAAGAACGCCATCATTCCTAAGACGGAAGCAGCAATCCTTCGTCTAAACAGGCTTTTGAAAACCGAATGAGTGTGCATGAGAGTAGCACACTAAACACATATAAGTTGCTGCTGTTATTATTATTGAAGAAAAGAGTAGGTAGTTTGGTCCAAGAGCATGCACATCTAGTTTTGAACCAGTAACCTTACTCCAAAATAATCTCAAAGCACAGATGTGTGTGTGTGTGTGTGTGTGTGTGTGTGTGTGTGTGTGTGTGTGTAAAACAGGATGCTGAACAGAAATGTACATATCAGCTTGCTGACAGTAATCCTCAATGCAGACCTCTCTTGTAAACAGTGATAGCATAGCACTCAGTTTCAAGTCCAAAATAAGATCTGCCCCCTCCCCAAGTATAATTTTTTCTAGCACTGGCAATCACCCAAGGAGAAGAACATCTTGGTGTGTGAGTAAAAGGAAATGGAAAACTGTAAACATCAGATACTCAGGGCTTGGCTACAGAAAGGCGAGAGAGAGCAGTCCACTCCTGGACTGCTAGTGATCCTGCTTACTAGTAAGTAAGACTCCATCATTCACACTCCAAAGATTTGTCCCCATCCTGTTACTCTGCTCTCCCATAAAGAGGGGCAAGGACAGACTCTGGTTCAGGTCACTGCAGTGCTCTCCTGCCAAGATTCTTGTCAAGACCTATTTTCTGTAGTCTCCCGAGTGACCCTGTATCTGTTGACTTTTACATTCCAGTTTCTTCATTTGATATCTTAAGAATAATGATGTCTCACCTTCCTAATCACTTAGAGAATTAAGAGATAAATCATATCCTTACTAATGAGATTAATTATTTAGCACATAGTAGGTTTTAATAAATATAAATTTGTCTTCCTCTAGATAGCATGACCCTAACGGATGGCTCAACCTTTACTAAAATGACTTCTTCCTAATTGGTTTTGCTCCATTTTTGTCACAAAAATTAGACTTGGATGTAGGATTTTTAGTTTTCCCTCAGCTTTTCCATTGGTCTAAAATACCTGCAACAATAAGGAACAGATAATACCATCTCTTTGTTAACTTTAGTGCTCTGGGCTGAGAAAGGGAAAATTATGTAACCAAGAGACATAGTTCAGACTGTAATTATGATTATTATTAACTATAATAATAGGTCATAATAGCATTTGCTAACAACACCACTAGAACTCTGCCTAGGCCTCATTAATCTGGACCTTACTAATATGCAATATGTACTTATTTGACAATGGTTAGACAAAAGTTCTCCCCCAAATGATCTCTGAGTTTAATTTTTAATGCAATTCAAAAATATTTGGTAAAAGCATGATTGTCTAGCTAGGCTAGGCTCAAACATAGTAATTAATGGGTCTCTAGGCTACAAAGTCAGGCTTACCTGGATTTAAGTCCTGTAACTGCCATGTTTATATTTGTGTGAATTTGGTTAAATCTAATTTTTTTTCATTAATAAAATAGATACAATGATGACAGAGTTGTTATGATTCTTACAGGGCTGTAATACAAATATGCCATGAGCACTCAATATATCATAAATACCATTTTTATCATTCTTTTTTTTTTTTTAAGATTTTATTTATTTATTTGACAGAGAGAGAGACAGCCAGCAAGAGAGGGAACGCAAGCAGGGGGAGTGGGAGACGAAGAAGCAGGCTCCCAACAGAAGAGCCTGACGTGGGGCTCGATCCCAGAACTCCGGGATTACGCCCTGAGCCGAAGGCAGACGCTTAACGACTGAGCCACCCAGGTGCCCCCCATTTTTATCATTCTTGTCAATAATGATGATAATGAATAAGTCAGAGAGTACGTATCTAAAATAGAGAAGGGAATAATTATGGCATTATAGAGTAAAATACTGTAGTAGAAATATTTACATAGTGTTATGAGACCATAAATGGTTTTCCAATTAATTCTATACGAAGAAGTCAGGAGAGGGGTTGCTATCTGAACAGTGTTGAAGGAGTATTCTTGCTCTGATGTGCAAGGAGACAAAGTGATTCAAGGCATAAAAAAGAATACTCATCATTCTGGAAAATATAACAATCTGGTGTCATGAAGACAAGGATTATCATAAAGATAAAATTGTAAAGATACGCAAAAGGAAGAACTTACTGAATACGTTAACAAAATAAACACTTTTTCCCCCCCTCCCAGTTGAAGATGCTTTTAAAAACCCTAACAGAATAATTTTAAAACCTGTGAATAGTGATGATCATATATCTGGTCTACTTATTAAAAAATATTTTAAGCCTTGGTAGCACTGCTAGCAGTGAATTTATGCTGTAGTCTCCATATGACATAAAACAAACATATTTATTTGAAAAGACTCATCAGTTTATTTATTTTTTGTTGTTGTTTTTTTCAATATGAGATGAGGGTTATACCCTGTTAACTGAGACAGAAGAGAGTTGTCCATGTAACTACTACTTTGTGGGGGGTTTTTAAATTATTATTGTTTTAACATGTTTCTCAGTTTTATTGAGGTATAACTGACAAAAGTGTAAGATATTTGAAGTGTACAACATATGATGTGTACAACATGATACCTTGTGAAAGGACCACCCCATCGAGTTAACACATCCGTCACCTCATGGATCTCTTTCTCTCACACACATTGTGCCAAGAGAGTAGAACTTAATGTTCTCTCTCTCTCTCAAGAGAGAGACATTTCAATTGTACAACTCGGTGTTATGAACTGTAGCCAACACATCATACAATAGGTCCTCAGACCTTATTCATCTTAGAACTAAAAGTTTAGATGTTTCATTTCTTTAATTTTCTCCCATTCATCTGGGTAAGATTTGACTACTGAAACCCCTGTGAAGGACAGACAAATTATGAATCACTTTGAGGAAGTTACTTAACTCCTTTAGCTCAGTGACCTCAGCTTCACAATGGAGAGCATAGTATATATCTAATCCATCTCCCAGAAATGAACAGGGGCTGGTCTGAATCATTGTTTATGTGACCACATACTTTTATATGACTTCTTTGAGAGCAGATTCCTTATCAAAATCTCCCTCTCATCCCCAGACACTGGTAGATAATTGGTGGTTCATAAATGTCATACAGAATAAATGGAAGTAGGTCTGCAGTAGAAACAGCATACTGTGCTATACGAATGTAAGTTATTATCACGCTGAAAAACATCATCGAGGTGGCCTCCTTTCTACAACGTTGAAAAACAATGCTACAAATATCCATAAAGAACAAAAATACTGGAAAGAATCCAATATTTCCCATCAGCATAAAGTGTGTGTATTAGATAGCAAATGGCCATTTCCTTCCACATTGTCTCTAAGATTCAGTCCCCAAGGCACAGAATGGTTCTATGGCCATCTGCAGTTCCAAACAAAATTGAAGAGTTGTGTCTGGACTGCTGCTAGTGCAGCTATGGGCAAAATCAACTATTAAATGATCTCTGACTTCACAGAGTGAGACTCCAACTGTCTCAAACAAGGGAACTTAACATAACAACCAAACCTCCTCCATTGTTGTAGCAAGAGAAAACACCAAAAATGACAACAGAATGACACCATACTCACAGCCTGAATGAGAAAAAAGTTTGATGGGAACGGATGAGAGGAAAACACCTTCGGTGAGTACCTTCCATTTTCCAGGAACTAACACATATCACCACATTATCATGATAAGCCCCAAAGCAAGGCATCCTTATGCCCATTTCAAAGATAAGAACAGCAGGGTAAAGAGAGGTTAAGTAACTGTTTATTATTTTTTTAAAGATTTTATTTATTTATTTGACAGAGAGAAAGAGGGTACAAGCAGGGGGAGCAGCAGGCAGAGGGAGAAGCAGGCTCCCGCTGAGCAAGGAACCTGATGAGGAACTTGATCCCAGGACTCTGGTTCTGGGATCCTGACCTGAGCCAAAGGCAGACACTTAATGGATTGAGCCACCCAGGTGCCCCAAGGTTAAGTAACTGTTTAAAGTCTTACACAGAGTAAGTGGCAGAACTAATATTTCAGTGACCACCATCTTACTCCAATTCCCTTTTCCTTTTTGTTCAACAGCTTTTCCAAAGCATCTTTCTCTTAACTTAAAATTTACATGGAAAGAGTTGCTGGATAAAATAAGTTTAGGAAACTATGTTAATGCAAGTTAAACAGCCTTAATTATGATAATCTGCATTGAGAGTTTCCAAGATGGAAATATAGAAAGTATAACCTCATAACATATATTTCAACTTGCCCTCTTTCTTTTCTTATTTTTAAAAAATCCCCACAGAGGTTTACAGCCACCTGTGTTTATTCATTTATTCAGTCATCCAAAAATATTTATCAAATGGCTATTATGTAATCTAAACTTGGGGAAAAAATGGGTAAGATTTTCATCATTAACAATTGAGTCAGTTTAATCAATAGTAAAATTCACAATCCGCTGGATAGTGTCAAGACTGCATTGAGTTTACTCTGATTCTGCCCCCAGGAGTATACGTGGGTGGAAAACAATCAAAGAAGTAATTATCATTATATATAATGTGTGCTGTATATACATATATATATATATATATATATATGCTATATATATATATATATATATATATATATATATATATATATATATATATGGGATAAAAAAGAAAAGAGCAGAAAAAGAAAGGATAGGGACGCTTGGGTGGCTCAGTCGTTAAGCGTCTGCCTTTGGCTCAGGGCATGATCCTGGATCCCTGGGATCGAGCCCCACATCAGGCTCCTCCGCTGGGAGCCTGCTTCTTCCTCTCCCACTACCCCTGCTTGTGTTCCCTCTGTCGCTGGCTGTCTCTATCTCTGTCAAATAAATAAATAAATAAAATCTTAAAAAAAAAGAAAAGAAAAAGAAAGGATAAGGAGTAGGTAAATGGGGAGGGGAGATACAGTCATAAAGACCTTAATGAGAAGGTAAAAATTAAACTATACCTAAGTGATGAGAAGTAGCTAGCCATATCCAACATGAGTTCAGAGAGGTCAGAGGCAAACAGGGTTCAGTTTATATAATCTTGAAAATTTTGATAAGGAATTTGGGCTTTCCGTGGTGTTCAACAAGAAACTGCTAAGATAATTTAAGCAGGGAGCATAACAGAGTCTGACTCACATTTTCAAATAATCATTCCTGCTGATGAAGAATGGACTGCAGGTGCCCAGGAATGAAGCAGAGGATACACCGAGAGGCAAAACAATGAAAAGAAAATGCCTGCCTGTGTTAAGATGGCCTGGTAGAAGTGGAGAAAAGTGGATGAATTCAGGACCTATTTTTATTTTATTTATTTATTTATTTTTTAAAGATTTTATTTATTTGACAGAGAGAGAGACAACCAGCGAGAGAGGGAACACAAGCAGGGGGAGTGGGAGAGGAAGAAGCAGGCTCATAGCGGAGGAGCCTGATGTGGGGCTCGATCCCATAACGCCGGGATCACGCCCTGAGCCGAAGGCAGACGCTTAACCGCTGTGCCACCCAAGCACCCCAGGACCTATTTTTAAATAAGGCAAGATAACTTGATGAAGTATTGTACTGGGGAACAGGGTGTGATAGTGAGGGAAAAGGAAATATTGAGATTAATTCCCAGGCTTCTGCCTTGAGCACAGCTGGGAATATCACATACAGAGATGGGAAAGAAGACTAAGGTAGTAGAAACAGAAGCTATGAAAGCCCTTAGTTGGGTTATCTGATTGCCTGCTTATTAGTTGAGCATATTAGTTGAGACTTTTCAGTAGAAGTAATATTTAAGATATATCAGAAGAATGAGTAGGGACCAGCCAACAGATGGTACAATTTACGAGTCTGGGCAGGGTGCCCCAAACAGTTGTAAGAGCCCGTGTCTTGGTCTGACTGTGAAGAATATGGTGACTTAGAAAATGTGAAGGGGGCTCAGTGTGGCCCCTAGGGCATTGAGTAAAAAGGTGGGAGGCCGAAGGAATCCGGGGGGTAGGGGTAAGGGTAGGGAGGGAGATGAACAATGAGGGCAGTCTACTGGACAGGAGCCAATTCAAAAAGAGCCTTTTAGAATATGACACCAAGGATACATTTTATCCTAATGACAAGGGAAGACATTAAAGTTTATTAAGTGCAGGAATGACAGTATTCATCCAAACTTTTTGAAGAATCACTCTAAATGCGTTCAGAAAAATGAATTAAAGGGAGCACAAGAATAAGACTCAGCGTTCCAAATGTGTTTAAAATGGTACACTTTGGGAAACACTGACCCCTATAAGAGAAAACAAAATTTAAGATTGGCCAAATGGGGTATCAACACACTTCATGGAAAGACAGTTCTGGAACCAATATTAAGGAAAGGATGAAGGATGAAATCCTTCAGTGAAAGGCAAAACACAGGATATGGATATCTGTAACTAGTCTCTGCCATTTTACAGATTGGACTGGTCTGCTTGCATTGTCTTGGGATAAAGGACTGACTCCAGGAATTTACCAGGGCTCTCATCCTTCAACGGCTTCAGCTATCCTTCTCCAGTATGAAAATTCATAATCTTCTACCTTATTTTTTTAAAGGGAAGGAAAGGTTGTATTTCTACCACCTACGTCTCCCGTTGATGGTTGCTTTGGGGTGATTTTCTAAAAGAAGTTAAGATAGCATAACAAGTTCACAATGTTTTTTCTAGATAAACTCTGTCTGAAATCCCTGTCAGATGGCTGATTCTGGCCTTCTTCCTCCAATATGTCAAGATGTGTTCTGGAATATGAATATTTTAGATGAGATTGTTTGATTTCAATTTGTATATTTCTATGAAAATGTAAAATCTTTTATGCCCCTTTGTTACCCAAAGATAATTAACTAAGGTTTATTTTAACAAACTATGAGCTCATTTCCAATAACATCAGCCCTATTTTATATCTCCAACAGGCCCACAGAATAGAAGGGAGGCCTTATAAGAACATAATGAAAAGTCTAGCAGCCCCTCCTCTCCATACAGAGGGATGAGAATGGTTGTGAGCTAGAGGCAAGAATTGTGAGTACATTTAATGGTGACATACCATTTTTAGATCCAATTATGCAAATTCACCCTGGAATATTGTGAGTGAGGGTTGGGTGATCATTTTCCCCACTACCACCCACACACATACACACCCTGGGATTTACAGCAATTATGTCAATTGTCCTATTTATGGTACTTGACACGTTTAATGTAAGAAAGGGACAATGCATTCCATTACTTCTTATTACAATGCAGCATGGTGATGAATGGTATAATAGTGATGATAATTAAAATGTGTTGTGCATACTTAAACATGAGATTCAAGGTTTGAAAAAGTGCCTATTATCCCAGCCCTTTTTCTCTATCTTGTCTTGTAAAGAAAGACTCAATATCTTCCTCTGCTTGTCTGCAATTACTTAGGTGGTTCAGAACACTCATATTACCTGGAGTTGATTCCCCTTTGTGCAATTCTTTCTTTCTCTTTGCTACTCTATGTGGGACCTCTGAGCGCCCTAAAAATCTCTATCTTTAGCTCTTGTTGCTGACAGTTCTCCAAGCAGAGGCCCCTGCATCCTAGCATCTTCAAAAGTCCTTAGAGTTAAATTGTCATAGAAACACTGGGGAATAATGTTAGGGTTCTGAATGTTAATTTGCTTTCTTCTTATTTTAATATACCTGTTCTTGTTCTGTGACCAAGTCATCTTCAGTGTAAATCAGCTGCCCTGAATTTTTGTAGAAGCCAGAATAGACTGGGGAACTCTAGTGAATCACTCAAACTATCTCAACCCTCATCTCCTCCTTTCCCAAATGGGGATGATGTTAACTGCCCTGATTTACACACATGACTATGGTAGAGACAAATAAATTAAGAAATTAATCTATGTAAATTACATTATAAAACAAAAAGTTATACATACATTATTATACAGGCTTCAGATGAAAGCATAAGAAGACTCATGTCAGTATGGCACTTGAGATTCAACAAGGCTTTTTCTCATAAAGTTATTCTTTGAACTTTACAACAGTAAATGTACCAATATTATACATTTTATAAAAGAGGAAATTTAAGTCTAATAAGACAAAAGTCATCATGCTATTAAATGACTAATTTGACCTCCTATTGAGGTCTAGTATTTCTAAGTTTAGACACAGGAGGTGGCTACAAATTCATATTTCTCTTCTGGGCAAAAGAGATTAAGAAATAGGAAACTGAAAGAGAGAAGAATCATATCAAAAGAGGTAGTATAGTGCAATAGTTAAAAGCAGAGTCAGACTTAAAGTTCGGCCTTCCTGTTGACTGGCATGATATCACTAATGCTGGCCCAGGGCCCTCCTCTTCTTCTACATGACTTTTTCTACATTTCCTTTTCTGTCCCAGCCTCCAAAGCTCTCCGAGTCCATGCTCAGTCTCTACCAATGATTTTGCATCTTATTTCATTGAGAAAATGACAGCAATTAGAAGAGAATTTCCATAAGCTCCCACCTCCCTGTCAAGCATGTGTCCGTATTCTCTGACCCCCCCCACCTTAATTAATATTTAAACTTGACATTATTCCCCAGTGCTTCCTCTGCTGTCTATGATCCTATCTCAAGCCAACTTTTCCACTTGTCCACTAGGCCCCATCCTTCCTCACCTACTCGAGAACACCGTACTCAAAATCATTCTTTTCCTTTCTGTAATAGCATTCCTTTTTCTTCTCTACTAGGTAGTTCTTATCACCACACAAATATGCTTGGTAAAACAATTGAAGGAGAAGAAAAAAAAAAAAATCTCTTGACTCCTTAAACCCTTTTCCTCTGCTTCCTTTTATTGCAAAACCACCTAAAAAGTCTTCTCTACACCCTGTCTCCAATCCTTTTCTCCTATTATCTTTTGAGGTGTTCCACTTACTCATGACCACTAAAACTGCTCTTATCAAGGTCAGCAATGATATCCACAATGTGAAGTTCAATAGTCAATTCTCGTGGAAGGGATTTTTGTTTGTTTGGTTCAATGCTATATTTCAAGCTGCTAGAGGAACCCCTGATTTATGGACAGTGCTCCACAAACACTTAGTGAATGAATAAATGTATGTAAAGCATTTTATATGCTGGGTTTTAAACCAGATTGCCCCACCTTCTTGTTATATGCCATTGTGAGTCCCCTAATCCTTTCTAAGCCTCCATTTCATCATGAAACAGGGATAATAATAGTGACCTCTCAGGAATATTACAAAGGAAAAATGAAATAATGAATATATATTAGTGGCAAATAGAAAATGCTTTGTTGTTACAGGTATGTTTCAAATGGTGCATTATTCATTATTTGTAGCAAGGCTGATTAATAAAATGGGAGGTTCCTGAGGATGTTTCAAATGCTTAAAAAGTTTGCTCTGAGGGTAGAACAACAAATTACATAATAGTTTTATTGGTTTGTTTGCAGCTGGAATTTCTTGATGAGGCTGGGACCTCCCAAACATAACTGTTGAACATATTGAGCAAGCAAGCGTCTCCAAGGTAAGACAATGGGAAGCTCACTGCATCATTATCTTGTGTGATTGCTAAATCTAGAAAAATAAAACACATTGCCCATTAAGACTTCCTAAGGGTGCAATGTGGAAGAGAAGTGTGTAATTCATTCCAAACGGGTGGTGACTGCTAACTGAGGTCTTGCTCATTTAACAGCCTAGAAAGTGTGTTCTGTCAGCAATCCATGTCATCAGTGGATTTCAGTGAAATTCCCTGGTCTTTAATTAGTGGAGCTGATGACCTTTCAGAGGTCAACTTGTGTAACCAAGGCTCTTGATTGGTGATCTTATTTTTTTCTATAAAGGCAGCAAAAAATATCGATGCTCAGTTTTGTCAAACCCTAACTTATTCACACTCTTCCTTACCAACATTTTGTTGTTGATTATTTCATAATGATACTGATGGGGCAGATCTATTTATTTAAATGATGGCTGCTGTCTTCTTTTAGGGCTATTAGTGCCCAGAAGTGAAGGTTACAGATGAATAAATAGCACACTGACTCTTGGAGGATGTGGGAAATTTGGGGACCATCCTTTCTCTTAACATTTTTGACACCATCAGGAATGTCAAGGCAAAGATGCTTAAATCAAAGCTATAAGAAGCCCCTACTTTGTTAGAAGCAGGTCCAAAATAAACCACTGTTTTATTGGCTCATGATACAAACATGTTCACATGCACATATGCATGTACACTCAAAGCATTGATGTACTCATATTGTATCATATTTTCTGCATGCAAGAATGTGCACACGTGCACACTAGCACACACAAGTCAAACCATGTACGTGATACCCATTCACCAAGATAAGTATGTTCACATACAGCAAGTAAAGCATATACATTCTTACCTGTGCATAGATACCCATAAAACATGCATAAACTTATACAGAAACGCACACAGTTCACATATACTACTCGCACATAGTTAAACATGAGTGTGCATAGACATTTACCTATATTGTGAAAGAAAACATCTCATAACTATTTCCACTACCAATTTCTAGCAGGATAGGTATTTAAAATGGACTATTCCACTACCTGGACTGGACTGGACTGTTCTTTTATTTGTTTTCTCTTCTGGGCACTATGATGGATTTGGAATATGCAACAGTGGCAAGATTTCTTATTAACATACATTATATTTCTAGCATATTACCTTGCCTAAAGTAAATAATAAATATTTGATGAGCAAGAGAGTGAATGGGTGGGTGAATAAATGAGTGGATATGAGCAGGACAGAGTGAATTGCTCTACATAATAGAGGGCAAACTTCTGCAGCACCATGTTCAATGTGGGAGAGACGAGGTGAGGAGAGATGGGTGAAGAAGCAGCAAGCAAACAAGAGGAACAGCTTCAGAGCACAGAGGGAATGCAAGTGTTGGCCAGATTCCCACGTAGCTATTAAAAGAATAAATCTGTTTTAATTGTGGGACCCACAACCATTGGTCATTTCCTTTTCATGATATCATATTTAAAGATGTCACCAACCCCAATCTTTTCATCTATTTTGCTTTGTAGGGAGAAAAAACAGAAAGGCACTTACGGAATTCCCTTGATCTCCATGACCACATACATCATTTATCTATTTCTGTGTAACAAATGGCCCCTTCCCTTAGTGACTTAAAACAACAGAAATTCATTATTTCTCACAATTCAAAGGGATGGTTGGACTGGTTTCACCTGCTTTACTCATGAGTCATATGTGGTTGGGCTGGAAGGTCCAAGATGGGTACACTTTGATGTCTCATGACTGGTGTAAGTTTTCGGCCAGGGCTCATTGGTTCTCTTCCTTTTGGCCTCTCATTCTTCAGTATGCTAATCTAGCTTTCCTTCATGGTGGCCTCAGAGAAACTTTGTAAAAATGAAAACACAGCAGTTGAAGGTCTCTTGAAGCCTAAGCTCTGGAACCTGCCCAATTACACATCGTTCATTTCCTATTAGTCAAGGTGTGTCACAAAAGCGGGGAAGGGGGATCTATCATCTGACTGAGGAGCTGCGGGGACTTCTTGGTCCTTTCAAAACCACATGCCAAATCTACATCATACTTATACTTTCCTTCTGCCACCTGGGAATTCCTGAACCTCCTCAAGTGAGTTCTTAGCCATCCTCATGACAGGCACATGTTCCAAGGCCAATTGATAGAAGGTGGGCACTGTGGCCCACAAACACTTTCTCAGCCTTCTAAGAGAGGATGGAAGTTTGACTGATTCTCTTTGCCTGGTACTGATCTGACAGCAAAGAGATCCAGGTATGCCTATTGTGAAAGGGGGTATTTGTCATTGGGACAGGTGTCCATTAGAAACTGGACCAAAGCCATGGATTCATTTGTCATAGTTTCCAAAGGAGCCTTCACTCGTAATGAGTTCTGGGCTCTAGTGGCCAAGGTCGGTGTCACTAAAAGGCCTCTGTGACTTCGAAAATCCCACTGGGTGACTCTGTGTGTGTGTGTATGTGCGTGTGTTTTACTACAGATTGAAGTTACTCTATAGGAAAAATGCAGAAATTACTTCAACTCACTTTAGATGCTCTTGTACATATTTGTATGCTTTTACATATTTGTAATCAGAACATATATTTATTTTATGCTCTCATTCTCTTAATTAGCATAAGTTATTTGCCTTAATATTATGTATAAACATATATCTCCTTCTTTTGAACTTCCCTTGTGAAATACATAAGCTGCTTGTAAGGTATTCTTAACATCCTGTGTACATTATTGCTACCTTTGCAAGTCTCACTTCCCCTAATCCATCATCGGTGTTGCTTCTATCATCATGGCTATCATTATTGTCATCATCATCATCGAGGGCATTCACCAAGCAGCCACCATTAACTACACACCATACACTTTACAAACATTATCTCCAACAATCACAAAATTCTAGAGACATAGTTACTGTCCCCATATGTCTAATGAAGGAGAAAAGCAAAGTCTCAGATAAATTTACTAACTTGCCCAAAGTTCTGTCACTAGCAGGTTAATGGAGGAAAGATTTAATTTTACAGCCTATATTATGATTATAAGCAGATGATAAGCCGATAGGATCCATCTTAGAATAATGTTCATATATTCCATTACAGTTAGCACAGTCCATGCATGTAAGATGCACTAATACATACTTTTAGAAGAACATATTTTATACAAGATGTCCACATTTGGGCATGTACACTAGCGGTTTTACTAATAAAGTATGTACTTACATTTTATTACTATATGCTATCACATAATATAGTATATCATTACAACACACTTTGCTTGACCATTTCTCTACAGCTGAGAATATCTGCTGCTTCCATATTTTATCCTATTATGAACACACTGGCTTCGGTTCAAAGAGAGGAGAGCAGAGTGATTAAGAGTCAAATGGACCTGGGTTGAGTACTGTTGGTTTGGAGAAAGTCACTCCTCCAACCCAATCCTTAACCTTTTTGATGTAAGACAGAAAGCATAATTGTACCAATCTCTTTGGGTATAACAAGTGGTGAGCAAGAATTAATGCTTAAAAACAAACATTACCAAGCACCCAGTGTGCACTAGGCCAGACTCTGTTGGGGGTTAGCCCAAAACAAAGCAAGGTCCCTGATCACATGGAGCTTACATTCTGGTGGGAGACACATGAGGTAAGCATAAAATATAAATATAATATCCAGTCAGAATAAGTCTTTGTGAGCAAAAGCCTGTGTTCTCTATTTCAGATTACCTCACACCTTACTTGTTCTTCAGATTTTAGTTATAATGTAACTTCCCCAAGGAAGGACATTTTAAAACCTCAGATCAGTCAAATCCCTTTCGATTTAGGTTCTTTCAAAAACACTTATGTTGTAGTACTACACTTAACTTCTGTGATTATTTATTTCATTCATTTCTCGTCCTCCTCTAGAATGTATAACATATCAGGGCAGAAGCTATGATGACTCTGCTCATATTGTATCTCTGGCCTTTTTGTGGTGCCTAGCAGAGAATAGATACACTAATAAGCATTTAGTGAGTAAATTAAGTTGATGGATGATGAAATGAATAAGGTCAATTTTTCTTAAGAGAATACACATCTCATTTTTTTCTCCTAGAACTCTTCTACTACAAGACCCCATAAAATCCAATTCTTCAGATGTTCACAATTCCCTTAATGTAACCCAACAACTAGGCAAAATCAGAATGCCAAGAGAAGCAAGAAAGAATCTGGATTATTTATTTCTTTTTTAAAGTTTTTACTTAAATTCCAATTAGTGTAATATTAGTTTCAGGTGTACAACACAGTGATTCAACACTTCCGTACATCACCCAGTGCTCATCACAAATGCACTCCTTGATCCCTATCACCTATTTCTCCCATTCCCCCTACCCAACTCCCCTCTGCTTACTCCCTCTCTCTCGCTTCCCCCTTTGCTCATTTGTTTTGTTTCTTAAATTTCACATATGAGTGAGATCATATGGTATTTCTTTCTCTGAATGATTTATACCACGTAGCATAATACTCTCTAGCTCCATCCATGTTGTTGCAAATGGCAAGATTTCATTCTCTTTTATGGCTGAATAATATTCCATTTGATATATATATATATATATATATATATATATATATATATATATATATATATAATCATGTCTTCCTTATCCATTCATCAGTTGATGGACACTTGGGCTATTTCCATAATTTGGCTCTTGTAGATAATGCTGCTGTAAACATCAGGGTGCATGTATCCCTTTGAATTAGTATTTTCGTATTCTTCAGGTAAATACCTAGTAGTGTGATTGCTGGATCATAGGATAGTTCGATTTTTTACTTTTTGAGTAACCTCCATACTGTTTTCCCCAGTGAAGGCCACAATCAACAAAGCTATAAGGCAACCTAGAGAATGGGAGAAGGTATTTGCAAATGGCATATCTGATAAAAGGTTAGTATCCAAAATATATAAAGAACTTATAAAACTCAGCACCCAAAAAAAGAGTAATTAAAAGATGCACAGAAGACATGAACAGACATTTTTCCAAAGAAGGCATATGGATGGCCAACAGACACATGAAAAGATGCTCAACATCACTGATGATGGAAATACAAAGCAAAACTACAATGAGATATCACCTTGCACCTCTTGGAATGGCTAAAATCAACAACACAAGAAACAACAGGTGTTGGCGAGGATGTGGCGAAAGGGGAACTCTCTTGCACTGTGGATGGGGATGCAAACTGATGTGGCCACTGTGGAAAATAGTATGAAGGTTCCTCAAAAAGTTAAAATTAGATTATTTTTAAGCAGCACCAAAAGGACTTGACCACATCTAGAGAGGGTTTCATATCATCATTTGTTTTTCAATTAAACACCTACAGGGATTAGCTCTTTGCTGCCCTGAGAGGGAATTCATTAACACAGTAATGACTTATGATTTACTAGACAGCATTTAACTGACTCTCGTCCAGCAGCTGGAGATGCTTATCATACAACTGGTCACTCACATTAATGAAAAATGGATTCCTGACAACAGCCACATGCACACTTGACTTTGGATAACAACTGATATGTTTCAATCCCAGGGAGAAGAAATAGAGGTTCAGCAAATGAGGCGAGAAAGAACTATTTAATTAGTATTATAGTAAGGATGACTTTGGATTAAAATTCCCATCAGTGGGTTTTGTGGACTTGAGCTTGGGCATTCGAGCACAAAGAAATGTTTCATGGCTTTTATGTATGAATGTGTATATATAACTCAGGGTTTCTATATGTATGGGGTCTCGGATACGCCCAAGTATATGAATATAGTTCATATCCCTATGTACATGGATATATAGCTGTGCATGTGTGTATGTATATGTATATATCTGTGTAAATATGTTTAATTTATGCATGAACATATGGTGTGTGTAGATAAGTATGGCTATATTTTGATTTTTTATCCTGTCTTTCATTCAAAGAGGAAGAAATCAGGGGAGCTCAGACAGGAAGAGAATAGGCTTCTATCTACTTCCAATTCATAACCAGGCAGTCCTTTGCCATTTTAAATGGCTTGGTTTATTTCTAACAGCAACCAAAAAATAAAGAGAAAAATTTAAAGTTGATACTTTATCTCCTGCTGTCTGTGAACCTTCAAGAAAATCAAGTACATGATTTGAGAGAAATGTGCTGCCACTTAAATATGCCCACAACCCTGCTTCCTATCGCAACACACATTTGCAGAATAAAAAGCTCTTGAGCAACATTCCTTTATATTATTGATTAGAGTATATTTTTAAATTAAAGGCCAATAAACATGCTGCTATGGGGACTTTGGAAAATAAAACACAACAACATAGTCACTGAGATATAATGTTAAATACTAGAAAATGAGGGACTCGGGCCACTCCCTGCCCATTGGTCCTGCTCAGCAGAATGCAAATCAGGATGCTTCCTCATCCAAGGCATTGCTCTTAATTTTACTTCTAGATGTGTGTGTCTTTGCAGCTCCAGATGCATTTGCAAAATTAAAAGCATAATTTATCTCCAAAAAGCAATATTCCGTCACCCTAGTGACTTGGTCCTGAAGAAAAACTGACCTCTACACAATGTTCATTCACTGTTCTCAGGAACAGCAGTGGGGTAATAATCTCCAATATTCAGTATGGGCTATGGAGATGTAAATCAGTTCTTTCCCTTCTTCAAACAAGTACAGGCAAGTCAAACCAGACTTGCCTCTCCCCCATCCTTAATCCCATATCATTGGCCAAATGGCTCAAAATACTTGAACTGCCAGGAAAAATAGTGAGGTCCCTATTACCAGAAGACCCCAAAGACTGGTATTTCTCCAGATACACCAGATAGTGCCCTTTTAAGCTATCAGCTTCAAAATGGGAATGAAAAGTCACAGATAAATTTTAATCTAAATGGTCTCAACGATGATCTATGCTTGAAACCAAATAGTTCTGAGGACTCCCAGGTACAGCACTGAAGTGATAACCTGAGGACATAACATCCTAGGAAGAGGTGGGCACAAATTCAAGACCAGAGTTGAGAGTAGAGGCTATGGGACAGTCAGTAGGTTGACACAGAAAATTTTGAGTTGATAATATTTCACTTTGGCTGGGGCTCTTCCAAATCCTCCTCGCCATCACTCCAAAACCCCTACCATATGTGATGATGTACTGAATAATGTGTTGTAGTTGTTGAGATAGCATCGGGTATATTTACATGTATGTTGTTGCTTTATTTCATTATTTTATAGTAATAAGGATTCTTAGCAATCACTGAGGGGAGATATTTGTCTAAGGTCATAAAACAAGCTGAGTAACACAGTGATCTGAAGGGGCACCTACACCCAAACGTTTATAGCAGCAGTGTCCACAATAGCCAAACTATGGAAACAGCCCAGACGCCTATCGACAGATGAATGGATAAAGAAGATGAGGCATATATAGAAAGGAATATTACTCAGCCATCAAAAAGAATGAAAGCTTGCCATTTGCAATGACGTGGATGGAAAGAGAGGGTATTATGCCAAGTGAAACAAGTCAGTTAAAGAAAGAAATATCATATGATTTCACTCATGTGGAATTTAAGAAACAAAACAGAGGATCATAGGGTATGGGAAGGAAAAATAAGACGAAAACAGCGAGGGAGAGAAACTCTAAGAGACTCAACTCTAGGAAACAAACAGGGTTGCTGGGGGGGGTGGGGGGATGCAGTAACTGGGTGATATGCATTAAGGAGGGCATGGGATGTAATGAGCACTGGGTGTTATATGCAACTGATGGATCACTAAATTCTACCTCTTAAACTAATAATACACTATATGTTAATTAAACTGAATTAAAAAAAAAAATGAGCTGAGAAACAGCCAGGCTTGGAAGAAGATTAAGTGGATTCGTGTCTAATCACCCTCTTTTGTGTACTTCCTATTAAATAAGGAACCAATCTCATGGTGAGGGGCTATGAATTAAAAGGGACAATAGGCAAGTGATTATGCATTAGGGAATTATGGATGAGGGTTGACCTATATTTTAACTCTAAAGTTTCTTAGGGCTGATACTTTAATAGAATCAGCTGAGAATCAGTTCAGATAAAAGTGATCACAGCTGTTGTCTTAGGATAGTACGATAATCTTCATTTAATATATGAAGTCCCTTTATTGATGTCAGTATATTACTTTTAAAATAAAAAAAAAAAAAATCAATGCTGATGGAGCACTCCCAGAGTTGAGGAACCAACTGGGAAACAAATTATTGAGATTATTTTATGAGTTTGGGCTTTTTAAAAAATTTATTATTCACTTTAGTTGCTTTTGTTTTAAAGTTAATATAAGACTGTTTCTTTTCTTAGCACCACGTACATTTCCATATTTCCCAAAGGTTCTGAAAACTAATAGACAACCAGGGGACAGAACTTTTCACTGCGAACTTCTTATATGGGCAGCACAATTCCAAGAGCGAAGAGTACCTACCTCGACTTACTTGGGAAGAAGCACTTATAAAATCTCCAGTCTGGGAAAGGATATCCTGCATGCATTGATTAGCTGAATGCGCTGAAGTCAATTACAGGTAATGATAAGTAGGTATTTTCTCAGAACATATCATCATCTGAATACTTACCTCTTCTCTCAAAACTTAAAATTATATAACTCATGCTTGGTCTCTGTCCAAGAGACATGATAGGAGTTGTTTTATTTGTTTATTTGTTTATTTCTTTGTTTAAATCAATATTGGACACCGAATTCCTGGTTTCTCCCCCAGTTTCCCTCAACTCACTTCAGTTCAGTATTTCAAAGGCAGGGTTTTTGTGCACATGGGTTTCAGGGTTTCTACACCAACCGACTAACTTAGCATAATGAGCCAGACTTGAAACTTGAATGAGAGAGAGTGAACTGGCAGATTCTGTAAGTCAGCAGGGCCAGAAGTCATGTCCAAGAAGGTCATCCAAAAGAGAAAGGCAGGCTGACAAGGTCCAGAGTCAGTGAGATGTAGCAGCAGGGAGATATGCTCAAGCAAGGATGCTGGTGGGGAACTCAGGCAGAGAGTGGGATTAAAAATCAGGTGACAAAGCAAGGTCAGCTTTGGCTGCAAATGTAAAAATATAATGTTTATTATTTCTTTAGCCATACAGGAGGGAAACCATGATCTGATGGTGGGTGTGTGTGTGTGTGTGTGTGTGTGTGTGTGTGTGTGAGACCTACTATGGCTTTCGACTACCATGACCTTCAGTGGACAGGGTACCTGCTCAGAAGTTTTGGCCTAGGACCCATAAACACCCACTTGTTAACAATGGGTGTTGAATGTGGAATGTCTGTTGTAATAGATAAGACAGTAACAGATAGTTACTTATCTTATAGATAAGACAGTAACAGTGGATGTTACTGTGGTTAAAATTTTAGGGACAGGAATATGGCTTCTCTGTCTGGTTCAAATCCCAGCACTGCCAGCTATTAATTGTAAGAATATGAGAATGTTATCTTAGCCTTTATGGGGCTCAGTTCCTTTATAGCCAAAATAAGGATCATATAAGTTAGAATAGGATCAATTGTTATAAGAAATTG
The DNA here is from genome assembly GCF_023065955.2 of Ursus arctos. NCBI lineage: Eukaryota > Metazoa > Chordata > Mammalia > Carnivora > Ursidae > Ursus > Ursus arctos. Next base: position 45,112,494 of record NW_026622852.1, on the reverse strand, counting down.
ACAGCGGTTAAACACATAGTACAGGTTTTTTGCTTTGTGGGGTTTTTTTCTCCCCTCATTTACACCACACCTCAAAAGTGTGTTGTTTCTGTCATCTGACACCTTTCTTCCATATAGTAATTCAGCAATGCAGGATCCCTATAGCTCATGGCCCCACCACATGCTAGGACCTTATGATCATTTGCAACAACCCAGCTGAAGGGGAGAAAGAACATGGAGGAGATTATCCTCCTGAAAAGTCCTACTTTTACTTACATTTCATTGATAATAGCTAGTCCCATGACTATATCTAGATGTAAAGGTGTCAGGGGAATGTAAAATCTGATGGAATCATTGTTTCCAAGGGATGGTTCTATTCTACAGCAGGTTGAATAATGGCTTCGCAAAGATATCAAGCCCTAATCCCTGAAGCCTATCAATTCTACCTCATAAAGACAAGGAGACTTTGCACATGCTATTAAAAAAAGATTTTGACATGGGGAGTTTATCCTGGATTATCTACTAGCCCCTAAAGAGACAGCAGATGGAGATCTGATATGAACAGAAAAGGAGGCGGCAATATAATGCGGGGGAAGAGACTGGAGTGCTGTGACCACAAGTCAAGAAATGCCAGCTATGAGGGATGGGTCTAAGGGGAGCCAGACACCTTCCCTGTGTTCCCACTCAGAACCCGGTGTTCTGTACACAATATGCTGACAAGCTCAGAAATTGCACTGCACACAAAGAGATCAGAGCATAGACAGTATGATCCTTTTCCTCTGTATGGGGCACATGTAAACTTTTCTTGGAACTGCTTAGCTATGCACATATCAATAGCTCTCAGGCACAACCCCAGCTTTGTTTCAGACACCACAGGGCGAGGGTAAGTGTCCTTCTCCTGCTGCAGGAAGCAGGGTGAAGCCTGTGCTACAGAATGGATTTGCTAGCCATGTACAGCTAACACATGGGAAGGGCTGGATCTTCTGTGCTCGCTCTCTCCTCTTGAGCCTGGTGTGCATCTTGTCTTTTTCCCGCAAACTCAAATCATGCACTGGTCTTGTCCCTGGGTTGTACTTACATGCCTTTTGACCTTGGCTGACTTGTGTCATAGTCTATCCAGCAAAACAGCCTAATAACCTAGTGCAATACCAGATGCCACCAGAAGCTAAAAGAGGCAAGGAACAGATTCTTCCCTAGAGCATCCAGAGCAAGCATAGCCCTGACAATGCCTTGATTTCCATTCAGTGAAACTGATTTCAGACTTCCGGCCTCCAGTACTGTGAGAAAATAAATGTCCCTCATTTTAAGTCACCCAGTTTATGGCAATTTGTTATAGCAGCTGCAGGAAACACATACATACTCTCTGCAAGAGGAGAACATATTTGGTTGGACAGCCAGGTTATTTATGCCACAAAAATGCTAATCTCTACCTTGTAGGATTACGGCAAGATTAAATGAGAATTCATGTAAATAATTTAAGAAGGTAAGAATTCAATCTGCAGGTAATCTGTAAATAAACTTCTGAAGTTTGAAACTGATTTAAATATCGGTAAGTGTGGCTCATCATACACTTACATACATTCTGATGTATTTCTGTATACAAGAGGAAAGGGTAGAATTACAGTTCTTTAATTGGCCAATGCTCAGGAGAGCCTATAGCATATGGGCATGCCATCAATAATGGTGTTGGGGGGATGGGGGGTGCTGTGAGAATTGCTGATCTAAATGGAATATGTGCAATCAGAATAAATTAAGTAAGCCACCGTCTGGGAAAATGCTTTATGAGTTTTAAAGTGACACATTTCTTCTTCATGTCCTTTTCCTCCTTTCTCCTCCTCTTTTAGCCAATATATTATTAGTGACTCCATGAAGACATACATAGCTTGGGAAGATGGGAGAAATGTATAGGCACTGCAGGAAGGGAGGGCAAGAGGTTAAAATTCCCTTCAGTCACCTCTCTTCCTCATTTGTAATTCCTAAAACGGGAAACTAGAGAATAAACTGAAAGTAATATCCTCAGGTGAGGATCTGTATTTAACGTGTGCCTTCCATTTATCTCTTCTTATCTTTTCACTTGTGGATACTTAAGACTTACTCAAATTGGGATACCTGGGTGGCTCAGTGGGTTAAGGGTCTGCCTTCAGCTCGGGTCATGATCCCAGGGTCCTGGGATCGAGTCCCGCATGGGTCTCCTGGCTCAGCGGGGAGCCTGCTTCTCCCTTTGCCTGCTGCTCCCTCTGCTTGTGCTCTCTCTCTCTCTCTCTCTCTCCCCGACAAATAAATAAAATCTTAAAAAAAAAAAGACTTATTCAAATTATTAAATCTACATGCTATCAGAAACCCTCTGGGAATGTTTATATATATATATATATATTTAAATCGGACTAATTTTCTCTTGCAGTAGTGATGCGTGTATGTGATCAGTGACTGCAGTCTGTGACATTTAGCAGGGGGACTTCAAGTCTTAGAGCACAATGATATTTAGCTCCTCCTTCCCCCTTCCATCTTCAAAGGATCATCAGTTCTACCTAAATATAAATAACTATGTAATTTACCCAAATAAAATCTGTCTAAATGCAAACACTAATAGAAAAATATATGATACACCTACCAGTAAATTATGTTTTAACTAGAGATAGTGAAAATGTTGGCTTATTTTTAAGTTTTGAAGACCCTCCACCTCACCCACATTTAATAACCAGAAATTTACACATTCGATTTACAATAGTAATCATATTATATCTACAATCCTAGCTGTAAGTTCTCTACCATGAGTCAGGTTAGGTAAACGTTTAAGCTGCATTATCTCATTTCTTAACTCTCCCAACATGTCATAGAGATAGCTGTTATTACCACTATTTTCGACATGGGGAAACAAATACCCAGAGAGTTTAAGTGATTTGTCCAGGATCAGATAGCTGGAAATGTCAGAGTCAATATTTCAATTATGAACTTCCTGATGTCAGAGCCCCTGTTCTTAACCATAACAAAGGATGCATAATAAGAACGGATAATCTATAGTAAACCCCCTTCTTGTTTATTTACAAAAAAACATGGTTGACAGGGGTTACAAGCACATATTTAATACCATGAACATTTTTAGAGAAAGTTCCCAAATAAGACTTCAGGATTTAAAAATCCTACTTATTTAAAAATTTTTTTTCACATAATACCGAATTTAATTCTACCTACCAACATAATACATGTTTAAAAAAAGAAAGTGACGTGCTCACAACAATAACACACTCACTCACCCCTAGATAAGATCTTTTCTAGTAGAAATGTGAATTGCATTGATGTAGACATAAGTAAGTTCTTTGTTTCAAAATGTACCATTATAGCAAAAAAAAAGTTTTTTAATTAAAAATTAATCTTTATTGTTCCTGAAAAAGCTGACAACTGGGATGTCCCAAAGGCTAAGCACATTTTCCCATGGCTGCAAATTGACTGCACCGCCACATTTGTGAAGCACCTGTCTCACGGCATTTTACTCCAGACAACCAAATAGGAATTCTTTTGTTCGTATCTCTTACTTTTATTATTCTCAGGAAATCTCTCAAAATGAAGAGATCATAACTTGGCCAAAAGATCAGCAGTTATGTATATCCACCTCTAACCTCCTCCCCTAAATAGCCATACAATCTGTTCTCCTTCATTCATTCATATATAGTAATCATCTAATGCAGATTATAATATGGAAGATTCAAGAACTCTTTTTTAAAGCATTCACAGTATATCAGAAAGACAGACCTGGGCTTAAACCTAGGCTTCACTCCTTCCTTCCAGCATGATCTTGGACAAATTACTTAACCTTTTAGATCCTCAGTTACCTTATTGACTTTGGGTAAGAGAACTATTCTTCACTAAGTGGATTCTCTGTGAATGATGATTATTGAAATCCTTATTGGGATTTGCTCAGATAGAAGAGTCTGGTAAAGTTAACTAAGTTTTCTTTGTCTCAGTTTCCTCATTTGTTAAAACTATTGTATTTAGGGGGAGACTAAATGAGTTACTATGTGAAAATGGTGCCTGGCACACAGTGAACATTTATTAAGAGTTATTATAATTTATTATTACTATTATTAAAGAGTAAAGTTTACATGCATGCATCATTGATGTTTAAAATAAGGAGTACTTCATGAGGTGAGTCAAGAAAAATTTCTTAAAGGAAATTTGAACTGAATTGTCTGGAAATTTCCAAGGGGTGAGCTTTTCTTCAAAATGCTAAAATTATATGGAACTAGAAAAGCCTGCTTGACCATAGATGTGAACGATCACACAACATGATGGAGTTAACAGCCACAAATCAGAAGCAATTTTTCCTGGGTTCATGCAATTTATATTCCTTTTTTTCCCTTCTTTTCCATCTTGGGGTTTAGTAGCAGACAATCCCTCATGGGGTTCCAGTCAGCTGTCAATGCTGAAGTATAATTTTTTTCCATTTAAGTTTTGAGTTGTTGATGGGCAAAAAAATTCCTAAACTTTTTCAGCTTGAAAAAGGACTCTTTTGTTACTCTCTCATAACTCAGAAAAAGAGTTGTATAGAATGTGCGTGTGTGTATGTGTGTGCGTGTGTGTGTGCACGCATTGTATGTGGAGGTTATGTGTATGCTTTTGCTGGCAAATTTTTTGAAAAATTTCACAAAAAGCACATATGAATGTTGTTATATTTGTGTGTGCATGTATACAATGTGTGTCTCCTTTCATGTGTAATTCAAACTTATGTGCTCTTTTTTCTAAGAGCTTTATGTGAATTTCAACACATTTACTTCCTATTTCTGCCTCAACTTGCTGCTAAACAAAATGTCTTGCATATAGAAGAAAGCTGATAGATGCTTGCTTGACACCAAGTCATGAAGAAGGCCTCTTGGACACGTGTTGCTTGAGATAGTGAAGAAAAGAGACAGACACAGACTTAGCAGGCAATGAATTCAAGTAAGGCACCTACTATATTCCTGGCAACAAGTTAAGTGCTGCAGTTAGAGGGGATGTGTACAAATGTCTGAGTCCCAGTACTTCTTCTGGGGGGGGGGTAGGACCAGGTGAGGTGGAGTTCTCATGATTTGCAGGATGAGCCTGAAGTAGGAGAGTAGAATTAGGGTAAGGTTTGCCAATATACTGTAATCTGTTCTAGAAGTCAAAGAATAGCCAAAAAGTTAGATAAAAGGGAACGAAGGTTAGATGGGAGTTAAAAACTGTATGAGCTACAGGGCAAGTTCGATCACTAAGATCTGTAACCTGGTAAGCTGCTTCACCCTCTTTAAGATGTACGCATTTGTAAAACTCGGGGTTTACTTTCTAATATCTACCTTGAGCATGAGTTTCTCCCGCCTTCTCACGGTGTAAGCTGAAATCACTTAATATGGAAGCTGTTTGTTGTTTTGGTTGTCTGCTACTGCATCCCAAAATTGGATGGCTGAAAAATAACCACAATTCTCTGGAATGACTGGACTCAGCCACGCAGCTCTGCTCTGTGTAATGCTGGCTAGTGATACAGTTGTCTTGGGCATTTGCTGGGTTCAAACTCTGAGATGGTTAATTCACATGCCTGAAGTCTGATGCTGTTGGCTGGGAGCTCAGCTGGGGCTGTCAACCAGAGCATTTTTATATAGCCAGGCTCTCCATATGGCTTGGGCTTCTCAGAGCATGACAGCTGCGTTCTAAGATGGAGGGTCCAAACGTAAGTGTTCCAACAGGGAGGAAGTGAAGGCTGCCAGTCACCTTAAAGTCTAGGCATTGAACAGCAGGCACAGTATCACCTCTGCCACATTTTAGAAGTTGAGCAGTCACAGACTTAGCCAGATTCAAGAGAGACTGGGAAGAGAGACAAAGAAATTGTGGACATCTTTAAAGCCACCCATATTTTGCTTTACGCTTATAAATTACTTATATTCTCTTATATTGCAAAACACACTCCTTCTCTCCTTCAGATCTCTGTCTCATTCTATAATACGGTATATGTAATATGATAGGCCTCCAAGAGCAGGATCTTGTCATCTAATTGAGGTCCAGACTTTTGGGATGTGGCTTCTCTCCATATGAAACCCAATCTGACCTCCAGTACCCCACACAGAATGAGTTGAGGTGAGGCAGGGACAGGAGAACCACAGTTCACACTTCTATCTTGCGTTATACTAGTAAATGTTTACCAACTACTCTTCAGGGACAGGAGGAGTGCTGATGTGCAGTGTTTGCTGATTTCTATGGTGTCAATATTCCCACCATGGCCAATTTCAACGTGTCAACATGATGTCAACTAGCTTGAAAGATTCTTGAGGATTTAACTATTGTCTCTTGCCCATCACTGTGTCCCATCCAAGAAAAGTGAGCTAGAAAATAGGCATGTCAGTGGTTCATAGTGATTCTGAAATCAAGCCATGTACATGTTGGCAATTATGTTATTAGTGTGGTTCTCCATGGTTCTTGACTATATTTGCTAGGCTATTGGTTCTGCCTTTTATGTGATCCTTCCCTTTCTAAAATAAATGCCCTATGTTTGCATCTAATTAGCATCTTTACCCTTCTTGCTGTACATAAACAAGTTTGAGATCCAAAGATCTCTTCCCGTTTTAAACTGTCTCTGTCCCTTTAATTTCAAGCTTATAACACATACACACACACACACACACACACACACACACGCACAAGAAAAACACTTTAAAACTGCATGTTGGGGCACCTGGGTGGTGCAGTCAGTTGAATGTCCAACTCTTGGTTTCAGCTCAGATCATGATCTCAGGGTCCTGAGATAAAGCCCACATCAGGCTCCGTGCTGAGCTCAAAGTCTGCTGAAGTTTCTCTCTCCCTCTCCTTCTGTACCTCCCTCCCTCTTTCCCTTTCCCAATCTCTCTCTAATAAAAAATAAATAAATCTTAAAAAATGTGTATGTTTCCTGTGTGTCAATTTGCCATTTCCTCCATAAGCCAAAGTTTACACTAACCCATTATCCAAAAATCTGAACCCAGAATCATTTTGAGACTGGCCCCTTCTTACCTTGGCTTGGGAGTCAAAATACTGTGGAAGAACACCACCATTAAGATTCTTAGAACCCTTCATTTCTAGCAGAAATGGTCCAAGATAAGGGACCTTCAAAGTATTAGAAGACTCACTGCCTGGCTGAGAGGTACTGCCTCATATCGTTCTAAGATTCTAACAAAGAGTCTATAAGATGCACCCTTGATACTTGACATTGAGAGCACACAGTGCCTTGAGTTTGATCTTTGCCCTAAGGACATTTTTTTCCTCTACTTTGGGAGTCTTTTTCTGAGTGACAAGGGGCAGAGTAGGGGTGTTGTGGGTGGGAATCACTTATTTTTGAACCTAGCAAGTCCTAGTTAAAAATGTTTCTCTAGATTCTACCTGAAAACTCAATAATCCCTTCTGTAATTCATCACTCTAAACCTAGACATTATCACACATAGCTGAACGAAATTAGTGGCTCCTTTAACATTATTCTGCCCATAAATACTCTCAGTGAAATCCAGAAGTTCATTAGCTGATGGTGTCGCCAAGTTTTTACTACTGATGACATGAATAACCATTTTCTCAGACTCAAATATAGAATTTCCCCCTGCCCATCTAATCGTCCTTAAGGGTTTCCTTGAAGCACTATGACATTCTGCCTAGCACTTAGTTCCAAAGCCAGTGCCAGGTACTTAGACATTTTTTTTTTTTTTTTAAACAGCATCACACCTCCAGTTGCTAATTTCTATTTTGGTTATCTGTTCCTGACCTGAATAACAAGCTGCCCCAACACTTCGTGGCTTAAAACAAGAGTGATTTTGTTATCTTTTATGGTTATTTGGATTGCCTGGGCTCAGCTGAGTGGTTTTGTGTTTCTGTTTCCTGTGATGGTAAATGAGGTTATGGTCATCTAGAAGCTTGATCTGACCAGAATTTTAAAGATGGCTCACGCACATGGCTGGCGTTTGATACTGGCTGTTGACTATGAGCTCATTTGGGCTATTGTGGCAATACATGGCCACTCTCTGTGGCTTGGGCTTCTCAGCCCATGGCAGCTGGCTTGCAGGAGAAAGCACGCCAAGTAGAAGTGTTTTAAAAGGTAAGAAGCAAACACGTCCTACCCTCTTAAAAGGTATGCCTATAATGGGTACAGCATCACTTCTTCCTCATTCTTATGGCAAGTAGTCGTGGGGCAAGCACAGTTACAATGCAAGGGGGAATAAACTCCAATTCTCAAGGGAAGCAGGACTCCACCAGACAGAGACATTATCCTTTTCTCACAGGACAAAATATTTCAGTCAGGCAGAAAGAATACCTTTGTTCCCATAATTTTTGATGAGTGTGCTTAGGTTATACATGGCTGACTGTAACTTGGGTTTTTTTGTTTTGTTTTGTTTTTTGTTTTATTTTGTTTTTTAGTTATTGTGTTATCATCATACAGCACTTTATTAGTTTTTAATGTAGTGCTCCATGATTCATTGCTTGCATATAACACCCAGTGCTCATCACAACACATGCCCTCCTTAATACCCATCACCAGGCTAACCCATCCCCCTACCCCCTCCCCTCTGAAACCCTCACTTTGTTCCCCAGAGTCCAGAGTCTCTCATTGTTTGTCTTCCTCTCTGATTCCCCCCCCTTCCTTTTTCCCTTCCTTCTCCTGATGTCCTCCATGCTATTCCTTATGTTCCACATATAAGTGAAACCATATGAACCATATGATAATTGTTCTTCCTCACTTTTTGATTGGTATGCTATCAAAGTGGGGAAATCTCTCATTGCAGAGAGAGAGTATGCCTGATAAAACCCCCACATCAGATGACCAGGGACTACTGTGCAAGTTTACTCTCTGATCACCCTCCCTTATGGAGTCCGTGTTGGAGAAGAACTGCACTCCCCACCATCCACTGCTGGCACTCCTACAGCTAGCCTGCTTCATTGGCACGAAGGAGACGGTGTCCCAGATTTAGGACGTCTCGATGTTAGACCTGGCTCAGCTATTTTCTAAGTGACCTGGGGCGAATCTGTAAACCTTCATCAATTTTCTCATTTATGACGTGTTGATAAAAATAAAAACAAAATAATGCTTCCTCATAACAAGACAAGGAATTGTGCCTTGTAGAGTCTGTTACATTTATGTGAAGGATGACTACCCACTCACTAGGAACCCTTCTGCTGAACCCTCTGGGGGTACAGCTTGCGCTTGCATGGAATGTTGCTCTGGCTGACTGAAGTCAGCCAGCTGACACTGACTGTATCATTGAAAAAGAGGCCTCTGACCACAGCCCCTACATGCACTACTGCCTTTGGGAAGAAGGCCATACACCAGTGGGGTCCCCATCTGCTTTGGGCAGCCAGCCAGCCAGCTCCAACCTGTCAACCAACCATCTCCTAGCCCAGTCAGTCGCTTCATATTACACCCTAAACCCCAGTAATTTCAATCTGTTTTTTTGATTGTTTAGATATTTGGCTACAGGATACCAAATCATCAGTTTGACCACTTTGAGAACTGGATTCACCAGGTGCTCTGGACCTACAGAGGCATGTGGCTGGTACAGAGAGCACTGGGTTTTCCCTTGGGCTTTTTTGGAAGATAACAAAAGATCTTTGTAATAAGGGCCATTATTGTTTGAAAGTCTTAACACCACCACAACTGCTGGAACCTGGGAAATAGAATTAACTTTACACTCAGAAAGAGTTACTCTATTCCCAAGTCAAAAACACTATCCTGTTGGGGCGCCTGGGTGGCACAGCGGTTAAGCGTCTGCCTTCGGCTCAGGGCGTGATCCCAGCGTTATGGGATCGAGCCCCACATCAGGCTTTTCCGCTATGAGCCTGCTTCTTCCTCTCCCACTCCCCCTGCTTATGTTCCCTCTCTCGCTGGCTGTCTCTATTTCTGTCGAATAAATAAATAAAATCTTTAAAAAAAAAAAAAAACACTATCCTGTCATCCCACATTTTTCTTTCCCTATTCTCGTCACTTTGCTTGAAATTATCTAAAAAGGTACATTTTGTAAACTGTAGGCCAGAACAAAATTCCCGATTTGACCCAAGATGGTAAATCATCATTAGCTTGCAATATGGTTGAATGAATTATTAGTTAAGCAGTGGCTGTCTATTGGAGTCCTAAAGGAACAGAACAGAAAATATGTGATAGTACCATAAAGGATGGGATAAAGGAACATGGCAGTCTTTACATCACTGACAGAACAAAACAGTTAAATACAAAGAGAAATAAGAACACTAGCCACTGGGTAAGAGGAAAACACAAGCCAGTGAAGCAAAAGGCAGATGGGAACAGGCATTTATTCCATAGAGTTGTATGGAAGGACTTCCACTAAGGAGATGCAGTACATAGGGTGTGAGCTATCTGATATTACTTGAGAAACAGTAGTAGTCGAATGCTCCAGATTGTTCATAGTTAATTGTTGTGTTTGCTAACATCTCTCATATCTTCCTCAGGCCATTTGATTGTAACAGGTTGCAAAAAATACCCACAATACTTTGGATCATCTTCCATTAAGAAGTGAAGTTCATTTCCCTGCCCTTTGAATCTGGGCTGCTCTTGCGACTGGTTTTCACCAACAGAATGTGGAGGAAGAGATGGTATGGCACTTAGAAGCCTAGGTTTTATGAAGTCTTACAGCTTTTGCTCATGTTGTTCTTATAACCTGCTATCACTGTGCAAACAAACCCAGGCCAACCTGCTGGAAAATGAGAGGCATGGAACCCAAGTGCCCCTGACACCCCCATCTGATGACCAGTCAAGGCCTGGGACAAAGCTGCCTATCTAACCAGCACTCACCACAGATGCATGAGTGAACCCAGCCAGAAACAGCAGAAGAGCCACCAACTGGGTCCAGCCTGAATTGCCAAACCATAGAATCATGAGCTGATTAAGTGCATGCTGTTTTAAGGCACTAAGTTACAAAGGAGTTTATTACGCACCAACTGTTAGCTGACTGACATAACAAAAATAAATCTCATTTTGAACTTATTCATAATGTGTGGGGGTCATTTGATCTTTCTTCCAGGAAAACATGAGCTCTGCTTTCAACTTCTGAGATGTAAGGGGATGTAGAGGAGAAGCTGGGTACAGTCCCAAAGCTTGATGTGCCTAGGCTACTAAGCTCATTACTTGCTCAGAGCTTTGGTTTTGTGCACTCAAAGAAAAGAGGTTTTGAAAAGAGGATTATAAGGAGGTAATGATTGGCAATGATGTTATCACCTTGTGCAAGGAACGTTCATATCTTGAAGCACGTGAACCTTAACCCAAAGTAGTGAAAATAATGATCAGGTGCTGAGGCACTAATGATAACAATGGTAGTAGTTATAAAAATAATACAATAAGCTTTCATTGTCGAGTGTGTTCTATATGTGGGGTACCGTAATAAGGATTTCAACAGCACACTCTCATTTTACCATCACAGTAACAATGCATCTTTAGAGATGAAGAAACTAAGTCTCTGAATGTCAAAGTGAGTTCTCCATGGTTATAATAGTTGGAAATGGAAGAGTTACGACTTGAATCCAACCTTCTAAGGCTCCCAAAATCTCGTCCTTAACTAGTTACTTACTCAACAAATAATAAATGAGTACCTACAGTAAGTCAGGTACTTTTCCAAGAGAAGAAACAGTAAGTGAGACTCAATGTCTTTGATTTCATGTTTATATCTAATCAGGAGAGGTGAGAAATAACCAATAAGCAAATAAATAATTTAAGTAGTGAGAAGTGCTTTGAAGAAAATAAAAATGATGTTATGATAGACAAACGCTAGATTGGGTAGTTGCGGATGCCACTGGCACATAAAGGACAGGAAAGAATAGCCGTGAAATATATGAGGGGAAAGGATTTTAGTAAAAGGGAAGAATTAACACAGATTACAGAACTATAGTAACACTGGACTATTTGAGGGACAGAGGGTAGGGCTGGAACACAATAAGTAAGCAAAGAATGAATAAGACACGCTGAAAAGATCATCAGTGGCTTGATATTTTACGGGGTCTCATAATCGACTTCCAGATCATGGTGAGCAGTTTAGATTTTACCCTAATTACAATGGAAACAACTGGAAGATTTTAAGCAGGTAAGCTATATAATCCTGTGTATATTTTGAAAAGATCACATTGGCTTCTGCGTGGAGAATGAATTTTATGGGACAAGGTGTAAACATTAAGACCAATAAGGAGAATTAAAATAGATTCCAAGAAATGATGAAGGGTTAAGGCAATAATAGTGGAGATAGAAAGAAGTGAATGCATTTGGAATATTATGTTAAA